>NC_140557.1:25100500-25810500 GCF_057381845.1 Rhamphochromis longiceps | reverse complement strand
TCGTCGCCTGTCATTAATAAAGCTGTTGTTGTTTTATTTAAAAAGATTCTTTGTCATAAAACAGTTCTTCTGTTTATGTGGCGCTGACACCTCTTCTTCCCTGTTTCTAAGATTTTTCAATCAGTGGCCCAAGGGGAATAAAAAGCAGTGAGTTTGTGTGGTAAAAACATGGGTCCTTATGCAGTATCATGACAGCTTTGCAAAGTGCAGTGCAGGTAAGGTCACCTTTAGACCAAGAAAATGTTTTTCCTTCAGTTACACTGAAAAAAATAGTACACGCTTTCCTATAAGCTCCCTCCAGACCTGTATTAAAACTAAAGATGCTATTTAAATCCTAATATAAGACCATATTTTTGAAGATGAGCTGCAGTGAGGATGTGTAATTTGAAGGAAAGCGACTTCTCAAAATTGCCATTAGGGGAAAATAGAAACTCAGAGAAGGTGAAGTGACTTTGAAACTGGACCTGCTCCCAAAATAAGAGCGAGGCTGAGTGTGTGTACAGGACAGATATAGCCACTTGGCTAAAAATATTAATCCAGTGCTGGAAGCCCTCTGGGAAATTACATGACTTGGTTATTGACAGTTTCTTCATCTCTGAAGGACAAAATGCCATCAAGGTGCCCTCGCTCTCTCTTGAGAACAACGTTGTGACATCAAGTTTGCATCCATGCAATGTGTTTATAAGACGGATGGCCGGAGGGCATATTCCTGAGGCAGGCCTTCTCTTCATGACCAGGAAACATTGATCACAATATTGCAATTACAGAAAGCAAATTCCTATGTTTTGTTTCTTTTGTTATTACAACAAAATCCATATATCTGCAGATTTTTATCCACTTTAGGGTTCAAGGCAGGCCTGGAGCCTATCACAGCTGTCATAGGGTGAGAGGCAGCGTATACCCTGTTCAGGTCGCCAGTCCATAAATACAACATTTGACTGAGAGTTTATTTGGACGGGATATTGTCTCACTTCAATTAAAAAAACTCACACCTGTTTTTTATGCCATTTTTATATCCACGTGTAGATTAGATTATTTTCCTTGTTATGTGCTGCATTGTCAGGTTATTTCTGCAGGCCTCTTGTCTCTCACAGCCACCTCTCTGCCCTCCCATTGTAAATAATACAAGCCTGTGAGGTACACTTTGTTATTGTGTCGGTTGGTTAGCTCAGCGGGGTAAGATGTGGTGATGGAGAGCCTCCATCTCGCACCCCTTAAGCTTTGTTTTTCTTTCTATCCCCACAAGTTTTTCCTTTTTTTTACCCGATCAAATGACAAGATTAAAAAAAAATCCAGACTCCCAAACTCCTGAAATGACTTCCAGCCAACATTCATGCTGAACATGAAACACACCATCAGATAATGTCACCGAAGTTGTTGCTACTTTCCTTTTGGAGTCATTTTTCAACCAACTATAGACATTAAAGTGGACATTAAATGTATGCATGCCAGAGTGAAGATTAATTACATAATAATAATAATACAGTAGATTTTTTTTCAGGGCAAAACATGTGATCATGAATGTAAACAAAGTATTCTGAAAGAAAGCATTGAGCTAAAGCTCTACGGTAGAGTCACATGACTAAGTATATTGTCTTAATGTAAGCATGTTATGTGTATATATTTTTTATTTGTACTTCTTTTAGAAGTACTGAGCTGCAGCATTATATGATGAGTTTCTTTAGTTGCTAAACTCAGTAGTGTCAAATAGTCCTGAAACTCTCTCTTATTTCTTCATAGTTTCCTTCCAAGGAGACAGATTTATAGGGGATTTTTTAAAAGTGTTTTGGAGCAATACTTCTTGAGGCTTTCTGAAGGTCTTTTAAATATTTTGTGTTCATACCTAAATACTAAGAGAAAGATCATATGTGTGTCCTCATTAGGATACAATTTGTGTTGTATGTGTGTCTGTAGCCTCAGGTTTGTATTGTTTCAGGTCAATTTAGAGAGAAACACAAAAGTAATGTAACAAGTATGGTAACCAATTCCTTTCATCAATTAAGTAAAGTACTGCATTACTTTTAAGAAAAGCGTTGTGTAACATGTTTAATAATTGCTATTTTTTGAGTAATTACCCCAAAACTGGTCACAACAAAGAAGAAAAATTAATGTCAAAGTGGATCCAATGAGAATCAATAAGGAATTGAATCGATAATTGATTTTGATAATGTCTGTGAAGGTTCTCAGTCATCCAGGTCATCGTAGTCTAAGGAGCTTGGAAAGAAAAGTGTCTGGACTTCTTTAAGTTGCTTGAAGACGTTTCACCTCTCATCAGAGAAGCTTCTTCAGTTCTAGGGTCAAATGGTGGGGAGTCCCAGATTTAAACCCTGTGGGAGCTCCCTATCGATCCTCTACCTGATCACATGAGCCAAGGTGTGAAAATGTAGGTCACAATCAGCCAAGGTGTCGGGTGAGCTCATTGTGAAACTTAGCCCCACCCTGTCATGTGATTTCCTGAGGTCAGATGGCCCAGGATATGAGTGGGTGTTAAGGCGTCTGGGAAGGCATCTCAAAAAAGGGAAGGGTCAAAATCAAAACACAAGAAGTGGAATCCTTCACTGCGCACATCAACGCCGTGGATAAAAACATCAAGTTCACCAGGGAAGACACAAAGGATAACTCTCTGCCTTTCCTGGACTGCACTGTGCACATTGAAGAGAATGGAAACTTCAACATTGAAGTTTACTGGAAGCCCACACACACGGACCAGTACCTCCTCTTTGACTCCCATCACCTTCTGGAACACAAACTTGGTGTAATTAGGACCCTACACCACCGGGCAGAACATGTTCCCTCTAAGCCTGAAGGGAAAAAGAAGGAACACACACATGTAAACAAAGCTCTTAAAGTTATCCTAGTTGGGCTTTTATCAAGTCAGCAAAGATGCACAGAAAAGAAGATCAGACACCAGCGAGGGAGGATAAGAAAGACAGACGCAACAACATTGTCATCCCCTATGTAGCCGGTGTATCAGAGAAACTCAGGAGAGTTTTCTCCAAGCATGACATCCCAGTGTACTTCAGACCCAGCAACACGCTCAGACAAAAACTGGTTCACCCGAAAGACAAAACTCCAAAACACAGACTTAACAACGTGGTGTATGCTGTACAGTGCAGCGAGGAATGCCCAGACCTCTACATTGGAGAGACCAAACAGCCACTTCACAAACGCATGGCACAACATAGAAGAGCCACCTCCACAGGACAAGACTCAGCAGTCCATCTGCATCTAAAGGACAAAGGTCACTCTTTTGAGGATGCCAATGTTCACATTTTGGACAGAGAGGACAGATGGTTTGAAAGAGGAGTGAAAGAAGCCAATTACGTCCACTGTGAGCGACCATCTTTGAACAGAGGCGGTGGTTTACGGCACCAACTGTCTGTCATCTATAATCCAGCTTTGAGATCCCTCCCCAGATGCCTTAACGCCCACTCACATCCTGAGCCATCTGGATCATTAGGGGGTCCTTTTGTCCCTCTTGAGGGGGACACTCCCACAGGGTTTAAATCTGGGACTCTCCACCATTTGACCCTAGAACTGAAGAAGCTTCTCTGATGAGAGGTGAAACGTCTTCAAGCAACTTAAAGAAGTCCAGACGCTTTTCTTTCCAAGCTCCTTAGATATTGATAATGGAATGACTTAAACCTCGTCAGAAATAGTCTCAGTGCCAAAGGCCATTATTAAGGAGGAGAAACAGGGGGGAAAAGGTTGAGGTATGACACATTAAACAAAAACGTGACTGAAAAATTAGTGACAGCAGGTCTTATGGAGAGACAAATTTGAAATTATTGGTTCAAATATGATGAGAGAGATACTATCAAAGATTTTGAGAAAATTCCAAAGCTTTTGAATTTTGAATGCAGAAAAGTGCTGCCAGATTTTGATCCACCATGCAATACCATCTGGGAAGTGTCTGATTGGCAAGGGCTTCATTTTTCAGTATGACAATGATCCCAATCACACTGCCAGTCCAGTGATTTACATTTATGTTTGCACATGTTTCAATAAAGCACTGCATCTATTTCCCATTTACATACATTGAAGGCTTTTTGGGGAAAAAAAACTTTGCAAAGTGACATTGTTTGTACTTGAGTAGTATGGTTTCTTTCCAATTTTTCCCAGCTTCAAAAGTGCAATCTGATAAAAATGAACATTTGCATTGCCATTTGAGATAGTCCACCGCCAGAAAGAAAAAAGGTCTGAGGTGTAGTTTGAAGGCAGGCATATATTTGTGGCGATAGAAACATTTTCCCATTTAGCTTCCCTTCTGTGTGGGTGTGACTATGTGTGGATGCCCATGCACATGCATTTGTATGCATGTGCACTTCTGTGTGTGTGTCTGAAAATGATGATGACATCACTTGCATGCAATGTTTTACACACGCGCCCGTGCGCACACACAGAAACACACACCCCTATTTGGCCCGGCACAAAGGCATACACACTTCAAAGGCGTGTGGTTTGGATCAAACGCAGTGGGTGCAGGTAGGTGGTGAATGTACACAACTCTCTCCATGGCTCTGCTCCCTTCATCTATAGCTCTTTTCATGTCTGTGCTTGCAGGAGACACATTCACACTACAACACTTGAATCCTAATGTGAATAAATGAGCTCAAATCAATTGAAACTGTAGTTCAAATAAATCAGATGTTGGAACCCGAGTGTAAAGCGATACTTGACCATGTGCCGTTAGTTATAAAAATCATTTGATTTCAAGGCTCGCGCTGGATAAAGTGTGCAAAAGCTCTGTGAACCTTCAGAACAGACTGCATTTCAAATTAGTCTCCTAAACGACCTCAACATTATTTATTCACTCTGGGCACCACAAATTAGCCTGGTTCACATCACAAGACACGATCTTTATCAGTGATTGTTAGAGAATTTTACTAATCCTGAAAATGTTGCTTCAAATCCCTAATGGGGAAAAGTTCCGTTAAATAAAACTAATGACACACACAACTTGTTTAGCAGGAGATGGAAACTCAGCCATGAATTTAACATGAAGCCAGAGCTGAGGCAAAGTGTTGAAGTGCTGTCTTAAGAAGGAGCATGAAGTGGCCACTTATAAACTCCCACTTAATTCTGCTGGGGAAAAAGTGCCTGTAGTAGTTCTGCTGCCCAATCACAAAGTCCTTCAACTTTATTCTTGAAGTCTGACTCGTGTACCTTTGGGACCTGAAGGTCGGAGGCAGCAGGGTTAGCGTTCCCTCTGCTTTCCTTCTCTTCTGTCCCCTCCTCCTCTCCCCCTCCTGTCTCATCACTTCACCCCTGGGACACAGAAAAGGTGAAAGAGGGTCGCGAAACTTAAAAGCATGGCCAACTCTATGTCAGTGCATTCATATCAAAATCTATACTGAGTCTGAACTCTCGGTGCAGACAGGTATCTACGAGCTGAGTGATGGACAAAAACGGCGATTATGTAAAAAGTGAAAATGACGCACTAACAAGTGACATTTAAATTTGATGACTCACCCAATGAAAACTGTTCTCTGCTCATCAAAACCAGAAGTTCTTTTTACATTAAAATATTCTTAGATGCGACTGTGACTCAGCACATTTGTCTCATTTGGTATGTGCGAAACTTTGATTATGCAAATTAGCCATTGGCCTACCCAATGTCTTCCTCTACCCACTCATTCACAAGTTCCCCAACTACATGGTGTAAGACAGAGCGTTATAATCCACGCTCTCAAAGTGTGCATTTTGTTAAACAGGAAAAACAGTGCAGAAATCTGTAAATCAAGAGGTTCCAGAGCACAGAGCATTGCGTTATTCCAGGCAAGGTATTCAAACAGATCATCAGTTGTTGGGAATGTTGTTATTGCACACACAGTAATGAAAAAAGCTAACTCAAGTAACATCACCAGTTCACCTACCACTCTGTGTGTCTCTTTCATCATGACACACAGAGGCAAGAAACAGAGCAGCAGCAGACACTTTCACAGTGATGTGCAATGAAGCAGTGTAGTCTTTAGTGTAGAGCCTTCAAACTGGCTGCATTATTAAACAGATTGATAAATTAGACTACATCCTCCAAGTTAACCAAATTAACTGTTATTAACACCATTATTAACACCATGGCACTGGTTTAAAACCTGCCTGGGCTGAGGACAGTGCTGTATAAACCCATGGTTAAAATAGTGTGTAGTAACTTTTACAGAAAGACAATAAGGCAGGGTGAAAACAGTTGGATTGTTGGGGAAGCATCTGGCTATGCTGGGGATCTTTTATAACTCTGTTTGGCTCAGTGCAGATACTTCAAAATGCAATACTGTGTAAAAATCTTATTGTATTTCTGGATTTAATAGCATTTTTATGTTATTTTCATTGACTTTGCTTACTTTTATTACCTTTACCTTATTTGGAAATGAGATAGTTGAAAGTTAAGAAGTTCACACTCATATCTTCATAACTGAGTAACATTAATCACTATTAACCTGATAATATTCATAAAACCTCCATCCCATCCCTGCAGATTCCTCCAGATGCATCTCCTCATATTCTTTCTGTATCTCATTAAAGGCTTAATGGAATGTGATTGATAACAAAACTCTTTGTGATTAATTTAAAAAGAGCTCTGACAGAGATGGTTATGTTGTAGGAAGAGTGCAGAAATGTCACTGTGATGCCTTTAATGGGTTATTTTCAAATCACTTCTGTGATTTACAGGATTGCAAATAATTTAATATGCCAGGCCAGTAACGTTGTTGTAATAAGCCATCTAAAACAATTTATTGGATGTTCTCTCACAATAATTCATGAGGGTCATGCATGTTTTATGAACAATCAGTCAAACTCAAACACCAGCAGGCTGGATAATGAGAAACTATTGAGAGGAATCAGGCCTACTCAAGTTCAGAAATGGAAAGAAAAAGTACCATTCGCACTGTACTACCTTGAACGTGGCATTGTGGTTATTATGAAGGTGCATGTTTGCCTGCATGTCTTTGTGTGTCTGCACTCATGCCTGATGATCTGAATTAAAGTCCATTTCTTGAAAGCCATTCAGTGTACTCTGGCATTTTTTAACATTTGTCAGCTATTTCTCTCAAGACAGCTTCCCTTATACTGTAGGTGGAGAAGGTAGGCGTCACAATTGGCTCTATCACTGATTTCTGAATGGTAACAATACACAGTCTAAGCAGCTTTGTGAAGCTGTACTTCTGCACAGCGATGCTTTGAGTCTGCGAACAGTACAATTCCTATTAATGTGAATGTTGTAAGTGTGGCAGATATATGATCATTGTCAAACTGCAGAAATCTTCAGTGACAAATCACATGGCTACACAGCATATATATACACACACAGTCGTGTGTGTGTGTGTGTGTGTGTGTGTGTGTGTGTGTGTGTGTGTGTGTGTGTGTGTGTGTGTGTGTGTGTGTGTCTTGCTTATTTTTCTGTAAACTCTATATCTGTTACATCCCATTTGTCATTCTCCTGTCTTGTACTTAATATGGGACATGGAGCACTAATCTTCCCCAGGGGACACGCAGTCACTTGCTCTATTACCTGCCCATTACTGGGCAAGTTTCCAGATATATGTGACCATGCTGTGGGTAGAGCTAATCCTGTAATGACACAGACAGTTAATTGATTGCAGTCTGATCTCTATCCAAGGCTCTCCTGCAAAATGGAAATGTGGGCTTGTGAGAAAAGAACTTAACCTTCTCTAGGTGAATTGATTTGAATCCATCCAGGCTCTGAAGCGGATAAGCAGCATTACTTCTATGACATTTTGTCACCAGAGCTGCACAGCCGTGCTGTCGTTTCATGTAAAGAACATGTATTAAAATGTAGAAATGTGCCAAAACACACAGTGTTGAATAACCAGACATATTCTTCAAGATTCCTGTGTTTTGCATTCATTACCAGTTCCATATGGCATTATACATGATGCAAGATCAAGCAACGCTCTACTTTAAAGCAATAAACCTTAGTCTTCATCAATTATGCACCAGTTTTACGTCAACAAATTTGGACCACTCAATAGAATCTCTGTTCTGCAAAGCCTGGTGAGTTCACCGTGCATTGATCCCCTTTGACAGAGAAAACATCGTCTATCAAGCAAGAAAAAAAACTCCATTTGCAAAAGCACTGTTCAAAATTACAAATTTTAAGGCTAAATATTTGATAAGACCAGAAATAAAGATGTCAGAATAATTTGAGAGGCAGAGCCTACACCATCAACATTAGGCTGCATGGATCCAACAGGCATTAAATCAAAAACTAATGTGAGCAAAATTGATTTTAATGAAATTTTACACATTTATAAATTCATACAGAAACCCCCATCGGGGATCGGGCGCTTTCATATTGACTTGTGCAATGCCTCTAAATCAGGCCCTGTTACACTGACAGATTTGAAGTCTTGAAACAAAGAGGTCGTATCTGCTATAGGCTAGCAGCTTGCCCAGGCTATACCCACATCTCGGCCTGCAGCCGACCCCCATGACCATAAATTGGATGAGCAGTTAAGAAAATGGATGGATGGATGGATGGATGGATGGATGGATGGATGGATGGATGGATGGATGGATGGATGGATGGATGGATGGAATTAGCTGTACTGTCTGTCTTATTGGCCACTTGCACTTGGAACTTCCTCCCACTGCCTTCTTGTCTTTTGTATGTCATTTGTCAGCACAATGGATCATCAGATAATGGCATACAGACTCTCAGACTACTCAAAGGCACTCGTGGTGTTGCTCTCAGCTGCACACCTCAAATGTGTAAAATTGCGAGGAGAAAAAAAAAAGCTTCTGGAACAGGTTCAGGACTTGGTCATCTCCACACAAAAAGCCAAGGCTTGTGTAGTAGCCATGCTTGTTGTATCGTTGAGGTCGAAATGTCCTCAGTCTCCCCTCAAAATTTCCCAGTGCAGAAAAGGGCTTTCAGAGTCCTGTTTGATGGCCTAGCAAGCATCTCTTATAAGGATACGGATGTCATCGAGTGATGGAGAACACACTGAACACGATGGCACGATGGAATACAGTTTTGACATAAACATCCTCTGTGTTCTGGTCTGAACCGCATTTTCTTTTGTGCTTAAAAGTGCATGCCGACTGAGCCGCTCAGTCCCAGCCTTGTAAAACACCAAAGCAATTTGAGGCATGACGTAAAATCCGGCATGCATTTATGCCTTAAATAGGTGTGACCTTTAAATACAGGAAAATGTGTTTCTACGTAAGGTCTTCCACAGTCTTTAAACAAGGCTCATTCCACTGAGTCATTTCAGAATAAAGCATATTTTATTTTACAAAAGTGGCTTAATAAATTTATGGCAAAATATCAGCAAGTGCTTCAGTAACTGTGGCTGGATCCATTTTTTCTTTTTCTTATTCTTTTTTTCTTTCCTGCAAACGTTTTTATCACCCAGTAGATGTTCTCTGAGCTGTGTGCAGTGATTAATAATACCTCTGTGAAGGGTTACCTCAGGAATAACAGATAAGAGATGCTGGTTAGTTCCAGTGTAAACTGTGAGGGTTCAATTAACACTGAAACAAGTGTCCCTGTGTTGATGAGCAGCATAGAACATGATTGACAGATGGATGTGCAGGAAAAAGGTTACAGCGGCTTTGGAGGCAGAGGTAGAATTATGGGACGGGAGGGGCCGATCAGGAGGTGGCGAACACAGATCACGCTCAAGATCGTACCGCGCCATCAATACCAATGGGTTCATACAAATCTCCAGTTCAGTTCAGTGCACACATGGATGCATCTGCAGGCGTAACACAATTCAACACAAGGAGATAATGTTTCTTTTTCCCGACTTCCTTTTCTCTGCAGATCAAATTTACAAATGCACAGAACTAGACATGCATAGGCACAAACAGGTGAGATCGTAGGTTAGAGGAACCCAGTGTGTCCCTGGTTACAGAGTAGCCGGGCTGGGTCATTGTCATCTGTGAACTGTGACTCACGCTGACATCGTCGGGATGGTCAGCTGTGATGGGGTGGCATGCTGCGACAGGCTTTAGGTGACTCGAAAGGAGAATAGCAGGGGATGTCAGTTTACAAGAAAAATAAAAGCGAGAAAAAGACAGACACGGACAGAGCACAGACAGGAAAATTTGCAGAAAGATGGGGAGGCTTTTTTTGCAAGGAAGGGTGAGCAAAACAGATGCAAGCGTTACATGAGAAAAAAGGCAGGAAGAAGGAGGAGGAGGAAGAGGAAAGGTTTGATATTGCCAGGGAAAAGCACAAAAAAGAGAAATTGTGGCAGAGCTACAGCAAAAGCGAGACAGACTAAGAGAGAGGGGGGGGGGGTAGAAGAACATATTTTTATTTGAATAAAAAGCCCAGTGTCAGGATGAGCTGAATAGTGAGCCACGGTCTTGTCATCATGTCCCTTTTTCTTCCCAGAACACCCTGTTTGATGTGTACAGAGTAATATGGCGAGCAGCGGGGAGCATCCAGAGCATCAAAGAGAATTTAAACCACACACTGGCCCATTACGGTGTGCTTGAATGTGTGTGTGCTGATGTCTATGTCTCTGTAACTTCATAATAGCGACTGACTGCAGTGCACATGCAGCATATCACAACGCTTGATTGTATCCCTTAGCTGTATTGTGACAATTACCGACCAGCAGGTGTTCTTAGCGTGATGTCTTAACTACCAATCAATACTAACCCCCCCGTCTGCTCCATCATTGAGTCTAACAGTGGAAGTAATAACAATGAACTCCTCTTGATGATCCATGACAGTGACAACCAGACCAGGGACAGCTTTGTTTTCTGAGAGGGGCTCCTTCGTGGTTACTGCCTTCACGCATCAGTAATAACACCCTGCTCTCTGGTGGAGGGAGGAGGTGTTGAACAGTGTGAGAAGAGAAGAGGAAGCAGAGAGTCACTTGTGTCTGGAGTGTGGTGATGGATGGTCCACGCTGTTTGGCTCAGAGCTCACATGAATAAACATATAAGGCTGCGTTTTGTTGCACAGCTTGGAGATGCAATGAGATGATATTAAAAAAAAAAGGGGGGGTAAGTGGAAAAAAAGGTGATTTGATTATGGTTACTGCGCCAAGGAGATTGGGTTATGGCTGAATTGCCGATGATGTTTTGAAGGGTACAGTCCTGAACCGTGGATATTTTTTTTTCCTTTCCCAAATGAAAACACCTCAAGTGACTACACCTTACTCCTTTACTTTACATTGAGATTTTATTTTAAAACTTTTGTTTTGCCTCTTACCGAAAACACAGTAGGTGCAAAATGTATGTAATCACCTGATCGATAGTTTCAATCAACATCTCTGCAGAAGATTCTCCGACCTTCTTGCAGTGCCTTACCGCTCTGCTCAGTGAATTATGGACATTAATTTTCCTTCATAATTATGAAAAATTGATTTTCTGGTGTAGCTTCTCTGCATGTCCCCCAGGCAAGGCCCACACTGAAACTCAATCTTGTTATAGTATTGGCCGACAGTTCAAGGCTGTCGTCGTACTGGACAGCTTGCAAGGATTAGTATTTGAATGTGGCACACTGGTGAAAAATGACTGTGCACCGTCAAAGGAATGATATCGACGGGGTATACGTGACTCTTCGTGCTTGCAGATTGTTTTTAAAATTTACATTAACATTGACATTTTTGGACACATCTGTGCTCTGAAACAAGATTGATCTCTGTCCAGATCATCCAGATGGTTCCTTTTTTCAGAGCCATGTGAAAAATCAGTTAAGGATCAGTCCCGACCATAGAATGCACATAGCTTCAGCTGTGCGGGGCAGAAGACACCCAGATCTCCCTCTCTCTTGCCATCTCCTCCTTGTCTTCTTGTGGGATCCCGAGGCATTCAACCTCAGGAGTGGCTGTGTTTACAGGAAGTAGAGCAGGTCATCTACTAATCCGAAGGTTGTTGGTTCAATCCAGTTCAATCTATCCTTGGGCAAAATACTGAACCCCTAGTCGCTCGTGAGGCATTCATTGGAGTGTGAATGTTAGATAGAAAGCACAAGCACAAAAAAGTGTGTGTATGAATGTCTGTGGGAATGGGCAAATGAGACATGTCATTTAAGTGCTTTGAGTGCTTGAGTAGAAAAATCAAAATACTAAAATACTTCACCTAGGAGGAATCCAGGAGGCATCCTAATCATTTTCTACTGTAGAAACATCTACAGGTAGAGAAATGGAGGCCACAGTCCTGACTACTCATCATTGCTTTTGTTACCTGGGCTGAGGTCACCAACGGGTGTCTGAGCAGACTCTCAGCTTTAACATCACATTCATCAGTTAAGACTGTGTTAGCATGCTGTTTGTGCAGATACTGACAAGAGCTGATAACCTGCTCGGTTCAATTCAAATCAATTGTACTGACCAAAATTGCATAAAATGTTTAAAAGACTTTAGATGAGGGAAAGATATTAAAAAAACCACTAATAATACATTTTTAAAAAGTCACTTAGTTATTAAAATAGACATAGATTAAATAAATACACAACCCATCATACACATCCCCACAGAGATGGATATATAAACTTAAGTTGGAGAACACTGCACCGTTTCTTCTTCTCCAACTTAAACTTAAATCAGCTGATTATTGCAAGTGAACAGGAAGAAAAAAGAGTCGTTATTTATTTTCTTAGTAGCCACCATCACACAGATATCTTTTGAAGAAAAAAAAAGTAAAGCAAGTAACAACACAATTGTAATTGCACTGATTTAATTTAGCACACTAATGCATTGCATTATTGCATTATAAGAACATACAATGTAATTCACGTCATGTGCCAACCTGCTGTTCTGTATCAACCTGCAGAAAATAATGACAGGAGAAAATGACAGGAGACTGGTCAATCACTGAGCTTCTCAGAGTAGTTCAGGTGCATGGTATAAAGAGTAAAAAAGTCTACACAGAAGTAAAAAAAAATGTGGTGGTGACATTGTTAAGTAGAAATATTTTACCTGAGATGTGGTTTGAATCCTCAGTGAAAACTAAATTCAGCACTGTCGTATTTTTGGCAGTGAGAAGTCTGTGCTTGTCTGGTGGGAGACTAGAATGTGGGGAGAGCTACAGGAGGAGCACAGAGAGGACACAGCAGCAGTTGATTTTAATTGTAACACTTAATATGCAATAGAAGTTTATTTCGAGGGGTTGAAAAAAATGCTTCAACTCTACTGAAATTACTTTGCACACACCTTATCTACACACTAACCCTTTTATCAGCAGCTCAGATGTAATTGGTCAAATTAACACAGTAATAAGTAAAAAGCCTGTGTTTATTACTTTGTCAAGGATTCTTTTCAGGCAATGAGTCTCTAAAGTCTAAAGTACATATCACCAAAGAATGAGTGTCTTCCTATGTGCTGTTTTGCAAGGCCTTTAAGTGCAGCTATCGTCAGTTATTTGTTGGTGGGTGTTTATGCATTTGGTTTTGTGTTCAGTGAGTTAAATGCACGTGGGATCACGTTCAAGATCTTCAAATAACTCTGGGTTGTTTTCACAGTATGCTTTGAGTCACTGTCCATCTGTACTGTGAAGCACTGTCTAGTCAATTTTGCTGCCCTTTGGATGAATCTGAGCAAGAAGTGTAGCTGTACGCACGTCAGGCTTCATCCACCTGCTTGTCTTTTGTCACATCATGAATAAGCATGTGATCTCTGTAGAAACCACACATGCCTGTGCATCTCACTGCTTCTGCTGTGATTTAGATTTGACACTGTATGATCCGGATTATGAGCCATTCAAAGGCTTCTCCGAGCTACTTTTCTCTCGTCATTTTGTTAAAACTTGAGCTTAATCTTAAGCCAAATAAATGGTTTGCGCAAGTGCCGTTCTATCAGGACAAACCATGTCAAATCTAAAATAGCATTAAATTGAAACACACCAAAGTAAATCAATCTTGTTTCTTTAATCTCAGAGAGCACTGTCATAAAAGTCCTCGCATGTTGCATCAAGCCTTTACATTACTGCCATCTTGTGGCCGCAGTCAGCTGTTGTCATCAAAAGCTGCGCTTATTTCGTGCTCATTGGAGACTGTAACTCTCACTGACATACCACATGTCTGTCTCCTGTTAGCAATGATTGGAGCCGAGAAAGCTAAAAAGGTAGTTTGTGCAAGCGCATTGTGGATAAACCCCTGGTATTTTACGGTAAACTGAGGGGGGAACAGACTGTAAGACTAGCTAACGCTTGTCTGCTTTCACTGTTCTGAGATCGGTTACAATCTGCACTTTTTGTGGAATCACAGTTAGCATTAGCAAGTAAATGATCTTCAGTGATTTAACATTGAAACAGAGTTTCCTCTTGCTAACCACCTTGGCTAACAGGTGTGATGGAGAGAAGATGGAGTTTCTAACTGCTAACTGCTTTAGTATAATAACAAGGAAAGTTGTGATGATGATGGAGAGAGGATGGCAGCTCTGATGATGTCCAGACTGATAAAACAGCCAGGTTGAACAGGTGCAGGCTCAGCAGCAGTTTCACATTGGCACCTATAAGAATCTCTGAATTTAATATTTAACATTTGACCAGTTTCTCTGCCAGCACTCCACCTTCACCGGTTTTTGATATTTTAATCCCATCCTGTAGATGTTGACAGTTGACCATATCAAACACTAGCCAAGCCTTTTAATTCAGCTGATTTTTTATTATTAATTAAACACATTAAAGTATTGAAAATGAGCTCAACCTTAAGCATATGCAGCACTAATATTAATTCATTTAAAACTGATGGGGAACATTTTAATAATTAATAATTAATTTTACTTTTGATACTTTATGCATAATTTTTCAGTAATACAGTTTTATGTGTACCAAGGTGTTTTCATTTCAGTTTGATTGCTTCTTTTCCTAAAGGAATGGTTTGAAAGATTCATCCACCACTTCCCACTGTCAGCTAATAGTAAATCACTTTTGGTGGGTGATATTTGTTTATATTTATTTAACTATAGGAGTAATAATATTTGGCAATTCTTCAGCCAGGAAGGAGTGCAGAAATGTGAAGATGTCCAAGTAGTGAATAGTGAATGAAGATGTTTTTGTTTGTGTTTATGAGGGAAATGGGACGTCTCTGCTTGCCTTTCTGTAAAAGTCATCGCGCGCCACTGGTTTCCACCATTTGGTGCAACATCTGTATTTTTTTTGTCATGGTTTTCTCTTTAATGTAGACTGAAAGATGGCTGGTTATATCGGGAAGGCTTATCATCATGGAAAGCCTCCTATGATCAACCACCATTGTTTTCTTCTGTGAACTTCTTGTGTTGCTGCAGTGCATTTTCTAAACATGTTTATGTTTTGACTGCATGTTGAAGGTTCACAGCAACATCTTCCAGATGTAAACCCTGCACTCAGAATCATCCCCGGCTTAATTTATGAAGAAATAATGAGTGCACACTACACACTTCATCATGCAACAGCTTCAATCTGTTGAATTAAAGCTTCCCTTTAATTGAATATTGATTCTGTCATTTTAAATCTATTGTAATTGATTGTTTTTGTATGGTATACTAAAAATTTCCACAACTAACACTATTGATTTATTTTCTCTGATGTACTGCTATTTTAATTTGAAACCAGCTTTAAGGTATTTATTGGTCAAATGGGAGCAATAAACACAACACTGAAACCTTTGAACTTCTTTAATGAGATATAGAAACTTGTCAGTTGCCTGTTTACACATGAAGCTATAGAGAGCAACATGCAACAAGTTGCACATTCATTAGGAGTTAGTTTAGCTACATTTCGTAAACTAACAAGTGCTAAGTGCCAGTCAAAAGTCTTAATAACTTTACTCATTTAGAAGTTCGTCTTTGTTCTCTTTTCCCTTCTTTTTTCTACAGAGTAGAACAAAAAACAAATACTATATAATACAATGAACACTCTCAGTGGAGAGCTCCTAATGTACAAGTTTAGCTGAAGTCAGTTTTAGCTGTTAACCCAGTGTTGAAACTTTGATCCTTTTTGCAAGGGCGATAAAATGGTGATTACAAGGTGATGACAGGAACACTTTGAAAGTCAGTTTTAACTATTGCGGAAACAAAGCGCTTAAAATTCCAATAAACACCTCGCTGTCTCAGTAACAACAAAGCTGTGCGCTTCACAAAAGCAGTGCGCTTCACAAAAGCAGTGCGCTTTGTACTGTGTTTAATCGCGCAGGTGTTAATGTTACTGTGACCACGCTTTCAGATCATATTGTTGGCTGGACTGTTTAAAAATCCGTCTTCCAAATTATTTGCTAATTAATGCATGAATTATTTTAATTACAACCTCATTAGCACACCTGATTATGTTTAATATATCGTGCTGATTATAGTAGGACATGATGTTTTGCTGATTGTGACAGCACGACAGCTGAGAGAGTGAGAGAGAGGCACCGGGGGACCCAGAGGACATGGCTCTGTGGGGTTTTCACCCTATGCCAATAGGGTTAACGACATGCAGGTCAAGACACACTTAATTCTGGTTAATCTCAGGCTGCTGCACCTGAATTATAAATAACATTTTGTCACTTAGCTCTACACGGACACACAGGTAGGTTTTGTTGTCCAGTTTTATCTCCAACCCAAAAGCCCTGAAGGGATGCTGACAGAGATGAAAAAGAAAACAAAAAAACACAAAAATATAAACCAGAAACAGTATCCCTGTTACTCTGATAAACTGTCAGCCTTTTCCATATGGGACTATTTGTTTTGTATAAAGTAGCTGTCTGTTTCACCTGTGACAGACACAGAGTGGATGCAGACAGGAGAGAAGAGGCAAAACTGAGCTGCAATGAAAACAACTGCAGATAAATCAACTAAAAGAATAAATAAATAATAATTTTTTGTGGTACCTGTGGGTCACTCTCATCTATTTATAAATGTGGGAATGGGCAACAGCTTTAAAGAGAAGGGCTTACATTTATGCACAAGTAAACTAGCTACAAAAATGTAGTACAGAGAAGCTCTGATATCTGTCTGCTGAGGACACTGCTAATTCAATTCAGTCCAATATAATTTATATAGCAATAAATCACAACAACAGTTGCCTCAAGGCATTTATATTGTAAGGTACAAACCCTACAATAATACAGAGAAACCCCAACAATCAACCAGCCCACAATGTGCAAGCACTTGGCGAGACGAGGAAGAAACCTCCTCAGACTCAGGGAAGGACATGGGGGGGGTTCAGCTCTGAAAGAGTTAAATACACACATAAAGTCAGCAGCCAATGTAGGTGAGGCGAATCAGGAGGCCGACCACGCGGAAGGCAGTGGCAGCGACCAAACAGGTCCAGGGGCCGGCCACGCAGAAGGCAGTGGCAGCGGCGAGAGAGCAGGTCTGGAGGCCCAACTAAAGACTTGGAAGGTGGCCAGCAAAGGCAAGGCAGTATGAGCCAAGCTGGATCTGATGATGGTGTAGCAATCGCAGGACCAGACGAGGCTGGACCAGACGAGGGTGGAGACACAGAGGCTGGACCTGATGGCAGCGCGGCGGCTGCGGAACCTGCAAGCGGCGATGCTGCAGGCGGCGATGCTGCAGGCGGCTATGCTGCAGGCGGCGATGTAGAAGTCGCAGGGGATGATACAGCAGGTGACGGCTGAACAGACTTCTCCGGACCATCAGCAGACATGAGGATGTGCTGGCTGGGTCCTCCAGGACCCCCAGCCAACGAGGCATGGTGCTGGACGGGCTCCTCGGGCCCTCCAGCCAACAAAGCAGGAAGCTGGCTGGGTTCTCCTGAACCCCGAGCCGACGAGACTTGAGGCTGGACGGGCCCCTCTGGCCCTGCAGCTGGAGCAGATGCAGGGCCAGAGGCAATTGGGACCCCTGGCTGAGGGTGAAGGTGAGTGACTGACTGAATGGGTGAAAGCACTGGGGCCTGAACTGATGACAAAGTTAATGATTCCTCTACCAGCTGAGCTACTGACTGGGCTATGGACTGTAACAAAGTTTGTCTGGTTGTGGTAGTGACTGAGCGGCTGATGGGGCTGAAGACGGGGCAGGGGACACTGAAAACTGAGCTGAAGGTGGCTGCTGGACAGCTAACTGAGCTGAAGGTGGCTGCTGGACGGCTAACTGAGCTGAAGGTGGCTGCTGGACGACTAACTGAGCTGAGGACTGAAACCCATCAGGTTCTACTTTCTCCAGGAGTCCAGAGTTGTCAGGTATCAGACAAAAAAATTGTCAGGTCTCAGAACACAAGGTACCAGAGAGAAAATCTTCCTGCAGGTGGCGGTGTTGTCATGTCCCACCCAGTGTTGCCAACTTAGCGACTTTGTCACTATATTTAGCGAGTTTTCAGACCACCTTTTCTGAAACGCGACTAGCGACAAATCTGGCGACTTTTTCTGGCGTTATTAGAGACTTATTTATGACGACTTTTTGACGTGAAAGCGCGTATCGCTCTTACTCTCAACAAGCAGCGGGTGCTGCGGTGGGCACCTCGCCCGTGCCAAAGCACTCACAGGCGGAGGATAGTCCTCCCCCAGCTGCTATCAGGGCAGGGCTCCCGCACTGACTGTAATGCAGTCAGTTCTTCTTTTACTGTTATGTTGTTTTGTGGACCACAAAGTTTAAAACTACACACACACACAAACACACAATAACTCCACCAGAGTGCCTGTTTCGGGTCACTTTTGCCGGTCCAAGCCCGGATAAAGGAGCAGGGTTGGAATTGTGACATTAAAAAAACAATAATTGCTAAAAGAAATTTAATTTGTAGTTCTAAATAAATTCTAAATGCATTTAAGACGTTTTTTACTGACTTTATGTCTCTTCCACGATGTTATTTCTCTCTCCAACAGTGTAGGTTACAATTAGATTAGCATGACAATTATGCAAATTAGGCGATGACATCATTTAGCGACTTCTAGCGACTTTTAGGACAACCAATAGCGATTTTCCTTACTGAGGAGTTGGCAACACTGGTCCCACCCGAATTGATTTCCAAATACCAGAGGTGGGACCAAGTCATTGTTTTGCAAGTCTCAAGTAAGTCTCAAGTCTTTATCCTCAAGTCTCAAGTCAAGTCTCAAGTAATGTCAGGCAAGTCAGAGTCGAGTCTCAAGTCACTGGTGTAAAAGTCCGAGTCAAGTCACAAGTCTGAAATTTTGAATTTCAAGTCCTTTCGAGTCTTTAAAAAAAAAAAAACGAAAAAATAATGTTGCAGTTATATGCTAAATGTAAATATTAGACCATGTAATTTTAAAATCTGTGTTTTTCTCAACACATGACAAAATAGTGAACTTAGAAAATATACACAAATTGTGAAATTGCACCTCTTTAAAATGCAGCTCAATTAAACCTAGCTCCAAGAATAATTTTCACCGACAGTTCTGAGATAAGCTGCATGTTATTCTTGGATGCGGTTGTAGGACCAGCTTTAAAATCGCATGACAAAAATATCATACACATTTTAAAAAAAACTGTATCACCAACGTAGCCTGGACAACATTTGCTAGTTAGATGAAGTCAGCTATCTCATTGTAGCATATTTATATGCATATTTATAATCATACGGTTCTTGGAGTGAGTGCACACACTCGTGAAGTTTAGTAACTTCAGGTCACTGCAACAAGCCCAGGTACAGTTTACCGACGGATGGGTACAGGACCTTGAAATGCACCGTGTAGAACGAAAGACCATCGTACGTATCATAAGTTTACCAGTCTCACAAATTGTCGTCATAAATACACATTCCTTAACTATTTATGCACAATAAATAAAGGAGCATAGCGCGACAATTTCTGTTCAGTGCCAGACTTGCTTGTAACCTATATCACCAATTATGTTAAGAAAAATGACGTATTAACTACTAAAAAACACTGACCTTCGTGTAAATGCTTGGAGCAGACTAACCTGTGAGCTGGAGTGTTCTGGGACGTTATATTTGATCTTTGAATGGCTGCAATCCAGGCCGTCTTTGTTACTTCGGAAACATGGCTCGAACAATTTCTCTTCAACGACGTAATCCGATAACAACCGATCTCTTTACCCGTCGGCTTCCCGTGGCTGTCATGCGACCGGCTATTGCAGTTAATAATACAACAGCTTCTTGACATTTTTGTGTTTCTTTTTATCGCTGTATAACTGATTTCAATTGAAAGCCTGCGTGCTAGTACCTCTTGCCACGAGTTCCCAGAATCCTTTGCGGTTCTACCCGTGAATGACGTCACATTTTCAATCTCTATATAATATGCATGTTAAATTTTATATTTGGGGTAAAATATCAAGTCTTTTCAAGTAAACCGGTTCAAGTCCAATTCAAGTCCCAGGTCATTGGTGTAAAAGTCCAAGTCAAGTCACAAGTCTTAGAACATTTTTTCAAGTCAAGTCTAAAGTCATAAAATTAATGACTCGAGTCTGACTCGAGTCCAAGTCATGTGACTCGAGTCCACACCTCTGCCAAATACGTCATCAACGTGTGACAGTGGGAGAGCGTAAGGTCATTGACCTCACCGGAGTTTTACTGCGGTTCAGGCTCCTAACGACACAAGGGCTGTATTCCAATTCAGGGTCTGCAGCCTTAAAGTGCGCAACCTTAACAGTCCACAAGGGCCGCGTACTTAAAGTGAGAGGCTTGTGAAATGGGACGGTCTAGCCTCCGTCGCGCTGCCCTGGATGCCTAGCAACCATGACACTAACAGCTGGAAACGTTTCATACAGCTTTGTTTGACAGAAATGAAGGAGAAAATCTTTTGTTCATTTGTTTGTTTGTTTGTACATGAGCTTTGATTTGATAAGTATCTGAGGCTGACTGTGAAATCATGATTATTGGGCTTCACTTCTGTACTGAACAATCATTTAAGATTACCTAGTAAATAACAATTAGCTAATGTTGTTCATGAGACTAAAGTCATCTCACTTTGGTAATGTAAATATAATATGGCCAATATTAAAGTTATAATTTCAATCATTATTAGTTATTACAGCAGTGAATGAACTCTGTTTCAAATACTGAGCTTCAGTAAAGATTCAAGCTGCATTTATTTATATTATTTATATTTCCTGTCACCTTAAATCTTCACTCAAAGACAGGTTTCTTTGACACTGTATATATAACTGTGTTATATATATGAGAGACACATATTGTTCTTTTAATATGTTGGCATTACTAAATTTGTCTCAGTGCTTAATTTAAATATCCATAAAATCATCACATTCTCTGTAAGATTAAGGTCAACTATTGAACGGCGTATATTTTAAAGTAAAGGCTTTAAAACAAAGTTAGTACAAACATCGCTAATGTCACATAACTTTGCCGACATTTGGCCAACAGTAATGTTTTAATGTTCTTCGTTATTAAACATTCGCACATAAATAAGTAACATAATATTCAGTACTTACTTTTAAAAGTTTACTCTTCGGCCGCCCCTCTTCGGCCATTTTTTTTCCGGCAAAATTATCCACACCCACCGCCGCGCTATGCATTCTGGGATATGTTGGGCCACGAAGTCTACACTGCCACATCCTTAAAATTCAATGAAATGAAGGACGCATTTGAGGACCGCATTTCGAGCAGCCTTTGAATTGGGATAGCCTTCGTCGTGTCGCTGTGACGTAATTGGCCTTAAAATGCGGCCTTTAAGGCTGCAGATGCTGAATTGGGATACAGCCAAGGTAAGTTTAACTTTGGTCATGTCCAAATTCATGGGCTGCATCCTCCTGAGGCCGCATTTGTAGACCGATTGCGTCACAGCGACGCGCCGAAGGCTGTCCAAATTCGTAGACTCCTCCGAATGCAGCCAACAAATGCGTCCTCCTTTTCCCCGAATTTGAAGGATGGGTCGGGTGTGTCCTTCGTGGCCTACCATATCCCAGAATTCATAGCGCGGCCCAGCCAAACTCCAGTTTCCAACAATGGCGGCTGCTACTAAGTTTTAAAATCACTCATACTAATCTTTCTGGGTCACAAAATAAACTTTTAACATATTTTCAGGTGAGATGTATGTATGCTATGTAAAAATCAAATATCTGCTCGGTTTATGTTAAAATCCAGTGGCACCAAGGTATCATACAATAAAATAATGTGATTAATACATAAGTAAAAGAAATTCCTATACATGCTCCTTCCTGATTTCTTATGTTTTAACATGTTTGTTACACGTACATGTTTCCAATTTCAAATGTTAACACAGATGTTCAGAGTAAATACATACAGACTGTAGTTTTTTACATGATGATTTCATTTAGTTTGGGGAAACAGCTCTCCAACTTTACCTCATGTAGAAAAACTCATTTCCTTCTAAACCTAATAAGTGGTTTTGTCATCTAGCAAGAACTGCAATCAAGCATTTGCAATAACTAATAAAAAAAAGCACTTGGGACAATTGTGTTGGTGACAGCTTTTGTTATAATATCAATAATATTTATATGAATATGGGATACTGTTACGTGTTTGCATAGACTTTTGTGAAATATGGAGACACTCCTGGCATTATGTGAGCAAAGTGAGACTCATTTTTTAGGGTTCGTGGAGATGAGTGTGAAGATCCAAACAATCCCTGTCAGTGATGGAGAAGCTTTGATGAAAATATTTGGTAAAAAGTTCACCAGCATGAAGGAAATGAAGTTTCAAACTTTCCTTAGGAGGACCCCAGCACGCCTGCTTAAAGAAAAGTAAGTGTGGCGATTTGGATGCTTGCAGTGACTGCTGTATAGAGGCCATCCTGCTACACATGAAACACATCAGAGTCATAATTGTTATTTTAGTCACGTGTTTGTTTATTATCCTTATTGTTTTATCTGGGACTGTTTGCAGACATCTCAGAGAGAGGAGACACCAGCATCTGAACAGAGACTCAAACCAGCAACCTGCAGCTCCCTGCTTGGCTGCTCCAGTTTTCTCCTCACTCATGTTGCCCACCAGTGATTTCTAGCTGCCCACCCACACAGCAGGCTAGAATATGCGCTTAGCCTCAGCACCCAATACTTGGACATGTTTTCTTTATTAAATAATGAACCAGACCCCAAAAAGTAAACAGCTGTTATTCCTAGGCAACGGGAGCAGCATTTGGCAATGCAGCACCTGACATTCCTGACCATGTGGGCAGAGCATGCATGAAATGGAATGTTCAGTAGAACTGTGCAACACAAGCACTTAGTTACAGCATGTTTCATTGTATCCAGACACAGCTAGAGACACATCTACAGCAGCATCTCTGTGCAGGACAAACGACAGTTGACGAAGAAAACATCGAAAACTTCACTTCACTCCTCTACAATACGTTGGTTCCTTTGTTTAAAAGGCCAAAATGAATCGAGGGAGAACGAGAAGAGAATCGGCGAGTGCTTCACCATACAAGTCAGTACAGCTGATTAACCTGCAAGAGGAATTTCAAATGATACAGGCTGAAAATGTCAAATTAAAAGAAGAGGCAGAAAAATCAAGAGGAGAAGCTAAAAATTCAAAGTTTGAAACTGAAGTAGTATTGCAGGAATTACTGCATGTGGGTCTCAAACTTAAAGGAGAGAAAATGGGAAAACAACAGGCAGAAAACGAGAATGAAAACATGAAGAAAGAACTGTTGGAAGCTCAAAAAGCATTGGAGGAAGAGAAAAGCACAGCACAAGAAGCCAAAAATAAATATCAAACTGCAAAGAAGGAGGCAGAAAATGTGATGCAGGAATTACAGGAGGTGCAGGAAGCTTTTGAAGAGGGGAAAAGGAAAATGCAGTTGGCAACACAAGAAGCTGCAAATGTAATGGCTGAAGCTGAAACACTAAGGAAGGAATTACTGCACGTAAAGCAACAACTTCAAGAGGAGAAAAAACGTAAACATGAGGCAGAAAATGAGATTGAAAATTTGAAGAAAGAATTGTTGGAAGCTCAAAAAGTGTTAGAGGAAGAGAAAATTAAAATACAGGAAGCAAAGAAAGAAATGGAAGATACAAAGAGTTACACTCAAAACATGAAGAAGGAACTGATGAAAGTGCAAGAAGAACTTGCAGAAGAGAAAATTGAGGTGAAGGTATTCAAGGAAGAAATGACGGTGACCAAGAAAGACTGCAAAGACGCACTTAAAGAAATACGAAAGGACAAAAAGGAAGCTAAAGAGCTCCTCAAACAGAAAGTGAAACTGGCAAAACAGCAGCTAAAAGAAAAATTTAAAGATGCCGAGGAGCAGCTCAACAAAACCTTAGAAGAACGGAAGGCAAAAGAAAAAGAAAAGAAAGCCGAGGACAGGAGGGGATTCTGGAGCAGACTGCTGAGAAAGAACTGACCCAGCAGCATCGAGTTTGAGGAGATCAATAGTTTCTTCCTCCTTCCCCCTCTCTCCACCTTTCTTTCACCCCATCCTTCTTCTTGGGACGTTTGTTTTTTTAAAAACTCTAATCTAAATACATGTACTGAAATACACAAATAAAATTTCCATAACTTGACCTCATGTTGCCTGCTTCTTTTCTTGTGTGTCTGTGGATGTAAAACAGTAACACACTTCCTGCTCTGTGTGTCTTTAATTGTAAATAAATGCAATATGTTTTCATTTTAAAATGCAGTGCAAAAAACTTCTGCTCTAAATCTTTTTTTTTAGCAAAAAGCTTCTTTTTTGCCTGTTGTGGACGTTTTCCATTTAAATAAAGCCTGCAGACGAGCGGTGAGCGGTAGCTAACATTCTTTAATCAAAACACACAAAGAACAGACAACCAAGCTTGATGAAGTCCCTGCATGACTGCGGGACAGACGGTCAGCAGAGTCTCCCTGAGCCTAGCATGGCTCTCAGTTAAATACCTTCTCCAGGAACAAAAGGCAGTACACAGCTGTTTCACACCTTAACACTAGAAACAGAAACAAAACAAAGAAACCGAAGCACTCAGTCCAAACACAAGGGCTTAGGAGTCCGAGACCCTGTTTCAGGAGGGCGACCATGATCTCGGCAGAAAAGGAGTTCATGGCACAGTAGTTCAGGCGGCCGACCTGGAGGCCGATGGCACAGTAGTCCATAGTTCAAGGGTTCAGGGGGCCGGCCATGTGGAAGGTGGCAGTGGCGAAGCAAGCATGGCTGGCCACACTCGGGTGGCTTGGCTCGTGGCCGGCGGCAACATGGACGAGACCTGTCGGGTGGCTTGGCTCGTGGCCGGCGGTGACGTGGACGAGACCTGTCGGGCGGCTTGGCAGGTGGTCGACGGCGTGGACGATAATCCTTGGATGGTTTGGTTGGTTTCCGTCGACAGGCTGTCCTGACAGGCTCCGGAAACAGCCGTGCTGGACCTGGACGTGGCTTGGCAGGCGAGACGAGCAGAGGTGTGGTGTCGACCTCTGGCTGGGCCGTGGCAGGACCAGGCGAGGCAGGACCAGATAATGGCGCTGCTGTCGACGGCGTGGAAGGATGCTGGATGGGCTTGGCTGAACCTCCAGCTGGCGCAACAGGACCAGGCGAGGCAGGGCCAGCAGGTGCGGAGACCTCTGGCTGAGGCGAGGCAGGGCCAGACGCAGCAGAGGCAGAGGCCGGACATGGCGAGGCTGAAGACTCTGATGAGGCCGGACCAGGCGAGGCTGAAGACTCTGATGAGGCCGGACCAGGCGAGGCTGAAGACTCTGAGGCTGGACCAGCCAATGACGAGGTGGCCGCAGATGGCGGCTGAACGGTCCCCTCGGACCCTCCAGCTGACGAGGCATGAGGCTGGACGGGCTCCTCGGGCCCTCCAGCTGACGAGGCAGGTTGCTTTTCAAGTTGCAGCAACACACAGTCTATAGTGGGTGAAATGAGTTTGTATGAGTTCTCAGACTGAGGTGTAGCAGAACTAGGTGAGGCGTCGTCCTCAGGCTGAGGCGTAGAAGCAGCAAGCAGTAGCGCAGCAGGTGGTGGTCCTGCAGGCGTTGGCACGGGAGCCGCAGGAGGTGGCGCTGCGGCCACAGGTGGTGAAGCAGAAGGTGGCCAGACGGGCTCCTCGGGCCCTCCAGCTGACGTGGCGTGAGGCTGAACGGGCTCCTCGGGCCCTCCAGCTGACGTGGCGTGAGGCTGGACGGGCTCCTCGGGCCCTCCAGCTGACGTGGCATGAGGCTGGTGCGGTTCTCCTGAACCCCCAGCTGACGTGGCATGAGACTGGACAGGCTCCTCGGGCCCTCCAGCTGACGTGGCATGAGGCTGGACGGGCAAAGCAGAAGCTGAAGCAGAAGCTGGACCAGGCGACAGCGAGGCAGCCGCAGGTGGTGGCTGGACGGGCTCCTCGGGCCCCCCAGCAGACACAGGAAAAGGCTGCACAAACTCCAACTCAGCCCCTGGCCCCAACCTGGCCTGGATCTCGGTCCCACAGTAGCTTAGCTGAGCCTCATGGCTAGCACTTCCAGTGCAAACAGTCTTATAATTTGGCTTCTTGGAAGCAAAGTTCATAGCATGATCAATACACTGGGATGCTAGGTAATTGTGCAGAGGGATAAGATATTCCGTGGAAGACTTGGCTGGTGATTTTTCAGTCTTAGTCATTTCATAAACATGCCCATGAACCTTTAAGGCAGTGTTTGTTCCAATATTGTCCTTAGAAAAAACGCGTGGATTCAGAATACAATCACCCACCTCATGTTGCTGTGAGCCGTGGTGACGACCTGGACGCCGCCTCCTCCTGGAAGCCGTGGTCGTGGAGGCCGGCGCCGCTACGGCTGAGATGAATGCAGCGCTGGAAGCAGCCACCGGTTGAGGTGAGGAAAACGCAGCACTTGTCTGCTGCAGTGGCGACATGGACATGGAGACAGGCGGGAGACTCAACACGCCAACTTTAGCTCCTATAGCTGGCATAGGGAGGGCTGCGTCACAGAGGGGCTGGAGTAATTCAGTCTGCATGCTGGGGGGCTGCTTTGGCAACACGGTGCGGATGAAGCCGTGCAAATCCTCCGACAATCCCTCCATGTAAGCCGGGTATGCAGACAGAATCCGGTGCAGCTGAACTCTAACTGACTCCTTCTCACTCTCCTGTCTGCACGCAGAATAGATTTTCCACTGTCCATGGAGAATGGTCACACGAGTGCTGAACTCCCAAAAATCCTCAAAGATGTCTGCTGGGTCCATTCTGGTCAGGTCGTTCTGTCACAGTCTGGCGAGAGCAGACTGTATGAATTGAGAAAAGGACCCAAAACGCAGACTCCAAGGAACAGGGAACAGAACTTGAAATGTTAACAAAAGGCGAGCCGTTTAATATGGCTGGTAGAAAAGGTACAAACAAAGGGCAAGGCAAACTGACGCAAAATTAACACAAACCTAAACTGGGGAATCTAAACAAACAATAAGAAAAACCTAGACAAGAAACTTGGAAGCATGGCATGAACAACAGACGACCTGACAATCACACACTGAAAATAGAGGACTTAAATACACAGCAGGTGATTAGGGGAAGTGGGAACACATGGAGGAACAGCTGACTGACATGAGCCTAATGACAGGACAAGGGAAGTGAAACTAAATACAATGAACAAAGAACACACGACTCCTTCAAAATAAAACAGGAAACATGAGACAGACATGATAATACAAACTTGATAACATAAGACACGCAGCATGAAACACGAAGGTTGAGGGGAAACTTAAATACAGGGGAAGAAAACACAAGGAGTCTAATAACCAAATGAACTTAGATAACCTAATGAACAAAATAAACTCAAACTTAAAACGCTGGGTCAAAAGACCCAGGATCATGACAGACAGTGAAGTAAAGAAATTGTCTGTTGTGACGTTTCTCCCATCATCCAAAAACGGCTCCATCAGTTCCATGACCACGTTCTCTGCCATCCTCTCTCCCTTCTGACGACTGGGGTCTTTTCCCAAGTAAGGAGATGCACTGCAGACATATTTGGTGTCCAAGTCCGTGGCCATCCAGAACTTGATCCCAAATTTGTCTGGCTTGGTTGCGATATACTGTGTGAATGGACAATGAACCTTGGTAGGGAACAGCTGTTCATCTATGGTCATGTGTTCTCCTGGAGTGAAACTCTTAGCACAGTTCTTGTTGAAGCGTGTCCAGATGTCGGAGATCACCGCAAATTTATCTGTTTTCACCCGTTCTGCCCGCGTGTCCTTGTCATCAAATCGAAGGTGTTGCATAATTGAAATGAATCTACAGTATCTCGGGGCATTGTCTCTTTGATTACTGGCACCAGAAATCTTTTTGACCAGCAATCCACAATGGCACCAACAGGACACAGGATTGCTCTTACAAACAGGATTGAAATGAATGCCATCAGTTCATGAACTGACAAATTCCAGTCCGGCTCTATTCTGTGGGCTTGATGGACCGTACACTCCTTGATGGTCTGCAGCATTCCCAAGTCTAACAGGCAAAGGAAGCTTTGGAGCACACTTGTAATCTTTCGCTGTCAGAAGATAAACAAATAGAGAATGGTAAATTTACATGGACCTCACTCTAAATGGGTTTATATAAATATCATATGTAATATGGCAGTGACAAACCTTAGCAGACTCTGTGGGTCCAGCTTGTACAGTGAAGCACGAGCGATTTGCTACTGCACTGGGCATTCCAATGTCCAATGTTTTTTCTTGAGAACTGAGACCTGACATTTTTTTGTCTGATACCTGAAAAAAATTTTCTTGAGACCTGACGATGTCCTAAAATGTACACCGTACCAGAGGTGGCAACAGACACAAATTCAGCCTCTGGGGAAGCCCTGGGGAGAATCTCCGTCTCTGTGTAGCCTGACTGGGCAGACAGGTCCTCTAACTGCGCTGCAGTCCCCATGACTGCTGCCTCAACTAACACCACAGGTGAAGGTGGAGGTGTGATGGGGTGAGGATGGCGAGGGTGCAGCTTCTTCTTTAAGGGTGGATCGAGTGATTTGGCAATAAATAATGATGGGAAAGGCCGCTGGTGCCGAGAATACCAAGCGGCGATGGCTTCCAGGATGGCAGCTGAACTGTCCTTCCCCGGATTGCCCATGCTAAACAGTTTGAAGCTGAGCCTCGCTCTCAGATCAATTATTATTTGTTTTAATCTTTTTATGTCCATAAAGCTGACAGTGGAGGTAGGGGACAACAAATAATGATCAAAAAACTACATCCAGTTGCCTCTTGAAGTGATCCACAGAGTGAAGTATGCGCTGGCAATAATCCCTCAACTGTGCGAGATACTCCTCCTCTGAGGCAAAACATGAGTCCGCTGGATCCATTACTGGTCGCGTCGATCTGTCAGGGCTCTGTGTGCGGGCAGACGGAGATGAGGATCCAAATGCAGGACTCGAAGACAGAATGCAACTCAAAACCACAGCTTTATTGCTGGCATGAAAACAAAACATGAACTAAACACGGAATGCAGAGACCAAAAACACACAGGTATAATCTGAGGGTACGACGCAACAATGAGGAAGGACAAACACAGGGCTAAAATACACAGGGACGTAATCAGGGAATGGAAAACGGGAGGGAGACACAGCTGGGAGAAATTAGACTAACGAGACAGGGGAGCAGTAAAACTGAGCACACTGACAACAGACTGTGACTATCAAAATAAAACAGGAAACACAAAACAGATCACAAAGACGCAGACTTAACACTAAACTAAATCTGCAATAATATCAATAATCAAAACAGTATCACTAAATAATCAGAACATAAATCATAATTCAGAAAAAACACCAAAACCTAAGAAACAGAAAGGGCTGGGTCAAACTGATCCAGAACCGTGACATTTTCTTGAAAATGACAATACATTCACTGTACTCAAATATGGCCTCCACGGTCACCAGATCTCAACCCAGTAAAGCACCTTTAGGTTTTCGTGGATGTCCAGCCGAGCTGTGTGATGATATCATGTTGATGTGGGCTAAAATCTCTGAGAAATGTTTCCAGCACCTTGTTGAATCTATAGCATGAAGCATTAAGGCAGTTACATTCATATTATTTATTCAGTCTCATTAATTTCTTTGTTTGTTTGTTTGGTTTGGGTACTGTTTTTCTGTGGCAGGGAGCTGGTAGGAGGATATCTAACTATATCATGCTGAGTTCAGAGGAATAGTCTTTTGCTTCCTAAACAGCATAATAGTAGAGTTCATTTAAATTGGTTAGCTTCCTTTCAGTGGGCTTGACGTCAGGACTTTGTAAGACCAGTCCAGAAGCTTAATGCTAGCCTGCTTTTTCAACTTCAAACAGTTTGATGTGTGATTAGGATCATAGCTGTTGATATGAGATGAAGATGAAGAATTTGGAAGTAGTCCTTCTTCATCTTCATGAAGATGACTTGATTATGTCCTTCTTCATCATGTGGATGCTACCACCATCTTGCTTGACAGCTGCTAATTTTTGCACTTTGCATCTTGTACATCTTGCAGATGAGGACAGAATCATTACACGCCATATGAAGAAGTAATTTTAAACATTTCCTAAGTGCAAGAGTAAGGAAGTTTTTAACACGGATTTTCCAAACATCCTATATTTATTTTGAATGTTTGCACTATTTTTACTTTACATAAGGAAAATAAATAATTTAACATTAGCCCACCTGATGCTAATAACTAATTCTGTATCACTTTTGCTGCAGTTATCTGTAGTTTTCAAGTCTCACACTTGAAGGTTTGAAGGTGTGTCTTGTACAGAAGTTGTTTTTCTTCGTCTGATACTTTGCAGTCCATTCTTGTGCAGGGTTCTAGTGATTATCTTCTTTGAGACTATAATTCCTGGCTTGGCTAAGTCGTTCACTCGTGTCCTGGCAGTTGCTCCGGGGTCTTTAGGCACATCTCTCACTAGTTTTCTTTCCAGAGTCTTTGAAATGTGTGACTTCCTACCTCTTCCAGCATTGTTCTGTACTGTGTGGCTCTCTTTTCGTGATGCTTATCACTCTAGTTCTTGAACTTGAAAACATTGTGATAACTTTGTATATCCATCTTCTGCTTTGTGAGCAGCAACAATTCTTTTTCTCAAGTAAACTGATTTCTTTTGTTTTTGGCATGATGCTTTCTCAAGTGACTGTTCAAACCCCCGTTGAACACAACCTTCACATTTAACTTGATTTTAGAAGCTTTGAGCATTACAAAGTTAAAGCAGATCATTACGCAGCAGTAGTTTTTGCTATGGGTCAACAAAAATGTCAGTTTTTCAGCGCCTACTAATATTGATCCTGCTAATTTTTGTGTTTCTGAAATAATTCTGTTATTGTGTGCAAACAGAAATGCTTTAAGCTTTGTAAAGAAAGCTAAAATTCTGAAATGAAATCATAAAATAACCATGCTCATGGTGAGTGAAAGTAAACTTCTGACCACAACTACTCATGCATAATGTGCCCTGGAGTCAGGAAGTCGCCAAAGGCAACTTTATTAACCTGTGCAGTGGACCACGGCACAGACCTTCAGACTGTTATAAGTGCTGCGGCTTGTGAGCGACTGGAGTTTTGGGCAAATGTTGGGTTCATATCATCTGGCAGGGCTGCACCTAAATCTACACTCTTGCAGCTTGTGCTGACATATGTCAGGTGTAGGCTTAGCCCGTGTTTTCTTTGCACTAGTCGAGACAGCCATCACAACTGAGACAGCTGCGACAGCTTGCAACGGCACTGATTTAGTCAACTGTGCAGGATCCAGTCACAAAACTTCACAGATGTGTTGTTGACATCAAAATGAAGGACAGATCAAAGATGTGTGTGGTCCCACCCATGCATACTAAAAAGCACTTAGTAAGCAGGCAACAGAAAAATCCCATTATGTAATTTATAACTCATATTTATTTGGTTTATAAAGATATTTTTAACTGCCAAATTAGTATGGCAGCCTATTTGAAAAAAAAGACATGAACATTTACATAATTTTTTATATTTTATATCGTGAGAGGATGCCACCTGTGCACTAAATATTCCCCAGTTAAAGTGAAAGCGATTGAGAACGACAGCAATGCAGTCATGAAGTTGTAGGCCACATAAAATCACAGAGCAGAGTGAGTGGATGTTGAGGTGCATAGTACACAGAGGTCTCCAACTTTCTGCACAGTCAGTCACTACAGACCTTCAAACCACATGTGGCCTTCAGATTGGCTCAAGAACAGTGTGAAGAGAACTTCATGGAATTTGTTTCCATGGCCAAGAAGCTGCGCACAATCTGATATCGTCGTGTTGGTGTTGTTCCCAGATCAACATAGTAAATGTTGTTCCAGGATCAACATTGCAAGTGACCAATCAGAATGTTGCAACTTTTTGCGACTTCGCAACAAAAAACTGTACTTAAGCTGCGAGAAACCGCCTCTGGCCGCCGATCAACGGACCCTGACCCTGACCCTAACCCTAACCCTAGCCTTTTAATAAACGCTAAGCAGAATTGATATTGTCCTTGCAACATTGGAATTTCATAAATGCACAAATGGCTTGGCACGCCAAAGAATAACGTCACAACAATGTGATTGGTCACTTGCAATGTTGATCCTGGAACAACATTTACTATGTTGTTCCAGGATCAACACCAAGACAATATCAGATCATCCAGAAGCTGCATCCAAGCCTTACATCACCAAGCAGAATGCAAAATATCGGATCCAGTGGTGTAAAGTACGCAGCCACTGGTCTCTAGAGAAGTGGAGACGTGTTCTAGAATGACTTTTGACATTATGTGGATTAGACAAAATCCAAAATAAATTCAAACTTGTGCGCCTGATTCTTGTTAAAGTCCATAGGGATGTATGCTGTTAAAAAAATTCACACTAAACAAAGAGCATTTCAAAGAAATCATTCAAAGCCCCAAATTACCATGACATAATGCTGATTATGAGTTTATGTAACCACAACTGTACGACACTTTAAAAAAGGCATCAACAACATCATTTGACACATTAACCTGGGCAGTCAGTTGTACTGTTTGTAGGAATTGTAACATGGGTGTGTGTAGATTGAAAGGTATCTGGTTATATGTCAGCAAGCTTACTCGTAAAACAATAATAAACTAATTCTCAAAAAAATTAAAGGGACAGTTAAACTACATATCAGATCTTAATGAATGAAATATTAAAGTTTTGCTGACATACACTGTCATTTTCTTAAAACAAAATAAAGTAACAAGGGTCAGTGGAAACCAAAATTATCATTCCTTTACGGGCTGGGTTTTAGGAGCAGCATGGACCTCATGGAGATAAATCTGACAAACCCCAAAATCGTAAAAATATTGCACCAAAGTTTAATGATAATGACATTTAAACATTCAACTTGCCTCCACCTCAGCTCAGGTCTTGACACAGTGAAAATTACTCAAATGTAAATGACTGCCCTGATGCATTTTTTCTTGACAGGTAACTTATTCACATCCCATTTTTTAATAAGGCATTTAACACCGCGTGGGGCTAATGCAGTATTACACAGTGTTCACTCTGTAAGGCGCAGCGCCACCCCTTAACTGCATATTGATCCTATCTGTGCAATTTAGAACTGCCTCTCTTCCCTCCAACTTGCATCCACAATGCAGCCTGAACACACAGTTATATTTACGCATAGACGCACTGTGTGTGTGCGTTGGGGGGGGTTCACACTCGAATACATGACTAATAGACTGTCGACATAGATAAATGACTTTTTAAGCAAAAGAAAATTGCTCTGTGTTCCATTCACTGAACAGTAGTTTCCTCTCGTCTCTCTCTCTGTGTTTCCTCTCAGTCTTTCTCCACCTTGTCCTTTTCCTTCTGCCTTTTCTCTGCTCCCTGTTCATCATATCTCTATCTCCACACCCTTGCAACGCTGGGTCCTTTCTGTTCTGCCAGTTCTCGTGTTCTTGCCCTGCTCTACTTCTGCTCACTTTTCCACCCGTGTTGCCAAAGCAACAAGTTGCCGAGGTTTGAGAGGAGAGTCGCCTCCTTTCTTTTTCTTCCTTTTCTTCATTTTGTGTGAAGGAGGAGATAGAAAAAGATCTGGGACATCACAATAGTGGAATTATGCAAATTAATCCACCCAGTGACAATGGATTAGAGCGGCCTCTCTCACAGCTGACAGAAGGGGTTTAGAGTGAGCTCTGAGAGTCACTTTGAATGATTCTTGTCTCACAAATCAGATTCACATTCACGCTAATATTTCTGTGTCCACCTTTTGCCTTTCTCCAGCCAGGATGTTTGAATGGCTTCTGTATCTGTGCACCATGTAAGGAGATCTGACTTTCTTTATAGTAGATGCTGACAGAACCTTTGCACTGAATAAGAAGACATTACTATAGCATCTCGAGTAACCAGCATATACATGTTTATGCGTTTGCCCACTCTGTGCATGAGTGCTGAGCTGTGACAAATTAGAGTTAGAGGAGTGCATCCAACTTATTTGTTCCCAGAAGAAAGAAACCAGACATACCTCCTGCCTCCACACGTCACTTTATGTACTTCACATCTCATTTCCACCTTATTCTGCGTGCAGCACCTGGGTAATATTCTTTCAATGATCCATATTTTCCTAACAACTCGCATTAGAGCTGCATTTTACAGAAATAGGATGGTTTGAACTGGCAGCATTTTGCACAGCAAATGCAAAATGATTTCTCTTTGTTACGAACATCGTGGGCTCTTCAGAATCCATAACAATGCCAGCACTGCTTCTTTTATTTTTTTAAAACGTGCCTTTGTCAGGAAACGTGCCGCAGGTGGCCAATTTCAATAAAGTTACTAATCGCACACGGACGCTGTTGTGTTATGTTGCAGTCTGGGCAAACACAGAGGGAGAAGCACAATAGAAGAGATCAAAAGTCATCAGCAGCCTCACAACAATTTTTTTTTTTACTGTGTGAGCATTTATTTTTGCCTTGTTGATGCTTTTGGGTGTACATTGATTGTGCATTTACACTTTTGCCTCTGCAAGGAATCTCTCACTGCCTCTTGGAGTGGTTTGAGAAGGTAGATCTTTACACATCCCATGTGCACACCATAGGTGTTTACACTTTGGCATTTTATACTGAAGTTCATTAAAGATTTAAACAAGACTGAGACCTGGCCAGGCTAGCTGCACTCTGAGGCTTTACTCTGACAGTTAGTTGCTCTGCCTGAGTAAGCACTGCTAACATGCTGATACTTAGTATAACATAAAGTTAGCCTCATAAGTACGCTAAACATGGAAATGATGTCACTTTTTGATCATGAAAACTAAACATTAGGTACAGGTAATACAAATATTTTCACCTAGCTGTGACCATTAAACCTTAAATTTCATTGAATTCCAGCAGTCTGTAGCATTGGCAGGCTAATCGTTACCACTGCAAAGCAGGGTTACCGAGTTAAATGAATCTCAACTTTGAAGCAACCAGCTGAAGCCACTACCAAAGTTCTGATGACTGACACACGATGGAAGGGGGAACTACACAAGTGGATTACCTACACAGCTGGAGCCTGTTCACTGAAGTCCAACTTCAAAGTGGTGTGTGATGAGCTAATGGGATGGGGCTTTAGATTTAGTAGGCATGGATGTCTGCAACAAATTTCATAGCATTCCTTGAGGCATCCATCCATCCACTTTATTAACATCTTATTCAATTCAGGGTGGAGCAGGGGGTTGGGGGATGGAGGCTATCACAGTTGTCACAGGGCGAGAGGAAGGGTACACCCTGGACAGGTGGCTACTCTATCACAGGGCTTCCCAGAGACATTTCACGCAAAAAAAAAGCCAGAGCCAGACAGGAGTGCTTTCAATTTAGCAGTCCATTTACATTCCAACCCTCAATAATGGTCATGAACTTAGGGTAGTGAAGGAAATTGTGGATGTAAGCAGCTGAAATGAGTTTTCTAGCACAGGATGTCTGAGCTAAGCCTAAGAGAGCTCAGACATCTGGAGGGAGCGCGGAGTGGAGCTGCTGCTCCTTTAGCTTGAAAGGAGCCAGCTGAGGTGGGTCGAGCGTTTAATTAGGAAGCCTCATGGGCGCCTTTCTTTGGAGGATTTCCAGGTGTGTGCTGGAGAAGACCCCTGACTAGACCCAGAACCTATTGGCAGATCATACAGTCTGGGGGCACCACCAGAGGAACAAGTGATGCTAATGCTATCTAGCTTTTATAGCAATATTAAGTTAGGTAACGGGGGTCGTGCTAAATCTGGCGGCAGTCGTCACTGTGGCACGAATTCTGCTGAATCCTGAACACGAGACTGACAAAAAGAAAAAAACACTTTAACAACATAACTCTTTAATTCATCACCGCACAGTTCATGTTGTTTTTAATGTTTTCAGTCATTATTTTTTGCCATTCATAATGTCTTCAGAAACAAATCTCTGAATTTCGTTCACACAGTCTTTGAAGTGTAATAACAGTCATGGTTAAATGAAACCAACATGGACAATCTCCCATCACACTGACAGGAGCTTAATGATGTGTTCAGAGAGTGGAACGCTTAACGTGACTCTTGCTGTTCTAATGAAATTAGTGGAGGAAGAAAATAGGAAAATATTGGATTTATCAAGACAATAGCAAAACAAAAAAGGAGGGGTGAGTGGAAATAAAGACCTATTTCTCATAACAGCCTTGCTCTTTCTGTCAGTGAGGAAAATGAAGGGCACTGTCTTGTTTTTGTGCTTTTGTTAACTCCTCCTGTAGTTTCTTCTGTTAACGTTCTCTTTCTAACTTCACTTTTATGCAAAAAAGAAGAAGAGAGCAAAAGTTGCTGATCATGGGCTGTATATAAAAGATGGAAGTATGCATAGTGACAGCACCCGTTGGTTTGTGAAGCCTCACACCACAAACAAGTGGTGGATCTCGCTCTGAAACCAAGGAAACATATGGTAGTCATGTCCCACACCTTAAGGTATACTCTCAAAACAGGACCACAGTTTACAAAATGAAAATCAGGTTATATTAAACAGCTGACTCGGATGATAAACCCACAAAGGAAACTGATGATGATACACGAGGTGATTAGAAGAGTTGCTTTCTTCATAAATACAGTTAGGTCCATATATATATGTTTAATGAAACACATTCCAGTTATAGTTATGTAATAGACATGGACATAATGTGTAGACGCTCAGCTTTCATTTCAGGGTATCCACAATTAAATTGGATGAAGGGTTTAGGAGTTTCAGCTCCTGTGCCACCCTCTTTTTAAAAGGACCAATAATAATTGGACTCAAAGACTATTTCAAGAGCAGGTGTAAACAATTCTTTTGTTATGTCATTAGTAATTAAGCAGATAAAAGGCCTGGAGTTGATCTGAGGTGTGGTGCTTGGATTTGGAAGATTTTGCTGTAAACAGACAACATGTGGTCAAAGGAGCTCTCCATACAGGTGAAACGAGCCATCCTTAAGCTGCGAAAACAGAAAACACCCATCAGAGAAATTGCTGTAATAGTAGGAGTGACAAAATCGACAGTTTGGTGCATTCTGAAAGGACTGGTGGACAGTGGTGGATGATCGCAAAATCATTTCCAGAGTGAAGAGAAACTCGTTCACAGCAGCCAACCATGTGGACAACGTTCTGCAGGAGGTAGGCGTATCAATATGCAAGTCTACCATGAAGAGAAGACTACATGAAAGTAAATACAGAGGGTTCACTGCAAGGTGCAAGCTATTCATAAGCCTCAAGAATAGAAAGGCTAGAGTGGACTGTGCTAAATAAAATATTTTTTAAAAAGCCAGCACAGTTCTGGAAAAACATTCTTTGGACAGATGAAAGCAAGATGATGAGAAGGCATGGAACAGCTCGTGATCCAAAGCACACAACATGGTGGAGGCAGTGTGATGACTTGGGCATGCATGGCTGCCAGTGGTACTGGGTGACTAATGTTTATTGACAAAAAGGTCCACAAACAAACAGCAAGAAAAGGCCTGGCAGAGCAAAGGTGGAAACCCAGCATCTGGCGATGTCACTTATTTTTCAGTTATTTAATTTGTTCAGTTTCTTCTTAAACACCCGAAATGAAGGGATTGCATTTTTTAAATGCTTTAATTTCTCACATTTTTATGCAGTCTTTTTGTCCAACCCACTGAATTAAACCTGAAAGTCTGCACTTCAACTGCATCTGAGTTGTTTCATTTAAAACCACCAACCGTCCAAATAGCAATCGACCTGCTCTGCCTCCTGAGCCACAGCCTCCCCAGATGCATTTGTCTGCTCCTTTATTTCCCAAAGCGTCGTCACAACAGATGGATTCACACAGATTTTGCACCAGATGCCACCCTCACATGAATCCAAGCCTGGGACCAACACCGAGAGTACGCTGACTTGTAACCCACTGAGGCTGAGTTCCAAACAGATCTCAAACCGGCTATCTTAACCACTCCACCGTGGAGCCAATGTTTTATCACAGCGAAATGGAGGTTTAATGCACTACTGGGTTAGCATCACTTTTTTGTGCCATTTTCTGTACAGCGTAAATGAGACTCCCTCACAATTAGCACCGCAAGGAAACAACAGCAGTGGCACGATAATGAGAGAAGCCAAAAGGTTTTACTATGAAAACTATTGTTGTGATTTAAGGAACCAACAAAAACAGGCAAGCGTAATTACCTAAATGTCACCTCTGCTCCTCAGTGCTGTGGATACACCCAAAAGAGATGTTTTTTTCCAGTATTGCTTTGGTTTAACTCCTATTTGATGCACAAACGATTGTATCTGTTTAGTGTCACGTGCAGGTTCCCCGCCATGCTGTGTACAGTACCCGTATTAGCATTTTTGTGTATGTGCACTAATGACTGACGTTTTTCTGATGTTTATACAGCATTTCTTCAGCTGATGTCCTGGAATGATCTGTGTGCTCAAGTAACTCGTCAGGTGCTTTGGTGCAACCTGACAGCAGGTTCCTGGCATCATGATGCAGTGCGTGCTGCATGCCTTCAGGTGTACATGTATATTTTCATGAGATATCAAACAAGATTAGTACCATTCCTTCTATGATGAAACAATTCCTTTGTGGAAAGTGTGCAGAGAGACTGCAGGCTGTGTTGACTGAAAAACAAGGGCACAGGTGGCACCATACTAAAGAGAAGGCAGCATGAGAGAAGGAGGTAGCGGGGTAGATAAGAGGATGCTATAGGAGGAAGTGAGAGAGACTCAACACTTGTATTTTGCTCTGCATCTGGCTATACCCTCCCCCCCTTGCTTCACCGAAGGTCTGATAGGGAGCAGATTTCATAACAGCCTAATAACACCCTCCAAGAGGTCTCAAGATACAGCTATTCTATCTCCGCAAGAGCTGCCATCATCCTTACCTCCACAATCCAGCCCCTGTCAACAGCCGTCAACCCATACAACCCCTGAGCCGACTGATATTGACAATAAAACAGGAGGCAGGATCAGCAGGTTGCGTGAATGTGTGCACACATGCGTGTAAGTTTGCGTGATGGTGAAAAGGTCCAAAGATTGGACACTCATTCCAGGCACCACCACTCAGAGAAGGGCTCAGTGTGCACCTGGTAGCTATACTCTCACTCGGCAGGATAAAGACAGATTTCATGGAGGCATGGAGAAGAATACAGAGAGGCAGCAGCACTGAAAGAAAAATGTATAATGATCCCCGTTGTCACAGGCGTGACTTTTGGACAGCTCTGGTTAGTCGTACTGTGCTGCAGAGGCGAGGGAGAGAATTGCAAGCCTTGTCATGCATCATAAATGTAATACCATATGGGAATGTAGCTCGCGCGCACACGGCAGAGAATAGGAAATCTGTGCTCCACATGAAGAAGAATGCATTGCCTTTTATGAGGTAGTGAAGGACATATTGTGTGGAAGGGCCTCATAAACATATGCATGTTTCTCTTAGGAGTTTTTCCGGGATTTGAAGGAAGTCTGCACAGAATGACGGAGCCGGATTAAGAGGCGGATAAGCACAGATACTATTTACATTGAAATGGCTCCACTGTTTGAGAAGGAAGACGATGAGCAGGAGAAGTGGGAATGGAAATAGATGGGAATGAGATGATGTGATCGGGAATCTGAATGTGAATAGAAATGAGGCTGAAGGTGCAGACAAAAATAATCAGGTATAGGACGTTTGCGCTGATAGATACAAGATCAGCATGCATGGCATTTCACTCACCACTACCCCAGAAGGGCTCTTCAGTGGCAATCTCATTGCTGCCTCTCTTTTTTCCCCTTCTCCTCCTAATATTTACCACAGAGGTTTCAAAGAAAAAAGTGGATTTTGCGAGTGTGGAGGAGTTTTCATCTGTCTCTGGTGGGATTGTTAAAGCAGACAGTATCTATAGATCTTTTGGGGGTGGGGGGGTCACAGCATTCAGAAACCTCCATTTGTTCGTGCCATCATCCACTTGGTAAAAAATAAAGGACAATCAATGTGTGTGAATCAGCTTGTGGCAAGAATCTGGACCCCTGCACCTAAGGGTGAAGACCCTATCATCTTTGCTTGCTGCACAGCTCTGCAGAGGGAACAGCGAAGCTTAAGACATCATGCCCAGATTTGGCAGCGCTTACTTTCAGTATATCTGCCTATTTCTCTGTCCTCTCCCTGAGACTTAGCAGCATCTGCAGTGAGACTGATCAATAGATCACACCAACAAGAGGTCTTGAGGCCAATTAGGCTGGGCAAGATGGGCTGGGGCCAAGCTGGTGTCAGGCTGTGTGTCAATACTGAAGCTTGTCTGCCCTTAGGAAGAATGAATAAGGAATAAAGGCAGACACATATTACTCTGCACGTGTGTGTGTGTGTGTGTGTGTGTGTGTGTGTGTGTGTGTGTGTGTGTGTGTGTGTGTGTGTGTGTGTGTGTGTGTGTTTGTAAGAGACAGAGTGTGTGTCCTGTGCACTGCAGTTCCTGATTTACATTAAATGATCATCACCCGAGCAGAGAGAAGTTCTAGCACATTTTAAGCCCTCGACCGCACCCTGTTCTCAGTAAATGCCTTCTTTACTGTCAGGTCTGCTCCTACATACCAAATAGAGCAGAGAGATGAAGGGCCACTGATCAAACATTATTGTCCCGCTTTCTTGCACAATACTTTAGCACCCTCTGTCGGCATGTTCGGTCACAACAGGGTTTGAGGAAAATGAAAAAATTGAAAGAAAAATCTCCCATCACCCGACCTGTTTATGCATCCCAGCTTATGCAAATGATCTTCAGTGTGCAAATTTTCAACAAGCTCCTGTCAGAAAACAACTGTCATCCCCTGAACCCAAACCATTACAATATTAGTTTAATTTACCCTCGACTTTAGCAGAAAATTACTCCAAGTCTTCGCAGTCCTGAGCTATAATTTATCTGTGTCTGATGCCTATCTTTGATTAATCATGAAGGTGAATTCATTAACCTTAATTGCAAAGTTTATGTGGTGAAAGGCCATGGGTGTGGCGGGGGAGGTAATATCCAGTTCATTCAGTATTGATTTGCAAAAGACTTCTAGCCGAGCAATAACTGAGAACTGTCTCTCTGTCACACACACACAGACATATATACATATACATACAGGGACACACAGCCTAACGATCTATGACAATCAAGTTAATTAAAGTCGTTGAACAATCAGGTACTTGGAGTAAAGACAGAATTAGTCACCCTTGAGCCAAGCTGCGACACTACTGCAGCCCTGAAGGGGAGATGGATGGAAGCTCAGGAAGTCATGGTTAGCAGTGTCGACGCACAGCAAGAAGCTTCTGGCTTCCGTCCTGGTAAGAGTAGCAACTTTCAGGCTAAAAAGTGAAGCCGACAGAGGGAAGTACCAAAAACCGCATTTGGCTCCAAAAGGGAGTCTGTCTCCATGGAAACCCAAAATAGCTTTGCATCATTAAAAAGCATGTTTGTGGGTGCTGGTTTAGCCCACAGGTTGGGCAGTTGAGGTCCAATTGAGACCCGATGTCCTTTGCTGTGTGTCTTCTCCCTCTTTCTTTCTCTTTCTCCACTTCCTGTCTTTTAAATAAAGGCATTTACAGCATTGTTTTGGTCTCTAGAGACACTTGGGATCAGGGGATTGGCCACTTTGACTGACAGGTGTCCTAACACAGGCAGATCAGTTTCTACTAATTTATGATTCTGTATATAAGTCATTAAAGTATGAAAGGACTAAGGCACAAGAACTGGTTCACTCCACTTCTGTCTGCTGCAGGCACGGACTGCTACAATTTAAGGTCTTGCATAGGCTCCATCTGTCTAAATTGAAGGTTTCAAGGATGTTTCCAGGGGCCGATTCAAGATGTGACCGATGTGGCCAGAATTCTGCCTCATTGTCACATATGTTTTGGACATGTCCTAATATCGCTACCTACTGGTCTAAAATATTTAAAACTTTGTCTGATATTTTTTAAAAACAGCTCCCCCCAGACCCAGTAATGGCACTATTCGGTGTAGCTACAGTTAAAAACTTAAATAATAAACAAATTCATGCTCTGAGTTTTATAACATTGCTTGCAAGACGCCTTATACTTCTAAATTGGAAAAATAAAGCCCCCCCAACTCATTCTGCTTTATTAAGAGACACAATGTATCATTTACAGTTGGAGAAAATTAAATTTTCATTAAGAGATAATGTTAAACAGTATTACCTAATTTGGCAACCCTTTATAGATTACTTTAATAAGTAAAACTGAGAGGTTTGGCCTCCTCTCATATCTGCCCCAAGATTATATATATGGGTCTACGCAGGTGTTGTTTTTTTTTTTGTTTTTTCTTTTTTTTTTTTGTTTTTTTTTTTTGGGGGGGGGGGGGGGTTTCGTTTGTTGTTGTTGTTTTTTTGTTTTTGTTTTTTTTTTTCCCCTCTCCCTCCTTTGAATATACTTATTTAGGATAATAAATGTGTATGTATAGACATAGATATGATTGTTTATATAATGATAATTATATTTTATGTAAAAAGGATGGGGAGAGGAAGGAAGGGAAGGGGAAAAAGAGGGGAGGGGAAGGGAAGGGGGGAAAAAAGAAAAAAAAACTATGTCAATGTAAATGAGATATATATTTTGTTGCCTGATTTGAATAAAGAAAGGAGAGAGAAAAAAAGTATGAAAGTATATGCTAAAAAATGTGGTACACACTGAATGAGTAAGATTATGATCCAGTAATATATTTTTTCAGAAAAAGACCATTTGGCTTAAGGAGTACTTTGCTGTAGTTACCTTTAGTGAAGTTGGGCTACTTAACCAGGATTATGACTTTTACTTCAGGAAAGGGTCTAAATATTTATGTCGCCACTTTACTTTACTGTATTTCTTTCGGATTCAAAATTTGAATTTCCTCCGTGCACACCGCCCTGCTCCACTTAAAAACTCTTGGAGACAGCCTTCCTCTTACAGTCCAAAGAACTGCATGTTAGGTTAATTCGTGATTCTGAATTGCCCATAGGTGTAGGCTGCGAGAGTGTGTAGCTGTCTTTCTATCTGTGATCTTGACCTTTCTGGGGGTGTATACCCCACCTCTCACCCTACGATGGCTGGGAGAGGAGTTCACAGTTTTTGAATGAGAGTGTGTTGGAGCCCGCTGAGATCCTAATGGGTATCGCTCTTTAAAGAGCTTCTGCAAAGATGACTTTTTCCAACCCTGGCAGCAGCCTGTGGAGATGAAAAATAAAGCCCAAAGCTTAAGTGCAAAAAAACTGCAATTCTTCTAATAACCACTTGGGATTGGCTCCCAATGTGAGTCAGTTCACATACACTCTTTATAGCAGAAATAAACATGTTTATTGCTGATACAAAAAGAGGTTTTGATCTCGCCTTCAAAACAACTCCACAGGTGGTAATTTGTGTGTGTGTTTTCCTTTTTATATTTTATTTATTTATTTATTTCAAAACTCATTATATATATATATATATATATATATATATATATATATATATATATATATATATATATATATATATATATATATATATATATATATATATATATATATATATATACACATTATATTTTAAAGTCTGTCCATTGCCCAAGTGCCCATTAATCTTCATATAATGAGCAACAGAAGGTAAAATTGACTTTTCTGATCTCCTTCTCCGCTCCAATGAATAACAGGCCTATAGACTTGCAAACTTCTATAGCCATTTGTATGTTACTGAAGATAAAGAGAGTTAAAGATAAATCTTTTCATTCCAATCTTCTGTCTTTTTATATGCTTTAAATGCAATATCAGAAATGAATTCTGAAAGCAGCCACCTTGACATGACTTTCTGCCCAGTTCTTTTGCTGTAGTTTGTTGAAGGACTTGTAGCACAAGGTATACTGCGACACCAGATGGTATGAAGAGGCCAATGCAAAAAATTAAAATAAAATAAAGAAATAAAAAATAAAGAAATATGCCAAGGGAAATTAAGCTTCTAGCTTGTTTTTCAAAGCTTGACTAACCAGTTATGTCACAACAAATCCTACTCCAGGCAAAAAGCTTTGGTGTTGCTGCTTTGGCATCGCAACTGCTTTGCATGTCAGTTCAGGCTGGGCAGAGCAATCCAGTCATTCTCAACCTGAGGGACTCTATACCAAGAAATTCAGCTCATGAATCATGCACACCCAAGGCTCCAGCATAAAATCACTCATTTTTTCCATTTTTTTCCACGAGACGAAAAAGTTGGACAGTTAATGCCAGGAGCAATTGCAAAAATAGGGATATTTTCTACCTTGTAATGCTTTCAGGAACTACCCACTTCACTCACATTCTGTGAATAGATAGGAGATTGGGAGCATGAGTTAGGTGCAAAGTAAAGAAGAATGGAAGAAATGCACACCTTAATTTCTCAGAAATAATTTCATCTTGCTTGTGACCTCATTTCCTGGAAACTGCCTAGCCTACAGAGACGGCCTCTCATTACCAGGTTCTTTTTTTCTAATCTTATTAGGGTTGTAAAGTTTTACAGCACAGAGGTCTTAGTGACATACAGTTCACCACAACTAAGCTGTTGCTGGCAGTCTTATTCTGTTTTACTCCAGACCACTTAAAACAAAGAACAGGTAAGCTTGTTTGTTTAGTACCACACTTGTAGCCAAGAATAATATACCATTCATTCTTTTATGGAAGCTTCAGACATAATTTTAGAAGTTTTAGGGCTGCAGTTTACATACTCTGATCGTACAATGAAAGTTAAACATTACTTCAACGCAAAACAAAGTCAGTACTGCCATTCTGTTTTCCACAGTCGATCTGATTCTGTTAGACGTGTGCAGACAAGAGCACAAGCTGAAAATATGTTGTTGGCAGGGAAAGCAACAACATAATAGCAATGCTAAATAATGACTCAGGTAAGCTGCTGACATTCCTGTGGACTAAAAGACAATGGCCTGAGGTCTCGTGTAAGTGCGTTACATTAGTGTCATTATCCTTTAAATGCCTTTCGACCAACACTTAGAAAAGAAGAAAAGATTCACTGAATTGCTGTATTGCAGCTCAGATCCTTTCATTGAATTAAATTGAATTGTGTGACTGATATTTGCATTGAGAGCAGTTGAACCAAACTGGCCAGGAAGTGCAGGTGCATCTTATAAGATTATATGTAGTAAATATAAGATTATGTGGTATCAAAGGGAACTGTGAGTTTATTTTTATTAGTTTATATTTATGGTTGGGCGGGGTCAATTTTCAGAAACTTTTAGTGAATAGTGTTGCAGATGTTCTTCAACAAGAACCCTCGAGGAAAGACGTGGAGGACGGAGACCGTTTCAACTTCAAGTCCTTCTCATAAATTATCAAAGAGAAAAGCAACGCAAGGATTTTCTATCAGTGTCTTAATAATGATTTATAACTAATCTGTGCAGTCATAGCAAATAAATGCTTTTGAAGATCTGAAGAGGATCTGAAGTGAAGCAATGACAATGTGATTCAAGCGCACACTTCCTGCTTTAATTCCAGAAAATTAACTTTTTTGACCCCTCAGCTGTAAAAAACTGATGGGGTATTGATGTCGTCCTGCCATGGAACTGGACGGGCGGGCAGGTGGAGGGCGGCATGGATATCCAAGTTTGTGAATATGATAACTCGAGAAGGAGGCAACGTAGGATTTTGAAATTGATACCATAGGTGCATCTATAGTATAAATCAGACGTCAAGTGTTCTGAAAATCTTGCAAACAAAATCGAGGATGATGTCACCTTGGATTTTTAAATTGATATCGTACATCCATGTAATAGGATGCTGAGGGGGAATCCCGACAGCCATCAGAATTTTTTTTAAACTGCAGCCATTTTAATGAGCTCAGTAGGCAACGCCATTTTACTGCATTTGGAGATGACTCAAACACATGGTGTAATTCAAGTGGTCTGAGAGGGAACTAGACTAGTGCACTTTTTCTTGGCTCTGTTTCCAGCCTTTGTAAAGTAAACACTGGCTAATTTTTAACCTGAAAGAAGGACGTGCCCATGGCGCCGGTTTGGCTCAGTGGGTGAGCAGGCGACCATATGCTGTATGGCCGCAAAGCAGTAGGCCAGGGTTTGACTCCAACCTGCAGACCTTTGCTGTATGTCTTTCACTCTCTCTCCGCTTCTATCTACACTCTCTCTATCCAATAAGGGCTTAAAGTCCCAAAAATAACATCTTAAAAAAAGAAGGAGGACACGCCCGTGCTCATAGTGAAGGATGGGCAGGGGTCTATTTTGGGGCATTTCGTTGTCATGCAGTTTTTGATTGGTTAATTGTTTTTCTGTTTGATTTGTTTCTAATTTTTTTTTTCTCCCAAATTTCTTGAAGCTGAATTTTCACACTTTACATCGCATTTTGTTCACTTGTATTGAGGCACAATGACAAAACATGAGCTGTTTTCCAATATATTTAAGGACCTGACCATACATCTCTCCAAAAAGATGCCACAGTGGATAAGGGCCACATTGTTCATGGGGCAGCAGAAAGAAACCCTGCTGCACTGAGATCTCTGCTGTTTCTTTTCTTCACAGGCTGAACGAATAGTCTGTGAAAGCTGGTCTCACCAAACAATCATCATGAAGAACACAACAGAAGGTGATTTATTCTTTAATAATAACATATTTGAAGCTCCACCCCCTCAGCAGGGGTTCATTTTCAGTTTCACTTTACAAATGAGACATCCTCTTCATGCATTTTTATTAATGCAGTGATTTACCACGGGCTAAGTGCCTCCATCCTCAGTTCTTTCCCTCTGCCCAGCTCATATAAAGGCCCTCTGGGCTTTTTTTTTTTTAATGGGATATTTAATTTATTTTTTCCATTTATTTTTGTTGTTGTCGATGGTGTTGTTTTGTATTTGTGTTTGGTTTAATGTGCATACATGGCATTGAATCTGTTTGATATGAACAACTGTTTCAGTGTTTCTGCACTTTGCCTTATAGGTAATTCTCTCCATTGTAATTGCAAATAGTTTATTATTAATTTAATTACATTGCATTGGGAGCTCACAGTTTTACTGGCTAATAATGTCATCATTATTGTTTTCACCTAGACCACAGACTCCTAAGTAGTCCCTTTTCCTATCCGTAGCTTATCTTGGCATCTTTTCTTGACCAACAATCCATTCTTGTGTTTTACTAAGTTAGTAATTAAATATATTTTCTATTAGAGAAAGGTACAGTTACTTTATGTGCATGCCTTCATCCAGTCAAATTAACTTGAAATGGTTGGTTTGTTCCTAGATTTGTCATATTAAAAATTACAGTGGTTGATAGCAGCCTGTCCACTGCTGCTCAATTTTTCCTTCCCATTTTCTGAAATTCACTTCCGACTGGAGAACTTGTTTCCCCGGTTTCAGTTTGACTTTGCACTGATGTTCTGCAGTATGTCAAACAGTTTAGCAGCTTTGGATTACTTGGTAGGAATTGTGGGGACTCTCTGAATAAGACTTTACGTTTAAAATGCATGAGGATGTAAAATAAGAAAACCATGATGCTCTTTCTTTTTAATTTTTTAGATGACATATATGCATACGCACTGTCCAAGACACTTACAAAAGTCTCATCACCTTTAACTGTGGGACTCTACGCTTCATGTGAGAATCGAATCAACATGATCCTCAAACAAATGCAAGGTAGGTTTGTCTGGCCCAGCCTACCAGGCGCTAACGACAGGATGCTTATTTTGAAGACAAACACGACTAAATTCTCCGTGTTTTGCATGTAAATACAGTTTTGAATCTGTTTCTTTATCGCAGTGCCAACAGATGGCTGTGAACATGATTGCAGTGTGTAGAACTATAGCATGGTGACTATAAAAACTGCAGCTTTCGCAATAACGCTGTGGTGTATAACAATATAACATTTGCTAAACGTGCTGTTTTGTTTTTGTAATGAGTCAAAAAATAGAACTCTTGCTTCCTCATATATGAACTGACTATAGGCAATCTTTTTCTCACTTTACAGACTGACTGAGCTTTTTTACCACACTTAAGGTGTTGTTGTAAAAGAGATAACATGACATCAAACATTCCACAAATGAGGACATAATCCTGTTGAGTATAGTTTGTATATGCAGGCATTTCAACATGTAAACAAATAACACGAGCAGACTTAATGAAGCAGGTTTATTAGAGTAGCATTTTTTAAAACGTAGGTGTTTTAAGGATTTGATACTAACATAAAATACTCGTAGAATAATGAAGCTTCAAAATGTTGCAGACAGATGATATACAGTGTTATTCATTAACTCTGTATATGATGGATTATTGTGTATATTATATTTTCTTGTAATAACCAGTAGACCAGTAGACATGTATTTTGTGGAGTAGGCATTCGACAGTGTCCCTCGGAGTGTCCTGTGAGAGGTGCTTCCGGAGTATGGGGTGTCTGGCCCATTGCTACAGGCCATTTGATCTATATACAACCATTGCAAGAGCTTGGTCCGCATAGCCAGCAATAAGTCGGACTCGTTCCCAGCGGGTGGTGGATTCTGCCAGGGCTGCCCTTTGTCACAGATTCTGTTCGTAATTTTTATGGACAGAATTTTTAGGCATAGCCAAGTGGTGGGAGGCTTTCACTTGGGTGGTCTCAGAATTTCCTCTCTGCTTTTTGCAGATGATGTGGTTCTGTTGGCTTCATCAGGTGATGGCCTCCAGATCGCTCTGGAATGGTTTGCAGCCGAGTGTGAACCTAATAGGACTTGTCCTTGTCAAATTAAAACAATGCTGAACCTTGAGCACCACTTATTAAAAGATTTAAGTGACTGTATATATACAGAGCCTGTATGCATACTTGTGTGGATCAGAGAAAATCTTAAATAAATTCAAACTTGTGCACCCAGTTTTTGTTTTTAAAATCATTAAAGATGAATGCTGTGCTTGTTCCACCCTGGAAAAATAACAGTTCAGAGAAACTATCAAAAGCCTTAAATTACCATGACATTCAACTCTGTGACCACAATTCTGTGCCAAATAACCATATTTCTGCCTTTATTAATATTATTCTTAAATGTAACTCAACCATCAGATACCTGTGTCAGTATTCTATTTGTTTTGTGTATTTTCAGTGTACATGAATTCAGAGGCTTCAAGGATTGAGCAGGAATATGCAAAAGGATCCAGGCCTCGTTCGGTTAAGCCTTCATTTACCGGCTTTTTTGCACTTATTGGACGACTGCTCTTCTACAGGCCAATCTGGACAAAGGAGAACCAGCAGGAACGAAACGTCAGATTCATTTATGTGCATTTCAGTGCTTGGCATTTTGCCGGTAGTGACCTGCTTTGGGCCGGTATAGCTATACGGCTGATTGAGGCCATGCAAATGAACTTTGGAAAATTACAACTTTTACTCTACCGTGTAGCTCAACATGATGAAGAAGAGGAAGTCAAGAACAAGGTTTGTCTCAATAGAGCTACATTTTTGTCTAATTGTTGAGAGCGGCAGATTATTTGCAAAATGCTAACATCAACCTGCTAACATGGTCCTACTGACAATTTGATCCGATACAGATACCAATATTTGGTGATTTAAAAATCTGATATTCCTATATATTGGCCAATATTTTTTTTCATTCAGAAACACAAAATATAGATTTCGCTAATATAATAACATAATGTGTAGCTATTTTTTTACATACACTCCACCCGACTCTGCTCATACTATCTGCTTAGTACAATGTTTCCCAACCACTGTATGTGCCACAACAAATGATCAGGTGTGCCTTTATCTGGTTCCACCTGATTAGTACTCTAAGTGTACTCCGTGAGTAACGGGCAGAGCAATTACATTCTCTTCTACTAGAGGGCAGTACAACTTCCTGCTCTAATTAAATGGGTTGTCAACTGCCAGTAAAACAGAAGAAGACGAAGATGAAATTACATAATAGTCATGCTGTGAGTGAGACAATGCAGTGTGCAATAGCAATAGATAAGTATTTGAAAAGAGAAAATAGACAATCTGACCTGGGTCCAGGAGAAAATTCTGACCCAAATTAAGGCCCTAGCATGAGTGGTGGTCAGTAGAAAGCAAAAATGGTATACGGCAGAAAAACCAAGCCAATTCGTGCCGTGTGATTTTTCTAATGTGAAATATGTGGCGTGGCTCCAAAAGGTTGGGAAACACTGGCTTAGTGTATCTGTGGCATTCCAAAATGTGTTGTCAAGTTCCAGAGTGCCCTCTACTGGGCAAACTATGCAATGTCAACACTCACAACATTAGTGGAGGGTGCTTTGCGCATCCTTTTTACTTTTTTTAATTTTGCTTTTTCAACCATTATAAATCTCGATAATGACAAACGTGCCAATAAAATCCGCTTGACAATAATTCTAGAGGTTTATAACAACAATCTTTTTTATTCTGATGTTATAAAGATCATGTTCAACATAGTCATATCTTAGTTAAGCCTGTAACTATAAACCAGACTTTTCTATGCTGTCTGTTTTTAACACTGGTAGAAAGAATTCCCAAGAAAAAATGTTAACCAGAAGGTGTGTTGGTTTTTGAGACCAGGTAACTAGTTCTGTAAACTGTCGAGTCTCATGAAAGTAATCACAAAAAATGTTTTGACCTGATCCATAGAGGCATTTAAATATCTTTACCAAATTCCATCAATCTAGCCAGTAGTTCTGGAGATATTACCCAGAACCAAAATGAGAAATAAGACCTCATGGTACAGAAAATGTAAGAACATGAACCTCATTTGGCAACTCTGAATCCATGTTTAAAAGCATGATAATAATGTATGTATATATGTATGTTTTTCTCTATTTTGCTTTGTTTTTGTTTTAAAAAAAACTCAGATTGTGGAGGATGGTCCTAACCACTGGAGTTCCAAGAAGATTTGCTGCTGCCCACTGTGGCTTTTTCTCCTTTCCCTTCTGGTGGTACCACTTATCATCCTGATTATCCTGTTAACGGTTGGCTTTCCCAAATTTGGACTGAAACCAGATGAGGAGGTGGATGACAGCAATGGCCAGGTGGGTGTGCTGGAAGGCCTGGCAATTGCCACATTAGGGGTCCCTGCAGTGAGCATACTGAAGTTTATCATTCTGATGGGGAAGAACTTCATCTTCAGCCAGACACTGAACATTAAGAGAGGGATGGACAATGAGCGGCTCAGTGGTCAGTTGGGCTTCATGAACGAAGTCAGGATGGAAATGTGGTGTTTGTCCCGCTTCATCCAGTTTATGGAAGTGTTCGAGAGGAGAAGGATCCGAATCGTGCTGAATATCACTAATCTGGACCGCTGCTCTCCTAAGAAAATTGTTGCAGTCCTGGATGCTATGAACATTTTGCTTTCAGATGAAGAGAGCCCATTTATTTCCATTCTTGCTGTAAATCCGGAAGTCCTTGTAGAGAAAGTGAACTTTGCAGATGGATGCTTGAGCAAAGAGGACAAAGCATATGCATTGCTGAACAGCATAGTGACTCTGCCCTTCACAGTCCCACCACTGTCCAATGATTCAAAGCGCAGTTTACTTTACAGACTTAGTAGCAAGTCAAAAATTCAAGAGGATTCTCCCACGGTTGAAGTCAAACACAGAGGAATTCCTTATTCCTACGATTCCTCCAATTCGTCTCTAGAGAAGGTTACATCTGAAGCAAAGGAGATGTACCCTCTGATCAATACAAAAGTAGCAATGCTGGATATAAAAGATGAACTAGATAACTTAATCAGAAGCATCCTAAGCAGCAATGACAGGAATCTAAGCAAGTACATGCTAGATGATGTCATGTCAATGAGAAGAGTGATCAACTCTATTCGAGTAACTGTGATAATCATGAAAGCCTTAAACCTAGAGCTTCCTCAACCAGAATACATTGCAGCATGGGTGATCCTAGCCAATCACTGGCCCTGCCGACTCAGCTGGATCCTCCAGTGTGTGGAAGATGCTCAACAAAGGGCAGATATTGATGGTGAGGCTGGGCCCAGCGATTATGATTCAAAGACCTTATGGCAAGTCTTCAGTGTGTCCCAAGCAGAGCTGTATGTAATGAGTGGACAGATTGAGGACTTCCTGGAGCAGGATGGAGATGCTGAGCTGTTCGAAAATCTTCTCAAAGTAGATTTCCAGTTCAAGGTAAAAGACTTGAAGACATTTGAAGCAGCAACAGTGAACCTAGATCATTCAATTAAGAATGAGCTGGCTCACATCAGAGGGACATCCAGGCTGAAAGATTCTGGTTGGATGAGGAACCTAGCTCCACTGCCAATCACAAAGATCATTAATATGAACACCGAGGATGTATGTAAAGAGGTAAGAAATTCCTTAAAAGCTATGTTCTGTAAGATTTCAGTCTTGGCTGACCTCTCGTGACATCTTGAGCAGCTGATTTTCAGTAATGCATAAGAAAACACACCTGTTCAGACAACTGGTTCAATGCTTTATCATCTCAGGGCATCACATGAAGTCATTCTATTAGATTATCTGCATCCTAGCATCCATCTGTGATGGGTTTAGAGTGACAGACCCATCTTTCCGTGCCAAAGGACATCTTGTGCAAATCCATGAGATGCCAGCAACTTCCCCAAAATGGCAGTATTAGATGGTCTGGGACTGGGACGGTGTTCTGGTTCCTATATAGTCCAGTCAAACTTGTGGTTTGATAATAATGAAGAATCAGTCAATAAATACCCCTTTTCTTTTTTTTTAATCAAGTCATATATAACCTCAGTTTTTCACATGGTGCGACACTGGGCTAGGGTAAAAGGAGTTTTACCTGAAAGATTAGAGTTGTGTTGCCTGCCTGCAGCTCTTCCCCTAATAGCTCACTTTATTGTACCATTACTCAGATGCTGTATAAAAAAAAGCAGCACAGTAAATAAACATTTTGCAGAAGCGTTTCTAATGAAGGCTTGCTTTTACCACTTTGTGATAAATACACTGAAAATCCTGACTGCAGCACGCAGTATTTTCATTAGAAAGAACTTTATAAGGCACAGATATGATGTAGAGAGAATGAACAGCAATGACACTGGTGTGATTAAATTACCAACTGTAATGAGTATTTAATTGCATGCACCATTTACTATCCTTCCTGCTTAGGTTGACTGTAAACATTTAACATTGCTATATAGAGGGAAATGCTAAAACGTAGGCTAATTACGCTGAAGGGCTTTTGCTGAAAACAAGCAGTGTGGTGTTATAAATCAATTAAATTATTTCAGGAAGGATAATATTGCTCAGTTTCACATTTTCTTTTTTTTCCTAGCTGGAGAGGATGCGATACCCCAGTAAGTACATCGACATTGTGAAAAGCAATGACCTCAATGGGTCAGCGCTGGTCTTCGGCGATGTGGAAGACCTTAAAGACCTCCTACAAATGACTTTTGGTGAATGGGCAACATTCAGACTGCACTTCTTGGGGTTTCCATCACATCTGCGACCACAGTACAAAAACATGGCAACAATACCTTCTCACTCTAAAAACCAGTTATCGAAATTCCACCCTCAGGTTTCTCATCATTATCTGTCTAATCCCAATCTGGTTAACATGTAACATGGAGTCAATCTGTCTCCAGGAATTTTTTTGTGCACATATAATTCTAACATGTTTATACTGCTGAATTAATTAAAAAGCCAGAAAGGGCTTTCAAATCTATATGCTATGTGAAGCTAGCTAGCAGGTAATTAGCAGGTTATAGCATAAAGGCTAAACACTTGTTTGTCACAGAACTAATAAAACCCGCAAATGACTTTTTCATATTCCCAATTTTGCATAGATCAAACAAGCAGTATGCCTCATGTTTATTAGTTACTTTGAGAGCCTTACATTTTTTTTTAGCAGAGCTAGCTGTTTTCCCTTAGTTGCTCCTGGTCTGTTTCCTGTGCCAGCTTAATCACGTTTCTGGCTCCAGCGCCTTATTCTTTGCACCCAGACATGGGTTTGCTATAGATTCTGGCCAGAAAGAAGATAAGTGTTTCCCCAAATGACAAACAAGCCCTTTATGTCCCCATTATCTTATCTGATTGCTTCTGATTTTATTGATGAACTCTGCTTTGTTTAGAGGTTAGATTATTTACTACAGTTTGTCAGGAAATCATCTGTAAACCAGTTAACTGTCCCCCACAGACCTCTTCTTGAGCAGGCTATTTGTGGCTTTTCCATTACAGTAAGCTGAACAGTACCACTGTGTTTAACATCTCAATCTGAGTTAATGGCCGTGTCACTCAACGCTGTGACTTCTAAACTCCTCTTCAGTTCTCTGCGAGATCTCATTTGCTCTCTCCTCAAACATGTTCGACCTGTTCTCCACAGTGCTCTCGTGGGATTTTAACTCTTCACGCCCTGTACTTTCACCTGCTGCTCGGTGCCGGGCTGAGCCATTAATCTTTAATCACAATGAATTGCCTTCCGTTCGGTTGTGCTTTATTTGTAATGAGTAGTCTATCTGAGCTGGATAGTTTGAGTGTATCACTTTATCCTAAACTTTTTGTTAAATACATACAGTTCATTAGGTTTAGGACGAAGTAGCTTATGGAAACCAACCGCTGACTTGTAGCTCAGACACAATAGATTAAAAACAGCAACAAGGAAAAGTCAGTGGTTTGGGTCATTGGGCTCTTTCTTTTCTTTTTTTGCTTTTGATGACCAATAGCAAGTAGCTGCTGCAACCAGAGGCTCAGTGTTGCAACATGCTCAACCTGTGGAGGACTGCATTTGTCCACAAGGCGATTGCACAAGTCACCTGATGGGAAGCAACCTGTCTCCAATCAATGACTGACTCAGATTGAATGCAATCACTCTCAAACAGACTGGTTGAAGTTTACAAATAATTGTTATATAAATGCAGAGAGATTGCCAACACATTCATCATCAGCTGATTGTATTCTAGTTATGGCCCTGTATAAAAAAATAGGTTGTCATTTTGCAGTTAAATTGCTGTCTATGAGCAACTACGTCACTGTTTGTGGATGAAATTATATTTCTATTTACAAGGATCTGGTTGGACTCTGAATAGAAGAAGTGAATGTGCCTTTCTGTGTATGCAGATGGCAACAGAACTGCAATTTTCTCCCATTTATCACAGATTGTATGCATGTATTTGCCAACTTGACAGCAATCAGTCACAAACTGATGCAGACTGAGAGTAAACTGACTTGATGCACCAAAGTCACTCTGAGGACAGCGACTGACTGCAAGTGGTCAAAGCAATGATTTCAAAGACAAGATCGGAAAGTCATTGCACACCATCACAATAATCCCAGTCGTGCTAAAGTGTGACTGTAGCATTACAACAATCATACAACAGTCAGGTGTGAATATATCATCCTAGCTTGTTTACACCTTATAAAATTTTAAGTAATGTATGAGTTAACATTCATGAAAGACTTCATTTCAGTCTAAAGCAGCCACACTGCGGTTATTCAGGCATGCCTTATTCCATAATAAGGACCACATTTGTTAAATAGTAATTGAGCAGTCTGTTAAACATGAACTCTTTTTAGTAAATTCCTTGTCAGACCTTACCTAGAAATTAAACTATTTAATTTAGTGTAACCGAAATGAATAATTACGCTCGTAATGTCAATTTGAGGAAGATGACTTGAGCAAAGCTAACTGTAGTGTTGCCTAGATACCATTTCAATGTCATCTGCTCCAGTGTCAGGTGGCAAATGTAAAAGTAACATAATGAAAGCTGTGAAGAGATTTTACTAATCATTATAATGTATTTATATACTAGGGGTGCAACGATATTGAACCGTTCGATACAGTGCTTTCGGTTCGGTACGCATATGTATCGAACAATACAACATTTGTAATTTATTTTATCAATTTTCCTTCTGACGATGCTGTCTGTGTTGAGCGCTCAGTGAATCTGTGTTCGACTACTCCGCCTAGGCTGCACTGTCGAGCGCAGATCCACTGAGCGCTCCACACAGACAGCATAGTCAGGAGGAAGAGCACAGGGCAAGCTAGCGAGACAGAAGTTAAGCTCTCAGCAACATGGACCTTCCCCCACTCTCATTCAGATCTGGCGTTTGGAATTATTTTGGTTTTCATGTGACGTATGACCCTGAAGGTAAGCGAGTCATGGACTAAAGTAAAACAGTATGTTGGATGTGCCATGCAATGCTCAATTACATTGGTGTGAACTAGTGTGTTAGCGCAGTTAGCTCGTTAACGTGTTGGCCGTCTAGCCCCATGCACGGGGCGATCGGCGGTAGCTCGTTAACGGAGATTTGCCGTGTTGTGGCGTTAAGGTCATTTCAACGAGATTAACCTGAAAGCACTAGTGGGAACACAACGAATATGACTGCACATTTACGCCGACATCATCCTAGTGCAAAGACAAAAACAACAAGCATGCTACTAACTTTAGCCGAGTCATTTAGACAGCTGTTAGCACATGATTCTCCTTATGCTGCTGAGAATATAGCCCAGAAGAAGCGGATAGTATAGCTTTTATTTTGGAAAGAGCCATTTCTCTGTAATAAACTCTCTTTTCCAAAGATGAGTGATTCCTCAATCAGATACAGGGCTTGCAATATCGCTAGCCCGACGTCCCGGAGCTAGCGATTTTTTCAGTCGGGCTACCAAAATCTATCTCTTCCCTGCCCGTCGGGCTATTGTAGGAAAAATATATGTCAATGCTTTTGCATTCTTTCAGAAATGTAGCTGGGTAATTATGTCATTGGCATCGGTGAGCCACTGTCAATATGTGACATATTGAAGTCGCGTTTGAATTTGCGCTTGTTTTTTTGCTTTCACTTTGCAATCGTGCAAACTGTGTATAGAGAGCGACAGCACTGATCTGTGAGTGATGATAATTTGTGCACCAATTCCTCTGACATCGTCTTATTAATCGTTAGCTTACTATGCAAACATGACAAGTGAAATCTCCTGCAGCAAGCTTAAACATGTGAGAGGTTGATCGCGCAGAGAATCGCTGAGCTTATGTGAGTGCATGTGTAAAAGCAGCAGGAGAAGTTATGACAAATCAGACTATAAGGCAAAAAGAAAGTGCAGCTTTATGGTTTCATGGACAAAATAATTTCTGTGGCTGCAATATGACGAGCTAAATAACCAGGGCTGCACATAAGTGGTCCGCAGGTGCGCATTCGCTGTCAAAATAAAAAACACGCACAAGGGTTAGGGTTAAATTTAAAAACTGTACTTTTGAGTTAAAATATATATTTATAATTTTAATAAATGACAAATTAAAAAGGCATGAACATTTTTTTTGTATCGAAAAAATATCGAACCGTGACACCAAAGTATCGAACCGAACCGAACCGTGAATTTTGTGTATCGTTGCACCCCTATTATATACCTTATTGTAATGTAAGTTAAACCTTTACATATTTGTATTGTTACTGTCTTGTTGGATTGCCCTTTTTATTGTGTATTATAACATTTATTCTATACATGGAAATCTGTGAATGTTGAAAATGATCTGTTTAAAGTGCCTATGCCACAAGTTTTAGAAACTTGTGCTATTTTATAAACTGAATATCAGAAATGTTAAGAGAGGACTCATTTGAACTTCTTTTCTTTTCTTTTTTTTCTTACCAAAGGATGAATCCTATTGCTGTTGGTGAACCCCATCAACTCTGGCACCGCCAGAGGGTTTTTGCTTTGACATCTAAAATTATATTCCATGTCCCACAGGAACTGCCACCAGACTTCAGAGTATTTCTAGTCCCAGGGCAATGTATTCAAATGATTTTAGTAATTCTATTGCTTTTCATTCATTGTCACATTCAGGTTCACTTTGGTGGTGTAAGAAACATCTCAAATGTTATTGGATCATTTGAAGGTTTGTGATATTAACGTCAACATCAGGATGAACACTCACGGAGGTCTCGCAGTGAATTTTACATGTATTGCGATCATTACAAGAACATTTAATTATTTAATTATTTAATAACTTTATCAGTGACAAAATATTTGTGAATGGGAGTAACATTGGTTTTCATCCCATTTTCATTGTAACTTGTGATTTACTCATATACTCAGCTCATCTACTAATCAAAGTTTGATGCTGTTTTGCGCTTGTTAGTTTATTTATGTCACATCCTGTCCGGGAGCTTTGCAATTTGAATTGCGAACTGAATGCATGGTGGTGCCAAACACATTTAGACAGTTGGATTTTAATTTTACACCGTCTGAAAAAACATGAACATGTTTGGCATACATACACTCACCTGTCCATATTGACATGATAGCATAACGCAGTGGATGCAGATTTTTTTGGCTGCACATCCATGATGTTAATCTCCTGTTTCACCACATCCTAAACCTGCTCTATTGATGAGATCTGGTGACTGTAGAGTACATATAACATTTTCATTTTCAAGACACCAGTCTGATGTGATTTGAGCTTTGCGACAGGGTGTGTCGTCCTGCTGGAAGCAGCCATCAGATGGGCGCACTGTGGTCATAAAGGGACCGACATGGCTAGCAACAGTATTCAGGTAGACAGTGGCATTTAAGGGCTGTGAAGTTGGTACTGAGGGGCCCAAAGTGTGCAAACAGAATATTACACAACAGGACACCACCACCAGCAGACTGCAACTTTGATACGAGCATTTTGATCCATGCTTTCTTTTCTTTCATTTTTTTTTCCACTTCTAACCCTACCCAGACCAATCTGGCACCAACAACCATGCCATGTTCAGTGTCACATAAATCACCTTTCTTCCCCATTCTGATGATCGGTTTGAAAACCAGCAGGTCCTCTGATCATGTCTACATGCCTAAATGCTTTGACTTGTTATCATATGATTGGCCCATTAGATTTTTGTGTTAATTATCAGCTAAACCAGTGTGCCTAAAAAGTGGACAGTGAGTGTTTTTGAAATAAAAGTCACGATAATGTATTCAGAAATACTTTATTGATCATTCATCCTGATGGTAAACACTGAATATATGCTGCCATAAACTGTAAACTTTTTTTTTCCCCCCCCAAAGTATTTCATCATTTGAACAAATGCAGTTTGTTGTGTGGCACTTAATTTTTCTAAAAAGATTTGCTGTTGCCAGCAAAATGCTGACACGGCAAAATATTTTAAACAAAGCAGGTTAAATATTCAGCTGAAGGGTCATTTCACTGGAAATCCATTGAAGAGTTTTTCACAGGAAGACGCAAAATGTTAATTTGTCTATAGAAAAAAATATATCTGATGAACATTTACTGTACGAACAACCTTACACAGCCACACACAATGAAGGCATAGAGAGCATGCTGACAACACTTTAAAAGACAAGGCTCGGATTCTGTAGTAGCAGCACCCTCTGCTGTTCCCATTTCTCCCAAAGGCCCAGTTTTAGTCATGTAATAATTCTCTGAATAGCCTGTCGGGCTGGTACAGAGGTGGTGCCAGAGACTATGCAGCTGTTTGTCCCAATGCAGTTTCATTAACACATAATGATGAAAATTGCTACTAGCTCCCAAAAATAACAGCTCATTTAAGATTTTGTTTTCCCCCCAAAAAGAGGCACTGTTACAATACTCTGAGGAACACAATGGTCCCCTTCTAATGACTCACACTCGTTAAAACAAATATAGGAAAGCATAGCACCACATTATAGTCATATTACATGTTCAAATATTAAAGGCACAAGTGTAAAGATCAAATTTTGTTCCTTGTATTTTTCTACCTTACAAGAAAATGATCACTTTGGCTAATTTAGGAATGTATTTAAAAAAAAAAAAAAAATAGTTGCATTTAAAAAAAAAAAAAAAAAAAAAAAAAAAAAAAAAAAAAAAAAAGGGAAAAAGCTAAAAAGCACATTAATGAAGCACATTTATGTAACGACCACAATGGTTTAAGTTTCTAATATTTATGTACCGATTAAATGCCAGGCTCTTGTTGTTAAGCAGTAGTTCCCCTGGATATTTTACCACCACATACATCACAGACAAAAACATCCAGGTTGTTTGGCCTGAAGCAGCTCATTTGGACTCTGCCAGCTTCTTGAGCCTTTTCTTGAGCTCCAGAGGAAACTTCTCATAGCACTTTTTACAAACAGGCTTCATGTCAAACTCAACAAACTTGTTCCTGCAAAGAGAAAGGATTAAAAATAAATAAATATATAAAATCACTGCTGACCAGATACAACAAAACATCTGAACCTTGCTTTTTTCCCCCCCTTTTACAAACCCATCGGCTGTAGTGAAAATAAGCAGCAGTTAATACAGAATAAGTACTGCAGTCCTACTAAAGCATCAGCTGAACCAAACTCATGCGTAAACATGTACGCTTTAGAGGTTTTGCTCAAACACCACTCACACAAAATAACTGGCTTTGCAAAATAAATAAGAAATAATAACATGCCACACTGTCGGGGGGGGGGGACAACGAGCACAGCACAAATAAAAGTAGTAAGTAAGCGATTGCACCAACCAATCGATGGAGTGGCGAGTTGTAAAGAATAAGATTTCTACTGACAGACAGCAGACTTTTTCTTGCGCTCTTTGGCATCGCGCTCACGTCGGGCCAGGCGGCGTTTCAGCTCCTCGGGCATGCGGTCATAGCAGTGCTTGCACACTGGCCTCAGGTCAATTTCAACAAACTTATCTCTGAGTTACCACAGACGCAGCAAGTGAAGCATGTAAGAGAAGAAATTGGAAGAGAAGGAAAAGAGCCAAAAGAGGGAAGAGTTGTCGGAGGAGAAGTGAATAATACGCGCGGACAAGTGTTAGGACTCGATGCAGAGGTGTTGGAGAAAACTGAGGACGGCGACAATCAGCTGGCTGTAAATGAGCACTTCAACTTACTTGAGAGTGAGTTTGGTGTTGCAGGTGGAGCATGAGAAACAGCTGACACACCAGGCCTTGTTGAGAGCGGACACAACTGGAGGGATAAAGATGTAAAATATAATAAAAAAATGTGGACAAATCTTAAACATGGAGCTCCTCTATCTTCAAGCAGCACTTCTTAAAAAATAAAAAACACTGCACTGATTACAAGCTTTATCACCCTGATACTCACCATCGCCTTCAATCACACGGTTGCAGTGATAACACACATCACCGAAGAGCTTGATAACAGAGAAACAAGGAGATTAGGCGTTTATCCAGCAAACACAAATTCTTTTATGTGCTGCTGGAGTAAGAGGTTAGCGCTGCTGTTTGGGGGGGTTTTCTTGGTTTTTTTAGACTTCACTGTCGTGTTCTCCAAAGCCAAGATTGTACTTGCAGAGCTGTGTTTTTCTTTCTTACCTGGTTATAATGAGTCTCACAGTATGCCAGCCCTTTTCTCTCATAATGGCGATGACCGAGGAAAGGCTTTTCACACTTGGCACACACAAAATGCTGCAAAAAAGAGCAAATACTGCTGAGGGTTAAGGAGACCTCTTAAAAAATAAAAAAACCCAGAAAGCATGCCAACTTCTCTAACGGTCAGAAACATGAATATTACATGAGCAGAGTATGTTTACTACCATATACAGAGACCACAGAAGAAATGGTTACTGGAAGAGCGCTACCGCTATTTTACGCCGTTTGTTTTTAAGATGCGGTTATCTCTCACTGTTGTGGAGAAACTGCCGGTGGTGTGCACGGAGTGTTTTTAAAATTCTTCTACTTTCCTGGCACTTGCCAGCTAAACTCCTGAAGTGGGTAGAATCTAAATTAATTTTGGCTAATTACCATCTTTAGCATTAAATTGAGTGCTATACGCCGTTGATAGCTTTTTGAACAGTACAAAGCTCAGCAGTCTCCATACAGATAAACACACAATTCGATCTGCCGCGCTCTGCCTCCGGAGAAATAAGCTTTTTAAAAGCGCTCACATCTCCCAAATTAGCTCACTTACAGCATTTTGGTTCCAAATTGGATATTTAATTAACTTAATTTTCTTATGCATAAGTAAGAGTAACTAAATATGAGAGTCATTATAGATTTTTATTATGCTTTTGAGGAAAGACTGTTTTGCACATAAACTTAACAGCTACAGCATTAAAAACACCTCGAAAAAATCTTTGAATGACTCTGGTCATGGACGCCTGACCTCTGGATCGGGCTTCTCCCTTACGCTTGACTAGACTGGGATGTGAGGAGTTTGGATAATAGGGGAAGACTTTATTCGTTCCTGATCCGTTTGTGATGTATGGCACAGGATACCATCGTGCTGGACAGAATGCAGCTGTTCAGCAATGCTGTTGTGTTGGAAAATCTTGCCAGAAGCAAAGGTTTTCCAACAATGCTTGTAATGAGATGATTGATGTTATTCACTACAGCTGTCAGTGGTTTTAATGCGGTGGCTGAGCAGTGTATTGCGAGCAAAGAGAAGGCAGCCAGCATGACGTCAGACACTATTATGAACTTATCATTAGTCTTTGAGACATTCCTGTATTCTGACTTGTGATGTTAATTTTATAGAAGCACTTGTGACACTCACATAAGTTCTGCCTGAATTACTTTAATATGATTTTTTTCATATAATAAGCAGTTAGGAAGATGGATGGATGGATGAATGGTTTTGTCATTACTTTGTGTTTAATGGCCTCTTTTGTAAAGCTCCTACTCTGCAAGGAGGGAAAAAAAATCATCTATCACCATTTCTTTTAAATAAATATCAAATCAGGCTCACATTAACACGATTCCTGCAGCAAACTCCTAAAATCTTTGGCTTTTCTTTGAAGGAGCAAGCTGCTTAATCAAAGCCATGTTACCCCTGATTTCTTTTGCATGACTGTAACTTTGTGTACATAAACAGGCCCGTTCACGAACCTCCACATGCCACTGCTTGCCCATGGCATTGACAACACGCCCCTCGATAGGTCTCCTGCAGGCACCGCAGATGGGTACACCCATCTTATCGTGGCAGGGCAAACAGTAGAGCTCTCCTTTCAGCTCCCTAGCATCTGCTGTCAGCTCCCTCCTGTGCAAAGGGAAACAATGAAATGCATGATGAGCTGCCGAACACAGGCTGAACACACTAATGAAGACGGTCTTTCTATGAACCTTGAATGTATTCTGAAGCGTGTGGGCGGTTTTCTGCACTAAAACCCTGGTGTGGAGTGAGAAGACTGACCCGCAGTTGGTGCAGTTGAAGTGGTCCGGGTGATAGGGGTCGTTCTGAAAGATCAGTGGCTGCTCTTCGATGATGGCATGGCACTTCTGGCAGATGTACTTGCCCAGGCCTCTGGCTTTTTCGCGGTTATGGCACGGCCGGCACAGGTGCCTGAGGTAAATGGGGAAGGGATGTGAAGAGAGATCGCTGCAGCTTCAATAACTGTTTTGACACCCTCCATCATAGCTGTTTTGTTAGGATGCAAAAGCAATCGAGTCAGCAGCTTGACGTGTGTAACCACCTGTTTTACAGGCTGTCACTGTCTTATGACTGTAATCAGATGGGACGCTTACCTGCCAGCATTCTTGACAAAGCCCACATCTGCAAGCACAGCCTGGCAAATGTCACAGCAGAAGCAGTCGGGGTGCCAACTATAGTTCATGGCCTTGATGACACGACCAATGATGAACTCTCCTGAGGGAAACCATATGTGAGAGATCAGCCTGAATCAATCCTAAGATTGACTTTCAATATTTGTTGGGCCTAGATGTTATTTTACATGATGTTGTTTTTGGTTGGTGTACAGGAACACAATTATACAGTTTTGCAACAACACACTACAATATTTTCTATATTGTTCTCTTAGTGACACTTAAAATAAGACTACTGTTAAATGCCTTTTAATTTTCTGCATAATTAAATTAACAAAGACTGTGTTTCCCTTGACATGGATGAGAAGCACTTGAGTTAAGCTTATGGGATAGATCCAAGATGCACTAAAAGGCATCTTGGATGACCTAAATACAAGCGGGAAGCTCTAAATAAAAGTATAAATAGCCCTAAAGCCCAATGTGGACACACTGGGATCTGATCTAAACAAGGACCAATACAGAAAGTGAGGCACAGTAAACAGTGAACGCTTTAGGAGACGCTACACATCATGTGAAAGGTCTGTTGCATGAAATCTGAGCAGAAAATTATCCACAGGGGTCGTTATGTGCCAAAAAAAAAAAAAAAAGTGCAGCATGAGCACATCAGTGACAGCAATAAATGAATGAATGCTTAATTAACCACACAGACAGTTTATTTGAGAAAAGCTAAACAACAGTATGGTTTCCACCAGTGCACTGCGAGCCTAAGAAACACGTCAAGACACGGGGGATTTTATTTATTCCCCACTTCCAACATGAAGATGAATATGTATATACTCCTGCAGGAGGGCACGGTTTACATAGAGATGAATGATTTAGCCTGATTAATACACTTCTGTGCAAGGATATCAGTTGAAAAGACAGAACAGTTTTCTTATAGTTTTTTTTTTTCTTTTGTGTGACAACAGATAATGCGGACTGCATTCCAGTAACACCCTTAAGCGAACTTAACAGCTGAAGCTATTCTCACATACCCTGGAGGGATGGCTCAACATAGGCCTGGCAAGGCAACAGGCTTGTAACACACTGGTGGAAACCCTACAACTATCAGGAAATAAAAATGAGCCATGCAAATGTTATAACGCAATAACGTTTGAGCTTCAGGAGTCCAGCTGACATTAATCCGCTTGTTTGCATTAACTACGGTGGGCTGAATCATTCATTCCTATGTGTGAAAAAGGTTAACAGTTATATGGTGCTCTCCCGCTGGTTGAGCCTATGTTACTTCCCCATGGTCCCTCGCTCTTCTCCCATCAGCAGTAAATGAAGTAGCAGTTTGTGCCACACAGTATTAGTGTTAGCCACCAAGCCAGAAACAATGAATTAAAATCCCCACAGAGTACCAAAAAGCCAAAACAAACCACTCCTACTGTTGTTGCACTGAGTGCAAATGTTTTTTTTTTGTTTGTTTGTTTGTTTGTTTGTTTGATTGATTGACTTTCACCATGATTTAGTCCAGTTGTCACCACAGAACACAAGTCTAATAAAATACCAACTTGAAGCCATGTAACACTCACCACACTGGTGACAACAGGGAGCAAAGAGCATCTGGAAGTCATGTTCACAATATTTCCTCCCTTCAAACTGTAGACAAATAATAATTTAAAGAAAAAAAAAGTCGTTATATAAAGAAAAGAAAAGGGGACAAATATTTCCACACATGTTTATGAGCTATACACACTGAGCTTTGTACTGATGTAGTGTAAAATGAGCAGTGACTACTAGAGGAAGTCTACCTCGTAGAACAGCCCCTCTGGAAACTGCTGGAAACACTGGGCACACACGAAGCACTGCTCATGGTAAAGCTCTCCATTACTGTTGACAATCTTCTCAGTCGGAGCGAAGCCGCTCTTGCATCGCTCGCAGGCTGCACTGGCCAGGGCATTAGCAATGCTGTTGCATGAAACAATAACACATACATTAGGTCTGCAACATCCTCTGACATGCAGGGCTGACAAATGACTGCAGTGCAAGTTTAGACTAGTGTTTATCATTTCTCACATAACTCCTATATCATCTCCTGAACTTCCTTCATGCAGCTGTCACCATGGAGAATGGAAATAATATTTGAACCCACTAACACTATTACTCACTGCAAAGTCATCACCTAATTTGGTAACAGCACAGAACAGTCAGGGGTTTCTCTGGCTGCAACTTCCCAAACACACAACCACTCTACATAGATATGTATATATAATTACTGATACATGTGACAACTAAATTATCTCACAATTTCTAACATTATCCTTTACAGTACTATTTACATGTAAATAACTAAAACGAGTCACTTATCTACGCACTATATCTGCTGCCATATCAATCAAAGACATGTCTAGATATATATGGTTGTTTGTATACCCTCCTGTTGTTTATACATTTCTATTTTATAGTTGTTGTTTGTTTGTTTTACTGTTTTAGGAAAAAGCTATTTTTAGCCTTTTGGTCAATAGTTCTACAATTTCAAATAAATAAGCTTAACAATTTTCCTAATTATTACAGTATTACAACTTTCTGACATTAATCCAGGGCACATGAGATACATTTATTTATTTTGTAAATACCAATAAAGCGCTGTGAATGACTGAATGATAAAAAAAATTATGTGAGTTTTGAAAAAGGAGCTATACAAATAGCGAATACAACTAACTTAGCATGCTAGCCGTTGGCACCGTGTAGCATAGAAAAAACTAAGCTAAGTATGTGTAATGAAATCCGCAAACTCCGCAGAGTAATCTCTACACTTTGTTTGCCTTGTACCAAAATGTGGGGTGTGGTGATAATTATACTTGTGTTGCGATAATTATACTGTTTTGAAAAGCGTCCTATCTACTATAGAGAAGCGATGAGCTAACTTCTCCCCAGAGGTTGGCTACGCTGGCAAGCTGTTAGTGTTAGCCTGCTGGCTTCCAAAGCTAACGGGCTATTTAACCTCTACGCGAGTTTATGTTTACGCTACACACACAAAAACGTACCTGCCAGGCATTCCAGCCACACCCAACATCCTTGAGAGTAGAGCACCTTGAAAGAAAACTGTTATAAAGCTAACGTGCTCGATCGTTTCCCCAAGTAAAGCAACTTCAGAGAGCTCTGCTGCCCCTCCCAGCTGAGGGGGACTATCCGGCGGCAGTGACTCCGTCCTCCCACGGTGGGAGTGACCGGAGAGCAGCATCCGCCTAACCTCGACTGAGTTTATAGAGACACGACGTATTAAGTTACTGCAGAGCTCCGTGCATGCTTCTCATATATGGGTACATAAAACCATATTTAGAAAATAAATGTTCATTTAGGATTAAAAATACAGAGGGTGTTGTTAAATTACTTTCGTGAAGTGTGTGGTTTAATAATTAATACAAGAAACGAATTTAGTAAAATGTCTGTGAAGGTTCAGCAACTTAAAGAAGTCCAGACGCTTTTCTTTGCAAGCTCCTTTGACAATTTAGTAAAATGAATTTCACTTGCAAAATGAATTCACAAAAGAACAGGACACTGAAGCTACAGTTCGCATGGGCTCATCAAAAGATTCTATAGCAGATTCCCTGGTCTGATTTATCTCAGTTTCTGCTGCAAAATTCAGTTGGTAGGGTCAAAATTGTGTAAAAAAGAAAAAAAGCATAGATCCATCGCACTTTGGATCAATGGTTCTGGCTTATTTTGGTGTTGGTGTCGAGGATATTTTCCTGGTGTACTTTAAACTCTTTAGTTGGATTATTGCTGGCCATGCCCATCAATTCATGACCACAGTGTACACATGAGTTCATTCATTGTCATTGTCACAGCTGCCAAAATCGCAATTCCAATTTAGAATTAAGATTGTATTTTTGTTTTCTCCCATTCGTTATAGGTTATCTTTAATATTGAGTCTTTACTTTACAATATGAAGTGTTTGAGGCAACTGGCAGGGGCGCCACCAGGGGGGCACCCCCAAAATTTGCCGCCCCAGTAGTGTGCCCCAATGTTTTTAGTGGCCCTCATATGGCCATCCCTATGAAAAAATGCTGGAGGCGCCAGGGGCACCTGATATTGTGAACTGGCACTATTTAAATAGATAAAAACACCAATTACATGGGTAAAGTTTATAATTATACATGTGTTAATGCTCAGAAATGTACTTAAGCACATATTTGCACATGAAGTGAGTAATTTAAAGAACTTTAAAGAAAGTTTAATCTTCCCAAACTGTGGATCTTGAACCAATAATCTGACTTCATCGGCTCTTAGTCCACAGCTCAGGAGCTCAGAGCATTTCCTGTTTAAGAAATATCACTTATTGTCCTTTTAAATCCTGAGACCTAAAAATTTAATTAGCTGTGGCTGAAACACGAGACAGCACCGTAGGTTACGTCTTTTATCTGATTTCACTTAATGGAACTCTTACTAGATTGTGTCCTCTCTTGCTCGTGTCTATTTTTATGTCTTCATGTTTACTGCTGTTTATAAAGCTGCTTGAAAAGCACTTGGCTTGGAGGTAATTGCTGCATAAATAAAGTTTTGCTCGCTTGGTAATACACTTTATTCCTTTTTTCTCCAGTTTCCTCGCAGGGATGTTTGAAGTGTAATTTAACCTTTTCAGCATCTTGCATAGCAAAATGAAAACGAGGTGACTTGCAGCATATGCATTAGCGTGGGCCTATTTGTGGTGGTAGCTTATTTTTAAAGCTAGTGATATGAGTGATTAACCTGCTCTTCTTAATAAACCTTTAGCCTTTCTAAATAAGATATTTTGCACAGACTGTCAAATAGAGGACAAAGGATAGAGAGAAAAGACTTAAAGAGGGCTAAATATGGATTAAAGAGAATCCAGTAACAGTCTGCTCCTAATTAATACATTACACTCAGGGTATCCTTAACAACACTGCATTTCATTGCTCTCAGAGAGTTATGATAGCATCTTATGAAATCTATACTCACATTTCTCTCTGATTTTGTAGCACAACAGCAACATTTTTTCTAACTTTAAAATAGGCGTATAGAATAGATACCTGCTCGGATATGTGTGCTTGTATTATCTCTCCTAATGCATTTAATATACACATAAACCAACAGCTTAGTGAAATGTCTTCTAGTATATTTTACTGTACATAGCAACCATTTGCACATCATAAAAATGGACTTTTTCATATTATTTTTGCTTGTTTTATTTATACACTGTCTTTTTCTTCCTCATTTGGTCTCATATGGGCAGCACAATGGCACAGTGGTTAGCACTGTTGCCACACAGCAAGAAGGTCCTGAGTTCAATTCCACCTTCAGGCCGGGGTCTTTCTGTGTGGAGTTTGCATGTTCTCCCCGTGTTTGTGTGGGTGCCCTCCGGGTACTCCGGCTTCCTCCCACCCACCAAAGACATGCAGCTTGTGGGGATAGGTAAATTGGATAATCCAAATTGCCACTAGGTGTGAATGGTTGTCTGCCTGCCTCTCGCCCTACGACAGCTGAGATCGGCTCCAGCGCCCCCCCCCGCGACTCTGAATAAGGATAAGTGGAAGCGAATGGATGGATGTTCTCATATATCTCTAATGCCTTTTTTTTTTTTTTTTTTTTCTTACTGAGCTTTGTGCTGCTGTAACTTGTGAATTTCTCCAGTATGGGGATTAATAAAGTCTATATCTATCCAAATACCTCACTGAACTCTGAATATGATCTTGAAACAGTTCAAAGAACTTAAATCCATGTGAACCGAAGCACATCATTGTCTTTATAGTACAATTTTTTTTTTTTTTTAAAGATTTTTACTGGAATGCTTCATCTCTTTGGGAAAAGAACGAGACATTACTCTCCAAAAATCTTCTCAATACAATGCAGCTTTATTTAGATTAAATATAAACAACATGTTGTTCTCTATACAACTGCAGCCCTTACTCGGCCAATTTTCTGATGCTACGATAATCATGTGCAAGCACAACACAAATGTGGTTAATATTAACCAACAGACGGCATATTTACATTTGTATAGATACACCATAAACTGTACTGTGCGCTAGTAAAGGATAAAGTCCACTGCCAGGCGTGGCAGCTTCGCAGAAACAGAAAACTTGCAAGTAAGATGTTACAGGGCCTGTTACAGGGTAGAATATCAATATAAAGGAGTGGCTCTTCTATTAACATTTGCCCAAAAAATAAAAAGTAAAAAAACAAAAAAAAAAACAGATAAGGTGAAATATGAACCTCATAAACTCGGAACATAATGACTGACAGACTAAAAGGTGTCCAACTTAAATCAGCTTTCAGCCCACTGCAAGAAAAACAATAGAGAAAGATAAATATTTCAAGCTTACACATTCATGAAAACACTCGGCTACATCAACATTCAGCTGCCATACTGTCCCGTCTGCAGGGCTGCACGATTTCAAATATCATCTACAACCACCCGCTTCATTTCTGAAAGTCCACTGTGTCTGCGACAGGCTGAACAACACAGCCCTAACGTTACAACGGTGCGCACATCAATCAAATAACCTTTGAAATTCTGAATTTGATTCCCAATTAGTTACAATTTTCCTGAATCACTCTAATATTTCTTCAAGTTAGAAATAGAAGCATAATCAGTGACTGTGCTGTATCGAGGATTTTGGTTTCCCAGGATGATTTCTGTGTGTCAGTTAACAAAAAAAAAAACAAAAAAAAATCCACTTTAGGATCTTATAATCTCAATGTTTGTAAGAAACGAACCTTGTAAAATCAAGTTAACTACAAAAGGTGGCTCAGAGTTATTAGACTGGAGAACCGCTGCTAAATCCTGTGACCATTTAGCTCCAAAACTGTTCCATTTCCTTCCCTAATGCTACTCTCGGGACCTTCATTAGGGTAAAAGTGCATCGAAAGGAATCATTAAATGTACAGATATATGATTAGAATTTCTCTCTTACATTTGTTTTTAAATATAACAGATTTTATATTTACAATTACAGGAACGTGGGTGCAGGCAATGCAGAAAATAAATTATCGTACATTACGCATGCACGCACATATATGTTTATATATACACATATTTATACAGTATATGAAGACAAACGCGATCATGGCCAAAGCGACCAAAGAAAACTGCCTCCACAATTTGCTGTCCAAAATCAAACACAGGGCAGAAACATGAGGTTCAAAAGCACATTCAAATAAAACTGAAGTCGTGACACAGTGATGGATGGAGCAGACAAAACAAGGAAGTACTGTCTGTGCCGCTGCCTCCCTCCTTGTAGTATCACATGATCAGCAACCACAATCTATAACAAGCTGTCGCCTCACTGTGAAATAAAAAAATCACTCATTCTTGTGCAGTCACAACTTATTACTGCAGCTGTAAAGAAACAAACAAAAATATATCAGAAAAGCTTCTATAACATTAATTTGGGTGGCTTTGAATGAGTACTAAAATACATTAGCTTATAATGGTGATCATCCCCTTCTAAGACTAAACTGCCTGGCTTCAAAGACACTGGGTTCAGTGTGGTGATGATAATCTCTTTTTAAAATCTGCATGTTAACTCGCTTAAGTGAAATTAAGCTCAGTGCTTTAAAGTTTCTGATTTATATTAAAAGGATTATATTTACAAGGCAAAAAGGAATCTTTGTTACATGCATCTTGTGTGTATGAAACTAATTAGGTGCATTTATGCTCGCCGGACCGGTGGTTCTGCACGCCAACTGTGACGTCGCAATAGCGCATCATTTAAAGCAGGATTTGCTGCAGGATTTTCCTGAATGATAGGTGTCACCACTGACGTAAAACATCCACATTCACTGTGGCACAGGAGAAAAAGTCAAAACCAGAAGCAAAACAATTGCAATGATAGAATTAAACAAGAGGTTTACTTCTGACACGAGTGCACTCCCAAACCAGCTGCTGCAGCAATGGCACGGACACCTGTGTGAAGCTACAAAAGTTTGTGGATTGACCAGAATGACGAATAAAAGGCGCGGATTGCCCAGTGGATGTGATGTCACTTTCGTCGTACATCACCGTTCGTGAGGGCAAAAACGGCGAGCATAAACGGGCCATTAGTTACCAGACATATTTGTTAATCCCCCTGGAAAAGTGACACTCCCAAACCCTCCTCAAACACTATATTTATCCAGTATTAAAGGGCTGAAGAAAACAACATACTAAATGTTACAAATTACGTAAATTATAATCTATAAATATACTCCTAAATACAAAAGTTATATACAGAACTTTGTAGCTGAAATCAATACATGTTAATAAAATAAAATCAGTTTTCTTCATGTTTGAAAGATGAGCCTTCTACCAGAGCTCTACCACGTAGGCATCATGTCTGGGAACCAGACGCGACCCAAATGCTTTGATACCTCCCAGTGGATATCATCCAACCCATAGCGATGATCTGGAACCAGTACTTCCTCCATGATGGATAGCTGCGTCAGTCTGTCTCCACACATCTTGACAAACTCCACGAAGGCGCTGCAGGACACTTCGCACTCTCCCAAGCCAATGGCAGACAGCTGCGTGCAGCGCTGGGCGATGCGGATCAGCTCCTCGTCCAGCGGTCGCAGCCCGTTGGCGCACACCACCAGCTCGACCAGACGCGGGCAGTTGAGGCCGACGCGCCCCAGCACGTCTTTGCTGACGGAGCGGCCGAAGTACAGATGCGTGACGGGGATTTCGTCGCGGAAGAAAGGGCCAAACTCATCCTCGTAGAGGTAGAAGTACATGACCAGATTAAATTTAGGCGAGTGACGCTTCATGGCGTCCCAGCTGCTCTTTTTGATGGTGTGAAACTGTTGGCCGGGATTTTCACTGACCACGTCAATGCGGAGGTGCTCGAGATGCACGTGCTTCTCCGAGGAGAGGGCGATGAGAAGTTCATCGCTCAGCAAATGGTAGTTGAGAGCCAGTTCTCTCAGGCCATGGCACTGATCAGCCACACACAGGATGCCTGGAAATACACGCCCAAAAAATAAATGCAGTGTTTACTGGCAACCTGTACAGCACGTCTATAAATCGCACCCAAGCCCCTGAGAAACAAGGGAGAAACCTTACAATTTCAGCGATAACAGTTCTCAATCAATCAATCAAATTCTACACAATGACTAATTAGTCATTACTAATCATTAAGGCCCCTAATTTCTCTCATTTGTTCCATTTGTCAGTACCTGCAGGTGAAACGTGAGGGCAGCTGCTCATTTTGAGCAGTTTGAGCGTGTCGCTGTTATTGGCCACCAGGACTTTAAGAGACGGGTCATCCACAGGCGTGTCATCAATCTTCAGGGAGGACAGGGATTTAGAGTTGACGAAAACCACAGTCAGTGCTGAGATGAAGTGGGACTGTTGAACAGAGAAGAGAGAGAAACAATAAGCAAACATTTTATTTAAGAAATCTGCAGACAGATCTAGTAACAAGCATCTAATTCAACTACACATACACACTGAAACTTTCAGCTTTGTCTAGGAGCAGATGCACATTTGTGCAGGTAGTTGTAAAATAAAAGCTGCAAACAAAACAAGACCGCCGCACAGCAAATTACCATAATTCCACAGAGTTTCTTTTACATTGTATGCATCTGTGGGATCTGTCTTCTGAGATAAAGTGTCAAAGAAAACAGGGGCTGAGTACAAGATTTTGGAGATATCAACTTGTAGACCTTCCCACAGGCACTTGACTTTAATCAGACCAGCTTCCTTTCAGGCATTAATCAAAGGAGCTCTAAAGCGGTGGATTTTCAGATCTCTGCGGTGCGTTACAATTCAGAGACGCTCATGTCTGAGTGCTTCAGTGGTTCTCAAATCTTCTCAGTCATGCCTCATTTCTAAGGCTCTGCAAAAGTCCACCTTGTGGTGTCACGTCTGTTTTCTTTTACTTGAAAATGCACACGATGTAACCCTGTTGCTGAGGCTGACCTTAGGCATCTCCATGAAGCTGGGCCTGGCTGTGGAGATGAGCCCCAGAGTTTTCAAAGAACAATTCACCAGCTGAGAGAGGATGTCGCACGCTGCTTCTGCAGACTCTCTGCTGCTGTCCACCTGGCAGCACACAGAGAAAATGGCACTGTGAGTTGGGCAGCACATAAAAATCCACTTCGCTTCATCACTGAACTGCTGTAACCTCAAACTGCCCCCCTCTCTTTCGTACCTTGAAGCTGACATACTGCAGGTGGTCCGAATGCCTCTTGATGATCTGTTTGATGAGGTCTGGGTGTGTGGCCTTCAGGTAGGAGCTGGCTGGCTGGTTCAACTCAAACTCAAAGCATCGCCACAGTTCTGGCATGTGAAAGGCCTCGTTCCAGCCTCGGCATACCTGCAGCAACAACACAAACTTTTCAATTTTTCATGCTGAAGACAAAAATACTTCTTTTTTTTCATCCTCAGGCAAGAGGACAAAATGTGACTCAGAGAAGAGAAACCAATAATTAATCTTAGAGGTGTCACCCTGGCACAAATGTCGAGGATATGACTTGTTGAAACAGGAAAACAGCAACACTATACATCTGCTTGCTTACTGTTTAAACTCCTGCTGAGTTACGTAATCATAATGCTCAGAAGTTATTTGGAAAAATAGGAAAATAAATACCACTAATATTTTGTAGCAGTAGGTAGCATCTGTTTGACATGGCACAGTAAACTGGTAAATAAGTATTTAATATTAATAATGATTTTTTTAAAAATACTTGACTCCGAGCCAACAGTATAAATAAAGCATGTGTGAAGCCGTAAGAACCTTCAAACATGCTGCATTGCATCAACTTCCTTAGCCAACTGGGTGTGAAAGGAAATTAAGAAGTGTCAAAATCCTCACTGCCTGTTTCATGGGTGTAAATATATACATAACACATAAATAAAATATTTCTTATGCGTTTCTGCTGCTGGGTGCCCTCTGCAGGATTGTGACTAATTAGTTTTTCTTTTTTTTTTGGGGGGGGGGGGGGGGGGGGGGGGGGGGGAAGAGAGACTACCCGGCTTAAAGTCACGAGACAGTGGAGAGGTGAAGTGTGGCCAAAAGAGATCACTCAATTTTGGTGTCTAACTACTTTTCTTTTTTAACTGCAAAGCCTTAGCCTTAGAGAGAATCTCCCACCTCGAAGTTGCAGGATCCAACTCAAACGTGTGCAGCTGGTTCCTTGTTCTGCTCTATTAAAATGGTTTGAGCTGGAAAATGACTCTAATCAGACCTCGAAGCACCAGAAAACTGACTGGCTTCTCTTCATTGGCTCCCTGTTAAATTCACAATCAAATTTAAAATCCTTTTCCTTACATACGAGGTCTTGAATAATTTTAAAGACCTGTTCTTGTGATTTGATATAAAAATTGAACTGAACTGCAGCACGATGAAGTCAGACTACCCTGAGGTGAGATCTACTGGTGAGACAGTTGATTACTTTATATTGCTTTTTTAAAATTTTGTACATAAATTAAATTGTGCTCATGAACAGTATGACTTTATAATACTCCAATGCATCTGGTCTCAGTCCACTGAAACAGCCGTACTGTAGCTTAACAAACAAGTGGATTGGGGAAGTTCTTTGTCTGCAACAGCAAAGCTGTCAAACATTCAAATATTATATGCTTTTGCATTTTCCATTATGTTTACCACTTAGATGCTCATGCTGCATTTTATTTGTGCAGAAAAACTGAAAACATCTTGTTGATCTCCCTCATGAATGAGTAACCTTCCATTAACGTGTTAACAGCAAAATGCTGCAACTTTAAAAAAGAGATAAACTGGCAGCAGTTCGAATTGAGGCAGTGCTTTGAAACATGACCCCATACCCACAAACTAACAGAACCCTGCTTTACCTTCTTAGTTTAGCCAAATGAAGACCTCTCTCATTATATGAACAAATACAGCATGTATCACAATCAAAGTCAAGCTGAAGCACCCACTTATGGCCTTTAAGGCTCATAATCCTCCATCAGATAAACTCAGCAACCATTAGGTATAATAATGCCAATGTAGCGTGTAAGTAAAGCAATACAAACGAGGCTTACACATGAGTATGAGAGGGGAAAAAAATGTGACTGTGCTGTTCTAGTTCTTACAACTAATAAATACTGCCCCCTGCTACATATTGTAAACTAAGAGCAGCTATAAATGCTGCTTTATTATTATTATACAGGTACCTGGGAGGCAAAAGCCCTATCCAGTAGAGGCAGGTACTGGAAGACGTGGAGCAGGATCTCCTGTGGCAGACACTCCCAGCGGACTTCCTCATCCTCCAAATCTTTCTCCCTCCTCTGCTTGCGGGACCGTTTAAGAGTCTTCTGACACCCACCGCTGGTTCCACCTCCATCCTCCTGCTCGTTCCCTTGGAGACCTCGTTTCATCCTGGGTGAAAAGATGAGGGTTTAAAATCCAGACAGATGAGCTGAGTTTTTCTGCTCGCCGTTGTGCATGTTATCCCAGTTGTTTTTATTTTTGCAGCCCATATATGGAAGCCTGACACATGACCCTAAAGCCACAAATATTTTTATTGGGTAATCTGGTTAATTATATATAGATTTGCTTATTTTGGGTCATGAACTAGTAAAAACAAAAACAAAAATCATTTCACAGCAACATATATAGCTGTTGTGATAAATATGTGAATCTTATGTACCCATTTAAAAATTGACCAGATGACAAAACTACCAGTGCCTATAGATTATCAATGAAAACCAGGAGGAGTGCTTCTCCTTTCTAAATTTAGACTCCAAGCAGGATCACAATCCCCCATGGTTAGGTCAATAACTTGGTGTATTTGACTGAATTCAGCTAGTTAAAAATCAGCAGTTGATTAAACAAGACTATCTAGAACATATGAGCACAAAGGTTTCTACAGTACAGTTCTACAGAGGGGCCGATGGCGCGATATGGCAGCCTCGCTTCTGTCAGTCTGCCCCAGGGCAGCTGTGGCTACAACCGTAGCTTGCCTCCACCAGTGTGAATGCGAGAGTGAATGAATAGTGGAATTGTAAAGCGCTTTGGGTGCCTTGAAAAGCGCTATATATATTATTATTATTATTATTCTTCAATAATTATTTGTGCAAAACTCTTGAGTTACCCCTTGTTTCTTTATATTTTGCTTAAAATGAGCTCAACTTCCTTGTATTTTCTTAAGTGCGTTTGAATAATAGTTATCCAGGCTTTAAGAAGGCCTTTTGCAGTTCTTTTCTGGACATTGGTTGCTTTTTCATTCATTCATTTTCAGTCCATTGTACTTTAATGTGCCTTTCTCTTATTTTTGAAAACATTTCTCTTGTTTGCCATTTATTCATGCCGTTTACCATTTATATTTATTCCTGCACAGTTGGTGGGGAGCACCCATAATCTTGCTGCACATGCACAGTGATAATAAAGAGCTATTCTGTTCTATTCCTTCTAGCTGACCATTTTAAGAGGAATGTTTTTGCTTGTTTGTTTGTTTAGACCTAACACTGACCATTCAAGCATAAAAAGGCACCTAAATTAACAGTGTTGTGTCAACACATAACAGACAACTTAGCAAAGAACCAGTTTTACATTGTATCTTGGGCACTTCATTTCTAGTAGCCTGTAAGAAAGACACAATTTGTTTCCAATGTACTGTATTTAGCTCAATATGTGAAAAATGCTTAAGATAGCATCATCTGCTAACCATAAAAAATTTATTTTTGCACCAAGGTGACTTCCAAAGTACTATTAGACAACAACTTCTAATATCTCAGTATGGTGTGCAGAGTGTCCTCAAAAGGTTTGAGAAAACTGGACAAAAAAAAATTTCTCTAACGTTCACTGAAGCTCAGCAATGGTCTCATAGGAAGGGTGGCTGAGAAGAAGCCATTGTTAAGGAAGGGAAATGTGGAGAAAAGACTGAAGTGTCCCAAATGATACAAGAACTGGTCTGTGGATATACGTGAATATATCCAGATATTACACGAAAGCTGTTCAGGCTGTGTTGAATAACAAAGGTGGTCATACTAAATATCGATTTTTAAGCTTGTTAGAACTGTACAAACTATTTTGCGTTTTACACTGTATTTCCCTGTATGTTTGCACATGTTTACATACAAATGCAAAGTTATATATAAATACATATAAAATCTAAATAATCAAAACGTTTGCATACTGCTGCAGATGCAAAAAATAAAAAACTGGCCTTTAGAAAAAAAAAGCATGAAAACAGAAATAATATTGCATTTTTATATCACGGAATATATAAAGGAAGTATATTTAGCTGTCATTCTTGTCAAAACTAGAGATGGCACGATACCACTTTTTTATGTCCGATACCGATATCATAAATTTGGATATCTGCCGATACCGATATGAATCCGATATAGTGTTTTTTAATCAACAAAGCTGTTTTTTAAATATCTTGCTGCATTTTGTATAAGTTCATACTCAAGTTTAAAACAACAACTACACTAAAGCTATTCTGTTATACCTGTATGCAAAAAAAAATATTTCATAGTTCAGCAATACTGATCAATCTAATAAACTTAAACCTACACCATCCTCCCTATTCTGGTATTTTAAAGAGTACTTAGCATAAATATTAAGCAACCTAACTAATAGGGTTCCAACTCCCAGCAACAACAAAAATAAATAAATAAAAAATAGGGAACCACCCCTCACGCTCCACCTCATGATGCTTAATCGACGTAATCAACCTTAATTTGATGCAGTGTGAAAAAAAATGCACAGAAATCAATTATTTTTCAAGAAATATTAAATAGATTCAACATCTTTCTTCAACAAAATTGCAGACTGCACAGATGGTACCTTCCCAAAGGAAAAAGTACTATAGCTTACTAGGGTATATACAGTATATATATATTAGACTTAATAGTCACTATATACAGTAATGGACTTCTATTCATTTTGCATCAAATTAAAACTTTGGGTGTCAGATAATTATTTATTAAAAGCTAGACATTTTAAATGAGAATAAGAAAGAAAAGTATGTCTTTGTGCCCCCTTTTCCCTGTTCATGCCCTATCGGCCCCCCTGGCTAAACTTTGCTAGATCCGCCCCTGCACAGTTACCAGCGTCAGATACGTAGAAAAAGATCCTGGAGTAGAAAGTAAGATTAAATAAATTCTAACAACAGCTTATCAAGCTTAAACGTGCTGCTGTTGTTTATCCACTGGTTTCCTCTTTCTGGTGCAAAGTGGGCCAAAAGCAAACTAGAGACACGGACTCGCGACAGAAAAGCCGATCAGCTGATCGTTAAGCAGTTTCATGATTGAAGTAGCAGCAAGAAGAGGCAGTCGCTTGTTAAGCTTAATGCAGGAATGCTTTACAAACATTCAGAGATGGACTTACACACTTGCTTTACTTCTCTCGGGATAACTTTGTCGGAGATGAAATGCCGGGTTGCTAGCGAAGCTCCAAATGCTATCCAGACCACCGACCGGTCCTGCATGCCACAGCCGCTCTATCACGTGATGCATACTGCTCCGACGTGCTAACGTTCTGAGGTGAGTTACGGCGTGTTGCAAGTTTTGTGAGCTGCTTTCCTGATATTTAATGGATCGATTACATTTTTTATTTTTCTCCGATATCCGATCCAGTAATTTAGGTCAGTATCGGACCAATACCGATATGTAATATCGGATCGGTCCATCTCTAGTCAAAACATAACGGTATTCCAATTTCATAGTACTATTTTACTATGTATGACTGCGCAATGACAATAAAGAGTTATCTTAATTCCAGAAAAAATAAAACTAACAGCTAAATTAATGAAAACTAATGCTGAACATGTTTAATGAATAAAAGGGACACGAAAAAAAGCAAACCAAAACTAAATCGAAAAGAATTTTTTTTAAAAAACTTCAAAGAACATCACAAAAGCATATTTACTCTGCTGTCCACTAAAGTGTGTGTGTGTGTACTCTGTTTTCTAATGATACATCTTTAGTTTTAACCTGTGGCTGCATGGATACTGGTTAACTAGTTGACTGGTTTTCTAAACAAAAACACTCGTGACGAGTTTCTTTAATCATTAACAATTTAAAACAGCTTACTGCCTCTATCGGCTTTCCCGTTCCCCCAGTATCGGTCGATTCTCACAGGTACGCGAGCACCAAGTTAGAAAGCAACGTGTTTATTTCCTGGAAGTCTGTCCTGACTACTGTGTGCACTGGACCATTCCGCGTGTTTTGCCTCACACACGCTGGTGATTAACTGCAAGAACAGCCTACGTGTTTCCTTCAGCGTTTCTTCTGCCCACCTGAAAATGAAAACAGTACAGATAGAGGACACGCCTCCCTCTGCTTCAACCACCAACACCGTGTGGTCAAGCTGCCTCAAAGTTAGCTTCTCCTCGCTGATACTGTCTTTTAATAAAAGCGCCTTTTCCCACGCATAAATGCCAAGCTGTGGACGCCGTTTAATGCCACCGCAATTTACAGCAACAACACACCCGTCAGGAGTTAGCTTAGCTCAGCCCAACTATACATCTTGGCAACTACTTAGCAAAGTCTACCCACTTAACATAAAACGGTGACTAAAAACAGCTCGATCAGACACTTACAGGTCTACGGTAGTTATTTATCTTCACCCTCCTCACCTGGTTATCACCTCCTCCGTGGGGCTGTTTATTTAGAGACGGTCACTCAACGTCAACCGGGACCGACACAAGAAAACTGCGTCCGAGCTGGCCGACCGATCAAACACATTGGACCATACGACAGCACGGTGTGTCGGGAGGTTAGCAAAAACTGCCGGGAAGCTGGTGAAATGAGGTTTTCAAAAGTGTGCTGGCTTTCCGAGCGCCTGACCTAGTTTCGCTTCTCAACTCTCAGCTTCGCTACTTTGCTTGTCAGCTAAAGATGGCGTTTGTGTTGTTGTGCGGAGCAGCCAGTGGGCTACAGTCGTTCCACGGTTACCGTGAACGGTCAGCAGGGGGAGCAGTTTCACCCTAAGATGTTTTCATACAGAGATATGGGGGTATTCAAATGAGAAGAAGAAGAAATTACATTTTTAAACAATAATATGAAATTGAATCCAAAGAGTGACATTTATGCTATGTCATTTAAATATCCTCATTAAAAATTAAAACATTTTACTTTCCAATAATAATGATACTAATAATAGTAATAAACCTCATTTATATACCACCTGAAAAATTGAGGTGTTGGAGACAAGAGCAATGAAACTCAGTAAAATCAAGGCAGAATGTATGTGTGTGAATGAGAGAGGCAGGTGTAATAGGGAAGCTGCAAGGAGTGAAGTTTAAATACCTGCGGTCAACCATCCAAAGTGCAGATAGAGCACAAGAGAGGTGGGGACAGGGTGGAGGGGGTGGAGACAAGCGTAACGGGTGATTTGTGACAGAAAGAAAGGAGTAAGAGTGAAAGCAAAGGATTAATTGCTATGACATGTGGTTCGGAGAGAGTAGTACAAGCAAAAAGAAGTCTGAGCTGGAGGTGGCAGAGTTGAAGATGCTTTTTGTTGGGAGTGACCAGGATGGATAAGAAATGAGAATATCAGACAGACAGCTCAGGTTGTTTGGACATGTGCAGAGCAGGGTTAGTGGATATATGGGACAAAGCTTGTTGAAGATAAGACTACCAAGCAGGAGGAAAAGAGCAAGACCAGAAAGAAAATTCATGGGTGTAGTGATGGTGTAGTGGTGGACATGCAGAGGGTTGATGTTATACAGGAGGAGAACAATTGCCACTATATTTAAGAGAGAAGCCCACCGTGCTAGGAAGTAAATATAGACTGTTACTGTCTCTCAGTCAGGATAACATATTGGTTGTGCACAGGTAGTGTCATGTTCAAACAGTCTTACCACAGGAATTTAACTAATCCTCTGCTTCAAACTGGGAACACAGTCCTGTCCTGGCATGTCACTGGCATTGGCATTATTCAGCTCAACAGTCCAATGGTGACTGTGTTGCCTCTGGCTCGTGAGTGTGTACTCTCCTTCACCATGCCCTGCACAGTGAAGACTGGTGAGTGATAAGATCATATTAATACAGATACTGCATAAACTTACAATGCTATGCAGATGATACCAAGCTTTATTTATCCATGAAGCCAGCTTAATCAAATAAATTAATTAAATTACAGCCATGCCTTAAAGACAAAAGCATGGATGACCTGTAATTCCCTAAGTAAGGCAGCACGAGCAAGTCGGGATCAGTGCGTCAGGATCTCCAGAGGTAGGACGGGTTTGCTGGAGAACAAGATGGAAACACAGTTTTCCTTTGGTTGGTTGTTTTCCAGTTCCAATTGCTTCGTGTTGCTCTGCACAGTGAATGTCTCGTCTGAAAACAGTCAGTGATCAGGATCATCAAAACTGCAGCCGCATAGACACAAATACCCAACCCCACTCATTGCCTTACACTCTAACTGCCACCACAGCTAGCAGTTAGTGTAAGGCAATGAGTTTTTGCTGCTAAAATGTATGCTTTAACTTCACACTCAAGAGGTTAACTGACATCCAACAAAACAGCTGCTTTTAAAAAAATCCTTTTTATTACTCTTTAATCCACAGAAAAACTTTAATTCCCAAGAAGTGAGGAAAAAAACAGAAACAAACAGTAATCCTGCTTATCATGCTAAAATGCACGTTGGAATTACTTGTGAGCTGATGCAGTTTCATGTTTATTAAACCAGGTTGGTCCTTTTTCCATCCACACGGGCATTGATGGAGGAAGCAGCAAAGGGATACAAATGCAGTATATACAGAGGTATAGATATATATTTATGTAAAATACGACAGGATGCTTTCACACAGCTCTCCTGAATATTTTTATCATCATTCTTTGAAGTCATGGCGAGGAGTTTTAAGCGAGCTATGACTAAATTCGTCAGACAGAAGCAGCTGTGGAGTGAAACCCAATGCATCCACAAAGCTCAGCCTTCCGAGTTAGAAATACAGCCCATGAATGCACAAAGTTCTTTACATGTAGAAATAGGCAGCAGGTAGCTAACATCAACACCACCACAGCATTCAGAGACACGGGTTTTAGTAGATTGGACAACTTTGAATTCATGAAAGTTTTCCCCTAAAAAACATGGAGATCAACAATGATTTAAATTGAGTATATTCTCTGGGCAGCACACGGACACAGTCATGTTTACTTTGGGGTTTCCTTCATTCCTCTGTTTTCTCAAAGCCTCACCTTCTAAAGATATTTAGGAACATGCCCAAATCTTCTCTTCACAAACATGACATCCACCTGCTATGAGTTATGAAGACTTGTTAAGCAACAGCATGTGATCTGAGGTGTGACAGCGCCCGATGATTAAACACTTTTTGTCACACTTGTGAAACGTTTAGAGGAGAAAGATGTTTTAGGGGAACAAGCGCAGTGCAGCATCATGCATTAGTTAGTTGGTCGTTTCATTATGAATGCAGGAAAAAAAATCATTGTTCCTCACTCAGCCTGCACACTGTGGCAGCGAGTCTGATACAGCTGTAAGTTTTTGTTTTCCCAAAAATCTTTGAATCATGCAGTTATAGTGACTGTCAGACTGAGGTTGTATAATTTGAAAGTGAGATTAAACACGTTTAAAACACACTTTATTCCAGAGCCACCCCACCTGTTATTTAAAGCATACCCATTAGTAAGTGGAGCCGTGGTAAAGGACCTTAAAGTGATTTCCACGAATGTGTGGTTCTTTTAATTTTCCAACATAAAGACATGAGTGATGCTCTTTATTTGTTTGCCTGTGAACCCGTTTATGCAAAAACAACCAGGCTGAATTTATTGAAACTCAAAACTGGAGCATGTGCCAAGAACATTGAACTGTAGAGATTGTGGTATCAGCTGGCGTTCTGGTTTCAGACACATTACTGCCATCTTCTGGTGTCTTTAGAAACAGTCACAGGGAGATGAACTAACTTGACTACTTTTCCTGTTACGATGTCACAGGTGTGTGAAGAACAGACACTGTTAATTGACTTCATGCAGGATCTTTCACCCACTTACCCATCAGTTTATTTTGTGCACGGTTCATTTTTTCCTCAAGTGTTTCACCTTAAATGTCATTGCATACTACTGCTGCTCTTGGACACACTGCCATTTTTATGAAGTCTCACAATCTTTGTTATCACGTTCACTGCGGGCAGTTTTAACACTTGTTGCATTAAATGCAAATCCAAAACTGAGAAAGCTGAGAATTTTACAGGCTCTTTGAATCACAGAAATGAGACGGGTGCACTTTGCACTTTCAATGGAGAGAGTTGTAGTTCGTGGCCTGTTGTTCTACATGATTGATCTTGTACACAAATTTTAAACAAATAGCCTATACTTCAACTTAAATGTTTTGCTCAGTATTGCGCACATGCATACATTAGGATATCTAACAGTATGAGTGGCCTGTTCAAACAAACAAAATGTATGCATGCATGCTTGGGGCAATGGAAATTTTATTTATTTGTTGCTTGAAACCAGACAAAATGTATGCAGGTTCATTTCAGTTACGCTGTAAGATTAACTGTCACATCATTAAGGATTCATCTCATTTGTGCAACTTGTAGAAGGTCAATGTGATGTGTATAGTCTAATAAATGTCCAATTACACTTATTCATAAGTGAAGCACTGTTATTTTCACATTTTATGTTGTTGCTGCTCCACAAAAGGTTGGTGTTTATTTGTTTAAACCTTGCTATGACAATCATTTAGTGGGTTTGGATCAAATTGCTGCTTGTCAGTTACCAACTAATACAACATCATTGTGGGTGGAGGGAAAGCAGCTTTGAGACCAGAACAAAGAGTCAAAGACATACAAAAAAAGAAAAAGAACAACAGACTTTTTCCATCAGTACTGATGAGCCTTTGTAGTATTCACATTACAACCCAACTCTGTAATGTGCGAGTTAAGACAGGTTAGAACAGTATTAATACAATACCCATATGGAGCCGATTAGACCCAAAAGTGTAAGACTGTTCATGCTTCAGAAATATATGCAATGAGATTCAAATATTATGTTCTGTAGTTCAAGCAGTTTCTTGAATTTAGGATTAAAAAAAAAAAAAAAGAAGAAAAAACAAAGACAGGACGGCCACAGAATGGAACAGAAATCAAACTGTAAGTCTGAAAGTGCAGTACAACTGCGGCGCTCGAGTCCCCCACACAGTCGCCCAGCCTTCTTTGTGTGTCTTGTTAACTCCACAGCTGCAGAGCCCACTAGGGGAACTGGGGCTCTGTGCTTTTGTCATCCCCACAGTCCTCAGCCATTGAAAATCTCAGCGCATCCTGCTGTAGTTTGGTGCCTCTCATCCCAAGCCATGAGGTTTCTTAAAAAGGGTTAGGTCTCACGTGTGTTTACTGCTATTAGTCAACTGTCTCTTTGTGGGAGAGTCTCTTACTCTCTGGGCAACACAGTGGGTGTGGACAGGCACTCCACCGGGCAGACACACCACGCTGGGCTCGCTGAAGGTGTTGTGGCACAGGTGGCATCCCTTCTTTTCAGAAACAAAGACGGGTCTCTTACACTCTTTCAACTGGACGAGAAAAAAAAAAAAAATAACAGGGAAAGGAGTTTTAAGGTGTTTTGTTAAAAACTTTTCATGGTTGTTTACCCGTTTATTTGATCGTGAAACCAGAAAATTAAAAATGAAAGTGTTTCGTTAAGCGTAAGAGTAGAGCAGTTATTTATATACTTATCTAGCTTAATACTATAATGCGTTTCTTACCCTATCATGCAGCAGTTGAAGGTTTTCAGAGTGTGCGAGCCCTAAAGCGATCCTGGACGTGCGGCAGGCGTGCATGCTGGCCCTGATGGCTCGACCCAGAAAGGGACGCAGCAGCTGAAGTGACCAGCCTTCTGGCAGCATTCGCAGGACACGGACCGCGTCAAACACCTCCCCGTGCCGATTTAGGAGATCCACTGCCGCCATCTCCAGCTCTCCGCTGTCTCCCGATTGCCCAGGAGGGCTCCCATCCAAATACACCCCCAGCAGCAGGTGAAAGAGCTGCTGTCGGTACGCCGAATCTCTACTAGAAGAGGCCCATATGCAGAAGGCCTCGGCGGACGGGAAGTCTCTGAGCTGGTGCACCAGAATGTGCAGCGCTTTGTCATGCTCCTCTAGTTTTCCATGTAGTGTTGCACGCTCTAGCAGCAGTTCTTCACAGTTCTCCATTTTAGCTGAACAGAGCACAAGAACACCAAACATCATGAAAATCTCCAAAATGATCACCAGACGCACAATTAAATGAAAAGCAAGACCTCGTTAGAGCGCATCAATTAAATCTTGTTCATAATCTTTAAAGAGACGTTACAAAGTAATTCCACAAGAAAAAAGAAACTCCTGTTAGAGACAAACAAACAGATATTTTTCTCACCTAAAAGAAACTGTACACGGTATAGGTCGGACTCCCTGAGCAGGGCTTGAAGCCTTTCCCTAGCTTTGGTCAGCTGTTCCTCATCTTTTGGAGACTGTGACATCAAAGATAACACCCTCTCCAAGTACAACACAGCTAGATGTGTGTGGAACTTCTCCTTCTGCATCCACAAACATGAAAACAGTTCAAATTAAATAAGCTTTTAAAGATGCACATCTGTAGATGGAAACCTAAAAATAAATCCACGATGAGAGTTGTCCAAAATAACCATTTACAATGATTCAATACTATAGGTAAGCAAGTTTCTAGAATCTAATGTTAGCTAGAAAAATGAAAAAGGGGCATCGTGGGGCCTACTTTCAGGATCACTTTAAGGATCTTATTCCCAAACTACAAGAGTGAAGCATGTCTGCAGCCCACAGGTCAGACTGTGGTTTCACTGAGCAGCAGCAAGTGTTCAGTTGTGTGCATGTGCAGCAGTTCGCTGATGTGAAAACATTTATAGACTTCAGGCTTCAAGAACTCATGAAAATATTCATCCAACCATTTATAAAAGTACTTGTACTTAAGCTCCAAATTAAGGATGTGCACACCCTTTAGAAGTAACTTAATTCTGACAGCTCAAGACTAGAAGGGGAAGTCGGGGAGACAGAGCTAACCACCGAAGCTACCATGTCTCACGTGAGCTGCTTCACTAAAATGCTTTCACATTTAGTCAAGTGTTCAAATGCATTTTCATGTCGGAATTAGGGAACATTTATACTGGACGCACAATTTCTGGTGATGCCTTTGCCACCTTGCAGGAAAGGTTTGGTTTTATTTAACCTTAAATGTGACAGAAAGCAATGTTTACACTTCCAATTTTTCTGAATCCCCTGCTCACTTAACTGCAGAGGCTGTGCATTTGTGCTGCCAAAATATGAACAACCTACAGCTGAATATCACGCCTTCACGTCTCCTCATACTTAAACATTCTGTGGGAGTGCAGCCTGAGACCTGAACACTGTCTATCAGCCATCACAGCTTGTGTTTTTGTACCTGCACCCTTTTCTCCAGCACCAGGTTCTCCAAGTAGAGCAGAAGCGCCTGGTTGTGCTTTCCCAGGTAAGTGATGACATCATCAGGGTTCAATTCCGGCTGGTCTTTACTGGTATGCCTCTTAGTGAAGATGTGGACACCTATCTATGGGCAAGAAAAGAGATTAGGTTACTACTTTAGCTTTTGCAAAATGACTGGAAGTGACGCAAACTGTCTGCAGAGCAAAGCTCTAAGCTCTTTAAGACAATGTACTGCAACAGAATAAGTACACTCAAACACTAGAACTAGGAAATATTGTGCAAGCATTGGCTAGTGACAGACAGCAAGACTCAAAAACTTCCAAGTGAGACCAGTATTAATAATTCTGCAGCAGCGTTACATTTTTGGTAACCTACGATGGGATCCTTCCGTAGGGCCCAGTCTGCATACTTCCATACAAGGTCCACATTAGAGGAGGTGCAGAGAAAGTCCACAATGTACTCAAAAAGATCAGATCTAGTAGGGTCTTGCAGCTCCCCATCTGCCACACGAATCCACAACTATCAGAAACATAAAGGGTTCAATTCATAAACATCGTATTAGTGCAGATTCTTCAGTCATAAATCACTGAGAAAAAAAAATAAATTTGCAAACATACCTGAAGTGCTGCTGAATCCTGACCATTATAATGATAGAGCAGCCCCAGCGCAAAATATCTTAAAGACAGAAAAGAGCTGAATGAAGCCAAAGCCGCCCTGGAGGATTACATTTTCTGTATAAAGCAATTAAATTGCCTTCCTAAACTGGACATAGTATTAAAGCTTTACCAGGGTGTTAATTAACAGTGTGGGAGGAAGGAAGAGCATTTACCCAATGAAGACCCATCTCAGTCCATCCCTCTAGTGAATTTTGTAGCTGTAATAATTAAAGTTCTGTTTCCCAGTCATTCCCAAGTGTTATTGTTGCTGCCAATTACTGAATTTTAAGCCTGATTTCATATGAAAGAAGTCGGACTAATTTACTTTAATCACCATTTATACAACAGTCAAACCATGCGCTCACACGAGCACGCACACACACACACACACTAGAAACCAAAGCTTTTAGGTCATTGTGCATGTTTATCAATGAAGCTATAATTAACAACATTTTGGAGATCATAAAGTCTCTCTGTGTTGGACCAGTTTCTGAGTTTTTAATCATGTTAACATAAAAGATTAGATCGTAAGAGTATACAAACTTGTGATATTTCTCCAGCCATGGGACACTGTCTGCTAGCACGCAGGCATTGTCTGAAGCCAGGAGGTCTAAAAGGCTGTCGTGGTCCTGTTCGGCATACAGCTTTAACAGTGCAGTGTCCACATCCTCTCTACAGCCGTTCACCACCTCTGTGCTTCGTACCTGCGCGTACAGATAATGAAAACCATTAACACAAGACAAGTGACAAAACTGTGTGCAGGTCTGAATCCAGTTACCTCTCCTAAATAACTTATGAGGAACTTCTTGCATCGCAACACTTTCTCCTGGTCACCCTGTGCCAGATGATTGAGATCTGCAAACTCGTGGAGAGGAGGGTGGCACCGCGTGAATGAAGAGGAAGCTGGTAGCAGTAACGGGCAGAGAGATATCAGCTCCCGCACATCCAGCTGACCCTTCCTGAAGGATCAAATAAATAAGAGTAAGGTCATAAAAAACTCAACATCTCTAACTGGCATTTGTCAGAACTTTCAAAGTGGAGTGAAAAGATGAGCTCACTGCAGACACAGACAACACAAGAGTCTGATAAAATGTACAAAATGTGGCAGATTTTGAGGATTAGAGATAAACTTTAGGGTGAGTCATGTACTTCTTGCTAAACTAATCACAGCTCTTTAACATTCAAGGAACAGAGTAACCCGGCTGTATGTTCGTAAGTGATATTACAATATTAAAGTCTTTCAATTAAAGCTGAAATTCTACACTTAAAATCACACCTCCATTCCATGCTCTAAAATCCACTGCAGATGTATTCAGAGACAAAAGTAGAAAGCAAGTGTCCCCTCCAAAAGAATATATCCATCTTATGGACCTGATCGCATTTAAAAAAGAAAAAACTGGAGCCATTAAGAATGATTCTTTTATAAAATATATTCCAGGCATTCTCATAAATGTCAATAAAACTGTCTGATGACTTGAGGGTTGACCAGCACTGACCCAGACTTACCGGAAGTGTTCTTTCGCTTCCAGAAACTGAAGCTGGCCAAACTGTATGAATCCGGCCTGCTGGAGGATTCGTTTGTGCAAATTCTGCAGAAGTAGAAAGTGACAATTTAGAAGTGAATCGAGTTTGTAGTTGTGAAAAATATTCTCTTTAATGAAACTCAGCAAGATTAGTTTAGGAAGCAGAATTAACATATTAAGATTTTCTAATAGTGACAACAGGTGCACTGTGTGGCCAACATATCACCTTCTTAAACATGTTGTTACCTGGAACTTGTCTTTGGGGATATTTCTCTGCGCTCCCTCTGTGAGAATGAGCGCCTCCTCCACTCTGTGATTGGCCAGCAAGTCTTGAATCTGTCTTTCTAGTGGCAGAGGTACTAAGACGTACACGGCCTTAGTAGAAGCCAGAATGACCTTCCCTACAAAAAACACAAACACAGAGCACTGAGGGGTCAGACTGATTTTTCCTCACAACAGCTCCATAAATTGAAAGCTTTGCATGCACCTGATGATTGCAGCCAAACCAGGGATAATATATAGCGCACGGAAAGCTTCAGAGAGCTTTAGCTCAGAGCTTCAAGTTCACTTTCAAGCACATATGAGTGTCGTTTTGCACTTGAAGCTCAAAGATGACTTCATATTACTTCAATGCTTTTATTCTAAAGCCAAGCAGAATAAAAGTTTCATTTTAACACAGAACTGAAATCCTCTGTAGCAAGAAATGGTCGATAGTGCTTCAGATCCCATTAAGAGTTGAGACCTGAGTGCACAGCGCCATCCAGACGCTTTCTGATGAACAGTTTTGGTTACACAGTCCAGTCAGCCAAAGCAATAACTATTTCCATCCCCATATCACTTATTAATCCTTTCCTGTTTTTCAAACGCACTTTTCAGGAGCTCTTTGCATCAAAAAAGTACCTGTTAGTTAAACCTAATCCTTGAGGAAATTAAAATGCTATTTACTTAAATAGTAATTCCCATTTGTGATACCTTTTGGTAGACATTAGAAACAAGCAATATGCAAACATACCTTCAAAGTTTTGCAAAATATGGCCATCCCTGAATGAAAGGGTCTGTTTAAGTTGTTGGTCCAACATGCTGTGGATGGTGATGAAGCTCTCGTCCAACGCCACCACGTATGGAAAACACACAGCGGCACCAATCACGCTCTCTGACCACCTGACCGGAGCTCGCTGAGATACACCCTCTGCATTGGCAAACATTCCTGGAGATGGCATGTGGAAAAGCAGTTTTAATGATCAACATGGACATGTTAAGTATAGGTGGGCGGACCGATTCAGGTATCGATACGAGCATTGGTATCGGTATTGGATCAATACTCTGCCTGCCTTCCCAGCAGAGTGACAACCATTCCCCCTCAGCTTTTTACAGCTGACCAATAATAAAAAACCCCAAGGTGATTCTTATTAATAAACAAGCAGATGCACACATGCTGTCAAAGTTACAGAACACAATTTGATCCTTCAGACACCACCAATTACACACAGTACTTTAATTTTAAAAAGGAAATGCACATGTTCCCTTAAACAGCCCCAAAAATAAGTTTGGAGAATCACAACATTTAAGAGATAGTGAGCAAAACAATAAGCTCTTTATTTTGAGATGTTAGCCTACACAAAATGCCTGAAATGTATTTTCACACAGATGTGTGACACATAAAAGAAAGGCTGAACCCGGAGCGCTGCAGTGAATGGAGCTGGTGACTGTGTAATGCTGTGGGGAGCAAAGTGCTTTACATGGTTTAGAGAGAGAAATTAAAAGCAACACAAAGCTGATGAACTTCATCCTGTGATGAAACATTTCTATGCCAATGGGAGTGGACCCTTCAAACATGACAATGCCTCTGGTTGTCCTTATCAAACTATTTCATGAAGATGAGAATGTTTAATGTACAATCCTCTGTACTACAAAGCAGGATTTGGATTTATCCTGGTAGATTCACCTTTAATTCAAGAAGGTTCAATTAAAAGAAACAGATTACTATGGAAACTTGTGCTGCAGGACAAACCTGCTCTAGAGTAGATTATGTTCAAGATAAGACATCAGTAGGTGTGAAATCACTGTGTACTGAACAATCACAATGATAGGAGGATCACAAATATTACTAGTGGGGTTTTTTTAAGCTTTAGTCTTTCTTTCATCCAAAAAAGGATCCGTAATCTTGATTCAGAAAAATTCTGTTTTACAATCATTAATCCAAAACACAGCAATTTGTGCTTTTTGACCTCATATCAAATTTGCATGAAGACTAAGTTTGTATCTGGATTTGAAATAATAAGTCTGTTAAACTACAGAGTCACAACTTTTGCAGCTTCAAACAGACTAAACATTTAATATAATACATCCTGCACAATGCATTTCTTCTCAGAAAAACACACTCGCGCAGCTGATCTGTTCTTACTAAGGCCCCTTGTGTTGGAATTTCTTTTAATTTGTCACCCATTGAGATATCATCTTAAAACTCCAAGTATTCACTGCAGGGACTGTTTTTGTTCTGACTTACCCAGACCACCAGGTGCTGCTAAGAGAAACTCCTCCCTGCCAATTCTCTTTACAATGGGTGTCCTCTCCTCGCTGTTGTAAGGGAAGAGGTCTTGGGAGGCTCCCGTGTTGTAGTTCAGGATCATATACTGTGTGGTAAGAGCCAGGCACAAGAAGTAACCATCAAGACTGACAGCACAGGGCTGCTCGGGCGTTGTCAACTCTTTCACCAGCTGCACTCTGTCCTCGTACACCATGTAAATCTGGACTGTCCGCCGTTTGGAGGATAGCACGCCCATTTCGACACAGAACGGATCGGCGTTCACCGGGTTCTCGTTAACACAAAATGATGCCACGCCCCTGATCTTGGCTCCACCTCCACCTGCCGAGGGCACCGTTTCCAGCGTCACCATGTCAACGAGGAACACTAACCCTTCACAGAGCACTATGAGACGCTCCAGAGCAGAAGCAGCCCGCAGCTCAGCAACAGGTTTCTTGAGGCCAAGGTATTTGTGCAGCAACTTCTGAGCCAAGTAACCCGGCTTCCCTTTAGAGGAGGCGACCTCAGCCAGCAGAAAGTGGTGGATGAAGCAGTCATTGGTGCCCACGTACAAGTGCTTTCCACAGCATTCAATGCACTCAATGTTGATGCGAGCTTTGTCGCCCATTAGGAGATCTCGCTCCACAGCGGGGACTAGCTCAAAAGCCTTCACGCTCATCTTGGCCAAGGCATCTACAGGAGGTACAAAATAAGTTTGCGTCAGCAAAGCTGCAGACAAATTCAAATAATCAATGTGGAAAGCGGACTGTACAACATTTCCCTGTGAGGAATCATTAAGTCTCTGGATATACTCAGCATATAATTTATTCATAAAACTATACATGTATGTGAATTTTTACATGTGTGATGTGTGAGTCTGTGAATGTAAGGTGCTTTAAAGCTGTCGATTTGAAAGGTCGATTCCCACGCCCTCCCACATCCATAAGCCCTGGGTAGTGATTAAAAGAACGATATCGGATACAAGTGGTAGAAACAAGCTTCCTTTGATGGGTGGTTGCACTTTCCCTTAGAGGGTGAGGAGCTTGGTCGTTTAGGAGGAATGCTGGAAGTAGAGCCACTCCTCCGTATAAAAAGAAGCCAGTTAAGGTGCTGGACATCTAATTAGGATGCCTCCTAAAAATCTTCTAGATGAGGTTTTGTAGGCATGTCCTACAAGAAGGAGACCCCAGGGCAGAACCAGGATACACTGGAGGGTTTACATCTCAACACTTTAATGCCTCCCTGCCAGGTGAGCTGAAGGAGGTAAAGAAAAGGAAGGTTTGGGCTTCTATGCCTACCTGTTGTTCCTACAACCGAGAGCCTGATAAAGAGCAGAAGATACTGTTTAAGACGTTTTCTCTTTAAGATAAGGAGATTGACATTTCTTTAAAGTCTCTCCTTGACAGTACAGCTGAGGATTGCTGGTGTTTACATTTAAAGGCATGAGATTTCGGATCTGGGTTGCGTGAAAGGTTATGTGTTCTGACACAAAAAGATTAACAAAGCAGATATGCGGTTTTATATCAACAGCACAATTGTATTGAGTTTCCTGTTACACTACTATAGTAACACTTTATCGTATAGTTTACTCATTTATATTTGACCCATTAGAGATTGATCTCCTCACACCCTCATGCTCAAACAGTACGAGCTAATGGTGTTAGCACTAGCTAGCTCCCCAAACACAGAGGCAGCAGCGAAAAAGAAAATCACTGTTGACAGTGACTGTGTGAAGGTGAGAGAGTCATCATTAGGATATGAGTCATGTCAGGAAGCCGTGGCCAGTTTTAAATCTGATAGGTTGTTTCAGTACCACGTAGCTGAGCTCTTTCGGCTAAAGTTAGCTTCTAACGCTAGCAAGCTAATTTAAAGCTAGGCTACATTTCCAGTGTGGTTAAAGCTGCAAGGCTACAACCCTCACGGAGTGCCCACACAAGGAAAATCAACCTATTTTCCAGTCAATCTCCCCTTCACTGACATGATGCTCTGTGCGTCCACACCCTGCCCAGTTCCTCCCGGAGCAGTTGGCGTAGACAGCAGACCTACCTATCAATGCAGGCGGCGCTCGGGACGGCAGGCCGGAGTCACTACACGCAGAAAAGCCTCAGTACTCCGAAAACCAGGACATGAACTCACACCTAAACGTCAACACTGCCATGCTGCTGGGGGTCGTTGCCGCACCGACAGCCGGATAATACAAGCTGAATGGCAGCCAGAGAGTTCCTGCATGTCCAATATGAAACGCCGCCCATTTGCATTGAACCCCTGCTGGCTGCAGGTGATATAGTGGTGCGTTCACCGTTGTTACGAGTTTTTCAACAGTAGCCACTGCTAAGAAACCACCTAGAGCAGTGTTATTGTGAGGCAGGTGCATCAGTACTATTCCTTGTTTACCTCTTCACATATAAAATATTTAAACTAAACAGTCTAAGGAGCTTGGAAAGAAAAGCATCTGGACTTCCAAGCTCCTCAGACTACGATGACATGGGTGACTGAGAGCCTTCACAGACATTAAGACTAAACACAAATATTTCAGTATATTTCATTCATTAACAAGTAATATAGATCTTTATCTCTGGTGATGCTCATAGCTGACAAGTGCGTTACAATGACAAGAGCCAAACAAATATCAGAGGTGATTAAGTGTTTCTAAACTGGTCCTAGTAGCATGTGTGCAAGAAAATGCGTGCCATAACAGTAAACGTGTACTCACTAGCATTAGTAAGGGGTGCTGTTGCATTTAAACTCATCCAGATTCACTACGTCTGCTCCTCACTGTTACACCTATCTCCTTCTCATTCATTCTGTCATGCTTCCACTGACTTTCATTCCCCTTCTCTCCAGAGAACGCCTCAATTTTACCTCCTTAGAGTTCTTATTATGACTAGAGCTTCTTAATTTAATGACTAATGCAAAAAAAAAAAGTTGTTGTCCTTTTGATGGCAAACTGATTTATTGTTACTGATATTTAAGTTAACTACACAGTATCTCAAACCAAAAATATTTGACCAATTTGTTCTGACACTAAAATGCACCATATGTTCCTGAACGCAACCCGGCCGGTTTTCACCCAAGATGCACCTGTCCAACTGAACCGTCTGAGAAAAGCCATTTTGTTGTGCTAGCTAGCTTCATGTTAGAGAAAGCCAGCAGTAATTTGGGATTTTTATGTCAGCGCTAACGATGTCGCGTTTATGTGTTAGTGTACTGTCGCAAAATACAACAGTTAAACTCGTGGAGGCCTGTAAGTAGCCGATGGGGATATGGACTAGCTTGTGAAGCTATAGAGCTGATGAGAAGACGAGAAGTGTTTGCTAAAGTGTGCTGCAGGTTCAGATAACATACTGTTAGCTAGCAGTGTGTTTACTTAGCAGGAGGTAGTTATGTTTTCGGATTAGTTAACCTCGTATTAAGTCATTTTTTTCCCCGTGAATGTATTTTAAATAGGCTGCGAGTGCCTGTGCTGTCAACCAAAGACAAGTAACTTAATATAGAGGCTGCCCCGCTGACGGCGAGTAAACAGCCCGTCAGTAAGTTAGCAAAACACTTGAACCATACAGCGATAAGCCAAAGCGCTAATCTGATAATGGCAGAGGACACCCGACAGGACAAGAGGGCCAGCTTCTCTATAACGGAACACAGTGCCAACGGGATGGCCAGGACCTCCGCTGTGGCCTCAGGCAAAACCGGCACGTCAAAGAAACTAGTGATCAAAAATTTCAAAGGTACTGTCACTGAGCCTCTTCTAATGCGTTACCTAACAGCAGCAGTTACACAGAGATACCATAGCACGTAAGAGGATGTTACTTTCAGATAATGCCTGTAAAAAGATAAACAAACAAAACAAAACAAAAAAAAGTTGCTGCCCTTACTGCCGTGCTCAAGCACTCACATGTCACCTTTACCCAGGGCTTGCTCCTGATAGACTGATATGCATTTTCCATTATGCTGCATAGCTGTTTGTGCCAAATCCACCAGCCATGGAGTTTTGGGCCACTCCTAAATCCCAGCACCTGTTGTATAAAGTAAAAGCACGAGGTTTTATATCTGACATAACTAATCATTGAATGAATTGATCGTCTGAAAGATACCGCTGTTCTGTCAGTCTATTAATTCACACCACAAATGGGGAAAAAACTTAACCCTGGAGAACCCATGGGGTCAGAGCTGACCCTATTGTTTTTCTAGGGAACCCATGGGGTCAAATTTGATCCCATGGGTTCTCCAGGGTTAAATAAGAGGTTGTTTTAAATCAAGGTTGATGTTAATATTGAGAAGTTACAGCACTTCACTTTACAATTAACCATTTACTTTGGACATTTTAGAAATGAAAGAAATTTCGTGTGTGGAAAAAGATTGGCAAATAAATAAATGTCAATAAATGATTGAGTCAGAGAGACCAGTAAATTTGCTTTGTTCAATTTCCAGCAGGATAAATGTTTATTTGCCAACATAGCTGAGAGTCCAAAGTGTGTGGAGGTACTCCCTCTGTAGGTTATTGTCAGTCATCCCAGTGTTGATGGCTTCATAAGTACAGTAAAGCTATTGTATCAAAACTTGCTTTCCTTACCTTCAACATATGACAGAAAACTTTGAAAATGTCATTGAACATTTATTCTTCAGGTTTTATCATTTCCACTTGTAGAGCATTTGTAATAAACAAATGCTCTGCAAGTGGAAATGATACTAGGATGTGCTGCCCACATCCTAATATGGTCATATTTTAGTCCTATAAGTGAGTCTTGTTGTGTTTTTGTAAACAGATAGGCCAAAACTAGCAGAGAACTACACCGAGGACACGTGGCTGAAGCTGCGAGATGCGGTGGGTGCAATCCAGAACAGCACCTCCATCAAGTATAACCTGGAGGAGCTCTATCAGGTTTGCTGTTTGTCTTTTTAATTACCAAACTAGAGTTAGACTTATTTTCTTCACACCCTGAGTAATGTGTTGCACTGCTGGGCCTTAAAAACATGTTGGTACGGAACAACGGGGCATGTCAAGCTCAAATGCTTTGCAGTCTCGACATTTCTAACACCATAAAGCCACGAATATTAAATGAGTCTGAAGTTGAAGAACAGCCGAGGATTAAAATAAACTTGTGAAGACTTGCCATTTGTTTTGAGCATGTTGCATCACGTACAGGACGTCTGCTGATGTGTTTGTTTGCTTTTAAACTGTTATGCATCTCAAAGCCTTTCACCACATTTTCACATAAATCCATGATGTTTTACTAATAGTGTTAAAGTAAGTGTTATTATTCTCCAAATCACCTGTCTGTCCTGTCATATAAAAACAATTGTCTCCTGTTTTCTCTTTGTTTCTGCTGCACTTGAAGGCGGTGGAGAACCTGTGCTCGTATAAAGTCTCACCGACTCTGTACAAGCAGCTTCGGCAAGTCTGTGAAGATCACGTGCAGGCCCAGATCCACCAGTTTAGAGAATATCCTTTTTTATGTGCACAGGCATGTCAGGCAAGCTATGTGCTGAAATGTTGAAGCAAGTAGGATCTGCCTGATATCTTCTTTACTAGAAACCAAAATGATTCTCCGCTAACTGTGGAGTGAAATCCTGTCAGTATATGTTATATCCACTGACTTGATAATAACAAGTTTCTCACTATAAGAGATAAATATCTAAATTACTTAAGTTTGATGAGGGGAAAATCTGTAACCGGACACTAGTTTCCAGATGTTGTTCATCTGTGTGCAGACAAGAGTTGGGTATTGCTTATATAGTGAGTAGCAATTTGTTTGAGATCGGCTGCACACAGATAAGATAAAGCAGTGCTCCACCTTCTTTATAAATCTGCAGTTGGGACCTCAAGGTGGATTTTGCTTGGAGCTTATTGGTAGCTTTACTCTTTCAATGATATCTGGGGTCTGCTGGCAGACGTCAAGCGATGCTAAATGTGTAGTTTGGTTATTAACACTGGTTGGGCAGCTTTTTGAAGTTTGTTCTTTTAAGTATTAAGAGGAAGTTAGATAAACATGCTTTGTCATTATATCTCATTAGAGGTACTGTAATATAATTCAGAGCTGGGGTTTGATGCCTCAGTAAAAGATTTTCTTTAACTTGGACCTCACAGAGTCTTTGGACAACCTTTCCTTCCTGAAGCGAATGAATCGCTGCTGGCAGGACCACTGTAGGCAAACTGTGAGTGTGATGTTTGATAGATATCCATTTAAATCTGCTCTGCTCAAACCTTAGTGGACTGTAGGAATGTTAATCTAATAATTCTTTGTAGATAATGATCCGGAGCATCTTTCTCTTCCTGGATCGTACCTATGTGCTGCAGAACTCTCTACTCCCTTCTATCTGGTAAAATTATAGTTAATTCCAGTCACTGTGTCTGTAAAGATGTTCTCAGAAAGCTGATGTTATGTATTCGCTGCAGGGACACCGGTTTGGAGCTGTTTCGCACCCACATCGTGAGCGACAGTGCTGTTCAAAAGCGAACAGTGGAAGGCATTTTGGAGCAGATTGAACTGGAGCGGAATGGAGAGACCGTGGACCGGAGTCTGCTTAGGAGTCTTCTTGGCATGCTGTCAGACCTGCAGGTACACAATCGCCTCTTTGTCACGTGGGCGCTTAGAGTGCATGCCAGTATTTCTCCATCATGACTCTCAACTCTTGTTAGGTTTACAAAGACTCCTTTGAGGAGAGATTTTTGACTGAGACCAATCGTCTGTATGCAGCAGAGGGACAGCGTCTGATGCAGGAGAGAGACGTGAGTGAGACCACCAGTGGGTGTGTGTGTCATGTGATTGTCATCAGCAGTGCTGAGTGTGTGTTTGTGTGTGTTCAGGTACCCGAGTACCTGCACCACGTGGCTCGTCGGTTGGAGGAGGAAAATGATCGAATCGTGAGCTACCTCGATCAGAGCACTCAGTAATGTTTATTTATTTACTTATTTATTTATTTATTTGGATTTTTATTATATTCATGCATATCGCTGAGACATCCAACCATCAGCTATACCTGCTTATCCTTTTCAAGGGTTGCGGGAGCTTAAGGAAGGTAAAATTGCCTACTCGCCATTTAAAACAGCTCTCATGCAACGTTCAGAAAGAACATTTAAAAACCATTCATTACCATATAGTGATATAGAAACTGCTAAATGAGGTTTAGTTTTGAGTCAGAAGGCCAGTGGTGCCTTAAAGTGTCAACAAGCACTGTTGCCATCACAAACTTTGACACTACTACACTATCTTTTGATTCTATTTAAATAAAAAAAATCTACATGTTTTGGTTGGTTTACTCATTTATGATCGTCTCAATCGCACCCTGGAAGTTCCCTTCTGACCACGTGCAGCTATGCATTTGCAGTTTAACTGTGCAGCTCTAACTTGCACCAAATGCAAATTGATGTAAGCATTTATGTAAAGGATCATCACTGTGGATGAGAACTCTGACCACAGCTCAGACATCAAACAGCATGTTTCAGTAAAACAGTCCACAGTCTGCAAGCCCGTATGAGGTGCTTGCTCCTTATTTTTCCATTGTCCACGGGGTTGTGCAGGACTTACTGATTATATTTGGTGCACATAACTTGAATTTTTTTAGCCCCACAAACACACCACAACTGAGCACCAGCTAAATTTGTTTCCTTTTGACTTCATCCTCCTCTTCAAATTGCAATTTAAGCTGATGGGGGAGGGAATCCAGTGTGCATCACAAAAGTGCATCTGCATATGGACCGAACTGGATTCCCACAGAGCCTTTTTAAAAAAACAGCAGTCATGCTGGAAGTGGTGAATGGATTCACAAGGAGACGATCCTGAAGGAATAATTGGCAAAATATTTATTTATTATATAGTTTTTTCTTTTTATAGGTGTGGTAACAGATATTCTGAAGAACAGCAGCTTTGCTTTGCAAGCAAAGAACTTTGTTTACGATTGGTTTGTCTTATATTGTTTTCTTTGTTTAACAGGAAACGTCTCATTAGCTGTGTTGAGAAACAGCTGTTAGAAGAACATATGACTGCAATACTGCAAAAGGGTATGTCAGTGTGAAAGGTTTTGCAAACAGCCACAAACTGACGTAGTGCTGGGTTTCTGTTAAACTGGTACACATGAGTATTCTTTTCTTTCTTTTTTTCCTTTAGCAACTTTTTTAGTTGAGCTGTCCTGCCTGTAGAGCTGTATCCTGTTTTTATGTACGTAATTAAACATTTTCAGTATGTAAAAAGCACTCACGTGTAGCATGTTTGTGACAGGTCTGAGCACTCTGCTGGATGAGAATCGTGTGACTGAACTCACCCTCCTCTACCAGCTCTTCAGCAAAGTGAAGGGAGGACTTCCCACACTGCTGCAGTTCTGGAGGGATTACATCAAGGTACACACAAGACCCAACACATTTGTAAACATCAACACAAATCATTACTGTCAAAATAAATGTGTCCTGGTCTTTTTGTGTCTAAGACGTGTGTATGTACACTGTATTTGGTTTCAGTCCTTTGGAGGAGAGATTGTATGCACTCCAGAGAAAGACAAAGACATGGTACAAGACCTGCTGGACTTCAAAGACAAGATGGACAACGTGGCACAGAGCTGCTTTGCACGCAATGAGAGCTTCATCAATGCCATGAAGGAGGCTTTTGAAACTTTCATCAACAAGAGGCCCAACAAGCCTGCAGAGCTTATCGGTAGGCCAGGTCATTTAATGATGAATTTGTTTCAGTAATTTAGATTTTTAAGAGTTTTGGAAGTATAAAACACTACCTTTGTGCGCTTAAATGAATTTACACAGCTCATTTTAATGCGGTTTTCATTAGTTCCAGCATGTGATAACCGCTTTTGTGCTTTCCATGCAGCTAAATATGTGGATTCTAAGTTAAGAGCTGGGAACAAGGAGGCTACGGAGGAGGAGCTGGAGAGAATACTGGATAAGATAATGATAATCTTCCGCTTCATACACGGTTAGTTATATTTAATGAATATGTCACTGTTTGCTTTTCACCCAGTTAGTCTTACTAGTGAATAGGAAGTTTGTTTCCATCTGACACCTCTTGATCTGTTTTGTACATCCAGGAAAAGATGTGTTTGAAGCTTTTTATAAGAAGGACTTGGCCAAACGCCTGCTGGTTGGCAAGAGTGCCTCTGTTGATGCTGAGAAGTCCATGCTGTCCAAGCTCAAACACGGTAAGTCTCTAGTCCGATATCTTATATAGTCTATAAACAGATGAGAGTCCGCTTGTAGTCCAAGTTCTGTTGACCAGTCAGACTCAGTTAAAAAAAAAATAAAAGTGACAACATCAGCTGTCTGATGACAGTTTAAATTTTCATTAGATTTTAAAAACAATGACAGTCCTACAGAAAAATCTTGAACTGGATTTCCGTAATCCGTCATCCAGATATCCTGTTTATACTGGAAACCCTGAACAATTGTCTGTTGCTCTTATATGCTGAGTCAGCAGAGTAGCTGTTTTTTAAGGCAGATGGGAAATGTTTCACACCTCACAGTCAGCACGTTGCTGTTAATCAACATGCATGCCTCACTTATAGATATATGCTTGATGTTTTAGAGCAGTTAGATGAGGAAACTAGCCTTTTGGTTGACCTTATCCTGTGCATGCAGTATATTCTGAAATTTGATTGATGCCGCTTTAACCGCAGAGAGGATCTTTATGTTGCAGTAATATAGCAGCAGCAGCTCTAAATGAAGTTCTAATATGAAGTTATTAATGCTAATATAGACTCTCATGGGTGTCTGTGGTAATGTGGTAGTGTGAGAAGCAGCCAGCTGTAATATTCATGGTCTTGACTTCCTGCAGAATGTGGGGCGGCGTTTACCAGTAAACTCGAGGGGATGTTTAAAGACATGGAGCTGTCCAAAGACATCATGATCCAGTTCAAACAGGTACCTGAAGTCTTCATGCACATAAACAAAACTAGATAAATGAAGAAGCTTCTCGTATGAGAAGTCCAGTCACTTGTTTTCCCCCAAGCTCCTGAAAAATAAGATATTGTTGAGCTTTGTAGACACACTCCACTTTATTTGTGTCTCAAAATGCTTTTTTTTTTTTTTTTTTTTTAGTGCATCATTGTAAAACAATTGTTCTTTTTTAACTCAGTATATGCAGAACCAGAGTGAGCCAAGCAACATAGAACTTACTGTGAACATCCTCACTATGGGCTACTGGCCTTCATACACACCCATGGAGGTGCACCTGCCCACAGAGGTAAGCAGCTCTGCATTTAGGTCTGGCACACAAATACACTTGACCACTGCATGAAACAAAACAAATCAGCTGATTCGATCCAAGACAGTGTTGATACAAATAATATTTTTATGTTCTGGTAGATGGTAAAACTCCAGGAGGTGTTCAAGCTGTTCTATCTGGGTAAGCACAGTGGGAGGAAGCTGCAGTGGCAGCCCACACTGGGCCATGCTGTACTGAAGGCAGAGTTTAAAGAGGTAAGAGCCTTGTAAGAGATAATGGAGCGTGGAGAAGGTGGATACACTGGGCTGAGAAAACATCTGGACTGCACCTGGATTTAAAATGACTACTTTGTACTGCAGGGTAAGAAGGAACTGCAGGTCTCCTTGTTCCAGACGCTGGTACTGCTCATGTTTAATGAGGGAGAAGAGTTCAGCATGGAGGAGATTCGGGCTGCCACTGGCATAGGTAACGCGTGTCTTTATACAGTTTAACCGTTCTGTTTGGGGAGGGGTACCTGCTGTATCACATGGCTGCTCTCTTATCCCTCACAGAAGAGGGAGAGCTCAAGCGCACGCTGCAGTCTCTGGCCTGCGGAAAGGCACGCGTCCTCAACAAGAACCCTCGAGGGAAAGACGTGGAGGACGGAGACCGTTTCAACTTCAACAATGATTTTAAACATAAACTGTTCCGCATCAAGATCAACCAGATCCAAATGAAGGAAACGGTAAAAATAACGTCTTGGTCTTTGGTTGGTTTTTTCGTTCACTAGTTGGGGGTTTTTTTGTTCTTTTTTTACTCATCACACTTATTTATTTGTTTTCCCTACAGGTAGAGGAGCAGGTGAGCACCACAGAGCGTGTGTTTCAGGACAGACAGTATCAGATCGATGCAGCAGTGGTGCGCATCATGAAGATGAGGAAGACCCTCAGTCACAACTTGCTGGTATCGGAGCTCTACAACCAGCTGAAGTTCCCTGTCAAGGTGATCAAGATTAAGCCTGTTTTGGGGCTTTTTTAAATTAACTAATTAATTTTATTTCCCCATGCACCTAAAGCTCACCTGACTCTCCTTACTCTCCACAGCCGGGTGATCTGAAGAAGCGGATCGAGTCGCTCATAGATAGAGACTACATGGAACGTGACAAGGAGACTCCTAACCAGTACCACTATGTTGCCTGAAGGGGTACCGCTGTCACCGTCATGCTTTTTTCACAGCAAGCGTGCAGCTGGCCCCGTAGCACAGGACTACAGCCCCTCAGCCACCCGACTCTCCTCTGGTGCCCATCTTTCCCTCCGTCCACTCTCCTGGACACAAGGTCCAGATGACACAGAGCTCCAGAGAGACGAGAGACACTTGGCTGTGCTGCTCCCATTCTGCAATATCCTTAGTGGGACTCTAAGATTGGGCTGGAGGAGTGGCCCAGGTTGTTGTTGATGGTTGATTCATGTGACTTGCAAATCTGCTAATGCAACACACAACAGAAAATAACTAGCACTTTCCTCTGTTTTTGTTTAGTTTTGTTTTCCCCTCAGATTGGATTATTTTTCTCCATGTCATTCTAATATCACTTATTTTCTATTATAGGTTGTTTGTCTTGAGTTTTATGAGTTCTGTTTGTTTTTTTTTGGTTGTTGTTTTAGATGTTTTTCTTATGAACGGCTGCATAAACTGCTGAGTATAAGCCTGACTGGCTGGTTACTTGACACAGCTGTTGAGGATGAGACGAGTAAAGAGCACAGATGCTAAAACATATGCAGGCAAGCTGCTCGGGTATTACGTTTGGCATCTTTGTTATTTGTTTTGACCAAAATGTCCAAATGTTCACTGTCATGTGCTGATGTTTTCGTAGACCAGATTGTGTTCTGTGTAGGAGTGCGGAAAGTGAAGCTGAATAAATGGGTATTTAATGATTCAGTTGGTGATGTGTGCACGTGGTGATGTGTAGGGGTGGGCGGATCCAAATATCGATAGTAAAGATACCAACGCTGGTGTTGGTATTGAACTGACACTAGCAAGATAGGATTAATACTCCTGTTGAAGCTTGGTTTAGACTTCTGTGGGAATTCTACGTCCTAACTTCAGCGAAACTGGAAACTCCTTTTACTGTACACTTCAGATTTCCGCATCGTTTGAGACCTAGTAAGTAAAGATTATTTACACAGCGCTTTTTAAGGCAAAAAAACAGCCACAAAATGCTTCAGAGAGGCATTAAAAACAAGGACAAAGTGAACACAGCTAAATCAAGTGAAACAACACAAAACCATTACTGACATCCCTGTCAGAATAGATGGGTTTTCAGCTTTTTTGTTCTTTCTTTTTTTTACTTTAAGGATGCTGTAGAGTCATGGGTGGAAAGAGAGAGAGATAAGCGGTTCCACAGTTTTGGCACTAAGGTTTAGAATGCACAGCCTTCCTTAGTTTTCAGATGGGTATGTGGAATCACCAGAAGACCTCTGTCTGTGGACCTAAGGATCCAGTTTGGAGAACAGGGAGTAGATTAGCAATTTTAAAGAAGATTTTAAACCAATATCTACACCAAACCAAAAGCCAGTGGAGAGTGACAGAGACATGAAACTGAGAGGATGACATAAACCCTCAGCAGAGAGAGAGCCCACTGTCACAGTTCTTTCAGAGAGGCAAAGAATAAACAGGTAGCACATATTGTGGGGAAAGTCATGTCTATTTAATTTATATAGCACATTTAAACAACAGAATTTGACCTAAAGTGCTTTAAAGAGAGCCAAATATACATTCTGGTTCAGGATTTGTAGGCTGTACTAATAGCACTGTCCTTTCACCATTCCCTTGATATTGCTTTTTTCATAGAAATATAGGGGTTAATGGCTGGCTGACTGATACTATAGTCTCATTTAAGGCAAAAAAAAGAAAGAAAAAAAGGTGGGTCCCTTGTTAAAGAAGGATGGCTGAACTGTACACTAAAATGTAGCAGGGCCCTCTGAGTTCCTTCTAGGGTTTTGCATGCCCTCGTGAATTGAAGGTGTCAGCTGACTGCCCACAACACGCACTTAGCAGAGTGCACGGCATAGAGTGGAGGCGCCTTTCACGTGCTACACCCTCATATAAAAAAATATACAGTTCACTGTGCTGTAGTTCGCACAGATGGTATAACGAAAATCTAAAATTCCATAAGTGGTTTAAAATGTTCTTTAATGAATTGGGAACAGAAAAGGAGAACCCGGAAGTCAAAATATCCCATCATTTTATTTCTCCAGCCAGTAGCATTTTAATTAATGAGCCCTGCGTATGACAGTGCTGTGAGAAGTCATTTTTATTGCGCCCTAGTTTTCTCATTAGGCGTCTATTAACATCCTGCTGACAAATCCTACCCGGCAGTAAATGTGGGGCTAGAACAATCATATTTTGCCATGCAGGTATACAGAATGAAATGCTGTTGCCACTTGGATAGCAGCGCAAATGTGCAGCCTTCGTTGTTTGGCGGAGATGGCCGAGCCGAGTTCACAGAGGAAGCGGGAGGGGCGGTCTCACGTGACTGGGGTTCTAAAGGCTAACAGTTCACATGATGAGATGAGGCGCAATCAGACTGTACGCCTGTGACCGACGCTCGACTCTGTTTAATTGGTCCTTTAGCCCCAGCTGGACGCAGTTTAGGGACAATAAAAAGCCTCGACTACCCTCCTTCACACAGCAGACACACGTGAACGAGGGGCAACTGCGGAGTCAAGTGTGGCCGTGTAGACCCACCTGTGTTAACAGCAGCAGCAACAGCAGCAACAACAACAACAGCAGTAGCCGCCGCGGCTCAGCACCACTTATCTCTCCGGGCTTGTTCGTGCTTTCCGCAAGGGTGAAAAAGTGCTTCTTGCTCTGCTTGAAAATGAAAGTGTCCCACGCTACGGCCGGACTCGTCGTCTGGTTTGTGGTCCTAGGTGAGTTCGTTTTTTTTCCCCCTCTTGAGAAGCTACTGTTGGACCAAACTGTGTAAGCGCGAGCAACCTGCGGTAGGTTTAGTTGTCAGGTGCAAAAACTGTCGGTGCGTTACCGGCCCGGGCCGTTTAACCGTTCTAGCCAAAAAGGTTTAAGGTCCCCCCCCCCCGCCGTTCAGGTTGTTAGTGCTTGCCGGTGCCTTCGCATGGACTACAAATTGCATTGTATTTAATATCCATAAATGTCAAACTCATAACGTAATTAAAACATCAACAACTCGGGAGGATAATTTACATAAGACTATTTTTTTAAACAGTTTTTCCTCATGGCATGATGTTCCTGTGTGCACACTTTCTTTGTTAAAGGCTAAAAATGATAAAAACAGCCTCCTGTGGGTGATGGGACAGCTGTTGGCTACTGTAGTGATTAAAGAAGCTGAAAGTATGGATTACTGAGTTTCTAGAACATCAGCCTTTACTTGTTTCTTTGACCTCAGCTGGTTTTAAAAGGGGAAAAACAAAACTTTAAGACTGTCAAACATTTAAACAAAACGAGTAAATTTTAGTCACCACACCTTTAGCTGGGTGGCTGAGGATGGTGTTTTATGGGTGTTATTTGCAGCTTATCAAACTAGAGACTTGTCCTCTTGCTCAGTTGTGCAGCAGAGCCTTCTACTTCTCTTTTATCAAGGCTACATTTACATAATGTAAATGGAATAGTGCATACCAGGGTTTTTCCTGGCTTTTATGGGTGTGACTGCAAACGGAGCACAGTTTTTATGCTTAATGTGGCAAAAAAATATTAGATATTTTCCAATTAACAAAGACTTATGGATTTTCCTATTGTCTGTTTGTCAAGTCTTGATGCACGCAGATCAGTCGTGGTGTTTGTTTTCCCCCCCCTCCGAAAGACTGGAACCAAGAAATCAAACTTTGAGTTTTCAGTACAAAATGGCCTTCGTTTCCAATAACTGCCTGAAGTCTTTTGTAACATAAAGGTAGAATGTCTCTGATTCAGTGCAATTACAGCTTCCTGATTAATTCTTTTTATAGTGTAAAATTGGGTTAGTAGGTACCCAAAAGCATTTTATTTAAGTTCCAGTTTCACACTGAGTCATTTGTGAAACCAAACCACAGTTGCCCGAAAAGTCTGAAGATTTAGTAATCTTTTTCTTTCCTTTTTTTTTTTTTTTTTTTTTTTAAAATGTTGGTGAGCTGCAGCTCAGCCTCATTGTTGTGTCATTTGAGAGCTTCACATGACTGCCATGCTTGCTTTGTGTTGCAAACACAGGCACCTGGCTGCTGCTGACACAGGGAAACAGGCCAGCACAGTTTTAGCTCGAGTTGTTGCCATCCTCACTCTGTAATATAAAACTACATTACTGACATTGCTTTAAAATAAAACCTAACTGGGGGGTTCAGTTTTGAATCTGTATTACAAAACAGGGTCAGTGTTTTATACTTTTTTTTTTTTTTTTTTTTTTTTTGATATGCTTCATCCTGTCTGTGCACACAGTGTCTGCAGCTCACTGGATTGCAGTGTCTAAACAGTCTGCAGTATGTTTGCAGGGTCAACAAAGGGGGGACATGGGGTTAAGTTTCAGCAAGAAAGGAGTGGGTGTGATTGACGAAGACCACCAACAGGGCTGAAGCACAGTGGTCTTTATGTTCAGATCAAATGGAGGAAGGAAGAGCAGTCAGTGCACTATTAAATGAATGATGAAATTTGCAGTGGGATGAGGCCAAAGGCTGGTTAAATCTGCCCCCTAGCAAATAAATTCCTGAAATGCACAGAACTTTTTCAGTGTGGCATCATCCTCTTCTTCTTTTTTTTTTTTTTTTTTTTTTTTTTTTCCTGCTAACTCACCAGCATGTTTGTTCTGTTGATGGCATTTCTCATTTTATTGTTCCCGCATATTCTGAGAACGCCAGACAGAACTTGATAAAGTCAAACTGTCCCTCTCTGAATTTAAATAAAGCAGTCAAACTCAACCCAGAGCACATCAGCTTCTCTATTGACTTTATGGGAAGTGTGACGCAAGTGGGAGAACCCTAGTATTGCATTATATTTAAAGGATTTGATTTGTTGGATTGGATACAAGTGTTTACTGTAGATAACAATGTGTTTGAAATTTATAGCCACCATCTGACACACAGTGAAACATGTAGCAGTGGGTAGAAGGTTCCAGAGGATGAAGGTATTAATAGCCCACGTGTGTTTTGCCAGTGTGAAAGTAGGCTGAGTTTTCTGTATAACTGGATTGGCAACATTAGGTCAGATGGGTTTTGTCTAAGTTAATGTTATTTAAAAAAAAAAAAAAAATCAGGTCTCTGTAGCCACCTCAAACATCTTTTGGCAGCTATTTGGGTATTTAGTTGAAGTTTTAATTTCAGTAGTTAACATTAACAAGTGCATGAGTCAGATTTTGTTTGGGAAGGTTGCTAAGTGACCTGGGTGTGTCTGACAGGCATAAGTTGTTTGAATTCTCTTAATGTTAATGTTGAAGGTAGCTGCAGACTTTTTTTTTTTTTTTTTTAAAGGTTCTGAAGAGATTTCACCTCAGCTGAAAGCATCAATTATAAAAGCTGATGCGTTCTCGGTGTTTACCCTGTAGAGGTCTTAAAGCAACTGAAAGGAGTCTGCTTGCCTTCAACACAAACACAGAAAATGACCTGGATTACTGAGAACCTACAGATAGTGCTTGCTTCATTACTTTAGCAAAGGATACATGGGACCATCTGTTATGAAGGCAAAGGAGATAATTTGGCTCAACAGTTCATAGCAACGGTCACTAAGGTCAACATGGCTGATAAGTGACACAGGTCATATAAATGTTGTGCGTCTTCCCTTTTTATATCATGACCCACAGATGTTTTGAATTTTCAACAGGCTGTTAATCCCATAGGTGGACTCTGATCATTATACGGCTGTCATAAAATCAGTTTATCGGCCTTTAGGATTATTGTTAAGTGGACCTCGGTCACAAAAAGCCTTCTGCACAGTATTCACTGAGTGCGGTCTTTTGAAATGCTTCTGGGTTTGTGGTCATGCGTGCTTGGCTTTAGCAGTCTGCAGACCTCTAGTGGTGGTTTCTGTTAACTTGTTTTTTTTTTGTTTTTTTTTCTTTTGTTTAACAAGGTAAATGTAGGCCATGCCGTCTTGTAACAGAGGCTGCGCTGTACGATTATCACTGTTAATTACCCTTTATCTAACAAGGTCAAGTTAAAGACTGAGAAAGAATATGCACATGGTGTAAGTGTGGGTTTTAAATAAATCCGTTTATTTTGGTATCATAGCAAACCTAGGGGTCAGACTCTAAACTGGATCATATTCTGAGCTAATGAGTATATCAGTGCTTACAGTTTGACTGTGGGTTTTCTGTGTTGTAAATGACAATGCACAATTCAGCATGTAATCTAATTACTATGTAAATATCTAAAGCTATGCCTTTCTTTAAAATGGGGTTCTGGGATCTTATTGAAGCCTGCAAACATGTAGACACTGACTGTAACACCCCTGAAAGTCTGTGAAACCAAAACATTTCAGACTTGGATTTATCACTCGATGAGACTTGTTGCCACTTTTTTTTCTTTCTTCCTTTTTCTGCCTAAAGATGCAGTTTTAAATGGTTGAATGATTTTGATTTAAACAGTTTATTACTTTTTCTTATTGTCTATCATATCCAGGTTGTATCGATGCAGTTACTCTTGAGGTGAAGGAGAGCAACACCACCTGCATTAAAGCTGATCTGTCTGCGTCATTCTCCATTATATACAACACTACCCATGCCAACGTATGTACAGATGTTTGCTCACCTACTACCGCTTCATTTCTGTGTGTCCGGTTATTTATTTGTTGTATCACTTGTTGTGTCCTCAGAGAACAGTGCAGGTCTTTCTGCCCAACTCTACCACAGTGGATACAGCAAACAGCACATGTGGCAAAGATGGCAGCTCCGCCAGGCTGGTGGCAGTATTTGGATCTGGCTACACTCTTGGGCTGAATTTCTCAACCAATGGAACCCTGTATCAGGTTTCTAGCCTGACTCTGCAGTACAACCTAAGCGACACTTCAGTCTTCCCCAATGCGACCACCTCCGGTGAGACCATGCATTGTCCTGAATAATGTGATAGATCTGAATATATTACCTGTGTGTGAATGGGTGGATGACAGACTGTGTAAAGCGCTTTGGGGTCCTTGGGGACTAGTAAAGCACTATACAAATACAGGCCATTTACCATATTTTGTGGTTTTTAAAAAAATGTCAGAATTCTGTTCTTAATAGTGTAGCACAAAGATGGGATGCTACATGTATAACTAGACATTTCAGTGTTGCACATAAATTTCATTTAGGAATTTATTTGGTTGTTGATGTTGAACAAAAAATCTAGAGGGTTTCTTATTTTGGGGGGAGACATTTCAAGAAGTTTGCAAGGTGGGAAATGTTAAAAATTATGCTTATTTTCAAGTTCTTAAAATGACAATGTCCTGGATGACTGACACTTGGTTAGGTCCTTCTTCATAGTGCAGGTCTGAGGTATCTAATTGTTATTCCTAATCGGCAATAAAAGGCTGATGCGTGACCCAGGTGGGTGGGCAACTTGGACCCCAAAGTTTGAATGTGAGAATGAAGTGACATAGGTGCTTCAAAATGACACTAAGTGCATCTACTAAAAAACGTGTTTGAATGTGTGACCTTTACCTCAAAGTCGGGGTTTAGAGGGATCGTCTTCAGATGTCAGCTAGCTAACTTGTAGCTCTTCTCTTATGAATGCCTGGATGAGCGCTTTTTGTGAGGATGGCCACACTGATTATTTTAAATTTGAGTGCTTTGTAACTTTTAGCAGTGCCTCAAGATTGTTTGGGAAAACTGAAGGAGGACTTGGACTGAAATGTCAGTATAAACAACAGAATGGTATTCAAGGTACTGTTGTGGTGATTTCTACCTACTCTGTTGTAGGTGTGGTCACTCTGGTGTCTGCCTCTGTTGGGATTGAAGCAAAAGTCAACACCACCTACAAATGTGCGAGCCCTACAGTTATTACAGTTGCCACCGCAAATGTTAATTTCACTGACATGAGGCTGGAGGCATACATGCCAGGGAATGAGCTGAGTCGAAATGGTAGGTGGATGTTAAAGATTTTTACTTTTGAGTGGTTTTAAGTTTGAACGGTTTCATGTTCACAGTATTATTTCTCTGTTCGCAGAGACCGTATGTTTTGCAGATCAAACCAGCACAACACCTTCACCTACCACTGTCAGTACAACAGCAGTTCCAACTCAGACCCCTCCAGGAACACCTCAGCAGGGCAATTACACTGTGAAGGACACAAATGACACCATATGTCTCCTGGCTAAAATGGGGCTGCAGCTCAATGTTTCCTACACATCTCAGAATAAGGTAAACTACAGCTTCAAGCGTAGCCATTCTCCCCAAAAACAGCAAATGTTTAACCAGTTGTCAATAGAAATAAAACAAACTTGAAACAAAGTGTATCTTGGGTTTTGTTTTGTTTTTCTCTTTGGCCAGACTATCCAGGATGTATTAAACCTCAATCCTAATGTGACAAACTCAACGGGATTATGTGGAGCCAGCAGTGCTACACTGGTTTTGACACAGATGCAATCTACTATTCTCACCTTCAACTTCACTCTGGTAAATTTAACCCTATTATTTTTTTTAATTTTTTTTTTGTTAATGTTACATTAGTTATTTTTACGAAACTGCTCAGCTCTTCCTTTGGTCCACAGAACTCCACAACCAACAAGTACCATCTGAGTGGGGTAACACTGCTTGCAAATTGGTCAGACAGTGGTAAGTACCTCTTATGAACAACATGCATTTAGTTTTTGTTTTTTTTTTTTATTTTCCCCCTTGACTTTTTGAAGCTGAATAAAATTAACTTTCTCTACTCAGCTAACTTTTCCATGAGTAACAACAGTCTGAACTACCTGCGCAGTACGCTGGGCTACTCCTACATGTGCAGTGCAGAGCAGACTCTGTTTGTGACACCGAGCTTTTCTCTCAACACATTCGATCTCCAAGTCCAGCCCTTCGGTGTCAAGAGTGGCCGGTTTGCTACAGGTATGAATGAATTAAGCATGTTGTTCGTCTGACATTACACGTCATTCCTCAGTTTTTACCTATTTTCATTGTGAAAATTGTGCTGAACGAGATTCTCCACACTGGCTGAAGATGTGTGGAGGGCAGATGCACACTTAATAGTTGGATCAAACATTTTGAGATTGATATCTGAAGCCTTTGTTTCTAGCAGCTGGAGCATTTGTGTAGCCTGATAGTGGTCAGCAACTGTTTATTATGACCATGAACAACCCTGCAAATAAAAAATAAAAACAAACAACAAAATTTAAAAAACTTTGAGACAAGTTTGTTTTTGTAACTTGATTCAAAAAGGTGAACTTTGCCATATTCTTTACATGCAAAAAGTTTTTGAATTGGTTTGCATTCAAAAAGAGAAATCTGATGCTGCTGGTGACAGTTGAACACATCCATAACTTGTTTCAGAATGAATAATCAGAGATGGAGATGAAATGAAGCCTTACCCTGTACTAAAATGATAAGTCTGAAATGCAGTTTACCAGACCAGCTGGAACATTCACATGCTAAATCCATATAGCACAGTGGTGTTAAAGGAAAAACTGTCATTTTGTTTGCACAGCGTAACCTTCTGCTCTACCTGTTTGTCTATAGCTGAGGAGTGTCAGATGGACCAGAACCAGATGATTATCCCCATCATTGTTGGAGCAGCTCTGGCTGGTCTGGTGCTGATCACCCTTGTTGCCTATCTAATAGGCAAGAGGAGGAGCCATGCTGGTTACCAGGCCATCTGAGCAACCCTTCATTAGACTTGAACCATACAGGCTGATTGGTGAAGGGATGAACCAAAGGGTGTTACTCGGTGATGGATGACTCTATGGGCATGAACCTGAGTGAATGGAAGTGTGCATATCTGCGGAATATTTTTCACTTTTTCTGTAGATTATGATTAAACTGCTAACTTTAGATGCATCTTGACAAAACGTGAGGTGACTCAAAGTTTGAGAGAGTTTGAATTTGCTGCAGCATGTTAACCATTAATGGTCTGCTCTTGTTTCATGTTCTAGGAGCTTGATTGTATTTTCTTGAACTGCTGTTTGTCTTTTTAGCTGTGTAATTATTTATAAAGAATCTTCCAGTTGAAGAGGCAGAGGGAATCCCATCAACTACCTAAACATGCTCACAGGTGTATTTTCTCCTTCCTGAGCATAAGATAATCCTGGCAACTCTTAGGAGAAGGCTCTGTGTGCTTGCAGTGTTTTTTGTTTGGTGTGTGTGTGGGTGGTTTTTTTTTTTTTGGTTTTTTTTCTCCTCTCCCCTGCCACCTATAGTAATATTCCTCCTCAGATGAAACAAAGCCTATCCCATCAGTGCACTGCAGTTAATGCAGCTAATCAAATGCAGTCTGATAGTTGTGCCAATAAAGTGTGGATTCCTACTTTAATGTAAATGATGTGCCCCCTGAAGCTGTACATAGACTTGGTCAACAAAATCAGAATGTATTCAATAGACGTGTTAACAGCTGCATGGCTGACTTCCAGTCTTGCTTTTCACCCCCTCCCCAAAAAAATGTAAAATTAATTTCTTTTTAATGGAGTACTGAGTTTGATCTTTTGTATTGTATAATAAATTCTATTCCTACTGTAGAGTGATGTGCTGCTTATTATTATTATTATTATTATTATTATTAGGGCCCGAGCACCGAGAGTGCGAAGGCCCTATTGTATCTGCTCAGTTTCTTATTATTATTCAGGCAAAACAAGGGCCTTTTGAGGGCCTAAACATGGTCAAACTCATGAAATTTTGCACACATGCCAGGTCTGTTGGAAATTTTTTTTTTTTTTTTTTTTTTTTTTGTATTTTAATGGTTTTACATATGAGCACTGGGAAATGGCTCTAGAGCGCCACCTATGCCTTGTTAAATGCAGCCCTACGACCACATCGTTTGAGCTACATGTATGAAATATGGCACGCATACATCTGTACCATGCCAAGACGAACAAAAAGTCAGTGGGCCCATTGACGCAATCCCAACAGGAAGTCCGCCATTTAGACGTGAAGGTGACATTTTGGCTCTAATTTCGCCGTTTCCATGCCTCGAACTTTTTCGAACTCCTCCTTGGGATTTGGTCGTATAAGCTTCATCTTTGGTCAGTGTCAACTACACACTTGGGCCATGTTAAATTGCGGAGCTTTTGAGTTTTCGCGATACAGCGAGGCCGTGGCGCCACGGCGAATTTTGATGACTCGCCATGAAAATCTTATTGCCTCTCATTCTGTCATTGTCCGATCTGGACCAAAGACCACACATATAAGGCTTCACCCCTGAACATATTTCAACTGCCATATTTGACATCAGGGAGAGTGCCACCTAGTGGGAACAGGAAATGTCATGTTTTACACTTTGGGGTACAGTATAATGATGGGTGACATCTGCAGCCTCAAATTTCGCCAGGAAAGCCATAAGCAGTTCTTGGGGTACAGTGAAAACTGACTTTTCACAAAAGGGTGTGACCTCAGCAGCATGGCGAACTTTGATGTCTCGCCATGAAGAAACAAATTAGTATAACTCCATGAAATCCAGTCGGATTAGTACCAGATTTTAAACTGAACGGCGCAGCCACCACGGTGAACTGCGCACCCTGGTGGCTGCGCCGTTCAGTTTAAAATCTGAACGGCGCAGCCACCACGGTGAACTGCGCACCCTGGTGGCTGCGCAGTTCACCGTGAAAGATGAAGTGGCTTTTGTGGGGCTTGGAAATTTGGCCCACACCTCCAATGTGATGAAAGCTTTGTTTTTATGTGATCATTTTCATTGAATAGCGCAAAATGGCTACACAGCGCCCCCTACAAAATTTCAAAACCACAGCCCCTGCTCTGTGTTTTATCTATGAGTCTGAGACCTTGTAAGCTTATGGAAGATATCAAGATGTACAAAAAGTCTCTTGGAGCAATATCCCAAATCCAACAGGAAGTCAGCCATTTTAAAATTAATGTGTAATTTTGGTGCCATTTTCCCCTCTTTTCAGGCACCGTACTTTAACGAACTCCTCCAAGGGATTTCGTCAGATTGAAGCTATCTCTTGTGTGTCGAATCTAAAGACCTCTGTGATGTTAAATTGCGAAGCTTTTTACGTTCCGGGAAACGGGGTGGTCATGGCGACACGTGGAGTTTCAATCACTCGCCAAAGAGCAGTAATCTGCTGTCACTCAAAAACACAATGTCCAATCTCTCCCAAAGGTCGCAGATTTGATGAGACTTGAGGTCGGAAATGTTTGGTATGCCATTTGTCAGTAATGGTTAGAGCGCCACCTAGTGGGACGACTATAATCGTGGTAGAATGAGATTAAATGTTAGCTGGTGGTTGAATGCATGAATTCCATCAATGTGACATGAGATCGGACGTGCTGGTTTTCGAAGTTGGGCATGGCTCGACACGCCGGGGTGCGAGGGCCCTCATAACGCTGCTTGCAGCTTTAATTATTATTTTTAACTCAAAGCTGGTTACTCAGGTGTATGTTAAATATTCAGCTGAGAGATTTTTGTTGTATTACAGACTGGTTCGTTATGATGATACTTTTCATTATCCACAATTTTACTCAAGAACATATTGAACCAACTCTAATCAGTCAAACTAGAACTTAAACTGTTTAACTGTTAAAGAGACCCCTGAACACAATTGTGAGGGGGGGGGAAATCCACCCCTTTAACTTACTGTACTGCAACACCTTAGATTAATCACTTATTCATACTATATTACAACATTGTACCAGTATTGAATGTCAACTTTCTATTTAATTGAACAATCACTGTATATACTCTTGATGGATTTTAATGTGAAATACAGTAGACAGGTTCTTCCAGCTATGTATAGTGTACAACTCATCACACCTGAACATTTACTGCTAAGCATTTTCTTCACCGTGACTCATTTTCTAGACTAAAGTGCAGAATTTCATGTTTAAACAAAAGGAAATGTTTACCAAACTACACAACCATTTCATACAGCACAGACCTAAGAATATTAATCACATATTTACACTGCTGCGTGTTTGTTTCACACACAGTATGTACAGCAGTCACAGTGACTCAGTTTAAATAAAAAATAAAAAAAGTGCAAACGTCTGCTGGAATGAGTGCTGAATTTAAGTAACAGGGAGAGGTCAGGATTCTTCAGCAGTGATACGAGAGCGACAGGTCGCCCGGAGCTTAGTCAAGGTTGCCATGGAGAGACTTCCTGGTTCAGTGAAGATTTTCTAGGAAAGGCAAGAGAAACGGGGATTAAAGGATTACTAAAAAGGAAAAGTAATATCTCTAATCTTTCATCCCGTAAAATGACTCATGATGATTTTTAAGAGTTGTAGGGGTCTTTACCTGCATGAATGTGTGGCACTCCTCTACAAATGGTCCGTGTGTGATCTGCTTGAAGCTCTGGCAGACATCTGGCAGTGACTGGGACTGCTGAATCAGATCCTGGTTGTGATGGATCAGAGTCAGAGCTACGCGGAACAGGATTTTCGAGCCCTCGTAGAACAAACAATCCCAGATCCGCAGAACAGTCTGGGAAAAGCAGCAGCAAAGCACTGAATCCCAACAACAAAGTAGTGCACAACATGAAGAGTAAACCATATGTAAAAGGTTCTACTGAACAGAGCTTGGGAAGTATTAATGTAGGTTAACAGCATTTTTGCAGTAGTTTGCAGGGTCAAACAGGCCTCCTGCTCAATTAGAATCAGCTGTCTTTATTAACTTTAGTAGATGTAATGAAGGCAAGTACAATTTTCACCTCCTTTTCAATTTACCTTAAAAAAATTTCCAGTGTTTTTAAGCTCTTAACTTTTATTTTTAAGCATTTTTCATGGTAGATGTTTGTAACAGTGGATGAAGGAAAACTTCACATCACCCCCAAACTCTTCCTGTTCAGGTATCATTTCTGACACTAGAGAAAAGGAGGTGTTTGACTCTGCTGGCAGTTCAGCTACATTCAGACTTGCATAGTGGTTCAAAAGCCGTTTAATTACTTCTTTTGCCATTTGTGTATAATTAACTACAGAAACTACAAACAGCATTGGCTTAAAAAAGTCATTTATTTTATAAACTATTTTACCTTTACCATTTCTTCCCTGCTGTGTAATGTAATGTGAGGTCACCTCCACACACATGTGCATAGAGCACGTGTACAGCGGCAGTGCTCACACAGCGGCCATCTCACCACTGCTGTTTGTTCAGAGAAGTTGGTGCATGCAGATTTGACCCACCTGGACAAAGCTCACAGTAACTTTGCCATAAATTGTGGTGCTTTTACATATTTATGCATTTACAAAAACAAGCAGTTACTTGTAATAATTTTGTAGTTTCCTCAGCACTGCTGCTAAAAATGCAAATACAAATTTGACTATTTTCTGTATTTCTAGTGTCTTTTTTTAATGTAGAGAGGTGCAAAATAGTGGGGAGAATTTTCTTTTCCTTTCATTTTTCACATCCAACTTGTTATTTTCCACTTTCTCTGCAAGTGTTACACCCTCCTACAGCAGTTGTATCTGGGGAACAAACATAGCAGCTCACACCCTCCTGAAGGTCAACAGAGGGAGACAGAAACAATAAAGACTGCTGTATAAAGTGGGTTAGCTGCACTGGATTAATTAAACACAAGGAATAAAACAAAAGTTGTCATTTTTATCGAAACCCACTAAAAAAAAAAAAAAAAAAAAAAAAAAGGCTGTGATGAAGCACGAGTATTTAGTAAATAATCTGACTATTTTTCAGATATTACAACTACATGTCAATAATAAAAAAAAAAAAAAAGTTTTGTGGCAGTACTGATAGGAGTTGGATCATGAGTATGAAACGCTGATCACAGACACACTCACCTCTACAGGCAAGATGTCTATGTAGAGACAGATGAACCACCGGGAGACCACCAGGGTCCACATGACGTTATGGTCCACCATGATCTGCCATACTGGCGGGATTTTTACCTTCACCAGCTCCCCTAACACCTCCTGATCTGTCTTCAGACCCAGCATGGCTGGACTGTAGTAGTCTGTAACCACAACGCAGACACACATCGTTGATAAGAACAAAGCAATATATGCAATACAACACCTGAATGAAGAGCTTAAATGTAAATTTAATAAACATTTCTTGTTTGACTACAAGATCCAAATGAAAAGAGTGCAGCTCTGAAGCCACACACAGAGGCCACGTGATAGGATTATTCTTAGCCTACAGCACTGGTACCCAAAGGGCCTGGACGCATACACACCTGTCACAAGATCGGGTCTGTACTACAAAGCAGGATTTCAACTTATCCGCATAACTTCCGGGTTAACCCTGGGGTTTCTGTAATTTGAAGCTGGTTCACTTTATACTACGTTATATTGCCAAGGTAACTTCTACTGTTTCCCTGATGAGCATCAGTAAATATAGTTTCACAGGTGCAATTTTATTGCTTCAGCTTTCTTTACAGGCTTAAAATGGGCAAAACGTTTTTACAGCACATATTTTACAGTCTTACTGACTAAAGCTCTTAAAGGGCACACATGTAGTACTAGATACTAAATTGAGACACACTGGTTATATTGAACGTGCTTCATAGCACAGGGCTCAGAGTGGCAGTAAGTGAATGCACAGAAACACTCACCTGGTAAAATTCTGCCGAGCAGTGCCTCCATCAGCCAGAAGGATTTCTCTTCATCTTTTGTGACGATGAGTAGATACCCAGCGATGAAGTTCATCCCCTGAAGCCAAAGACACACAGTTAGGTTTCACATGAGTCCTGTAATCCTGCCTGAGCACACTGTATCAGACAGAAGAGCTCTTTAATAAAGCATCTAGGGCACAGAGCAGTAAGTGTACACTGACTGAATGGGAATTAAGAAAAAAAAAAAACAACAACCACTGAGTATAATTAAAGATAAATGGATTCTATTTATGCCTGGCAACAAATGTAACATCAACACACCCTTGTTTAAATTGCAAACCAAGTTGCATATCGTTAGCTTCATAGCATAAGTGCCTAAGTCATTGACTTAGTCAAATGACTTAGGCAATTATGCTATGAAGCTAACGATATGATCTGGTGAATGGAATTTGGCTTTCATATGCTAATAATAACCACAGTCAGTTGGCATAGACACATAAAGCCTCTTTCTGGACACAGAGGCAAATTATTGGTAAGTGTTGATGATAAAGTAACTTCATTAAGGATAAAAACTGCTGTTTTTATTTACAGTTTACATTACTGTACATTTTAACCCCGCAGCACAACTCTTAAATGATGGACCAACGCAAGGTGGCTTTGCTGAAATCCAAACTAATATCACAGAATAATAATACTAGATTTTTTGCTTTACCTCATTACATTATCATTCCTTAAATATTATTCAAAATCCACATCAGGGTAGAATCTGTGGCGCTGAGCCGTACCTGACAGTAGCCCACAGCTGGATTGTGGTGTCCATAGGCCAGCAGCACATTGTACAGAGCTTTCTGCATACATGGGTTTGACGTCTTGTGGAAGTGGATGTTTTCCGGGAATGTTCTGTTCAAGTCTGAAAACGAGAGACCACAAGGACACCGATCACACTGTGTGTGGAGTGTTTGTATACACGCTGTAACAGATAAGGAGCAGGAAACTGAAACCCTGCTTTTAAATGTGAGACCGTGTCAGTCTAAACATTAACTTGAATATTTGGACTTTGTGTCTTTTATTCTGAAACGGGCTCGGAAAACATGGAAAAATGTTTCCATTCTGATGACCAGAAATCCAAGCATTTCTTCCAGGCACTGCTCACCACTTGGCTACAAACACCCCTAAGGTGAAACACGGAGGTGGTATTATTATAGTAAATGGACCGGCACTCTTATAGCGCCTCTCAACTGAGAACTCAAAGTCGGGGATTGATTCACCGACTGGTAGACGATTCACTCTACCACCAGAGCCACAGTCGCTCAATGTGGTCCATTGTGTTGCGTCTGTGTTGCATGCAAATTATTTGAGTGACTTTCACATGCGTTGCTTTAACAACCCCAGGCACTTTGAGGTGGTGGTACTCAATTGTAATGAAAAACCACTGAAACAGAATAGAGTCGAGCTGAGTAGGTACTAGTGAAATAGAGGGTTAAGGAGTTGCTTTGTGAGTTTAGGAGAACCTGAAGGAATAAAGAACCAAAACACTGAAATCCAGGTGCGCAAAGCCTGTAGAGGTTTATTTCATTTTTTATTTCACAAATAAATAAAGATATTAAAATGAAGACAAAGACACAACAAAGCTAAATTTTACAGAGCTTTTAATTGCAAATACTTAAAGTTTGTGTGTCAAAAAGTTAATCTAATATTAATTTTGGCCAATCATAATTTAAATGGTGGAGAATATTTCACATCTTCAGCAATAAGCTGTACCCTTAGCTTATTGCTGAAGACGTGAAATATTCTGAGTGAGAAACTGAACAGGCTGACCTGTCTTGATGGTCTCCACAAGTTTGGGGTCGTGCTCAGCTCCCAGCAGGGACTGGTAGTGCCCTGGGTTCCTCTCCAATTGATCTTGAGCCCCACTGGCTGCCATCCAGATCAGAGCCCGGTGCTCATTGGGAATTCCTTTGCGTACGTAACGCTTTACTGGAACAGAGGGGAGTATTTATGTTGAGTTCACATTTATGGACTATGAACTGTGTGAGTGTGTTTTGTTTTCATACTCACATTTCATATTCTTCTGCACCTTGCTTTTGCCCTTCAGTAGTTTGGACCACTTGATGGCTCGTCGGGTGAGCACAACTAGATACTCAGACATGAGCTCCTCATATGACTCATAATCAAAGTCCTCTGACCGCTTGAAGCCATACGGATCCACTCTGAGAAAAGTGGACAAAGTTACAAACTACTTCAAAGAAGCAAGTTATCGAAATAGTTTTCAGGCTCGTCATCATCAAAGCTTAAAAAACAAACAAACTGGAAAACATTTATTTAAACAGGAAGTGTACCTTTGTGTTGTGATTCTTTGAGCGTGAGCCAAGACAAGCTGAGTAGATATCAAAAAATTGCTTTGTTTTATTAATGTTGTGTTTTATAAATACCAATAGCTCCATCTGTAATCTGGTCCTACAGTACGTGAAGAAGTTGTGGCTGTAGGTGGCTCAACCTTACGAATTAGGTAACACAATAATCTGATTAACCCAAGAGCAAAGTCGTCCCTTGAAGAAGAAATGCTCCTACTCCACCGTCACACAAGAGTCTGGATTTGCAGAAACTACTTTACAGTGAAAAATAAACACACAAACTTTAAAATTATCTTCATGCAAAGGTTAAGTTTCTCCTCTGAGAGTGTCCTTATTGCCAAAGCAACAGTAAGCACAGACATTGGATGTATCAGTGTTGATGTTACCAATGTGTCATCTGATTTGTCATCCTGGTTTGTGTTCACAGTTCCACTTCACATACAGTAAACAACTGTATGTGCAGTATGGAGTATATATATATATATATATATATATATAAATAAACGTTAGTAAATTCAAGAGCGTTTCCAATCAGTACCACCACCTGTACATCGAAACGAAGCTTATTCACTGTAAACCACAGCTGACAAAAATCCCTCTCATAGGGAGTTAGCAACATTTTGTAAAAAGGTGTTGATTCATTATCAGTGTGATGGCTCTAAATTTACTCTCCATTAGAGAGTAAACTCTTTATACAGCTTCTTATTTTGTCATAAACATATATGCTTACAGTGGTGCATGCTTATAGTAAACATGGAGTGAGTCTGTGAAAGCTCAGAGCCTCAGTTTCAGACATTTTTTTTCTACTCTTGGGTCTTTATGATGACAGGCACCTTGCTCTGGTTATGAGCAAAGAAACCCCACTCAACCGCTATTCAAACCATCTGTTTGTAAGGAGCAGCCAATCAGACACCAGGGCAGCGCAAAAGATAAGTAAGGGTTATTTTTTACGGTAAATTATTCAGAACTACTCTTGTAGAATCCAAATATAAAAACGTGGAGCCATTAATCAGTACGATATGTAGCTTTTGAGTAATAATGTTTACAGGACGAAGTAAAATCCAAAAGTACAGCCTCCAAATGACCACTACAATGAAGTCAAAGTTAACAAAGCCCTGTAGAAGAGTGTTAACAAAGCATTAACATTATAATTCTCATGAAGGTGGGATTTATTATGGGTCTGCATTAGTTTGGGTGAATTCAGTAACGTGGCAGTTATTCAGTGGAGTAAACTTCAAGTAATTGTAATTTAATCCTAAGCTTTTTACACACGTACAATACTCTGTAATACTTCAGTACTCACAGTAGACACTTTTTGATATATGTGAACATGGTGGGGAAAAATACTAAATAAAAATACTAAATACAGTCAACATCAGTTTTGGCGGCCTGAAAACAAAATCTTTGTGATGCTAACACTGACTAATAACCTGACTCCTGTTTATATATGTTAGCTTTAGTCAGGTTTAAGCTACTATTACAGTAACCGTCAGAAGTACCTAACAGCTCAAATAAACAAAGTGATATCTGCTTCGTGATTTACGAAACTCAACTAACTTTGAGAGCAGAAAAATAATAACAAGTCGTATTTATTTATTTGTTTGTTTTAAGCTTTCTGTGATTATTAACCATTTTTCAACGTTACCTGTCCACCCTGTCTTTAGCTCCACGGTCGGCGGGGGAGCGGCTCCCGTTGCTCGGTTTGCTCTTCTCCATTACCGCCTCTAGTCCTGCTCCGGTGATATCCCTTGTATGTATCCGTCGTGTTGTTTGCTCCAAAGAAAAAAAAAGCTCACAGTTAACAAGAAAATCAAAGTTAGGGTAAGTTAGCCCCAAGCCTGACTTTTTTCCCCCATGTGTGCGAGCGGTGGGAAACCTGCTGAGACACAGCTGCTTTTCCCCGGAATTGGGGAGAGACTCATTCTTGTCTTTCGCGCGAACTAACAAGTTGTTTAGTGTCGTCCCATCCGTCAGACCGTGTTTGGTGAAAAAGTAGAGTTTTTCTCGAGTTTTATCGCCATCTACATGCACCTGTTGCTGCGGGTCCCAGGCGCGATAGAGTGCAGCTAACAAGCAAACACTGCGGTTTCCCTTTTTTCTATCCCCGCTCTAAAAGCCACTCGGGTGCTCGGTAACTTCCACTCCCGTTGTCATGGAGGATCTCGTACATGTGACGTATGTCCCGGGACACGCGCTTCAATCAATCCGTAATGCTGCTTTCGAGGGATTCCGTAACATCCCGTTTCAAAGCTCTCACGGGACAAACTATCAGCTATGTTGCATTCAGGAGGCTTTGGGGGAATACGATGCAGAGCTGTAGAGAAGTAGAAAAAGAAAAGGAGAAGATGTAAGCATTGTTCTAAGGTTTGAAATAAATCAGGTTAGGCTTTGCTCATCAGGTATAGAAACGCACAATAATAACTGCTTTAAAAGTAAAACACCCTTTCTTCTGGAAAGTTAAAAATGCTACTATTTTTCCACTATACGCACTATATTTTTGCTTATAAAAAACTTATAAGCAAATTAAAACTTACTTATAAAAAATAATAATAATAAGCCAAACACTGTTTGAACTCGTGCACTGGAACGAGGGTGTCTTAAAAGTACCAATGTGTCCTACTGCAAGTAAAAGCATCATAAATTGTAAGCAGCTCTCCCTGCAAGGCCACGTCACACAGGTGAACGTAGCCACGTGTTGGGCCGCTCTGTCGTACAAAATATGCCTGAAATTAAATTAATATATGCTGTTTTGGTGACTCGGGACTACAAAAATAACTATAAATAAACATTAAAGGCCAAGCTCAAAGTAAATACGTGTCAAAGTATATCAAATTAATCGGTTTACCTGAGTTTTTGTCGTCCTTCCTTCAGCATAGATTCATGTTCAAAAAGTACCATGAGTGGTTAAAATAACATTCACTCTTTTTAAGGCTAGTTTGAAATCTCTTGAAAAATAAAAACAGCATAAACATCAAGCTAGTGTCATATTATGTCTCTGTGATGTCATCAAACCACTCTTCCTTCTTATGGCTGTGGTAACCTTGATAAAAAAAAAACTGATTTCCAGGAAGGCCTTTCAAAACAACAATAATATTGTTGTGACTGTTTAATGCAGCTCTTCTACCTGGACCTATTTTTAATATGTCATGTCATAGGAACAGGCGCTGAGTCATGACTATTTTTGAATCTGTGGACAGCAAACGCAACGACAAACAAGCAGCAGTCATAATAATTTGACCCAGGCTGATGATGACAGAAATTCCTAACCAAAACAGCAGCCAGAAGTATCAGTATGTGTTTGTGTTGCATGACTGAGTCTTAATATTAGACATTTAATGGATCTACATTAAAGACACACCAAATTTGTAGTTTTAACTATTCTCAACACAGTAACAATGAAGCTACGCTCTTTATCACCAGTAACTCTGAGGGTAAGCCTTGAGGTGTACAGGAAATGGAACAGGTTAGCCTCTATCTTTTCTACAACAACCTGTCTAGTGCTGTGATAAAGTATTTGCCCCCATTATTTTTATTATTATTTTATTATTTGTGTATTTGTCAAATTTAAATGTTTCCAATCAAGCACATTTGTAATATCAGAAAAAGATAACCCGAGTAAATATAAAATGTAGCTTTTAAATGATGATTTCATTTATTAAGGTGAAAAAAGCTATCCGGACCTACCAGGCCCTGTTTGACTGTTCACATCTCTGTATATACTACTTACTCTTAGTGCTTCAAAGTTACCACACTTTTTTCTTTCTTGTCTGAACAACCAAAAGCAAATACTTTTTAAAGGTAGACCTAAATAAAAATACAGGCTACTCTATGGTTAGCCATATAGAGTGTGCATTTGCAGCAGTTCAGTTCTTGTAACAGCGTCTTCACATGGGAACAGGAAGAATGAACTGAACAAGATTAAACCACCACATTTTCAGAACAGACTCTGATGACCCTGAAACGTTCATATGAGGGCATGTGTTTGTGCCCTTGGTAAGTTAAATAGGTAAACCATGTTAGTCTATGTCAAAGGGCCTTTGACAACCACACAGCTTAAAAATAACAATAAAGAACAATTTGAGTTTGCACATGTCCTTCAGTGATGGAGCACATGATTTTTACTGCTTAGCTAAAATGCACGAAAGAAAGTACTTTTTGACATTTTTAACATTTCAGTTTTTAATCATTTTGAAATTGTATTTAACCTCCTATGACCTGGCACATATGTGGACATCACATTTTGGGACGTCTAGACCAAAATACTCTCTACAAGGGCCTGATATGCACTTAGGAGGACATTATGCCACTGTTCTATCAACATCTGAAACGAATCTCCTCATATGTGGATCTCATTTTTCTCAAAAACAAATTTTGGTAATTCTTTGTTTTTACATTCTTTAGGTCCCAATCAGCCCAAATAGCAATGAGAAATTAAAAATGCATGCCATAAAAGAGTTTGGGTCTTAGGAGGTTAAAGAACACTTTGCCCATTTTTCTAAAATAATATAAATACAAAACTTTACAAACATGTCACCTACCTGGCTAACAGATTTGGACAGCACTTTTGCCTCCCTCTGTCTCAGTTATACTCAACAATCTATACAAATGAATGAATATTATTAAGATGCACTATTAAGGTTCTAAGAACTTCATTAACCCAGTCAGCTGTATTTTGCTGTCGGTGACCTGAATGACACACATATGAAAATGGAAAATTTAGATTTTTAGAGTTCTGCTCCTGTCCTGTTTTGCATTTATTTAGAAAAAAAGAAATGAACAACCTAGATTCACTAACATATAATACTGTGTTGTTTCATTTTATTCATGGACAAATAGAAGGGATATTGCATTAAAGGGGTATTGCATGTAAAATATGTAGACAGAATACAGTTAAACTTAAACAGCAGTGTGTACTGTACAGTTCCTGAACATTTCATTGAGCACATTTACAGTAAATTCAGTCAGACCACAGCTTCAGAAAGAAAAGCAGTTTAAAGACAAATGAGTGTAACATCAGTGTTGTTTGTCTGCGCACAGATTTAAATGGCAACAACTCAACCATGACACACATTTGGTCTATCAGTAAAAATGTTAGTATTCTTGGGAGGGATATTGTATGTTGTAATATACCATAAATATGACAGAAGATACCCAACGGCACTAGACTTTGACTTTTTCCTAGTTTGTATGAGCCTGTGGATTGCAGCTAATTTGCTGTTTATAATATTAATTGAATAATACTAGTTACCTGGTGGTTCATTTGTAAGTCAGTATTGTCAGGGCAAACTGAAAACATGAATTTATCAGTCTAGAACGTGAAGGTGTCAGTAAATCGTATAACTTTGGGTTTATATGTTTGCTTGACTGATGGATCCCCGTAGTTGATTGTCGTGTACTTCGGTCTCTGCTTTGCATCCTCTCTCTTGTGTTGAGGTAAAGTTACAGCAGAGACCTGACTGTCTTCAAACGTTTCCTTACTGGCAGCATCTTCTAAAAGTCGAACGCTCTGCATCGTACTTGTGCCTTTACTGTCCACTGGTTTTGCTGCTTTTGTTTCCTCTTCGACCTCCCCGTCTCTTTCTTGTGATTCACCCTCTGCTGCTGTTCCTCTTCTGTGTGTAGGGAGGCTGATGCCATTACGCAGGCTTGGGTTAGTGTCTTGAAAGTTCTCCAGCGTCTTTAGTGCAGTGCTAAGAGCAGCCAAAGACGTATCAGATTGCGTTGGTGGAAGTGGATCGATAGGATTTATGATTTGTGGGGGCAGAGCTAATTGAGAGGAGGGATTATTCTGATCGGGACCTTGTTGATAACCAAAACTGTAAACACGTGGGATGACATACCTGGGCAACCTGCTTTGAACTGCCATAGGTCTTCGGGGATTTGCTTCTATGTTGTGATTGGTGTCGATGTGTGCGTGTGTAGAAAATTCCTTCATACTGGGTTTTGCATTGCCTTTGGTTATAGCAATGGAGGATTCACCTGCAGCTGATTCACTGAGAGACTGTTGCACATCTCCACCAGGACTAGCTGTTGTTATCCTCGCTGTCTTGTCCTGTTTTGGGCATTCTGAACTATTTGGACTGATTTCCTGCTCTAACTGCTCGAAAGAGGAATCTACACACATGGACCACACAGGAGAGCAGGTCCTGATTGTCACCACATGCCACTTGAGTGGAAACTCTACCTGAGGCAAGAGCCTGTAAGGTTCTGGGAACGACCACTCTGTCACAGAAGCTGAACAGAGCAGCTCTACATGTGCATATTTTAGTCTGTTGTTGCTACAATGTTCTTCATCATCACATTCTTCCCGTTGGACACTGAAATCATAAGCTTGAGCCTTCACATGTTTTAATGAGCAGCAAACCTCATCATCTAAGCTCTTCTCTCCCATTTGCTCTGCCGTCAAATCTTTTCTGTCACCCGAGTGTGAGTGTGCCCGATCTTTCCTGTCATCCTGCACATTTCTAATTTCATCTTCTTTCGGCTCCGGCCCGAGAAGAATTTGATTCTCTGTGTTTGGTTTGTGGACACTTTGGACGCCCTCCTGTTCTCTTTCAAGAGAAGCTACCTTGTCTTTTACATTAACTGCCACTTTGACTCCTTGAGAACTCCTTTCATGAGAAATCTTTAAATCACTTCCCTGACACACAGTGGCCATGGTCTCGAACTTCTCCATAATGGAAGATAAGAGGATCCCTCTTCCAATGAGTCTTGGTTTGACCGGCTGTTTATTCAGCACTTTCTGCTCTTTTTGCTCAGCCATGGCAAACTTGGCCACCATATCCTTCACGCCGCCTTCTTTCTTCCGTTGTCTTTTGGCTCGTTCCCTCTTCTGCGTGCCATCCTCGCTGTCTCGGTTCATGTTACCCAGCAATCCTCTACTGCAGGGGAGAGTTCCCACCTCCCTCTGATGGGTGATGGGAGGTTTGGGTGTGGATCTTATGAATTTGGACTGGAGCAGCTGGAATGTGGTAAGGCGTCGGGGTATTAAGTCTCCTGCTGTATGATTTCCTTTGTTTCTTTGCGTCTCCACCCAGCGCTTTTCCGAGAGGTTTGAACTTGTCTCAGCAGTTTTCCCTCTGGTTATTTTTTCCGGTTCAGGCAGGTGAACAATTTCACAGTTTCTCTGAATTTGAGCCATTTTCACTGAAGACTCATTTCTTGGTTCAGAACGATGTTTGTTTCTTGCGTTTCTTTGTGATATATTATCTACATCTGGCTTTTCCGAGTTTCTATTTCTGGTGATCCACTTGGGCAGATCCTGTGTCAGGTATTGCAGGAGACTCTCGAGAATCCCACGGAGCACCGGACGGCATTTTGGATCTCTAATCAACTTCTTCAACATACTGGCATCCGGGATGTTAGCAGTTTTCTGAGAGTTTTGTCTACAGAGAATAGAGGACATGTAAAACCACCACTATTGTTTAAGCGCAGTCGTTACAGCAGAGAAGGGGGGACATTAGAGTTAGCTTTAAGGGAGTAATCGCCAGAATAAGTGCTTTAGAACTGCATGTCTTTGATTTCATGTTTTATTTCACCAGCAAGCAAAAGAAACCAACAACAAAAAAACAATACTTTTGCTGTAAATGGGAGTTCCAGCAGTCATTTTAACCCCGTAGCAAAATGTCCAGACTGGTAGCAAGGCAGCATGAATTAGATAATTAGTTCAGGAAACTGTGAGGGCGATTTGTGTAACAAGAAGGAAGTCTGATAGAATTATGAAGCTGTGCATCAAATTAAGGCGACAAAGAGAGCTGGGCACTTTACGTGTGATATAACTACACTTTAATTGTCACGTCATTTTAATATTAACTGTGTAGAGGTGCTTTGACAATGTGCTGCTGACAAGAGCATCAATAATAATCACGGTATTAGAACACAAAATTAATATTCTATGACTTAAAAACGTTAAAATCATCCCAACCACATCTCACATGCGCTAAAAATACATTTAATCTGGACTAAAAAGTACATAGTTCATGTTAAAGCAGGTTATAAAATAACCTTTTTTTCCCCCACTGCTCTGTCATTTCAGTATAATTGAGGCATGTCATTAGTCGTTAGTATGTGAGGTACTAGAGTGCTGTGAAAAGAATATTTGCTCCCTTGTGACCTCCTGGATGACTCGTTGATGCGCTCTTGGAGTAATTTTGGTAGGCCGGCCATTTCTGGGAAGGTTCGCCACTGTTCCAAGTTTTTTCCATTTGCGGATAATGGCTCAAAGCTTGTTTCGTTGGGATCCTAAAGCTTTAAGCTTTGTAACCCTTTCCAGACTGATAGAAGTCTCTCAGCTGTTTCTTTAGTGTTGCTTTCTGAGATCTTTTAGCCTACTTCACTTTCTCGGACAGGTTCTATTTAAGTCATTTTTTAACAGGTCTGCCAGTAATCATGCCTGTGGTTAATTATGATTCAACAAGGGGCCCAAATACTTTTTCACACAGGGGAAGCGTCAAATACTTTTCCATGGCACTTAAGGTGTTGCATTACCATCAACTGAATATTAGACTGACAGATAACAGACAATCCCACACAAAGCATTCCTCTCAGCTTTGTACGCTGGATAGTGTGACCCATAATAAAAGGTTATTCATGACAGATCTGCAACTAGATCTGTACATACTGATCCAAGGAAAACCAAGGATAGCACGACAAAAGTAGTAAGGAGGAAGCAGGCTACAACTTAAAACTACTAGAGTGATGTGCAGAGTCGCTGCTAGCCAGCAGAGTTCAGGCCAGTGAATATCAGGATTACTTGTCTATGCATTTCTCTGCAGATGATGCCTTGAACAGCGCCTCTCCCAGCTCCTCCAGGCGTTCTCTTTTGTCCACATCCTGGTGCAGACCTGGGGGAACCTGGCTCAGGCCGTGCAGGAGGCCATAAAGACATCCCGCAATCAGGCCCGTGGCTTCACTCTCACCTATAATTAAGTTACAAAGAGTATGAGTTACACTAAATATCACTTTCATAGCACTGTGAAGGACCTCAGAGCTGTAGCTCACACCTCCGTGGAACATGGCTCGTTTGCACAGCTCAGCCCAGTCACTTCCTGCGGCCAGAAGAGCGTCATAGGCAATCATGGGGGCATCGTGGCCTCTCCGGCCTGCGCGGCCCTCTGAACTCCAACGCTTGTACATCTGTACTGACAGAAAAACAGAGTTAACGGGCATGCAACATGCCTGTTAGGAACTATCATCTATTGGCATGAAATTCTGAAAGAAAAGCCTTACTTTGTCTGTTTCCTCAGCATCATAGCGATCAGGGAACAAAGCTTTGTTGTGTCCCTCCTTATCAATCTCTCGCTCTTCAAGGTAAAACTGCCACTTGGCCTCAAAGTAGAACCAGTTTTCCTGATACTCTGCATTAGAATACACATTCACACATCAACTTTCACAGACATTTGTGCACATATTAAATGCTTTTTCTTTCATACCACAGACAGGCCCGGCCTAACCTGCCATGTGCCGTATGGTTTTCCTGCAGTACTCTGCAGCTCGTGTGATGACCTTCAAGAGCTCACGACCCCATGTCACAAGAGGTTTTCCCTGGATGGCGTAGGATGCAAATAGTGCCGTTGTCAGGGAACCTAGAAAGCCTGAAGCCACAAATGAGATCACAAGACACTTCGCCTGATCAGTCTGCTGATAGCTCAGGCTCACCAGTTACATCCATAATAAATTTGTGTTCTTGCTGCTAAAATAGAAATACTACGCAGTCAAACAGCAGCTTAATTATCTGCCTGTGACAGATTTCTTAGGATTAGAAGCTGTTAACATCGTCACCTGTAGGGTGGTTGTGAGTCATTCTTCCAGCTTCAATGCTGACCTCCACCAAGCTATCTAATCTCTCTGGTTGCCAGTATCTCATGCCCACACACATGGCCTTGGAAGCTGCACCGAACCCAGACCCTGAACATGGAGACATGTATCCAGATACACGTTTCTGTACTGTATCAACCACTGTGGTCAGAAGTTTACGTACATAAGCTCATCATGGGTATGAATGTCATGGTACTTTGAGGCTTTTAATTTCTTTGAACTGTTCTTTGTCCAAGGTCAAATGATTGTACAGCATGTTTACTAACTTTAAAAAAAAAACTGGGTGCACAAGTTTGGACAAAAACCAAAATAAATTCAATCTACACAGGGTCAAATATATATAAATACACCCCCACTAATATTTTGTTAAGTGTCCCTTAGCGAGTTGCATCTCAACAAGTTTTTGGCAGCCGTCAACAAACTTCTGGCATATTTGTGTCTGAATATTTGACCACTCTTATTGGCAGAATTCATTTAACTGTGCAAGATGTTGATTTTAGGTGAAGTTGAAGAATTTGGAGGTAGTTCTCCTTCGTTCATCCACTTTGTGCAATGTACTATTATTCCTGGGAGGAACAGCTCCAGAGCATGATGCTACCACCACCATGCCTGACAGTTGGTACAGTGTTCTTACATTTGTCCTTGTCATTGTGGTCAAATAAAATTTTTCTCCAGAAGAGATTTAGCTTGTCTATGTGGACAGCTGCATATTTTAGTCCAGCTTAAAGGTGTTGGTTTTGGAGAAGGCACTTCTTTCTTGGTCTGCACCCTTTCGATCACAGGCGATGTAAAACTGGCTTCGCTGTGGATGACGAAGCTGGTGTTCCAGCAGTTTTCTGTATCTGCTAGGCTCGAGCCTTGGTGGTTCCTTGTATTTACATACAGTTGCTTGAACTGATGATCCTGGATTCTGCAGTTTGTTTTAGAAATATCTCCAAGAGACCTTTTCAGCTTGTATAAATCTTCAGTTCCCCCCTTTAATATCTTCACTGAGTTCCTTGGAGTTCCCCATTGTTTTGAGTATTGGTCAATCCAGTGAGTCCTGTCAAATAAATCCTTTTTATTCTCACAAAGAGAAACTACCTGTTACAGTCAACCATGATCACTAGCAAGAAGTTAATAGACCTTGTCAAGTTTAAAGACATAAGTGAGCCTGTATGTATACTTTTGACCCTGTGTGAATTACAGAAAATAAATTCAAACTTACAATCATTCCAACCTGGAACATTAGAACAAGAAATTATTACAAATCCATGATGACTGCATGTGAACCGTATGTGATCATGAACTCTAAAATACAATTTACATATATATATATTTAAAATCTCCAGTGACCTTTTTCATTGAAAGGTGTGTGCCAGGCAAGCAGAAAGTTGTAAGGTTTGAGATGAGCACAGTTCTCCACTGTGGCGGGATCAGGGACTCGGCCCTGGAGAGACACCACGGCTTCAACGTAGAGACGCACCAGCTCTCTGTACAGGTCCTCCAGACACCAGTAATCTGGAAACACACACACACACACAAACCCCCGAGTCAAAGTCATTCATGCCTGGCGTGGAAGATGAGCTGAGTGGTGCTTTGATGAGCTAAATTTAGCCTCAGCCTGCCACACTGCTGATTAGCAGCGGCGTGCATGGAGTCACTTCCACACACTATGAGGTCAACTGGGAGCCACAAGCAGAGCCCGCAGACAGTGTGCTAGAATCTGTGGACTGTACATGTGTGTGTGTGGATTAGAGAGTGTCCGTGTGGACAGAGAAGAACCACCTTTTAGTCAGTGATTCATAACTTGTGATGAAGGACTCAGACCTTCACTCATAAAGAAGTCTGTCCACTCCAATGCATGTGTGGAAAGAAGGTGCTGGGAAAATATGAACTATTTTCTTTCAGATTTAATTTTTACTCACTGCTTTAAAGAAGACTGTGTAATGTAATTACTTTAATGAGTAATAATTGCTGTAACATTTGCTTTTACTTTGTCCCTGTAAGTCCAGTGACAGGGCAAACATTGAGAAGCGCAGCATACATTACACTCCATGTGCTGTTATCTGGCTGCTGTGTGTATGTGTGCATAAGTGCATATGTGCAGGCATGTTGGATTGTTGCTAAATAGAGCTTGCTAATCTCAAAATATGTCATCACCATTCTTTCTCAGGACCACTGTCACTGGCTTTGAGCCACATCTGCAGGCACACATGATACCAGCAGATTACAGAGGAGTCAGGCCTGCTATTGTTCCCGACAGCGGAGCAGAGGACAGGCTTTTCCAAAGTAGTCTATTTTGGACTCTTCTGTCCTGGAAACTTGTGGCAGAGATGGATCAGGGTATGTGAGGTTTTGTCACTCAGTTTTGATTTGCCAAAACGTGATTAGCAGCTTCCTTTGCCCGTATAGAAGCAGCTATTCTGGTCCCTCTGAGCACAGAGAGATTAGAGCCAGTCTGAACAGGCCAGATGCTACGTGTCTATTTTTGCATCAAATCAGGGTTGCGTCCGTGAACACAAAAAGACGGACCATTATTGGTTTTCTGTGAAGTTGGGTGTAAAATATGTGTTTTTATCTTGATCAGAATCACAATCATAAATCCTAATTGTCATTAATCCCAAACGTACCTGTTACAAGTGCTTCTGCTGTGGTCATGTGCATCAGCGCAGCATCACTTAGGGGCCAGTTATCAGGATCCAGTTTTAGGGCCGCCAGTCCCCCCAGAGAGGCCAGTTCCTCTTGGATTATCTTTCCCGAGGTGCACCTTTCCCAACGGCCCTTTCTGTAGCCCAAGGCATCTCCTGCAGCACTTAAAACCATGGCTGCCTTGAATTTCTCCATGCTGCTTTTTGATCTGGGTCCTTTTAGGTGTACTTTACTACCTCAAAAAACAAGAAACAGATCAAACTTTCTTCCCCCAAAACATCCTAAAGAAGTTCAAAAAGCTTCTCCAGCTCTCGAGGTTTTTGTCAAAACTCCCATTTTCCTTTGTTCGTGACACATCAGAGCTCTACTGCCTTCCCCATCCTCGCAGCTCTCTTGTAGTTTCTCATTAGTTTCTAGCAGACAAACTCTTAAGGGCGGGCAAACACGAAAGCATCGTGTTATCAGCCTCAGCTTCATTGAGCTGGGCGGTGGTGAGTGATCAGGTGTCTCCTAAAAAGGCAATCCCCCCGGTACCAAAGCCGAAAAGCTGGGTGGCTTGGTGTGGAATGGTAACAGGGGCCGGACACACTGGAGAGGATGCGAATGTGCTGTGGGCTCGAGTGCAAGCTTGTCAGCTGGTGCTGGACCTTGTTGAGAATCCTCCTGTCCCATGAGAGAGGAGTAAGAGGGGAGCATCAGTGACCCCCTGATACCATATAAGCTCAAGAGCTCAACACTTTAATCCCTCCTTCAGTGTTTTAAGCATCTTTATTCATCACCTCCTCTGACATCAGCAGCTGATCTATGCTTCAGTTATGTGCACTGGTAGAGACCTGTTCTCAGTTTCTTTAATCCCTACTTGGTTGACTGCAAATTACACAAATGTGCCACACCCAACCCTTATTTACATTCATCAGCTGCCCTTATTATTATACTCAGAGTAACACTAGACAAAGCATTACCAGAAGAACAATGATCATGATGATATACAGCAGGAATGCAAGTTGATAAGAGGCAACTGTTAACAAGTAGCCATTTTACATACACTCAAACATGATGGGCAACTCGTCCTCAGCAGGAGGATGTTTTCTCCCCTCCCATTTCCTGCTGATTTTTTTAAAAACATCTCTGAAATCACTGTGCTGGGTTTGTGTTAAGTGCAACTGGACATAAACAACTTTTATATAACACAAATGTATTATTATTATTATTATTATTATTATTATTATTATAAATTGGTATGTGTTGTTCAATATGAGCTGAAAGAACTTTTTTTAAAAAAAGTAAAACAAAGAGGCATGGGATCATTTCACAGTGGGGTCATCGGATAGTTTGTCCAGCAGAGGGCACTCTGACTCCTCTCCAGCACATTACCAATGACATCATTTTCCCTTTTTCAATAAAACTTCAATATTCATAGTTCTCAAGCATTTTGCCCATCACCATCTAGCTGTTTGAAAACTCTGAGGGGTAAATATACAAAGGTCACTGGATCAAGGCAACTGTAGTTAATTAAAACTAAACTAAAATCAAAAACTACAAATAGTTGTGAAAAAAACCCACCTTTTACAAGATTGTTAAAAACAACATGCTTTATTGACAACATTTATCAAGAAAACAATGTTCGGTATGCTTTTGCAGCAGAAACATTACTCTGTAAATACCTGTTTTCTTGCCAGCAAAAATAACACTGTCTTAAAGACCATGACCACGTGCGACTAGAAACAGCCGATCGCACATTCGACAACTAAAAATGCACTGAATGTAACAGAACACTAAATACTGGAAGTTGTTTTGTCACTCCTGAACCACAGGTGTTAGATAACAGCCACCCTGGCTGACGGTGGCGATGCTGACAGGACGGAAACTTTGTTATTAAAGCAAGATGTCTAACTTAATTACAACGGCAAACACTGTGACGCAATAATCAGTCTGGAAGTGAACCCACAATCCAGTCCCGATTTACCTTGAACTTAAAAAAAAAGAAAGAAAGAAAATGATACATTCACACACATACCACCACAGTTTATGAGTGACTGTGTTTACATAAATATGAGCATTTCCAACCAGGTTGTCAAGTTATTTCCCCCTGTAGGTAGCTGCAGATGCAAGAGAATTACTATCTTTATTTCAGCACATGGTTTAACTGAAGTGACAACACATGACAGAACCAGAACTGACAAATACAGGAAGCCGCACAGCTCACCCTGACTGAGGAGAGGGTGACGGGGACCTGAGCTCTGGTACCTTCTGCCTAGGGGTGCAACGATATTCGTATCGATATTGAACCGTTCGATACAGTGCTTTCGGTTCGGTACGCATATGTATCGAACAATACAAAATTTGTAATTTATTTTATCAACTTTCCTTCTGACGATGCTGTCTGTGTTGAGCGCTCAGTGAATCTGCGTTCGACTACTCCGCCTAGGGTTGACAGTGCAGCCTAGGCGGAGTAGTCGAACGCAGATTCACTGAGTGTTCAACACAGACAGCATCAGAAGGAAGAGCGCAGGGCAAGCTAGCGAGACAGAAGTTAAGCTCTCCTTACAACATGGACCTCCCCCACCCTCATTCAGATCTGGCGTTTGGAATTATTTTGGTTTTCATGTGACGTATGACCCTGAAGGTAAGCAAGTCATGGACTAAAGTAAAACAGTATGTTGGATGTGCCATGCAATGCTCAATTACATGGGTGGGAACTAGTGTGTTAGCGCAGTTATCTCGTTAATGTGTTGGCCGTCTAGCCCCATGCATGGGGCGATTGGCGGTAGCTCGTTAACGGAGATTTGCCGTGTTGTGGCGTTAACGTCATTTCAACGAGATTAACCTGAAAGCACTAGTGGGAACACAACGAATATGACTGCACATTTACGCCGACATCATCCTAGTGCAAAGACAAAAACAACAAGCATGCTACTAACTTTAGCCGAGTCATTTAGACAGCTGTTTAATATGCTGCTGAGAATATAGCCCAGAAGAAGCGGATAGTATAGCTTTTATTTTGGAAAGAGCCATTTCTCTGTAATAAACTCTCTTTTCCAAAGATGAGTGATTCCTCAATCAGATACAGGGCTTGCAATATCGCTAGCCCAACGTCCCGGGGCTAGCGATTTTTCCAGTCGGGCTACCAAAATCTATCTCTGCCCTGCCCGTCGGGCTATTGTAGGAAGGAAAAATATATGTCAATGCTTTTGCATTCTTTCGGAAATGTAGCTGGGTAATTATGTCATTGGCATCGGTGAGCCACTGTCAATATGTGACATATTGAAATCGCGTTTGAATTTGCGCTTGTTTTTTTGCTTTCACTTTGCAATCGCGGGAACTGTGTATAGAGAGCGACAGCACTGATCTGTGAGTGATGATAATTTGCGCACCAATTCCTCTGACATCGTCTTATTAATCGTTAGCTTACTATGCAAACATGACAAGTGAAATCTCCCGCAGCAAGCTTAAACATGTGAGAGGTTGATCGCGCAGAGAATCGCTGAGCTTATGTGAGTGCGCGTGTAAAAGCAGCAGGATATATATTTTAGTTCTGCTGAGCCAAATAAGACAGGTCAGGGTGAAGAAGTGACAGCCAAAGAAAAGCTTACCACAAAACGGAGAAGTTATGACAAATCAGACTATAAGGCAAAAAGAAAGTGCAGCTTTATGGTTTCATGGACAAAAGAATTTCTGTGGCTGCAATATGACGAGCTAAATAACCAGGGCTGCACATAAGTGGTCCGCAGGTGTGCATTCGCTGTCAAAATAAAAAACACGCACAAGGGTTAGGGTTAAATTTAAAAACTGTACTTTTGAGTTAAAATATATATTTATAATTTTAATAAATGACAAATTAAAAAGGCATGAACATTTTTTTGTATCGAAAAAATATCGAACCGTGACACCAAAGTATCGAACCGAACCGAACCGTGAATTTTGTGTATCGTTGCACCCCTACTTCTGCCATACTCTGGGATGTAGAGTGTTTTAGGTACACTTAAAGAGAAACAGTTAATCCTATTAATAATGATAATAATAATAATAATAAGCATTGCTGCACTGATCTCTTAAGTGTTAAAAGGCTCAAGTCTTCATTAAACTACAGAAAAGTGAGAAATGCTATAGCCCACTGCCACCACTAGATGGCAGCCTGAGCAGTGTTCATGTTGTCCTATGTAATAAATTCAACCAAATCTATAAAAAGCAATCTTCAGCCGTGTAAACAATCAGTTAAAATACTCCTTGCTGCGATGCACAACTTCATTATAAAAACGTTAGCACGTGAGAGAAACCTACTGCCACGAAACGCGAATAACTCCGATGCTCCACACAGTGCCGTCTGATTAAATAAAAACGTATAATCCTACAACAGAAAAAGTGTACTTCAGTGCAGTTTGTAGAGGTGACAAGTCATCCTCACCGGGATGACAGGAAAGAGTCAGGGCGCCCCTCAGCTTCTCTCTGTGTTCGTACTTTTAATCGCTGCTAAAGTCAAGACATAAAACCAACAAGTGTAATGCTGCAGCATCCCAAATGCTGCTTTTGCACCAACAACAAAAAAAAGTGCCACGACCTGTTTTTGCTCTTCTAAAGCTCCTTTAGAAGAGCTTCAGGCCTGAGCGAGCCACAGAAGTCACAACAAAAATCTACCGGCGTCAGTCTGAATACGAGCACATTAACTGACTGCTGCACTTCTCTCTGCAATCACCTGCGAGCTCCTCAGCTCACTTGAGAATGCCCCAAACAGCAGTAACATGTTTATCTCATCAACTTCATTTCCTTTTACGATGCTTTTTTTTTTTTGGTAATTCCTAATTCAGAACACAGACGTCCCTCTCTGAGCCTCTGCAGGAGGTAGAGCTATCAGGAGCAGCACAGAAAGCCTGCAGTTAGTGACAGAGACAGACGTTCAGTGGGGTTTGTGTGATGAAATGAAAGTGACACCACTGTAACAGATCGATAAAGCCTTTGTGATTCTGCTGGTGCTCAACAAACGTGCTTCTCTACCTAGATCTCTGAACACAAGATGTGGAGTTTAAGGTGAATTATTCCAGCTTTTTACATATCAACAAAACCAAAGATATGTGGGATGGTATTGTAAATAAGGCAATATGCACAGACACACACACAAACACACTCAAGCTCACTTCCTCTGTCTGCTCTCACTGTAACTTGGAGAGCAACACATTCGCAACATCCGTGAAAATAACCTTAATAGCACCACCCCCACTCACACACACACACATCATGGCACCACTCCACACTAGCTCACAAAACATGCAGAGTTTAACTTCCAACCGACTCTCTGGCTGTCACTGTACCGAGGCTGCTGGTTAGTGAGTCCACAGGTGTGGTTTTACACCTGTCGGTGAGAAGTTTGAGCATTTACATCCTCTTCACATTGCTGTTTGTGTCAGCAAACAACAACTAAAAAAAGAAAAAAAGTTCTCTTTCTGGCTGATTCCCGTCCTGCTTTCCATTTTAAAAGTTCGGGTCTCTCCCTTTCAGAGGCATCGTATGCAGTTGGAAGAACAATCCTAATGGAAAAAGCTGCAGTCAGGCTTAATTAGAAGTAGTCTCATTTTTGGCTCGTTTGTATCAAAAACCTCATTCAGGAAAAGAAAACAGGAAGAAATGCGAAACTCAATCCGCTGCATGAAGCCGGGACAAACATTATGTCACGTTGCGTTTGGTCCCCATCACAATCGGCCGAGCAAATTCCACAAAGTCGTCGATCAGGACGGGCCAGGCCCCTGAGGAGAGTGAGCAGAAGAGGAATACGTTAGAGGGAATATAAATAAACAAGATTTAAGTAGTGAAATCACGATTCAAGACATCACAGATAAGAAAGTTAGATAAAAGGGTGGCCTTAAAGGAAGTGACTCTGCTGTAGATGGTTTTTAAAGGCCTGCCAATTCTTTTGCCCGCTACTTGTCAACTTTCCTTCATTTTTTTTTTTAGATTCACAACACACGCTATTGAGATATACCCAGTTCTTGCTAAGAGCTGTTTAGCTGCTGAAAAAATACAATTTTATACCTGTCAAACTGACTTATTGTTGGCCTTTATCATAGATTTAGCTTAAGAAATGTGAACTACTAGAAAATCTGGCTCATTTAAAGCAAAAGAAAGCAATTATTGGTGGCTCAAAGCATTTGCACAGTACTTCAAGTCACTTGTGCGCTGGCGTAGGGGCAGACAAAGAGACAACACCCTGAATTATTCGTATTTAATGTTACAACTGATGAGCTTTTAATGTGTTCACCGATCATCTTCATCCAGACTCGTTAGCTCACCTTCCTCATCATAGTTTGACATGTCGTCTGCAATCATATTGCCAAAGTCCAGGAGGAGGTTCCATGTGTCCCTGGGAATCGATCGTTTGTGATGCTCCTGAATGCAGCACAGCAACAGGAAACGTTTGGAGTTTCATTGTGATCATAAAAAAAAACTAAAAAAAACCCACTTTTTTTTTTTAAATTACAAAGGCAACAAACAAACAGCCTCAATTAAAGGTGACATAACTCTAAACTGTCAAAAATCAATGTGGGGGATTGGATTATTTCTTTTATATAGGTCAACAAGATGGACAAAGCATGCTTGAAATGCCAGGGAAATCGATTCATGCATGTCAGATACCCAAATGTCCCACTGATCCAAAAATGAAAAGAACGGGGAGACAACAGAACATCCCACACTCACCAGCAGGAAGCGGTTCCACAGATCCAGGAACTTGAACCGACCTGTGAGAACTAGATTCCAGTAAGCCACGGCCATCTCCAGGTCTAGAAAGCAGAAAATCTGTTTAAGGGTGGATGCTTCATGTTTTTGATTAAAAACAGTGTTTTCCCTACACACTGTCATTCTTACCTAACCCCTTCTGGCCTGGGTTCTTGGCAAAACTGAAGGTAAACTGGTAGAAGTCTTTGAACTTTCCTGAGTCTTTCAGCTCCTGCTCTAGTCTGGGAAGAATGGCCTTAAGCTTTTCAGGGCTGTCGCACCTGTAGGACATGATGATGATGTAAAGTCTGAAATATGAAACCTTAAATACTCGTATGACTCGTCTTACAGAGTCAAACGGCACAGTACATACACTCATATGTCAGAAATGCAGTACAGTTAATCACAAAATAGATTTCAAAGCCAGTTACTGCTCACCCTAGCTCAGCCATGCCATCCAGGAACTCCTTCCTGCTGAACTCGCACTGCGTGGCTGCTCTGAACTTCCACGCCACCACCAGTATGCTCATGCTCGCCGGATCTAGAATCAGGTCATCGCAGAATTGCTGGATCCCGTCGATGCCTATCTTGTTCTCATCCTGGGGATCTACAACAAAAGCCGAAAATAATGAGCGCGACGGGATGAGCGGATCGCTCCGATTTCAATCCCTGACACCTGCCTTTGTATCTGTTGTAGAGCTGCTCCAGCTTCTTGCGGTCCACTGAGGTTTTCATGGATTCTTTGTAGTAGAGGTCTGGGTTCTGGAAGTAGTTGTCTGTGGCGACTTCTAGTTTCCAGTCATTCTGTGCCAGGCAGTACACAGCTGTCCTTTCGCCTGCCTGCGTGAAGGACATAAACTGCCGAACTTTGTCCTTCTGTGATGACTTCAGCTTGTGCTGGAAAGTAAGGAGGGATGCAGGTGAATGCAGGGGCCAAAATATAAATGAAATAGGAAAGAGTATCAAATGTGATAAGGTAAGATAGACACGGGTAGGGATGGGTATCGAAACCCGGTTCTTGTTGAGAACCGGTTCCCACTATTTCAATTCCTTGAAAGTGTTTGCCATTTTTGCAAACAATTCCCTTATCGATTCCAGTCGCCCCGAATGACGTCACCGCGTTGCTTACCTGGCAGGAAACACGGTGCCTAAGCGGCTCAAATGCTCAAAAGTTTGGTTATACTTTATGAGAACCGATGACAACAGGGCAACTTGCAATACTTGCAAAGTAGAGATTTCATTTAAGGGAGGAAACACTGTGAATTTGCAAAAGCATTTGCTCACAAAACACACGATGACCTTAAATGAATGTCGTGTTTTTAATTCCGCTCCGGACTCGTGAATCTCAACCCAGCAGCAGCGGTAACGTTTGCACGTCCTCTCCCGTTAATGCGGCAGGTAAATAATCAACTAACAGTGCATATTATGTTAGCGCGATCTGCCTTATTACAAAACCTGCCATTACTGTGCGTTTAGGTGACCATGATGAGAGAGACAGACAGAGTCTGGCTCAGATGCTGGCAGTTCTCGCTGCAGTCTACCGATAGCGTCTCCTTTCAGGCCAGGATAGACAAATGTCACCGAGCAGTGACTAAGTTTGTGGTCAAAGGCTTGAACCTATTTGCCACAGCAGATGCCCCCGATTTCACTTTGGTAAGTGAATGTGTTTAATTGTAGGCAGGGACATTACTGGATATTCTTGTGTAATTGCTACAGAATAATTTATGTTACACTTTGTTATTGCAACGGGATAATATTTATTTTATTATTTTACATTTACAATTTTTTTTTCCTGGGAACCCTGTGACACCCCATTGAAGAGCCGTAGGCTGGACCTCTTAAGATCTCACTGTTGGGTTTGTAAGGCCATGCTACTCCTAAATTTCTATCTTGTTCAAAGAGAAGATATAAAACAAAGTTCTAAGCTAATCGACCTTAGTGTTCTCCTTTTCTAAAAATAAGAATCGATAAGAGAATCGATAAAGAATCGAATCGTTAAACAGAATCGAAAATGGAATCGGAATCGTGAAAATCTTATCAATACCCATCCCTAGACACAGGCCCTTCTTTCAAGTAATTAAAATATTTCAAGCTGCATATAAATTCAAATAATGCTCATCAAACCAACATTACAAATTCTGGACCCCTCTAAGTCCTGGGGTAATGGAGGACAGGTCCCCCACTTCGCCAGCTTTGGTAATCCTGCCATGCATCATCAGACTGCACACCAACATTCAAACATACAGGGTAAGTGCTATTAGAGTACGCTAGAGTGCAAAGACTTCCCTTTAAGTTGAGGCTTTCACTAGAAACTCCACAGAAAACTTGCTGTGCGGTCTCTCACTACTTTAAGCTTTGCATGTAATTAAAAAGTAAAAGGCTGGAAACCAGGTGTGCCACAGCGCTGATGTTAGCACTTGCAAATGCACGGCCACGAGGTTCGGTTAGTCCACGAATATGCTGTTTGATCATGTGGCCCGTCTTTGCAGACCTGACCCACGCGATGATCAAACAGCAAACGCACTATGGCAGGCCACAGCTCGTCGACCTGGTCCTTCTAGGCACGGGGGAGGGATCCTTCACGGGGTATCCTCACCTGGGTCAGCATCGCAGACGAGCTACCCCATAAAGGCAAAGGTACGTGGCGCAAGTGCATGCATCCCGTCTCAAAAACATCAACAACTGACCTCCCGTCTCCCCTCACATTCCTCACACACATCTCTGACGATGCGACACTTGGCCGCGGACACCCCGACCCCGCACACTGCGGTGACCCCTGAGCGTCAGAGACAGCTGTTACTGTCTGAGGAGCTCATAAACGGGGATAAACAACTCTAACGGTTTCTCATTTTTAATCTCACCTACCATTTTTATCACCCGCTGTTTTGGCCAACTTGAGATCCAATTTCCCCCAGGCACGCATGCGCAAAAGAACTGGGCTACTGTACGGCAATTGGAGTCGTGGGTAATGTAGTTCAGCACCGCTGAAATTCAAGATACAATCCCCGCTTCGGTAAAATACTTGTTTTATTCTTAAATATTGTGCAACGTCTCTGACACCGCCTAAAAAGTCTCATTATTACTCCGCGTCTATTACTGCGATACTACACCGTGAGTATAACCCTTGTTGAGGGGGACGGGTCATAGAACTAGGCGTGGAGATAATTTAACGGTATTTTTTCTCGCTTCACCGAAATAATACGACTTTACACAACAGTGAAAATGTGTCATAACCGAAAAATAAAAGAAAAAACGGAGAAGCGCTACCATAACGTAAAAGCACTTGACGCAAGAGTCGAGTCGAAAACGCAAAACACCTGAGAACTACAACTCCCATATCAAATCTGATAAAGATGTTTCGGAAGTAATCTGAAGATGGATCTTTAATTTTTATCGACAGGAATATGTTCTGAAAGCAGAGGAGGGGTTGTTTAGTTTTAGTTGCGCCTGGTGTAAATGGGGAGGGGATCCGCTGTCGACACACACGACTGTCATTTCTTTGCTAATGTTAGCAAAGTTGAGATAGCGTTAACGGCTGTGTCACAAGTGTGTGTGTGGACTCAGCTGGCTGGAGCTGGTCTGACAGCTCCGGGCAATTTGGAAGCTAACTTAGCTTTACCTAACAGCTTATTCAACTTTAGCCACACTAGAACTAACTCAGCTGTTTTAGGGACTGGGCGTTTGTACCTACCTGGGAAAAAAAGTATTGTTACCCCTTCCTGTCTGCCTGCACCGACACTGCTACCGACGGCCCGGAGGTCGGAGTAAACATGAAGTTGGTGGCCAAGTAAAAACCGGTGAACGCCTGCACCGACGCTGTCTCCAGCTATGTGGCAGGAGAGGAGGGGTGGTGGTAGTGCGGCACAACAGCACGATTGTTTCCTTCTTCTTCTGCTGCTCCTTCAGTCGTGGAGTTGAGAGCCAGGACAGTACACACATTTCGCAGGTAGTGATTTCTTTACTCATCTGTTTCTGCTGATATACCCACTCATAGAAGTCGAGTAATCTGTGTTTGGGACAGTGAAGAAAATGGGTGATTTCACTGGCTGTCCGTGCTGTTTCCTCGGTATGTCATTCATACCTGGCGGTGTGTGTTATTAAGATAGCTAAATGTCCTCCCCGTTTTATTTTACATTGACACGTCTGTGCTCCATTTTTTATGTGTTTTTTATGCACATCCTGACAAGGTAAAACTTCAAGTTTTAGGTACGAGTCCAAAGTTTAGTGCAGATCACCTGTGGGAAGGAACATTTTCATTTTGAGTATTTCTTTTTACATCACTACAACAACAAAGACTTTGTCATACAAAGCAATGTATTATATTTTTAAAAATCTACTCTATCGAAACCAAATAAAACATTAACCTTTAATGTTACTGTGTCAGTAATAATAATAGAATGGAGGCTGTTTATAATGGCATTGGTGTTTTATTTTTAACATACATAACCTGTTATATAGTCATTTAACATTGTTAGTTTTTCATGGTGTATACGCGGTCTTTTTTCATAGATCAAGCGTTTGTAAAGTGAAAGGAAATGTAGGGGAAATGTTTAAACTGCACTTCTGGTTTTGTTTACATTAAATTCTCTGAGGGTGACATGGCTTTTTTCAAGTTTGTAATGCCTTAAATCTGAGAACCTGTGTGTGCGCGTATGTGTGCTTGTGCATTTCAGCAGCTCAAGACGGAACAGTGGTATTACTGATTTCTAGCTGCAGTGGCAGAGCGTCTGCAGCCTAGCCCAAAGGAAGAAGGACATAGGAGGAGTTTGGAAAGTAAACATCTCTCAGCTTGACTCATGCTCACAACAGTGCAGACTGCCTTGGCTGCGAGTTGAATGTATTCAGTGTTGGTGTGGATAAAGATTAAATGTAAAGCAACCTGGATGTTTTGTTTTTTTGGTTGTTTCTTTTTTAAATACAATCCTTTCCCTCACTATATACACTGCAGCGTATTTGATGAAGGCAGCAGAGGAAGCAGCTCTGGAATTTTTTACAGGTTAAGCATTCAGTCACATTAAGGTGAAGCTTAATAATAAGAACTGCTAGCAAGACGGAACTCATGTTCAGCTGCCACCACACCCTGCTTAAAGACTGAACAGGCTGTTGGTATAACAATAGTAAATATACAGGTTGCATAAGTACACACTGTATCTCACATAACAACACTCACTTTGCTTTCAGAGCTGCCTTAATTCTTCATGGCTTATATTAAAAAAAAAAGTGCTGGAAACATGGGAGAGGGATTTTGGTCCAAATTGACATGACAGCATCACACATGGCTCCATGATCTGAGTCATATGTTCCACCACATCCCAAAGGTGCTCTACGGATTGAGATCTGGTGACTGTGGAGGCCATCTGAGTGCAGTGAACTCATTGTCATGTTCAAGAAACCAGTTTGAGATTATTTGCGCTTTGTGAGATGGTGTGTTATCCTACAGGAAGGAGCCATTGGGAGATGGGTAGATGGTAGTTTGGTTTTAAGGGGATTACTTAAATCACATTTCTTTCCCATTTTGATGCTCAGCTTCAGTTCCAGAAGGTTGTCTCAACCATGTCAACAAATGCATTGAATTTTTGCCATATGACTGGCTGATATATAGATATATTTGCATTGACACTCAACCCATCTTAATCTGTCATACTATTTTGTTTTTTTTTTACTTTTTAAAAAAAACCTTTTCCATATCCAGGCCTCACACCCGTCTTCAGTCCCCCTCACACCCTGGTGAAGACGCGAGTAGGACTTTGGATGCAGGCTGTATGTTGGCTGCTGTGCCTCAGCCTGGCAGGGGCATCTGCCGTGGTCCACAAAGACCAGGTGGCCCAGCATGCCGTCAAGCTCTATCGAAGTAAAAGGGCTGCACACGGGCAGAGCTGGGTGGCTGGTAACTGCAAGCGGCTGGTGGGCCTCCTACGTCAGAAAAATGTGGTTTTCAAGAAGCTGGAGGCTGCTGCCGATGCTGTTGGGAAAGACCGGAGCCTTTCAGAGACTGAGAAACACTTCCAGGTACCAGACTGAGAAAAAGCAATCTGATGGAGCCAAGAGCTCCTTTCAAATTGTTATCCACTGAAGAGTTAGAGACATTTAACTTTTGCATAACCTGTAATTCTTCTTTAGGTCTCTAAACTGTTTGCCTCTCTGACTGTTGCACAGAATGACTGTGCATGCTTATAATTCATGTTTCCTATGATATGTGCATGTAGCGATAAGATGACTGGTTTGATTAAAACAACTAACAGGAGAAATAGCTAAGCACCACTTTTAGACTTTTATACCAGACCAAGCTGAAAACACATTTAAATTTAATGTGGTTTCTTCAAATCTTCAAAGTTTTTTTTTCTAGTTTACCTCTGAAACGATCTGAATGAAATGCCTTCTGGTTAACTCACTAAAACACAACACCAGACTGAGAGGCAGTTTCTTCCCCAGAGCTGTGACATCCATCTAAATTCAACATGTGACTTTCTGCACATATTTATTCTGCATATACGGATAGTGTGCATTCAGTTGTTTTATTGTGTTTAAGTGCCTCTTCTGATGCGTGCCGAGAGTCACATAAAATGCACCTTCATCCTATTGTAACCTGCTTCATCACAATCTGTTTTGTCCTGTTTGTCATGTCCAGTCTCCGATGAAGAATTGTAAACTGCACTGCACACGGTGGCTTCAGTGAAAGATGACCAGAGACATTTTACCGATTGACAAGTTTCTGTTTGTCTGCATTAAGGTTCACACTCTGGAGGTTTTGCAGAAGGAGCTGAATGAGAGCGAGCACCTCGTGTTCCAGGCGTTGCACAGCCTGCAGAGAGCGCTACAGGGAGACTACAAGGATGTGGTCAACATGAAGGAGAGCAGCAGACAAAGGCTGGAGGCCCTCAGGGAGGCAGCCATAAAGGTGAAGTCAGCTGTGTTTCATTATTTGTATCTCAGTTTTTCAAAAGACAGGGAAATATCAGAAGCCCAACAATCAGATGACCCACTATGAGTAAGCTCTTTGGTGACAGTGGAAAGAAAAAACTGTCTTTTAACAGGAAGAGACCTGTAGCAGAAATGGAAACTCCCAAAAAAGACTATCCAAAATGTAAATTTATTATCAAATAAGTCCTGTGTGAATATAGGAGACTGTTGATATGATCATCCTACAGACCTCAAAATTTAAGACTGAATCTTTAATACACATTTCCTACATTCATCTCTCCTAACATATGCATGGCCCCTCTTATCTCACTTCAGGAAGAACAGGAGTACGTGGAGCTGGTGGCGGCTGAGAAGCATCAGCAGGAAGCTGTTAAAAGCGCTTTGGCCCAGAACAAGACTCTGTCCATCCTGGATGAGATCCTGGAGGATGTCAGGAAGGCAGCCGACCGACTTGAGGAGGAGATCGAAGAGCACGCCTTTGACAACAACAAGCAGGTCTGCAGACAGTCACTGTCACATATTTTGGTTACTCAAAAACTGAAGATGATAGTGATTGTAGCTCCTTCCGTGCTGTGTGCTGTGTAGATGAAAGGAGTGAATGTAGAGGCCGTGCTGAGAGTGGAAGACGACGAAGAGAATGGAAGCAAGAGGAAGAACAAGTCCAGGCAAAAGGAAGTGGAGGATGACCTGGGACTGAGCATGCTCATTGACTCGCAGAACAACCAGTATGTTCTGACTAAACCGCGAGACTCAACAATGCCGAGAGCCGACCACCACTTTATCAAAGTCAGTCATTCCTCGCGTGTATAAGAAGCAGATACTCTGTATTAATTTGTTTTGAGTCGTTTTTAGTCAGTATTGACGGGTTTTTTTAAACATGTATGTGCAGGACTTGGTTTCAGTGGTGATGTTGTCTCTGCCCTGTGGCTGGATTTGCACTCTGGCGGGTCTTCCTCCCATGTTTGGATATATCATCTGCGGGGTCCTGCTTGGTCCTTCTGGGCTCAACAGCATCAAGGTGTGTGAGAGCGAGACTGTAATTAATTTTTTTTAAAGCAGTCTTTTTTTCTACTTTCTGTGCTTGTTGTTTATATCTGTGCTCGGCTTTGCTTGTTGCAGTCTATGGTTCAGGTGGAGACTCTCGGGGAGTTGGGTGTGTTTTTCACTCTCTTTGTGGTCGGACTGGAATTCTCACCTGAGCGCCTCAGAAAGGTAAATGAAGAAGATTTTGCTTTTGGAATAATGCAAAGGCAAAGGCAAGTCTGGCACTGATGCCAATGACATGGTCAAACTGTTCTGTGTGTTGTATTGCGGTGGTGCAGCATGACACGAATTAACCAACATCAGTATGAAAGCAACTTTTAAAACAATACTTTTATGTCCTTCAATGTTTGGTTTAGAGCAGGGGTCTCCAACTCCAGTCCTCGAGGGCCGCTGTCCTGAAACCTTTCCATGCGACCCTGCTGCAACACACCTGAATATGATTAGTAGGTCATTAGCAAGACTATAGAACCTGACTGCATGCTGAGGTGGCAACCCCTAACCCTACTCATGTCAGTTTAAGTAAATGTAAGTGTTAGGAATAATGTACTTTTATTGCACCATGTTCATTCACTCATGAGCTACTGGAACATGAATCAAATGGCTGAGTTGCCACCTCAGCATGCAGTCAGGTTCTATAGAGTCCTTCTAATGACCTACTAGTCGTATTCAGGTGTGTTGCAGCAGGGACGCATGGAAAAGTTTCAGGGCAGCGGCCCTTGAGGACTGGAGTTGGAGACCCCTGGTTTAGAGCCTGATTGGTATATTATTAGAGCTGAAAAGAAGGCGACTGGACTTTACGTTTTTTGAAGACCGCACAAGGGTTTAAATACCTGGGACTCTCAACCTTTTGGTTTTAGAAGTGAAGAAGCCTCTTGGATGAGAAGAGAAATGATTTTAAAAGAACACTTAAAGAAGTCTGGTCGCTTTCTTTCTAACCTCCTTAAACAGCAGTGACCTGGATGACCGAGAAACTACGCAAACATATATTGGATGTTAGCAGCTGATGTTTGCCAATGTAATGTGTAATTACTGTCCAGTTTGTGCTAATATAGAAGCTTTTTTTATGCTTGGGATAATTTAGAAAAAGTTTAAGTAGCAGCGGACATGCTGAAGAATATTGGCTGATACATCTAGATTTAATTCCACATCAGTATTAGAATGTTTCTGTAAAATCCACTATTGCTCACAGTCTAGTTGTTTTAATACCATTTGTTTTTAAAGCCTCTGTTACTTACTTTATGGACAGTCATCATCCAGTCATCAACCTGTCTATGTGTGCATAGGTATGGAAGATTTCAGTTCAGGGTTCCTGCTCTTTGAGTCTGCTGATGGTAGGAGCCGGTTTGCTGTGGGGACAAGTCCTGCATATTCGACCCACCCAGACTGTCTTCATCTCTACTTGTTTGTCCTTGTCCAGCACTCCACTGGTGTCCCGCTTCCTGGCAGGAGGAAGCAGAGGAGATAAGGAAGGTTTGTGTTTTATGTGTCAGGACATAATAAAGCAATCATCTGGTTATTACCAGGTCCTAAAATTAGGTAAATACAGTATCAGATGAACAATAACACATGATACATTACACAGTGTCCTTGTGTATTTTGTAAGAATGAAGCCAAAATGCAGAAGCTGTATGAGGTGATCCACCATGCTATGAGATGTGACTAGCTGGTTTTTCCTCTTCACTACTTCCATTTCAAAGATAAAAAACAGAGAAAATCTATATTTATCCCTCTGGCCACATTCCAGAAAGTTAAGCATACCTCAGATACCAGTTATAGCAGCATTCAGCAGATCCTCCCTTACCTCTGATAGTATATAGCTGAGTAGGATTTTGTGACCTGCATGCCTGTGTTGACTTCTGCTAGCACAGCAGCGGTAAATGATTTTTGCTCACAGTGAAGAAAAATCACATTTATTTTACATTTAAGAGCAGCTTGCCTATCCACAGGCCTTTTCCCATGCCATTACTCTAGGTAATTTACACATTTTAATGTAGGCAAATTTAATATCACACTACATCCGCTTATACAATATTGATTACTAGGAGTGTTTTCCTTAGCCAGTGATCATTAACGTGTTTGTGTGTGTGTGGCAGCTGAGCTGGACTACAGCAGCGTTCTCCTTGGGATGTTGGTGATGCAAGATGTTCAGCTCGGCCTCTTCATCGCTGTCATGCCGACTCTGATCCAGGCACAAAGTGGAGAGTTGGACGGGTGTGTTGGTCTTTCTGTTGTTATTGCATGTGTGCTCTGTGTAAACACGCACACAGCATTGTAAACTCTTCCCTCTGTGCACCGCAGCTTCCTGTATGGCAGCCTCCACGTGCTCTATCTCCTGGCCCAGGTCCTGGTGTCGCTGGCTGCTGTGCTTCTGCTCTGCTTGCTCTTCAGATCATTCCTGATTGGCCCCTTTTACAAGAAGCTTCACACTGAGAGCAAAGGCAACAGGGAGATCCTGGTGCTGGGGATGGCAGCTTTTGTCTTTTTCATGCTGACAGTATGCTGTCTGTTTTTAACCTTTTCTTTTAGATAAAGATCTCACTTTATTCACTTATTATGTATTTCATGTTCTTGTCTAACCCGTCGTGTGTCTGTGCTGGTTCTTTTCTTGCTGACTCATGCTGCAGGTAACTGAGGTGCTGGATGTTTCCATGGAGCTCGGTTGTTTCCTGGCTGGAGCTTTGCTGTCCTCACAGGGTCACATGGTCACAGCAGAGGTCATGGGATGCATCGAGCCGATCAGAGACTTCCTTGCCATCATCTTCTTTGCTTCTATCGGTTAGCCTGAACGCGATCATGTGACTGATCTGACCTTGGTGTTGCGTTAGTTTTGTGTTGTTTACCGTGACTTTACTGAATGGTAAGTGTGTGTCTGTGTGATGCTGCAGGTTTCCACGTGTTCCCGACATTTGTGCTGTATGAACTCACCATCCTGCTGGCGCTAACTCTCACACTCGTCATTATGAAGGTACAGACTACTCCTGTGTTTTGTCTTTGTTTTTTGCTTTTCTTTGTCTAGCTCCAGTTTCTGTTTCATTTGACTCCTTATTTCCTTCCAGTTTATGATGGCTGTACTCGTGCTGTCAGCAATCTTGCCTCCAGGGTCTCGGCACATACAGTGGATCGTCTCTGCTGGCCTCGCTCAGGTCAGCGAATTCTCCTTCGTCCTGGGCAGTCGTGCGCGTCGAGCTGGCATCATCTCCAGAGAGGTCAGTGATTACCTCTTATGTTAGTGTTGGCATCTGTTTTACTATTCAGACAGAGGAGAATATAGTAGGTGCTCAATTTGACTTTTGTTTGCTTCGTCTTCTGCCTTAAATAATCATTTATTAATGATTGTTTAAAGCAGAATTAGACGAGACCTATAATACCCTGTTCCAGGTCAATACTTTTATGTTATTCTGAGCTGTAGCTGACTCGCCCCTCCCTTTCAGCCAGTTTTCTTCTGATTGGCTGCCCCTCCCAAAAACAGGTTTGAACAGTAGCTGGGCAGATCTTCATGTGTAGTGTCAATCATCCATTGTCTATTTACAAAGAAGAACCAACTGCATTGGTTAGTTTTTAGCCAAAAGACCTATTATCGCTGATCTAAGCTAATCCTATAATGACGCAGTAATCTTTGCATCGTAAAGAATCGTGACTAGGACGACCGTCTATGTCACTGATATCTTGGCATTTAAGAACATCCATCTCTCTCCCTGGGGTATCATTGTGGAATAAATCAAAGAGTGTTAAATTAGCTTTATTCAAAGTCTGTGTTAATGACATTTCGCCATCTGATTATTGGATCTTTATTTGGTTTGCCTCTCTGGCTCTGTGCAGGTGTACCTGCTGGTCCTCAGCGTCACCACTCTCAGTCTGCTGCTGGCTCCGCTGCTCTGGAAGGTTACCACACACAGATGGGTTCCCCGCACCGAACGCAGACCAGTCACATGACCACACTGACTTCAGCACCAAAGGGTTCTCGTTTGAGTTTTGCAGAAATAACAGTGGCATAACAAGAAGTTTTATTTATGCAGGACCAAATCTCCCTCTTTTTCTTCTTCTTCTTCTTCTTCTTCTTGTACTGACTCAATCTGCTGCTTTAGAGGAGAGTGACTTGAGGTCCTTAATCAAAGCCTGCTTCTGACTGTTAAAAAAGCCTTCATTACAGTTTCTCCATCCTAGGTATGGTCCAAATTGGTGTAACATGTAGTGTATGTGCTAGATAAACTATACTGTATTTTAATATCACATGCTGAAATAGTTTTACATGTAATCTGGAAACATCTGTAAGGCTCGGTGGTGTCTGCTACTTACAAAAAACCTTTGATAGAAAGCACATGTTTTGAGGAGAAGCACAACAGATAAGAGATCCTTTACGCTGTGACGCTTTTGATGTCAGAAATGCCTTTCTTCTTATTTTCAGACACTTGTTTCATCAGTCATTCCGTCACTTATGCAATTTGAACCTTAGATTTGCCTCCTCCATGTAGAAATCACATGACAGTTCAACACATCTCCATATATTGTTTTGTGATCTTATGAATAGGTGAAATATTTGGGAAGTATTTTTTTTGTATTATGTAAAACGACCTCCGTCGTTCTTCTAGATGACTATATTACTGTTCACTTTGTCTTCTTCGGCTCTTGGTTATCGTAGATGACAGATTGTGCTTCTGACTGACGTAAAAACCTTCTGTGTGCTGTATTTAATCAGAAGTGGGTTATTCTGATCATCGTGCTACTGTGAATTTTGCTATAATAGCACTCTCTGAAGACTGTAGTTTGTTACTCTTTTTTTTCTTGGCAAATGTCAGAACACCGTGGTAGGTCACACTACTAACAAACTCAGAAGGTAGATAATGAAATACATGATTTTAGGAGCAGAAATGCATCAGACACTAATGACAACTCTTCGCTGACGTTACGTTTGAATACAAAATGCACTAGTTAACCCTGAATGTCAAACTTATGTGCCTGCTCAACACTTCTCTGCACTAAAAACAAGACTTTGAGGAGTGTATTCCTGCTCATCTTGTGCTGTTAGTGTCTTATATTCCATAAAGTGCAATGTAAATGTGTCCAACAGCCAGGTTACTGAATATTTTAATATGATTCTCAGATACTGTTTCTTTCTTTTCTGTTTACATACATGTGTGTTGGTGGTCATGGCAGACACTACAAGTCATAAAGAAGTGCTGTTTTCATTCATGATTGTGTATTTCTAAACTGCTAAATTCATTTTATTTATTAAAAAGAAGATGACAACGAAGAATTTATTTGGTCTCGTGTTTGCTTTCCTCCTTTGATCCAGTAATTGCACTGGGAAACTTGGCAATTAATTAACTGTAGTTGTGTTGTAGAGACGCAAAAAGTTGCTTAAGAGGTTCATTTCTGAAAAAATCTACAATAATCAGGAACTTTGTTAGCTACGCCTGTTCAGTTGCAAATCTCTAATCAGCCAATCGCATGGTTAAGACCACCTGCTGAAGTTCAAACCAATCATCAGATCAGGATGCCGGGATTTTCCCACACAGCCGTCTCTAGTGTTTACAGAGAATGATCTGAAAAAACAAAACCAGATGGTGTAATGGTGTGGAGGACATACGACATACAAGTGTATTACATACACTCGTATGTCTTCACACGCATATACACTTGAGCGACATCCCCTTCTAGATTGGTAGGGTTTAATATGATGTTGGTCAACCATTTACATCTCTAACAGCTTCATCTCTCCTGGGAAGGCTTTCCACAGGATTGAGGAACGTGTGGGAATTTTTGTCCATTCATCCATTTGTGAGGTCAGACACTGATGTTGGATGAGAAGGCCTGGCTCAGGTGTGGGGTTGAGCTCAGGACTCTGTGCAGGCCAGTCAAGTTCTTCCACACCGAACCTGCTGTGGTTCTACGTGGCCTACCTTGTTGTGGCTGTTGTTCCCTATTGCCTCCACTTTGTTATAATACCACTAACAGATGACTGTGGAATATTTAGTTCCACATGAATGTTTATAGAAGCGTTCATGTGTGTCTGTCCACGTGATTAAAACATTCACTCGTCACCAAACACAGTAATCCTTTCCACGAAAACGACAGCAGGCTTACGAGACCTCAGGAAACCTCAATAATAATAATGTGAGACACACCTACACGTGTCCGTCTGTGTCTCTGTATGTGTGCACACCAGCATGCTTGCACCGTGTAAGCTGATAACTTACAAAGTCTGCAGTCAGCACATCCCTGAGAAACCTCCTCACTGTCATCATCCTATTATCTCGAGGAGACGGCAGCCAGTTACAGACACTCTACAGCTGATACTCAGATTTTTATTAGTCAGAAGTGACCGTTCTGATTTTGCTCATTCTCATAGTCAAAACTATATAATTGTTCATATCATTTTATTTGTTATTATTCAGACTCTTCATTATGTTGCTTAAATACATTTATCCACTGTTTCTAAGGACACATTTGGAGGTCACAACGCTTGAATTTTGCTCCTTCAGATTTCTAGATCTTACAATTTATTTTGCAACAACATTAATAAATTACTTGGAAACTTAGGTCTATAGACTGCTTAAGTTGAATACAAGTGGCTTAAAGGCGGTTTGATAAGTATCCCTACAGATCCAGATACATGATACTAGCAGGTGAGTAGTGGTACTGTGTGACTATCTGACATGGTTCATTTCACTGCTTTGAGGTAAAAGACGACTTTCCCCTCATAGGGGTCGTGGATGTTTTCGTAGCTGATCTTTTCAGACACCACTCTGCACTGGATCTTGGCTTCCTTCTCTCCGACCAGGCTGAACCGAACGGCCACCAGTGGGTTGACATAAGTAGGCTGTAAAAGAAAGAAAGAAAGAAGAAGAGGCAGAGTGTTGGTTCCTTACCCAAGTGCAACATAAGAACGAGGGTACCTGAACAGAAAAAAAAGTGCTTATGATGTGGCACCGAATCATCTCAAGACTCTTATGATAAAATAATGGTAGAGAACCTGCAACAGTATAAATAAAAAACTCCAACAATCCAACAATCATCAGTGAACAAGCACTCAACAAAGAGGATTGTGAATTCGGTGTCCATATCTGACATCCAGAGATCAAAGCAAATGAGACACGATGTTTCTAATTTTAGCACTTCTGTGCATGTGAACAAAGGGAGACACAAACATTCGTTTAAAGAGCGAGTTCTGGTCAAAGCACTGAAGATCAAAGTAGTTCCACCCAGAGTAAATGTCTGGCTGTGTTTTAGGGCCAAATACCATAACTGTAGTTTTGTTTGTATTTGGCTCATCCAGGCCATTATAGATGAAAATCCCAGGGTGTGATCTCCATAGCAAAATAAAACGCCTCTAGTGTTTTCCTATATTTAGCCTTTATTGGACAAAATGGTTGAGAATGGGCAGGAAATTTGGTCCAGGCTGAATTAAACCCAGGTCTCTGCAGCCTTTCAGCACATAGCCATGCTCTGCATCCTGTATGCTCCACTAATATGTTTCATCTTTGTTCTTCAGTTCAACTCATGTTATCAAATTAAGTAAGTAATGAGGTTAAGAAAGCACAGAGTGACCAGTTTCATTATTTCTGTGTATCAGGCTGGTGTTTCACCCTTTTTATGTATTTGTGCTAAAAGCAAATGAAGGTTACTGTACATGGAAGAAGCCTCCTGAATATTAGATCATTATCTGCTGTCTTACCTGTGCTAGATTTCCATAGTATGGGAAGTAGGAGGGATCCATGATTCCACCGTCTGGGAAATACTCTATTTTTGCCACACTGTCCTCTCCATCCTACATCCAAACAGAAACAGAGTTTTATTTTATTGAAAGAAGATCTTGATTCATTTTGTGAATCTTTGTTAAACTGTGGCTGATGAGTTTAAAAGGCAGGAGATTAACAGACAGGAAGCGTGTGATGGAAAGAGCTGTGAAAGGTGGAAAATGTGTTGAATCCAGTGTTTTTCCACAGTATAGAGTCACCCTATACCCACTACTTTTTTCAGATATTATACTACTACTTTACTACTTTAAAGTAACTGCATGCAGCTCACCAGTATGGTGCAGTTCACATATGGGGGCCGAGCGGTGTTATTAGAAGGCAAAAAGTCAATAATCTGCAGACAAAACACAACATTTGCTTTTAGTTCTGGTTATTATATGATGTCATTGCTTTTCTAGCTTAAATATCCTGACAGAGTGAAACCAAACGCACCCTGTTCATCTTGATGACGACACAAGGCATGGTGCTGTTGTAGCCAAAAGTCGGATCCTCAATTCCAGAGCAGGGTCCCAGCATGCTCTGCGTGAAGGGGCAAGCCCACTTGGTGTGGTGGGGGGCAGAGAAGGTCTTCTGGATGAAGTACTTCCCCTTGGTGCAGTTGTAGTTGTTGCACTCCAGCTGCTTGGTGTCATTGTAGGCTAAAAGAGAGAGGTGAAAACAGAGCCAGGTGTCTTTTTTTAATTTTCTTTGACATATGTGCACATTAAAAGTTACATAATGCAGAATAAATCGTGTATGGGAACACTAACGCTTCAGGAAGTCGTGAAGGATGTTGGCCATTTCCATACAGCTGGCCTTCTCTGACGTGTTGTAGGAGATTTCAACGTCTTCCTCTCCGTATGTGTCCGGCCACACCATCACCCCTGAGTGGGAAAGCAGATGCTTATGAGGCACTGAGATATCTTTTGTGATTATTTATGTATTTATGTATTCATGATTTATGTAACCTGGTGATGTTAGTCGATCTTGGTAGTCAGGTTTGTAGGGACTGATGGTGTACATGAGGACCCAGATCGCCAAAGAAAAGAGCCCCGTCATGATGACGTAGAAGGCCACATAGTACAGACTAATGTACACTGTGAAGGAAGGAGTTTATTAACACACCTTTATGGGTACATCAATAAGTGTTTTAGTTATCAATGTTGCTCACTCTGAAGCTTGGAAAATCAGAGTGAGAGAAAGAATATTTACTGTACACACTAGCAAGGCAGCTCTGCCTAATGTGGAAACGCAGAGGTCAAGGTGTCCTCTGCTGCTGCAAACTGAATTTAATCTCATTGTAAGGTCAAACAGAGAAGGGTGCACAAAACTTATCATTACTTATCTCTCGCTGCTCTAGGAGTGCATGACATGTGACTGGGATCACGCGTGTCTTTCAGCAAACACACACACACAGATACTGTTGAGGCCTTTTATGTTTTATGTGAAAGAAAAACAACTACACTCACCGGCCACTTCATTAGGTACAGCCTTTCAACTGCCCTTTAATGTAAATGTGTAACGAGCCAATCGGCCCTGACTTATATGATTTAAAGAGGGTTTACAGAGAAAGGGCCGAAAACAGAAAACATCCAGAGAGTGACAGTGCCTTGTTGATGCCAGAGGTCAGACTGCTTTAAACGGATAGAAAGGAATTAGTAACTCAAATATTTACTTGTTACAAGCAAGTTCTGCAGAAAAGTACCTCTGAAAGACAGCAAATTAAACCTACAACAACATAAGATCACACTCGGTGCCATTCCTGTCATCGAAGAACAGGAAGCTGAGTTACAGCTTCACACAGTTTCAATTTCTGCTGTGACATTTGAATCTAGGGTCAGAGCCCTCAACACACCAAACCTTAATGGTAGCAGATGGGCTACAGCAGGAGAAGACCACATCTGGTGCCATTCCTGTTAGCTAAGAGCATGAAACCGAGGCTACTTAACGGATGGGAAGAACTGGTCAGTAGAAGATGGAAAAATGTTTCCTGGTCTGATGACTCTCGTTTCAGCTACATTCACATTTTAGGGTCAGAATTTAGCATTAACACCATAAAAACATGGCTCCATCCAGTTCAGGATGGTAGTGGTGTAACAGCATGGGGGATACTTTCTTGGCACGCTTTGGGCATCTTAGTACCAACTGAGCTTCATTTAAACACCACAGCATTCCTGAGTATTCTTGCTGACCACATCAAATCCTTTATGAGGACAGTGTGCTCATCATGCGCACCATGTCACAAAGCTCAGATCACAGCAACAATTCAAAATAAAATACAGACAAAAAGAAAAGAAAAGATTTAAAGGTTATTAGGACAATTTTTAACATGTAACTTGACTGAATGAGTGCTATCAGCATGTTTTAAATAATCTGAAAAATACTTGTTGCAAGCGGTTTAAAAATTCTAGTCTATTTAATGCAGGAGAGGTTAGTGAAGTCATGTCCTTGTTACCCCATTTCTCTGGCGTTCTTCCCATAAACGTCCCATTTTCCGAGTTCCAGACAAAGCGGCCGAAGTCTTCACACCGCTGCCCGCAAGTCCTCTTTTCCTTCAGAGTGGCCATGATGGAGCTTCACAGCAAACCTTTTCTCTTTCCTTCTCTCAGCTCAGTAAAGACAGCTGTAATATTTCTTTCTTCCCTCTCTCGTCCCTCTCCAAATCTTCTGAGGAACTTTCAGCTTTTGTGTTAACGTCTTGCGTCCAGTCTCATTCTTTTCTGCACTTACAGTCGGTCGACAGTGTGATGTGTGTTATCTTTCACTATGTATTTATGAGGCCAAGATAAGGTGTACCATGACAGGAGCAGGTAAACTTCCTTCATTAGCAATGACGTCCTTGATTCACTGGAGAAACACCAGGATCACCTTGAAAAGGTTGGCTACTACTGATAACAGGACTGATTTAAATCACTGCAAATCCAAACAGAAATGAAAACCTGAGTCAGTTTGGCCTCTGAAACATTTGACTAATTCTGATGTACTAAAGCACAAACTTTATAGGTACTAGCCCATTTTTTGTGGCAGAGATTCAACAAGATGCTGGAAATGTTCCTCCAGCAGGGATTTTGCTCCATGATGACATGACAGCACCACAGTTTCTGCAGATTTGTTGGCTGCACATCTGTCACATCCTAAAGGTGCTCTACTGGGTTGAGCGTAGGTTATTTTAATACAGGGCTGCAAAAACTTCAAATTCAGTTTCAGGTGGAGGCTCCGCCGGCTTGCTTCACTGCTACTAAGTTCATATATTTTAATGACACCAGCTACTCCAGCTACTATGAAGCATTGTCATGTTCAAGAATCCAGTTTGAGGTGATCTGAGCTTTGTGACATAATACATGATCCTGCTGAGGTCCTAAAGGGATGGGGGGGTGATACAAAGCATATTTTCATTTCATCTAGTGTCCAAATGTTGCTCAGAAATTGAGACTCTGGCATTTTTCAGCGTCAGGTGCAGTCTTCTGCTGTTGTAGGTTTGATGTTTCGTGCATTCAGAGATGCTCTTCTCCATACATTGGTTGTAACAAGTGATTGTTTGAATTACTGTTGCCTTCATATCAGCTCGAAGCAATCTGGCCATTCTCCTCTAACCTCTGACATCAACAAGACATTTTTCCCCAGAGAAAACTGCCGCTCACTGGAAGTTTTCTCTTTTTTCTCTCTCTGTTTCCTTTCCTTTCTCTTTACCCTAGAGATGGTTCTGTGGGAAAATCCCAGCAGATCAGCACTTTCTAAAATTCTCAGATCAGCCTGTCTGGCACCAACAACCATGCCACATTCAAAGTCACTTAAATCACTTTTCTTCACTTTCTTAATGTGCAGTTAACAGGTGTACCTAATAAAGTGATGGAGAACTTTGCTCTCTCTCTACACTGCTGTCATTACTGTCCCGCTACATACATGCATATTTTTACCTAATTTGTCTCTTTTTCCTCTTTCATTTTCTGCCTCTACTTTCCATCGTGTTCCCTCACACCTTGTTCTCGTCCCGCCTCCGGCACAGAGCACATGGTCGGGCACGGGGCAGAGCATTACAGAGATTCAGCGTGGATAAGTGTCTTTGAGGAAAGGCGATGAGTCAGGTAGATCTGCATGTGTGTGTGCATGTGTGAGAGGCAGAGACTGTCAGGGAGGGAAGTCACTCTGCAGTGAGCAGATGCTCACATGTGCGAGTCACTCTGCTTCTGAATCACCGGAGGAAGAAGTCCTCTCTTACATCACTTACTTCTCTGTGATTTTTGTCTGCATTTTGCGATTTCTTTATTTCGGTTCTCATTTGCAGACTTTCCCATCTGCTTTTTCTTCCCTGTAACACTTTAGTTGCATCTCTTTATCCTTCCCTCCTTTTCTCTTATCCACCATGGATATCGGTGGCTTGACGACAGTTGTGGCCAACTCTGCCTACATCTCGGCCCGCGGAAGCTTTGATGGCACTGCCAACCCAGCGGCCAACCGAGACAAGAAGTTCCACTCCCGCCTGAAGCTGCTTCACATCACGGTGTGCGAGGGTCTGCGGGAGACTTTAGACCTGGGCTTCCAGACGGTCTGTGTGGAGCAGCCCATCGGCAAACGTCTCTTCCAGGAGTTCCTGGAGTCCAACAACGAGTACAAAGGCCCCAGCCGTCTGTGGAAAGATATCGAGGAGTACAACAATGCTGAAGATGAAGATCGAGTCAACAAAGCGTGCAAGATCATATCGCGTTATATGGAGCCTGATGCCAAGTATTACTGCCCCTTTCTGCCAGAAAATGGCATCACGAAGGTCAAAGAGAAGCACCAACAGGCTTCTGACGACCTTTTCAACGAGACCATGGACAGTGTGATGGACTTCCTCAAGGAAGTGCCCTACACGTTTTTCCTGGAGAGTATGTACCTGAAGAGGTTTCTGCAGTGGAAGTGGCTGGAGATGCAGCCCATGGGAGATGACTGGTTCATGGATTTTCGTGTACTGGGGAAAGGGGGTTTTGGGGAAGTCTTTGCCTGTCAGATGAGGGGCACGGGGAAACTGTATGCCTGCAAAAAGCTCAACAAGAAGAGGCTGAAGAAGAGAAAAGGCTATGAGGTAAGGAGTCATGCCACCTGCTCTATTATAGGTCCAGCAGTTCATGAAGTTGTTCAAATACAGGAACCTTTTTGATTTAGTTTCCATGAGGTTCTGCAGGACTTTTACCTGCAGTAGCTGACCAGCCTACCTGTCTAAACAGTCAGTGTTAGGATAGAGGCTTACAGGTGAGCACCATGGGCTTATATGATTAGTCCTCTCGGCATTAGTACATTTTGATCTCCTTATAGCATAAAGTGCCAATCCTGTCATGTTTATAAATGGAGCGGACCTCGACTGAAGTCTCCTGTCTCTAGTCATCAAAGCAGACACAAGAAGACGCTGCTAAAGTTGGAGAGCTGGTGCAGCTGGAAATGCAAGTTCAGATATTGTTACTCACAGAGTTTCTCATGTCTCCTGCTGTCTCCTCTGCTGCCTGCAGGGCGCGATGGTGGAGAAAAGGATCCTGGCCCGAGTTCACAGCAGGTTCATCGTCTCTTTGGCTTATGCCTTCCAGACGAAAACAGAGCTGTGTCTGGTCATGACCATCATGAACGGCGGAGACCTGAGGTTAGATCATCTTTTCTCTTTGACCCATCATCCTACACCTTTTCAGGCTCATAGAGGTAATTTAACAACTTGCAACCCCAAAACTAAGAATTATTATTGCAATATAGGGATTTTTGCCTTGGATGAACCTACAACATCTCTCTCTGATCGCATTAGGTACCATATCTATAATGTGGATGAGAACAACCCGGGATTTGAAGAGCCACGAGCCTGCTACTATGCTGCGCAGATCATCCAGGGCATGGAGCACCTCCACCAGAAGAGGATCATCTACAGAGACCTCAAACCAGAGAATGTGCTGCTGGATAATCAAGGTAAAACACTCGTGAACAAGATGACTCCAAGGTAACTGTCTAGTCTGCAGTGCTCATGCCACCACGTAGAGACAATGTAAACATGAAAGAAGCGATAGTATGAGGTCAGCAGCTGGTTACCTGCAGGATCATAGATATCACATTTAAACAATTTTCAGACTGGTAATACAGTCACGTGAAACCTATTTCCACTTCTTGCAAGGACACAGGAAAATCCTATGTTTAACATCTGGCAGTGACCATCAGTTATAGACACAGACAATAAGAGAGGCACTCATGGGACTCGAAGGATCCTGATTTCTGTGAGAGAATTCCACAACAGGAAATATGACCAGAGAAGAAATTAAAACCATATTTCAGAGCTTTTTTTTTTAAATCAAAATTGATTGAACATCCTTTACACACCGTTTGTATGTTCGAGTCAGCATATATATTTTATATATAATTTAAACATATCCAAAATCGTTACATTTCTGCATGTTGTAAAATCAAGAGGTTTTTGAGAAGGAGCTAGACTCCTGCACTTCCTCCAGGCTCTAGAAAGTCTAACTCCCTACAAGATCATCAGCCTTCCCAGATTAGATCAGGTCAGTCTACAGCAAGTGTGCTGCATAAAGTCTTATTTTTTTAGCCCAAATAATGCCTGTGCTTCTCTGGTGGGAGGGGCTTAGAGCGAAGAGGGGAGAGCTACAGGGGGCATCAGCTTTCCTGTTTTTGCAACCTGTGGCACCGTTCTGTGGTTATCCTGCAAAACATAGTTCATTTCAAATTTGCACAAAGGATTTATTGGAGGGCTGATATTATCATCCAGTATTAGCTATTTACCGATTTATTGGTATCTGCATTTATAACGACTGCTGAATGAAAATTGAAAAAGTAAAGAAGAGATGGAAGAAACACCCTTCGACCATTGTGTGACTGCTGATGTTGCATAGTTTGCTCACTAGAGGGCAGACTGCAAAAAAACCGACAACAAGCTCATCCATTTTTGTTTCATAAAATTGAAAATTTTATATCAAAATTGAGATATCAGATTTTTAAATAACACAAGATCGATATCAGTCTTGAAAGTCAGATATTGTTCGGACTCTAGTATTTATTGTGTTTTTAAGATTCCCTAATGACGCATTTAGCCTTAGATAGCGCGCTATATGTTGCGATAATGGTAAGAATTATGCTTCTGTCTCACCTAGCTTTATGCTAACGTGTTTTCCAAAATGGTGAACTATTTCTAAAAACCATTACAAAAGCCTTGTTGTAGCTGCTTGTGCAATTACAGCTCTTCACCTTGACTTGAAATAGCCTCCTGAAGTTAAAACTGACACACACACTTCATACCTACATTACACACAATGTGTTTCACAGCTAACAGAAGGATATCTTTGGGTTATCACACTTCTGCAGGTTAATGAGTTGCTTATCATATCTGTGACGCTGACATTAACCTGTTTGCTCTCACACAGGTAACGTCCGTATCTCTGACCTTGGTCTGGCTGTGGAGCTGGCTGATGATCAGTTTAAAATCAAGGGCTACGCCGGCACTCCAGGTACACCACAGAATCCTCAAATGGAAAAAAAAAACCAACTAAACTCAGTGTTTCTGCACGTAATGTGTGAAATTTACCTTGCAATATACTGAAATACAGACTACTACAATTACATTTCACAGTTGAGGATTTTACCTCAGGTGTTTAGCTCTTTGCATACATGAGCTCCAGCGTTATCAAATTAACATTATCATGTGAAATAAAGTAAAACCGCTCAGAGATCATTTGTTTTACACAGTATGATAATAGCGAAGTGTACTTTTGTTCAAGAAAGGCAGTGAAAGTTTATTTGTATGAGACTTTTGATCAACATATAATGAAAACAATGCAAAATTAAAGCTGCAATCAGAAATGCGAGGGCACTCACACTGGGTGCATCGAGACATGCTAAACACCTCCTCTGTCCACTAGGTGGCGATGAAAAATATTCTTTTAATTTTCTGTTCCTCATCATTGGTAGATAGGCAGCAGAGGAGACAGCAGATATTACATGCCACCCAGGTCTTTAACTTCAACCTGAGATCATGTTGATCTCCTGAAATCCCGAGGAGGAGTTCGCTAAAGTACGAGGCCTGAAAACTGTGAAAATTTTAGCTAACATTACACATTAAATTCAAAATGTCTGATTTCCTGTTGGGTTTAGGATATGGCTCCAAGAGATTTTTTTGTAAATCTTGATGTCTTTTATCGGGCTGCCAAATTTTAGACTCCTAAATGAAGAATGGTGTGAGGGCTAGTTTTTTTTTGTTTGTTTGTTTTAATTGTAGCTGGCGCTGTGGAGCCTTGTTACAATGGTCAATGGAAAGGACCATAAAACATGAAACCTACTTCCTGTTTTGCGGTGATTCACCCTGCCACCAGGGTGCGCCATTCAACGTAAACCCACAATTTTAACACTGAAGTATCATCAAAGTGTGATGTTTATTCTGACCGCTTTTGAGGTGGATGGGGTAAACCTGGGAGAAGCAATACATCAAAGTCTCAATAACTACATGTCTTGCTCCCACTAGGTGCCACTCTAACTATTCAAACCTGTTCAGGGTGGGACTCTCAGCATGCCTGTGAAGTTTAGGAGACTAAATTTCTTTGAGTTATAGCAATTTCGTGCTTCATGGCGAAGCATCAAAATTCGTCATGCCGTCAGGGTCACACCTTTTGACAAAAACTCACATTTTTCAATGTGAACTAAAACCCACTGTGTGCGGCTTTCCTGGACAAATTATGGTTGCTGGCAATGAAATGTGTTTAGGGGCGGAGCCTTATCACACCTGAGTGGTTTGGTCCAGACTGGAAAATGTATGAGTGAATGAGATCAAAATGAAAATTCATGAGGAGTGATTACATTTTGCAATGTCGCCATGGCCACGCCCTTTGACAGAAACTCAAAAGCTCCACATTTCAATATGGTCCAGATCTGTAGTTCAGACTGAGCAAATATGAAGTTGATCGGATAACATCTCTAGGAGTTCGCCAAAGTGTAACATCTGGAAATGGCAAAATGTGCACTAAAATTGAATCTTCAATCAATAGAGCCCCTGAAATACAAAAGCGTCTTCCCTGCTAATGGAGGATACTTTATCCTGGTCGTTTTCATCCACACTCTGTCACACGCTGTCACCTGCAGGTTTCATGGCTCCGGAGCTGCTGAAAGGTGAGGAATACGACTACTCTGTGGATTATTTCACTCTGGGAGTCACTCTGTACGAGTTTCTGGCTGCTAAGGGGCCCTTCAGGACCCGAGGAGAGAAGGTAGAAGCACTGAGACGTGCTATGTGCGATCTTGTGTCATTTTCTTTTTGAAGCAGTTTGTAAATTTACTATTTGATCTTTCTGATCTTTTCTCCTCAAGAACCTCTCGTTTCTTTCTGTCATGCATCTTGCTGTCTGTGCAATTATACAGATTTTAGAGTGTTAAACAAACGTGACAATCAGGTTTTCATTCACCTTCTTTTTTCTGCTTTGGTTTTAATGTTAAAGGTGGAGAATAAGGTGGTGAAGAAGCGGATTTTGAATGATCCGGTAACTTATCCGGAGAAGTTTAGCGAGAACGCCCGGTCCATCTGTGAGGGTCTGCTGTGCAAAGAGGTCGACAAGAGGCTCGGCTTCAAGAACGACTCGTGCGACGAGCTGAGGGCGCACCCTTTCTTCAGTGAGATTAACTGGAGGAAACTGAATGCAGGTCAGACAGAAACACGCAAGGAACCCAAAGTTCCACTGAAGTCTCCCGTTTGTAGTGTCGGCTTTCATCATGGTTGCACTAACACACATCTGTGCATGAGGTTTAAAGAGCGGGACTGGTTTCATTTAAAGCTTGGTGTGATCGGTTTTAGTGCTGATAAAAATCCAGCTGTAGAAACACTCACTCAGACTTCAGGACCTCCCCAACATTAGAGATGATCCAAACCCACATTTATTCTGTGGCTTTTCATCTTCTTATCTTCTCTTTTTAAATGGGCCACAGAAATAAATTCAGCCAGAGCCAAAGCAACAGTTTTTTGCTTTTAATAAGGACAGTGTGTCACCCTAGGGAAGAGATAAGAACCCTGCGTCTCTCTGTGTTGTGTCTGCACAGGGATTCTTACGCCCCCTTTCGTGCCGGACTCCAAAACAGTTTACGCGAAGGATGTCGACGACGTCGGAGCCTTCTCCACGGTTAAAGGCGTGCAGCTGGACGACAAGGACGTGGACTTTTTCGACGAGTTCGCCTCGGGGAACATCCCCATCCCCTGGCAGGAGGAGATGATCGAGACCGGCATCTACGGCGAGCTCACAGTCTGGGGTCCGGGTGGCACTTTACCCAACGACCTGCGGCGGGAATCCATCCTGGAGCAGCCGCCCAAGTCCTCCACCTGCGCTGTGTCGTAAAGGGTTTCAAATGACATGAACTTTTTGCTTTTTTGAGCACTTTTTGTACAGGTGGTCAGTACAGGTTAGACATAAGTGTATTTCGTCATGATAAAGTTGCACTGGTGGAACTGCTCTGAGCCATAATCAGGTTTTTACAGTATTATCTGCACTTTGTGTTCAGTTTGTTGCTGTAATGTCATTTTGACTTCTCTTTGAGTTTTACAGGAACGATTGCTTATTCATTGTTTGTGCGCGTGGACCGCAAAAAACAGAGAATTTATATATTTTATTATCCTGCTTTTGTTTGTCTGCTTTCTTTGCCAGCATTCAGACTCTCTGAAATGCAACTTAATTAATCAAAAACACCTGCACAGGTGAGAGCATGTATGCAGGTTTACGTCTGTGTTTCCACTTTTCAGCTCTAACATTTTTGCACACTTTAATAACAGTCTACTCATAGCTGTAGAGATATTTATGGATTTAAATAAATACTTTGCCATTAAAATCAGGATTTTGTGTTGTTGTTTTTTTCCTCCACTAATACACACAGCGACAAAGACATCAGGTAATAATAAATATTCATCCGGTCCTTACCGAGTTTAATTCAGTGACAGCAAGGAGCCCAAATCATCACCCCTCCACCTCCGTGCTTGACAGCTGGAGTGTTTGTTCTGTGTGGTTTTTATTCAACCCTGAGCTGTGCTGTCATGTTCCTTTTAGAGAGAAGACACTTTCTCCAAATAATCCATACTGTCATGAACTTTAACATAACACAACTACAAGTGCTGACCTTGGTGTGAATTTGCTGGTACATCCACTCCTGAGAAGGCCAACAGATGTCTTGAATGATTTCAACTCTCACTGTGGAATAATAGACTTTAAATTGTCTTGATGCATGCTCAATCATCCAGGTAAGTAAATCTCCAAACATTGATTCTGTTCATCCTGACGTCCAGATGAACAGTATCAACTTTTGGAGACTTTAAATTGTAAAGAATTGATAGTGTTATAGTTTTACACTATTTTACACACTACAGTTTAAGCACCAAATGGGTATAGTGGGTAGTGGGTATAGGGTGACTCTATACTGTGGAAAAACACTGGATTCAACACATTTTCCACCTTTCACAGCTCTTTCCATCACACGCTTCCTGTCTGTTAATCTCCTGCCTTTTAAACTCATCAGCCACAGTTTAACAAAGATTCACAAAATGAATCAAGATCTTCTTTCAATGAAAGAAAACTCTGTTTCTGTTTGGATGTAGGATGGAGAGGACAGTGTGGCAAAAATAGAGTATTTCCCAGACGGTGGAATCATGGATCCCTCCTACTTCCCATACTATGGAAATCTAGCACAGGTAAGACAGCAGATAATGATCTAATATTCAGGAGGCTTCTTCCATGTACAGTAACCTTCATTTGCTTTTAGCACAAATACATAAAAAGGGTGAAACACCAGCCTGATACACAGAAATAATGAAACTGGTCACTCTGTGCTTTCTTAACCTCATTACTTACTTAATTTGATAACATGAGTTGAACTGAAGAACAAAGATGAAACATATTAGTGGAGCATACAGGATGCAGAGCATGGCTATGTGCTGAAAGGCTGCAGAGACCTGGGTTTAATTCAGCCTGGACCAAATTTCCTGCCCATTCTCAACCATTTTGTCCAATAAAGGCTAAATATAGGAAAACACTAGAGGCGTTTTATTTTGCTATGGAGATCACACCCTGGGATTTTCATCTATAATGGCCTGGATGAGCCAAATACAAACAAAACTACAGTTATGGTATTTGGCCCTAAAACACAGCCAGACATTTACTCTGGGTGGAACTACTTTGATCTTCAGTGCTTTGACCAGAACTCGCTCTTTAAACGAATGTTTGTGTCTCCCTTTGTTCACATGCACAGAAGTGCTAAAATTAGAAACATCGTGTCTCATTTGCTTTGATCTCTGGATGTCAGATATGGACACCGAATTCACAATCCTCTTTGTTGAGTGCTTGTTCACTGATGATTGTTGGATTGTTGGAGTTTTTTATTTATACTGTTGCAGGTTCTCTACCATTATTTTATCATAAGAGTCTTGAGATGATTCGGTGCCACATCATAAGCACTTTTTTTTCTGTTCAGGTACCCTCGTTCTTATGTTGCACTTGGGTAAGGAACCAACACTCTGCCTCTTCTTCTTTCTTTCTTTCTTTTACAGCCTACTTATGTCAACCCACTGGTGGCCGTTCGGTTCAGCCTGGTCGGAGAGAAGGAAGCCAAGATCCAGTGCAGAGTGGTGTCTGAAAAGATCAGCTACGAAAACATCCACGACCCCTATGAGGGGAAAGTCGTCTTTTACCTCAAAGCAGTGAAATGAACCATGTCAGATAGTCACACAGTACCACTACTCACCTGCTAGTATCATGTATCTGGATCTGTAGGGATACTTATCAAACCGCCTTTAAGCCACTTGTATTCAACTTAAGCAGTCTATAGACCTAAGTTTCCAAGTAATTTATTAATGTTGTTGCAAAATAAATTGTAAGATCTAGAAATCTGAAGGAGCAAAATTCAAGCGTTGTGACCTCCAAATGTGTCCTTAGAAACAGTGGATAAATGTATTTAAGCAACATAATGAAGAGTCTGAATAATAACAAATAAAATGATATGAACAATTATATAGTTTTGACTATGAGAATGAGCAAAATCAGAACGGTCACTTCTGACTAATAAAAATCTGAGTAGTATCAACTTTTGGAGACTTTAAATTGTAAAGAATTGATAGTGTTATAGTTTTACACTATTTTACACACTACAGTTTAAGCACCAAATGGAAAAAACGAATACCTGCACATTATATCCTAACATGAAAAAGAGTACACAGTGATAAAGGTCTGATTTGTGGTACCTCAGCTTCCTCCCACGGTCCAAAGACACGCAGTTAGTGGAGTTATGTTAACTGGTGACTCTAAAGTGACTCTTGAGAGTGAATGGGTGTCTGTCTCCCTGTGTTAGCCCTGCGAGAGACTGGCGACCGTTCAGGGTGAAGCCCGCCTCTCTCGCCATATGGCAGCTGGGATAGGCTCTGAATTTAATAAGCTGGAAAAAAATGTTTGAGTCTTTGAACATATTTACCTTCATGAAAAATCTAATTTTAATGTCCTACATATGAGCTTATTTATATTTAACCGACAGGCAAACAGGATGGGCAACAATTTCCAGAACATCCCACGACGTGTCCTCACCTCATAGGTGTGTTGCTAATTCCAATCTTAGCCGACGGAGGGCGCTGCAGTCCTATATTTCTTTTACATCTACAGCAAGTGCGCTGCATCCCGACCAGGTGTGATCCATCCGTCTGCAAACATCAACACTCAGCAAGCATACATCAAACCCTCTGTTGCATCACATCGTGCGTAAAGTTTGATCGTGTAATTACTTTCAGCATAAATCAAATCGGAGATATATATCGACTTATGTAAGATCAATAACTGAATAATTGATCACCGAGGTGAATACAGGAAGCTGATTGGCCTCTCTCTCTCTCTGTGTCGCTCTCCTTTTAAGGCTTCAAGTAAAGTTGAGCCCTCGTGAGCTCAGAGGCAGTCAGCTGTGATCAGACCCCACATCTGGACACTGAGTGGATTACAACAAGAAACCTGCGCGAACCTGCAGCCTCGAAGGGGATGAGGAGTCGGTTTTAAAGAGACAGAAAAGTCGAGAAATAAAACACTGCGAGAATCGCCTCCATCCTCCTGATCTGTCTCTTCGTTTCAGGGCAGATCCATCCTCGCAGAGTGAACATGCAGCAGCCCGAAACCCCGCAGATAAGTCGGCAAACTGCGCCTGAACCTCTGGATCCAACAGGTACACCTACAGTCACTTTCTCAGTCAACAGACCTGAAAATGTTACCTTTTAATTTATTTTATCTTAAAGGTTTTTATATTATTTTATCTTTTAGATTTATATATATATATCTATATATATATATATATATATATATATATATATATATATATATATATATATATATATATATATAGATATATAGATATATATAGATATATATATATATAGATATAGATATATATAATCTTATTTATTCATCTAGGATTATTTGTCCAGGAAGCGTTTATGTGTAGTTAAATATCTGAGGAAAAGGTTGGATAACTCCTGCAGAGTTTAATTCTCAGATAAAAGGGACTTTATGTGAGACAAGTTCAGGAAAAAATAGATTTACTCACATAGTTTTATGCTTTTCCTTTTTTTAAATCCTGCTTTACTGCACTGTCATTTAATTTTCACTCTACTGTTCATTCATTGTTTTCCTTCTGTGTAATAAAAATTTCCTGAGCATGTCCTTCTAAAGAAAAACATCTCAAAAATGAGATGTGCTGCAAATGATAAACCTACAATAATAAAGAGACAAATGAAGGTGCCTTGACATTAACATGAGGCATTTCAGCTGCATGATTGCAACAGTCAGCAGTCTAAACCATCACAATCAGGCGAGTTGGGTGAAAGATGTTTCCTGAGTGTGTTTGAATGTAAAAGAGGTTTTCTGTCACCCTGCAGCTCAGTACCATCGTCGGAGGAGAACTGCTCTGTGGGTGACCATCTCTCTGCTCACTCTGGGTCTGCTGGTGCTGACCGTAGGTCTGATCTCGGCCACTCGCACCGACAACGTGCCGGTCGTTGGACTATACCCGGGCATAATAGTGAGTGGCGGTTACCTTTACTCAGTTAACGTGCTCTCAGTCATGAAACAGACATTTCTGCTCCTCTCTCAGACCCTTCACGTGTATACTCACAGTTTCTGCTTTCTGTGCCCTGCAGTTGAGTTTCGGAGCATTTCTGGGTATTGTTGGCATCCACCTGGTGGAAAACCGCAGACCTATGGTGAGTGTGCTCCTCTTGTCAGATTCAAATGCGGATGATGATTTCAGTTATTCTTGTCCTCCAACACCTGTTTGTCTCCATGTAGACCTCCATATTCTTAAATCAGACCTCAAATAATCAGAAACTTTAAAAAATAAACTGACTGGTTATAACATTTCTGGTTTGATATAGGTATAAGTTTTTACTCCCATAAAAAAAAATCCCTCAGATGAAGTGACCAATATCCATCCATCCATTTTCTTCCCCTTGTCCAATTCATGGTTACCAGAGGCAGGGTAAACTGGACAGGTCAACAAAAACAGAGTCAAAGTGTTTTCTATCCAATATTCACACCCTGTGAATGCATCAGGAGCAACTCAGAGTTCAGTATCTTGCCCAAGGGTACTCTGCCATGCACACTGTAGCAGCCAGGGATCAAACCACTAACCTACCTAATTAGCACACGACCTGCCCCACCTCCTAAACCACACCTCTATTTCAAGAAATGATATCTAGCACAGGTTTTTGGAGGATTTTCTGCATCACTGGCTGATTACAACCAAATTATTTGCATAAGGAGGAGCTGCAAGTGTACTTAAAATTATGGTGCATGTCTACATATATTTACCCTCAAACAGAAGCATCAGTTAATGTGTGTTTACATCACCACAGCCTTGTTGGGGGGTTTGCTCTCAGGTGATATCTTACATATGAGTGATTTATTCGGTGTATGGGAACATCTGGCTCAGTTATGTAAAATGTGAAGTTGGTCAGCTTCAGTCACATGCTGCTAGTTTGCACCGGTATGGCTTCATCACAGACATGTGGGTGAAGCAGGTGAAGCTGCACTGAAGCCTTTTTTTTTGTGCGATTTCTGTCAGCTTTTTAATCTCCATCACACTCATCCTCTAAAAATGAGGCTTTGTTCCTGGAAAACAGGATATATATACATCACAAATTAAAGGATTATGTTACAAACTTTACAAATTCCCTAAACTGTTTTGTGGGAATTTGCTCTTATGAGCACGAAGCAAATCGGATTACTCACGGGAGGCCTAATGCATCCTCGGTCCTTGTGCCCGGGTTAGTGTGCGTGACAGGATTTGCGGTGAGAGGAAGTGAATATATTTTTCTCTGGACTTCAGTGACAAGAAGAGAAATTGGGTTAGTATTGGTCAGTTGCTGACAGCGCCCCTTTATTTGAGGCAGGGACACAGGTATTATATCCTCACAGTGGCTCTCTGTGCTCAAAGAAACGATCATGTTAAATGATTCAGGAGTGGTGATTACAGGTAGGCCTGTCTACAGAAAGATTAGAGCTTCTGAAAAACTCCACAGTACATAAAGTGGATTTCGAATGTGAATCAGGAGGTTTTAAAAATGGCCACAGCGCTGAGCTGTTTGTGTCGGCTGCCAACAAGGCCAACGCTGCCTCAAGACCAGCAGCAACCAGAAGCTGCGCTGTGACATTTAAGTCGGCCGGTCAGGATCACATTCACAGCACATGAAACCCAGCATGAGACTAAGTGTGTGACATCAGTGAGGTACCACTCCTCGTTTTTCACCTGCAAGTTTGTCCTGATTTTAACGCTCAGCTCATCCAGCTGTCGAGCTGAGGTCTGATTAGTTTTCTCAGCTGCTTCGCTGGATAACAGAGGTTATTCGGGCTGGCATGCTGGATGTTGTAGCTCTGTAACCCTCACAGGGGAATTCCTCAGTATTTAAATTCAAAGCAGAGCCTTGGTAGTGACTGTCAGCCTTCAGTCTCTCTGAGGCTCCTCAAACTGAACAGCAAGAAAACTAAACTGTTCCTGCTCTGGAAAGTGCCGGACCTCCTCTTTGACGTCTCATCATTTTCCCGAGGTCAGCAGCCCATGTGTCATTCTGGACTCCACCCTCTCCTCCTCACCATCAAAAATCAAATTCATCTCCAAATCTGCCTTTTTTTTTACCCCCTGTTGATCTCCAATCAACCATCGATTTCAAATATTGCAACTAAAATCATTCATGCCTTCATCTCCTTCCTCCTCGACGGCGTCCTGTTTGCTTTCCCTTCCAGACCTCTGGACGAGCTGCAGCATGTTCTCACGGCGGCACATCTCGCCCCCACCCTTACGCCTGATTTAGACTTCTGAAATCTTTTTAGAGCCTAAATAAGCGGCTGGCGTTGTTGCCACTGTTGTTGTGGAGGTAAGAGAAGGAGGGCTCAGCTAAGTGCTTGTAAGATTAAAGCACTGTAATCCAGTCGGGGGCGTGAAATTATGGCCCCACAGGCATAAAAATATTTCACATTTCAGTGTGCTGCGTGTGGAAAAGTGCGTAAGTTGATAAAGCTAGCTGAATGTAGGCTGATTGGATCCTGGTCTAGATTACTGAATGGCAACGGTGATAAATGACCCTTTGTCATGTTTGGTTTCTGAGAGACTCGGTATGATAAGGGTGTTTTCAAACCACAGAAGGTGTCGAAGCTAAAGCAAATATTTGATTACACAGGGTTTTCTTATTAATGGAGGAGTACGGGCGTGGTTGATGACGGGTGTATTAAAGCTGCATTTGAGATGAGGGCATCGGATTTTGTAAAGACATTGCTTCTGCGTTTGGATGTGTCCTTTTATTTCATTTCTTTGGTTTTTTCTGGTGCGTGAAGGAGCTCCTGTCTAATCAGGGTGCAAATAAAGATAAAGGTTTTGTAGATAGGAGGTGAGGAAATCTGCCCCCCTCGCTGTAGTATAACAAACAATGAATTTAGCAAGAAGCAAACGATCCAACAGACTTTGTGAGTGAGTGAATGGGTGTATGACGCACTCAATTAGGCCTCCGGGTCATCAGGTCTCAGGTAAACGTTTGGCTATAGCAGCCGTATTTGTCAAATGATCGTGTGCTAAAGGGAAGTGAGTTAGATTCAAGTAAACTGTGTCCTAAAACAGATCGATTCTTTTTTCCTGTCCCTGAATGACTGCACCTGAATTTCTGTGTGTTTGTGTGTCTGTGCTGTGAATTTTTCATGTGTTGTCCAGGTGTCGTGGACCTGGTCAGATCACATTGGCTCTGCAGTGTATCGTATCTGATCTGGTCTACCAAGATATCCTTGTGCTTGTTCACATATGTAAAGAAATGTAGCATCTGTGTGTGTGCGTGTGTGTGTGTGTGTGTGTGTGTGTGTGTGTGTGTGTGTGTGTGTGTGTGTGTGTGTGTGTGTGTGTGTGTGTGTGTGTGTGTGTGTGTTTACGGCCCACAGGGTCCAGTATAAACCTGCTTTTAAAATCTTTATAAAGATCTGCAGTCCTCGTTGTTTCAGTTCTCAGACTGTGTGGATTTAAATGTGTGGACAGCAGGAAAGACACCGAAAGCTGCCGTCTCTGTCTCTCTGGCATCACTCCCAGCTCTGTGCTTTAAACTTTAATGGTGTGATCGCTGGTCTACGGTGTCTCTTATAAGGCACGGCTCTCACGTAGGTATCTTCTTCCCTCTTGCATCTGAGGCTTGTCCTGTAACACGAGAGCTGGCTCGCAGAGCGAGGCCGCTCATTAAAGAACAACTAACTGTGCCACAATGCCGCGGACACCTGAGAGCACCGGAGCCTGCCTCGCTTCCTGGGTTGGCCAACGCTTTTGGTCCTTTGACTTCATACAACAGCAGATGAAGATTTTGATGTGGTTTGAAGAGAAGTGATAAGCTCATCTACTGCAGTCAAACAGAAGTTTCCTGTTTGAATGAAGGTTTGTAAAATCAAATCAAATCAATTCAAATTCAAATTTTTATTTGTCACGTACACAGTCATACACAGTACGATATGTAGTGAAATGCTTGGACAACTGCTCGTGACCTAAAGAAAACAAAAAAAGGAAAAGGCTATGAATAAGATAGGAAATAAATATGAAAAATTAAAAAGGGTAAATTTAACTAAGAAGGAATAACTGGGAAAGAATAAGATAAAATATATAAATTAAAGTTGAAAATAAAATAACTGTACAACAAAATACACAATACACAATATAGAACTATATAAGAATGTATGAAGAAATCTAAATATAAATAAATATATACACAATAACAGCAGCTGTACAAGTATTAACCGGAAATGAAGAATATAGTGACCAGTGTTGTGCAAAAACAATGTCCAGAAAGTCCAGTGTGTGTGTAAGAACCATATGTGTGGGTCAGTACTGTGTGGTGGTGTGATTGAGAGACCGTATCGCCTGCGGGAAGAAGCTCCTCCTCAGTCTCTCTGTGTTGGTCTTCAGGGAGCGGAATCGCTTTCCTGACCTCAACAGAGAGAACAGTCCATTGTTGGGATGGCTGAGGTCCTTCACGATCTTCCTGGCCTTGGTCCAGCACCGCCTGCTGTAGATTGAGTGCAGGTCAGGGAGCTCGGAGTGGATGGTGCGCTCAGCTGATCGCACAACCCTCTGTAGAGCTCGTCTGTCCTGCCTGTTCCCGAACCAGGTTGAGATGTTTCCCGTCAGGATGCTCTCTATGGTGCACGAGTAAAAGTTCCTGAGCACCTTGGAGGGCAGTTGGAAGTCTCTCAAGCGTCTGAGGTGGTAGAGACGCTGTCGGGCCTTTTTCACCACGGTGTTGATGTGACAGGACCATGACAGGTCCTGCGTGATGTGAACTCCGAGGTATTTGAAGCTGTCCACTCTCTCCACTGGGCACTCGTTGATGACGGGGGTCTGGTAGTTCCTCTCCTGCTTAGTGCTGAAGTCCACTATCAGCTCCTTTGTCTTACTGACGTTTAGAAGGAGGTTGTTCCTCTGGCACCAGTTCTCCAGATTCCTAATCTCCTTCAGGTAGGCCGTCTCGTTGTTATCAGAGATCAGGCCCACCCAAATCAAAGCAGCTAAAATGAAATTTTATAGCAGTTTTTATGCACATTAGAATTCTCAGGTGAGGTTGACATACTAAATAAAAATAACAACAAATGATAAGTGGTAAAAGTGACCAAAAAAGTATTATATAGAAAATACACAGACCTATGCCTGCTTAACTTTCTTTAATGCAAGTATCTATTAAGCCAATCTCGTGGTAGAAACTCAAAGCATTTAGGCATGTAGACATGATCAAGATGACCTAGTGAAGTTCTACAGCTGCAGCAGACAACACTGGGTGGTCCTGTCAGATAAAATGAACAAGGCCCACCAAAGTTGGACAACAGAGGATTGGAAAAAAATTGCCTGGTCTGTCTGAGTCTCAATTTCTTTTTCAACATTCAGATGGAAAAGTCAGAATTTTGCATAAACAGCATGAAAGCAGGGATCCACCCTGCCTCGTATCAGCAGTTCTGGCTGCTAGGGCAAATTTTCATGGCACATTTTGGGCCCCTGAGCTCAAAATGAGCATTGCTTAAACGTTACAGCCTACCTGACATGGCCATCCCTTTGTGAGCACAGTGTACCCATCTTCTGCTTCCACCAGGATAACACGCTGTGTTGTAGAGCTCACATTAGCTCAAACTGATTTCTTGAACATCACAATGAGTTCACTGGACTCAAATGGCCTCCACAGTCACCAGATCTCGGTCCAATAGAGCAGCGGTCCTCAACCCCCGGGCCTCGGACCGGTCCGTGAGTCGTTTGGTACCGGGCCGCGAGAGTTGAGACTCAGGTGTGAAATGTATGGTTTTCAGGGGTTTTATCGGTTTTCAGCGTTATTTTGTTATCGTTTTTATCGTTAACTCGGTTTTCCTGGGTCTTTTCACGTGTGTTATGAATAAATCTTCTTTTTTTCGGTACCGGTACTAGTTTTATTTTGTTGTATTTATCCGCGACACCTCAAAGGCCGGTCGGTGAAAATATTGTCAGGCATAAACCGGTCCGTGGCACAAAAAAGGTTGGGGACCGCTGCAATAGAGCAGCTTTAGGATGTGGTGGAATGTGAGATTCCCATCATAGATGTGCAGCTGACACACTTGCAGCAACTTTGTGATGCTGAGATGTTGACATGGACCAAAATCTCAGAGGAATGTTTCTAGCAAACTTTGAAACTTCCATGTCAAAATTTGGAAAATTAGACAAGGACACAGAGCTGTCTGTGGTTTTGTGAGGAAGGGCAAAAACAGCTAAATCAAACATGCACAGCTAACTGCTTTATCACAGAATAAAGACAACAATAAAACAACAGCAGTGAGACGAGCAAATTACAGAATATCTATGAGGCAAAGAAAGAACAAATATTAAAAAACACTAAGTGAATATAAAAGGCTCACACAATATAAACATGTGTGTCTTTATTTATTTATGTAGCTGAGAATCTGCTATAGTCTACATTAGGACCTTTTCGGACTCATCTTTAAAAATGTGGCAAAAAGCCACCTGGTTGGAGGTCTGACACTTTGGGTGCAATAAACGCACATACTTTTCCGGTTTTCCAGTTTTGAAGGTTGATCTTCCCACCCCTGTTAGTGTCTGACTGACCTCACCTGTGCCTTCTTTCCCTGTTCATTTTATGCGTCTTCTCTCCCGTTTCTGTCCAACTGTTGATCCCTTTTCCTCGTGATCTAATTCAAAGTAAGCTAAAGGGAAAGCTCTCTCTGTCTATTTGTTGAATAAAGCTTTACAAATGTTAATGACTCGTCCAGCCACGTTTCATTTTGTCCTTTGTGACGGACTGTGAAGCGTGAAAATCTGTCTGTAAAAAAACCCTCCACTTCTATCTGCTCTCACACATCCAGTGTGATAACAGGCTTCACTGCCCTCAGACCCTGTAATGTTTCTTTATGACCACACGCTTCACGTGGCTCGTGTTCGTTACCCCGGTGGCCTCTCCCATAGGCACTGCCGGTATCTCACACGCTGCCGTCCTCATGGTCACCTTGCAGCTTCCGAGAGAGGAGCGGCGGGCCTTTAAAGGGTCGTATTTTACCCAACTGGCCGGGGGACGATTGCTTCTTAATAGCGGTGTGTTCAGCTGGTGACATGATAGCACGCTGGACCACTGAGCAGGGGAGGAAGTCCTTGCAGAGGTCAGCGACTTTGCTTACATAACCTGATAGGTATCTTTACCCAGGTTGTAAAATTCCTCATTTTATGTTATTAGTGTGTGTGTGTGTGTGTGTGTGTGTGTGTGTGTGTTGGGGGGGGGGGGGGGGGGGGGGGGTGGTTCCTCTCTGTGTTTCTTTCTTCTTCTTTTTTCCCTGTCCTGTCCAGCAGTTTAGCAATCAGAAGGCCAGAAAATGCCAAACAGATTTACTTTCACAAGTTGAGCGTAATGGCATTCGCTATAATGGTCCACTTGATAGCTCTATTTTATTGGGACTTTATTTGGATTTTTTACTTTGGATTGTTACAACCACAATGGACAAGACCAGGGGATATGAAAGAAAGAGAAGCTGGAAGGAAAGTTAATAGAAAGACAGGGAGAGAAAAATAGAGGAGAAGAAGAAGATGAGAGAGAGAAAACACTGAGAATCTGCTTCAAACAGCAGAGAAACCACGGCAACAACCAACATAAATAACAATGACATTGTTACTGAGAAGCACACAGTACTAATAATACAAGATATTTTTAGAGGCAGCAGCAGCCCAAGATAGTGTGTGTCTGGGTACCGGTATACGTTAGCACTTGTGTTCATGAGGTTTCTCCATGTAAGTGTCTAACAGTGGGTGTGGGAAGCCACAGCCCCGCCCTCCAGGACCTGAGGAAGGCATGGAGGGGACCTACACCTAGCAAACCTCCAGACGCCCCAAGCCCTTACCCCCTCTATATTGGTTAATGCTAAGATTATTTTTATTTTTCCAGTTCATGAGGTCTTCTTAGAAATGCATAAGGCGGACTGTGTTCATCTCCATAATGACATCATCTAAGTCGCCAGAAAAGCAAACTGAAGGGGAGGCTGGAGCACTTTGATGGGTTTCACATATCCAGCACCAAAACATGAACAGGTGGACGGAACCAAAGAGCACGGATGTAATTGTCAGGTGTTTTCCCTTGACAGCGTGAGCAGGTGTTAGATGACATAAAACCCATCATGAACATCCATCGACCTGTGTAGTGCACTCTGTTCGTGATTTTGTATTGTATTAATTGGAGACTGGGATTTCTAGTCATTTAAAGACTCAGTCATTTTTTTTAAAACTCCCACCATGCTGTCAATGATGCTGTCCTGAGCTGTATTGTAGCCTGTTGGCTAAGATGAAGTGGTGAAAGTTAGGCAGACCTTGTCCTCCTCTATCCTTGGTCTTCTGTAGTGTTTTTAAGCTAATACATGGGGCTTCATCTTTCCAAAGGGTGAAGGTTTACTCTGGATCATTGAGGATAAATGACTGATTCTTGGCAAAACCATTATTTTTATTGAAACGACCCTTCCCATGAGTGATATGGGTAGTGACTTCCATCTAGCTAGATCGTATTTGACTTTCTTTAAAAGTGGGATGTGGTTTAATTTAGCTAAATCTGTGAGCTTAGAATAAACAATAGCTAAATATTTAACTGGGTTTAGTTCCAGCTGTACTGAGCCTGTTCATTTCTTCAAATAGTCCAGTCTGACCAAGTTGATTGCCCCCAAAAACAAGTAATCTAGGCATCCTCGTCTGGAGCCAGCTCCATGCACATTCGATGTAACAAACCATAGTTTTGTGTGTGTGTGTGTGTGTGTGTGTGTGTGTGTGTGTGTGTGTGTGTGTGTGTGTGTGTGTGTGTGTGTGTGTGTGTGTGTGTGTGGCTATGCAATGAATGAATGAAAAAATAACTGATGTCCATCAGGTGAAAGAAGGTGTGGAACCGGAGATTGGGCAGGTAGTGTATTCACTCTATAGAGTAACTGTACTGTTGATAATGTACAGGGAGTGCAGAATTATTAGGCAAATGAGTATTTTGTCCACATCATCCTCTTCATGCATGTTGTCTTACTCCAAGCTGTATAGGCTCGAAAGCCTACTACCAATTAAGCATATTAGGTGATGTGCATCTCTGTCATGAGAAGGGGTGTGGTCTAATGACATCAACACCCTATATCAGGTGTGCATAATTATTAGGCAACGTCCTTTCCTTTGGCAAAATGGGTCAAAAGAAGGACTTGACAGGCTCAGAAAAGTCAAAAATAGTGAGATATCTTGCAGAGGGATGCAGCAGTCTCAAAATTGCAAAGCTTCTGAAGCGTGATCATCGAACAATCAAGCGTTTCATTCAAAATAGTCAACAGGGTCGCAAGAAGCGTGTGGAAAAACCAAGGCGCCAAATAACTGCCCATGAACTGAGAAAAGTCAAGCGTGCAGCTGCTAAGATGCCACTTGCCACCAGTTTGGCCATATTTCAGAGCTGCAACATCACTGGAGTGCCCAAAAGCACAAGGTGTGCAATACTCAGAGACATGGCCAAGGTAAGAAAGGCTGAAAGACGACCACCACTGAACAAGACACACAAGCTGAAACGTCAAGACTGGGCCAAGAAATATCTCGAGACTGATTTTTCTAAGGTTTTATGGACTGATGAAATGAGAGTGAGTCTTGATGGGCCAGATGGATTGGCCCGTGGCTGGATTGGTAAAGGGCAGAGAGCTCCAGTCCGACTCAGACGCCAGCAAGGTGGAGGTGGAGTACTGGTTTGGGCTGGTATCGTCAAAGATGAGCTTGTGGGGCCTTTTCGGGTTGAGGATGGAGCTCAACTCCCAGTCCTACTGCCAGTTTCTGGAAGACACCTTCTTCAAGCAGTGGTACAGGAAGAAGTCTGCATCCTTCAAGAAAAACATGATTTTCATGCAGGACAATGCTCCATCACACGCGTCCAAGTACTCCACAGCGTGGCTGGCAAGAAAGGGTATAAAAGAAGAAAAACTAATGACATGGCCACCTTGTTCACCTGATCTGAACCCCATTGAGAACCTGTGGTCCATCATCAAATGTGAGATTTACAAGGAGGGAAAACAGTACACCTCTCTGAACAGTGTCTGGGAGGCTGTGGTTGCTGCTGCACGCAATGTTGATGGTGAACAGATCAAAACACTGACAGAATCCATGGATGGCAGGCTTTTGAGTGTCCTTGCAAAGAAAGGTGGCTATATTGGTCGCTGATTTGTTTTGTTTTTGAATGTCAGAAATGTATATTTGTGAATGTGGAGATGTTATATTGGTTTCACTGGTAAAAATAAATAATTGAAATGGGTATATATTTGTTTTTTGTTAAGTTGCCTAATAATTATGCACAGTAATAGTCACCTGCACACACAGATATCCCCCTAAAATAGCTAAAACTAAAAACAAACTAAAAACTACTTCCAAAAACATTCAGCTTTGATATTAATGAGTTTTTTGGGTTCATTGAGAACATGGTTGTTGTTCAATAATAAAATTATTCCTCAAAAATACAACTTGCCTAATAATTCTGCACTCCCTGTAGATCAGCTCTTCCCAAACATTGTGTAAATGAACGAGGATTAGAGAAAAGGCTTAACGTTCTGAGCACTATCAGAATAAATCTTACAGAGGTGCTTGACGCGCCTTTGACTGTTTTCATGTAGAATTAAAAAAAACTGCTTTAAAATGTAGCAGATTAAATTCAGAGATACGGTAATGAAGTAAATTACTTCACACTTTACAGTTGCATGTCAGTAAAAGGATTCGACTGAATTACTTTCCCATCTTTTTAATGTTTCTTCCCCAAAGCGGCTCCTGAGAGTAGAAAACCATCTACAGTATGCCGCGTGTCTTTAATCTTTTACACTATTTGATTTTTCAGTATCAGGGGAGGTTTGGGTGGCATGGATATTTTATGCGCTGGCAGCTGGTGCTAAGGTAATGTGAAGTAATGCAGTTGTCAGGCTCTATTGTCTCTGCCGTTGGCCTCATCTCCCACTTGCAGCCCATAAAAGCGGAGCCATTTAAACCGCTAATGAAGCAGAGAGTCTGGACCAGTGGCAGATAAAACCCACCCAGAAAAGCTTATATTCTCAGCCTGCCTCTTATTTCACTTTGCTCAGGAAAAGCTCAGAATTAATATGCCTTCGTATCCATTTTTCCCCAAATAAACGGGACAGTGTAATCATCCGCAAACCTGTTTTGCTAAAAGAGTTTGATGATTTATGGAAAAGAAAGAACACAAAACAACATCCTGTTTTAATACCTGGAGCTGATTGTTGTGACCATCACGATCTACAGGGTCCAAGTTACAGACCCCATACTTGTTTCTGTGGTTGTGAAAGGTTCCTCCTCTAACGATTCCTTCATTTAGATCCAGCCTCAGTTTTCAGTTCATAAATCTGCTGCGATTGTGGATCAGCTAACCTCTGGATCAGCTTGCACGTTCATCCCAATGAATGTTGTCTCAGCAGCTTTAAAGCTAACGCTAGCGTGTTCACCCTGAACTGGGTGAACAAAGAAATGGCCGTTTTTATAGAAGTGGTCCCCCCACCAACTGTTTCCATTTTCTTCTGTCATTTTCTAAATGCAAATTCAATCTTTTTCAAACTAACAGACAAGCTAGCAAAGATCCCCTTTTACATAGTCTTTAGACATGTTTTTACTAGCAGCCTGTCATAAAAACACACAGTTTGTTCTGATTTCCTTAAACTGAATCTATAAAAAAATGTTCACAGGCATAAATAGTATTTTTGTGCCAACAAGATGACTTCTAAAGTGCGACTAACCAAAAACTGAACAATTGGAAGACAAAAGACGGCGATCATAACAACTTCCAGCTTGTTAGAACTGCACAAACTATATTTTATATTCATTTATATACTGTTTTTCCATCTATGTCTGTACTTGTTGCCCTCTGTAAAACAGTAAGCCACTGATGCCAGATTATAATAAGCTACAAAAATATTTTTATTTTTTTCTTGCTTTTTGGTCTCAAACTACAACTACCAGAGAGAGAGAGAAACTGTGTTTCTGTGCAGGAGGTTCAGTCCTGGAGGAGCGATTGAACAGACAGTAACCAATGCTCGATGATAAAGTTTATGATCAGACATCTGTGATCAGCCAGCTGGGTCTGCTGGGCTGTGTGCGTGTGTGATATTAGAAAATGATTTTATCTAACAGAAGAAGCCTTATAGGAGACCCACGTGTGCGCTGCATTGTTCAGTTTGTCTGAGAAGTACAAATTTGAGTTTAGGATTCGGCTTTGTTTTCTGATGGTTAATTAGGGGAAGCATTATGTCAATTTGATGTCCTCACAAAGATGTGAAGACGAATATGTGTGTGTGTCTGCGTGTGTGGGAGAATTGGACTGACCTTGCTCTGTCCTGCGTGTTGCTTCTTCGCCTGTAAATCAGCCACAAAGCTCCTCTGTGCTGGCAGAGCGAGAGTCTCTACATTGCCTTTATTGCCCTGCAGTCAATCAGCAGACATGCCAAGCTTAAATATGTGTGTGTGTCTGTGTGTTGAGTTTATAAAATCTTGTTTTTGCTTTTATTTAGATATACATGCATGCAAATAACACAAAAACACAAGCTGCACCTGCTCTGATAGTTTTGTTTTTGACTTACTTCTTATTTCTGTTTTACTAAATCGTGTCTCGTGACTCTCCTCTGTGCTTTCCTCCCTTCGCTTCTCTTTAAGCTGGTGTCCTCGATAATCTTCATCAGTGTCGGAGTCATCGTTGCCTGCTTCTGTGCCATCGTCGATGGGATAATTGCTTCAGACTTTATTGTAAGTATCACTTCTATTTGACATAAACTCAAGCAGGCATCCTCACAGACGGGGTTTAACCACACATGCTGAGATCAAAAGGTCAGATCAAGAAACGTGTGGGTGCAAGGTAGACCAACTAATCTCACCCTGCAGCGAGCTGCTGTGCGACATGAAAAGCTGTCAAACTTTCAGGATACCAGGCCTGATTAAATTCTTTGTGTCACAGAAACTTTGATGACAACAATAAATCAGCTGGGATGTGATCACCAAACACTCTCACAGGTTAAATCAGAGTGTAGAGTTTAGCTTGTGTGCATTTTGGTAACACTTCACAACTAAAGGTGTAATTTCAATGTATTTTATTTGAAATTACATTGTAATTATATTTGCCTACACCTGTTTAAAGGTAGAAACACTAGAACAACAGAGTAACCAGTCAGGTTTTTATAGGAAACAAAGAAGTAACTACATAGAATTACATTAAATAGAAATGTTCTTCCTCACCAACTGTGATCATCCTAATTACATTTTAATTTCAAATAAAACACATTTAAATTCCATTCATTTACAGGGGAATTATCCCCTTTTATAAAGTATTTCTCGCAGTTATTTGTGTAAGGAGCCTCTACTTCCTAATGAGAGTTTCAAAGCTGGACCCCGTCCCCGTTATCGATCCCCGGGTGCTTATCAGACCTCTGCAGATATATTCATTTTGTGATCTCATGACTGTAAAAGTCACATTTATTGCACAGTCAAGCTCTGGACAGTAAGAATGATTTTATTAGCCTTCACGTTGCATAAAGTTCAGTAAGGGTTTTATTGAACGAGGTGGGTTTTGTGCACCGGGTAGACCGGACGGTGCGCTGCAGCAGGGTTGCGGAGGATGTGATCAGGATGGATGTGTAACGGCTCTCTTTTTCAGGACATTACGCGTATGCAGAAGGGCATGTGTGACTTTCACCCCAGTGGATCTGGCTACGCCTACGACAGCTACTACACTGAGGTGATTCTGATATATGTGTAAACCCTGTGCCCCTCTTTCTGTCAGTGTGAAGAAGTTTAAATACACATTTAATAAAGTGTCATCTCAAGAGTGCGCCTCAGTTTTTCTACATGAGAAATAAACGCTGCTGTAGGCAATGAAGGAAATCTCCCAGCACAGCTCTCTGAGCTTAAAAAACACAAATAAATGTGTAAAAAATGTTTTCATAGCTCTTATTTACTTGATTTTTTTATTTACTTTACTGTGTACACGTGGTGAAATTCCTATAGCAGATAGTGAAAAAACAGCATTTATCTGTAATTCAAATGTTTATCTATTACTACATGACTTTGGTGTAGTATGAATGGAAGTGGGGGAGGTCTTCCTCAGTAGGACAAACTTATAAAAATACAATTAAAAATGTACGCCTACTTTCACATTTTCCAATAGTGACCAGATTAAAGTCTTTGCTGGGCCTGTTCTGAGCCCCCCAGCCTTATGTTTGACACCTCTGCTTTAAAGAATATACCACAGTACTGATTGTGTGCTCTGACAAACCTTTTAATGCTCAGTTTAAACTTTTGCAAAGGGTGCTGTGACACCTAGTGGTCAAATGATGTTACTACACAGATTTACTGGCTCACTGAAAGCAACAGCTTTCCGTCTCCCTCTGCAAATCAAATAAAAAGAACGTAGATGCTGTGGAAGCAATATGTTGACAACTTTGTGTGTGTGTGTGTTTGGTTATTGGTCCATGCAGTTCTTGTTTATCTGGTTTCTGCATCTGCATCTAACCCATCTCTCTCTAATTTATCCACTCTCTGGAGCTGCAGGTGATGTGCCACTCTTTTGAGAAGTCATGCAAGCTGAAAGTGAGGAGCAACACCTGCTACTGTTGCTACCTGTATAACTGCGAGAGGTGAGACAAACTCAAACTGCAGGTCTGCAGGCCATAACACAACACAGGTTTGTGTTAATTAACCATTTCTCTCCAGTTTAGTTTCAGAGGAGCTTTTCTGCAGGCCATGTTAGAATACCGGCCAACCACTTTTTTTTCTGTTTTCCAGTTATGAGCTTATAGTCTTCTAATAATAACATAGAGGCCAGAGAGCAGCAGGAAAATAGCATCCCAGACATGAGAAAGAGCTCAGAGAAACCCTGGAAATTTCAGCTCTTTCTTGTATGACAGCCAGCTCTTAAATCTTGGATATTTTAGCCTAACACACACACACACACACACGCACACACGCACACGCACACACACACACAAGAGAAAGCGCTTTCAAAACATTCTCCCTGTGCCTTTGACCGCGTTACCACTCAGTCATAAGCCGATAAAAGGCTGTCTGGAAATAATAAAGCAAGAAAAAGTGATGGATGGTGTAGGAGACTCTTTGTTTTCTTGCCATCCTGGAAGGTTTGGGATAAAACAGTCTGGGATGTGAAATGGAAACTACAATAAGAGCCATAAAGCAGAACTTAAATAAGTTACACCTGCGATTTTCCTGCCATGTCACAACTTGTCCTTATCTTCCAGCCTGTACTCCTCACACTACTACGAGTTCACCGGGGTCAGCGGCTGCTGGGATGTGGTCCAGCTGTACCGCCTGATGTGGACCTCGGTGGTGCTCAACGTGATCAGCTTGTTCCTGGGCATCATCACCGCCGCCATCCTCGGCGCGTACAAGGATATCGTGGTGAGGAGTCCAAGAGGATTTAACTCACTCTGCCCCCACTCCCTCCCAAAAAAACAGAAACCCAAAACTTTGAATTCAGAGAGTTTAGAAGCAGTCACATGCTATGATTGGCTACATGCTTATTTGGTTAAATAAACGCATCAACTTTGAGCAGTTTAAACTTCCTGATGTGTTCCTGCATCTGTGTAAATGTGTGTTAACCGGTTATTTTAACAGCAGCTTGTTTTTAGTGATCTCTTTACATAAAGCATGTTTTACCCTTTCCTCCAGCAGAAGCCTGCTCCTCAGATCGCTCCCAGCCCAACGCCAGCACCTCACATCCTGTACAACCCGACCCAGCACATGCTCACCTACCCCAACTTCTGTCCGTCTGGGCAGGCTCTGCCCGCCTACCCCAACTACCCAGTATCCATGCAGGTAGGAGCTGAGGCCAAAACTAAGAGTGAAATACAGGGAGATGCACTCGCTACTGAGTGTACATTCCTGCCTACTAGCACTCTAGTATCAAAACAGCTGGTGATGGAAGTGAACTAATGCCTGTTACACATGAGCTGAAAGCACAGCTGTAGCTCATAACAGAGTCGCAGCAGATGTTTTGCACTGGTTACGTATTTCTGATCGATGGCTCAGGACTGATCTTTGCTGATATTTGATATCTCTTTGGCTGAACTTCCACATGCCTTTGCAGCCAACCACTTCCTGTTTCTCCTCCTCTCCCACAGCATAACACCAACCACCAGGCACCTGCTACTCCCCAGATGCTCCCTCCTGGGGGAGGCCCTGTCTCCTCCCCCTCCTCCTGCCCGTCTGAGGAGAACCAGAGCCAGCTGCCCTCTCAGGTTCTCCCCCAGCCACAGCCTCAGGGAGCCACCCAGGACCCAGGAGGCTACATGCTGACCCCCAACGCTCCGGTGCTCTATGCATCCTCCTACAGCGCCTTTGAGAAACCTCCACCTTACGCCTGCTGAGACTTTAGACAAATATGGAGAGCGTGCTGCAAACACCTTCACCTGGTCAGACTGACTGTAGCACAAAACATTTCAGAGACAGAGATTTCAATGATTTAAATGCTGCGTTTCACGTGTGTCTAATAGGTTTCAAGTGAAGTCAGACAGAGATTTATGGTTATGTAGTGTTTAATATGTAGACATGAGTCCTTTTAATATGTAGCCATCAAAGGAAACTTGCTTATTCACTCAGTACCACACAGCTCTGAAGCTCTGCACGGCAGCAAAAAGACCAGAAATGAGGGAAAAGTACCAGCACCTCTGAATCTGCTCGATTATTAACAAGTTTTCTCTTAAAAAAGACAAAAATTGTGAAGTGAAAGTGAATAAGCAAAATTTCTCAAGATGTCAAAGATTCTTTTAAGCCTAAGACTGGCCTTTGGAGGGCTTCAAACTGAGTTTAAATACTGACTGTGGTCTGGTTTCTGTTCTAAGTTGCAAGTCGTCCTGTGTATCGTCTCATTATACTGTACAGTTCAAAGGGCTTTCCTGAGAGTAAATTATGTTCATGTAGCTGTTATTTAATTATGTTTGTGTGATTCATTTAATGTGCACTTTACAGTCGATATGACCTCTGAGTTAGTGATCGATGCATGGGACTGCTGGACCTGTAAAAAATGCATAGTAAGGGCTTTATATTGAAAAAAACTTCACCTTTGAAGGAGTTCAACACTGACAAAAATACGTTTATTTGCTGTAATATCCGAGGCAGAGAGTCTGAAAACGGGTCTTCAAAGACTTTGTGTAATGTCTGTCCTCCACTTTTCAAACAAATCCAGGCAAACGGGTTTCAGGTTTTCCTGTTTTGGCCTTCACTCATCGGAAAAGCAAATAAGTTTATTTTTTCCAAAATGTTGAACTTTTTTTCAGTGCTTCTGTTAGGTTTTTTTTCACCTCAAAGGCAGACCGTGTAACTTCATAGTCTCATCATCTTGTTACATTCATAAGCAATAAAGCACAGCTCTGCATAACCCAGTGTGCTGCGCTGTAGTTCTGCTTTTTTCAGTGATATATTTGCTTGTAGTGACTGCTGTTATTAAACTGTAGAGTGAACCTACTGTGGTCATTCCCAGCTCCACTTTAGGTAGTTTAGCCATAATAACCCATGTTTTTAATATTCGAGGCCCAAATATAAATTTCTGAGTGGATTCTGAATGGAGCCACAAACTATATTGGAACTCTCTAATAAAGCTGACACAGCCTGTTAGGCATCAGTGTTTCTTCCAGGTATAAAATACTAAAAGATTTTAACACAAGTGACTATTTTGTAGTGGGCTGCAGTTACAGTTGTTTTTGTTTAATTTATCACATGATATTAAAAAAAAAACAAAAAAACAAAAAACAAAAAAACACCAAACCTATTTTTCTTACAAACAGGAGAATTGAAAGAGATGTTTAAGATTACTTTGAAGTAGACTAGCTACAGGTGAATGTTCATGTGATAAAGCAGGTTGTCTTCCAATCAGGAGATCATGGATTGATCTCAGGCTACTCCAGTCTGCATGCCAAAGTATCCATGGGTAAGATACTAAACCTCAGTTGCGAATGTTTGAAAGCACAGACAAAAGTGTCCCTTTATTTGTATTATTCCTTCCTCTTTTCCTCATGCCTGGTAGCTCCCTTGTCGATTATAACCATGTCTTCTCATTTCTACTCCTGTCCCTCCTGGTCATTTCAATCAAAACCTTTACATCTTCAGCTCTGTTACCTCCACCACCTCTTTTTCCCCCCAGTGTCACTGTCTACAAACCAGACATCATAGCAGGCCTCACATAATTCAGTGATCAAAAAGTCCACTGCCCTCTACACATCTTCATTACCTCCACAGGTATGTCATCTGGACCATCTTCCACTCTTCATAGGTGCCCTGCCTTCATCCTCACTAATCATCTGCACTTTCTGATTCACTAACCTCCATCCATCCATCCATCCACTCTTTTCTTCATTCATGAGCTCCTTTAAAGTACTACTTCCACTGCGTTCACTTGTTAGTACATTATATATAAGCACCAATCCATTTACTATACTGCAAATGGTCTCTGGGAGAAAATTAATTACATTAAAAGCAGCCTACTTTGACAGTAACTGAAACATACAGCAGTTTAACAACTTTAAAAATAGTCCAATGGCAAAGCCACTGTAAAGTAGGGCAAAACAATCACATGTGGCTCTAGAATCACAGGTTTGAGACCCCTGATGCAGCCCCTCAGGTTATCCTCCGTCTAAAAGAATGTTTTAGCTCTTCTCTTTTCAAGGTCACCCTGCCTCTAAGGCGGAGGTTCCGTATTAAAGCATAATATTGAGCTCCATCACAGCTTAAGCTATGCCGCAACAGTCGAGAGCATCGGAAACAGAAGCACAAGGTGCACGGATGTGTTTTTGTTTTTCAAAACACAACTTCACTCAGTGACTTTCATACAGCTGCTTTTATTTTATTTTAATTTTTTTTTTTTTTAAATAGGATTTTCACTGCTGAGGGAAGTTAAAACTCAAAAAAGGCAGACTTCTCTCAGCATCATACACATACTGGCAGTTAAGGTGAAAAATAAAAACTAGAAGTTCAAGATACATCACATATGATTAAAAAATAAAATAAGACATTAACAAGTCAAGCTCTATATTCTGGCATTCATCCATCAGAAAACTAGAAAATGATACCTTACACAGGGATGTAAAATAACACTGGAGCCCTTTAGGCATTCGCTCTTCTGACATTCTTTGTTGTTACTGTGTTTTGATTCACTGAGCACCAATAAATCAAATTAAAAACTGAGTCTCTAAAGCTTGATGCTACTTTGATCCCTGGGTATTGCTCTCACAGTCTCCCAGTTCCACCATGATTTGTCGCTGAAACCTTTTTTTTTCTTTCTTTTTTTTAAGAAGCAGATGAAGTTGAGAGACTCTGATCTTTCTTTGAACTTTGGACCATAAATGTGCCTCAAGGGGGGGTTTTAAGGTAGTGTTTGCTCTGTCTTCTATAAAGCATTGTACAGTCACATTATTTACATATTCAGTATATTACAGCGCCCTCTTTTCCTTTCTCAGTAGCTTGTGTGGTGCGATCAATGCAGTGCTCTCTCTTCCTTGTGGAGAAGGCCCCTTTCTGTCTCCCTGTGCTTCTGTGTCTAATCTACTGTCCTCGGGTTGGTATATGGCAGGCTTTAACTGTGACTGGGTGATTTTTGGGAAAACAAGGGACCTTTTTGTGATGAACATGAGTGTGAGTCTGTTCTTTAAAAGAGAAAATCCTCAGGGGCACACACTGCAAAGCGTCGGTTAGTTTGCTGGGTTGCAGTGCTGCACCTTTGGGAACTGATTCACCTGTTTAGAGGGAAGCTGTCGACAAGTGTGGGTTGGTTTGTTCTTTTGTAGGCACACGGTTGATTTTCGAAGTTGCAGGCAGATATGGAGTGCTCCTCCAATCGAGAGCAGGGGGGGAAAAAATTCAAGAAGGCAGTCCATTTATACCTGCAACGATGTGCAATATTTTCTACAGAACGCAAAGTTCATACCGCCTCGCTGTGGGGTGGGGTGGGGGGGGGGGGGGTGTTAAGGGCAAATGGGATTTATTCATTGAAGATCTGAGCACCTGTTCACACCTTTTCTCTGAGTGAAGTAGCTGATGTAGGACTGTCTTTCTGGTCCCTGTGTTTTTAATTCTTACATTTTCATTTAATTGGAGATTCTATATTAGCACTCGATTAATTCAAGCTTTGTGAACGTGGACCTTAAGTGAGCTGGATGTAAGCAACACGAGCACAGACTAGTCGTTGCTTACAAACCTCCAGTTAGATCTGCGTTTAAGCACAGGATACCAGGTGTAGAAGGCTGACCCCGGACCAAACCCGTAGCATTGATTTTGGATTAGACCCTGCGTGTTCTTGTGAGCTTACGAGGCTTTAAAACACAGCCAGTTTTCAGGCAATGCTGTGCAGCTATTATTCCCTTTGTACAGGGAGTGTTACTCACTGGCAGAAGAACTAACTTGCTGGGTCATAACACTGAGACTGCTGTGAAAATCCCTGCCACTGCTTCTAGGCAGCAGTGTCATCACAGGATAAGGCCAGGGAGGGAGAGGATGGAGGGGAAGGGGTGATCTTGGGCTCAAGCCACACTGTGACATATTCCAATTAAAAACATTTTCCCATCACCCCCTTGTCTCAATGAACTGCTTATGGATCGGTTTTGGCAGATTCAAGCGCTGTTCACTGGTGGGAGTCCAGCAGGGGGCAGGAGTGCGAGCGGATGTCGTTATGTTTGTGGATGGCCCGGTCCAGGTCCAGAGGCTGTCCGTTAACACTGACCTCCATGCAGCCGCTGTAGGGTGTCGACACCAGCGTGGACACCAGAGGAACATCTGCGGGTGGAAATCACAAGAAGTGTCCAAATAACATTATTCACTTTGTTCAACGTGTCAGTGAAAACATTCATCCATCTGTTGTCATGTGGGACGTTTTGTGTGTTTTTTTTTTTAATTATTGCATTACAAAAAATCTTATGTTGTTCTTTCAGCTTTGAGAACTGTGCAAGATTCTAGCTGCCGGGGATGTTTTCCAGCCTGAACCCAGCAGTCATGCAGACAATAACAGAAGCTGATACTCTTCAATAGAGGTAGGAAGTACTTTAAAAACTTTATGGAAAACTTTTCTGTTCTGCGTAAGTGTGTATGTGCTCACCAGGGAGGCCTCCTATGAATGTAGTAGACTGTGACAGGAGGCCAGTGGGAACTTCAGCATCTTCACTTCGTCCAGAATGGCTGTCGACCAGCAGAAGGGTCTGGTTACCAGAGACTGTCACCTGGATTTCATGACTCATACCATCACAGAAGGGTGCAGGAGAGCTGGCAATGACAGCATTACCTACAGACACCAGAACAAACTAAAGACACACAGGAAGTCAGTTTGCATATCAAATATACAGAAAGTGGTTTTGAACACGTGCACAGTGCGGGATGCATTTACTCACATCTCGCCACTCATCGGTTACAGGGTTATAATCAGCCAGAGCGATGGAGAGAGGCACTCTGTCCTGGTGAACCAGTGCAAAAAGCACCCCAATAGCAGTGGTTGGATTCAGGGTCAAGCGGACGCTCAGGTTCTGTGATTCTGAAGAGAAGAGGAGGGCAGGGGGATGAAGATGACCACATGTGCTTACAATGAATACAAAGAGTTGTTCAAGCTATGAACACAAACACGCATGTACCATAGGTGATGTTGAAGAGAGCAAAGCCTGTGCCGGGGTAATATGCCCCCGGATCCTCACTGCTGAAACACTGCATGTTATCATTAGACCTGATGGTTTCTTGTATGGAGGTGTCTTCACCCGTTAGCCAGCGCCACTCCTTCATACAACCGTCAAGACGAGGGTTCACCTGAGGAACGAATGAAGTCACAACAGTTAGGAAATGTGTGAAAGTCTCTTTGTGGTGTATACATTAAAAAAAACAAAACACACACCTTATTGACCAGGCTGTCCTCTTTGAAAGGCACTCCCCCCACAGTGAGGTTGAGCTCATGCATCCCCTTTTTCAGTGTGAACAGGTCCCCGTTTACCGCAATCTTCATCACTGCTTCCCTGTCAATCTTAATCACTAGGCTCCGCCCCTGCTCCTCCACCGAGATCTGGTTAAAACCGGACATTTAACAAGCTTTTAATAAGCTAATGAAGACCGTGTATACAGCGTAGTATTATTTGTTTTGATCCTCAGCACAAGAGTCAGACCTTCCTCCACTGGCCATCGCTGACAATAGGTCCGCTGCTGGTGACCCTGCTGACGCCGCCATATTTCAGCTGCAGCTCCAGCTTCCCCTGGTTCATCGCCAGCACGATCCAGGAGCTGTTTAGGTGACCTCCAGCAAAGAAGATCACTCCCTCGTGATCGTAGGTGCGGAAGTCAAACTCTGCTGAAAAGCTGAAAAGAGAATTAGGAAACAGCAATGAAGATGGTCTTTGTCCAATGGTAACTAAGATGAAAATGCCTCCAAGACAAGACAGCTGTTGCTGATGAACACGTTGAAAAATCCAACAGAAATTTCTCACCCTGTGTGAACCCTGCGGCGAAAACGCAGCCGCACCACTGGAACACCGCTGAACATGCGTCCCAGGTAAAGAGAGCGGGGGTTCCTCTTCAGGGCCGGTGTTGTGCAGGGAGTTATAGGCTGGAGGAGAGAACAAACACAAAACCAGCGTGGAGATAAAGTCATGAGAATCATGCACATATACAAGATGGCACTTGAAATTGTACTTTTTAACCCATGATGGGATGGTAGAAGCAAGAAAAATAGCACGTGGTCCAACAGACATAGCTTTTAATCATCATTTAACAACAGCGGCAGCTGGTTTTTGTATTTCACCTTACAGCTCCGAAGGTCCTGCGCCAGCTTCATACCCTGGCGTCCATCGCAGAAGCAGTGGAAACTCCCCTGAGTGTTCAAACACTCCTCTTCACAGACACCCGTCTCACACTCATCCACATCTGACAAGCGACAGAAGGTTGGAGAAATTAAAGGGCGTGAGAGCTCAGAGTGACGACTGGGACATGAGAGAATTACAGAGAAGAAGAGAGTTCATAAATTTATCAAAGTCACATCAGCAGAGGGATTAGTCAAAACATGACCCCACAAGGATCAACAAAACATCAAATCCAGGAATGCAGGGGGGGAAAAGAAGAAAAAACATATCAGGGAATGCAAACAACACTTGAGTTAAGTGGCCTTTGACGCTGACTGGATGGTATCGCCATACTTTATATATAACCTTACATGGCCATGAGCAGGCTATGATAAGCAGTAATTCTCTAAGGAGGGACAATGAGGTTATGAAAAGTCTGGTTTGAAGTAGAGATTAGAACTTGGGCACACGAGTAATTCAAAGCTTCGGTTTAAATCCGCAGATTCTTTTCCATGTTGATTCAACACATATGATTTGGTGGCTAAGTTATCACACATATTGTGGAATAAAAAATTGGATTTTGTGTGATAGCTGTCACGTATAAATCCTGAAATACAGGATTGCTGCGGTTTCGCTCTACCACATTTTCTTTAGAGTGATTAACATTAATTACCAAGGAAAGGTGCATCGATGGCTCAGTCTGTATGTTTACTCCCCGAGTTATCTTTTTCTAAACGCAGACTTTTTCACAGTGACCTGTTACCTACTTATATACAATTTCTCCAAATACCTTTGCATTCCCTTCTTGACCCCGCTACGCAGCTGCACCGAGCCCCGCTGAGGGTAAAGCTTTTCCCTCAGTCAGTTCTGATTAAACCAAGTGTATTTATGTGTAGTTAAACACACTTACCGACGCAGCTTTTGGTTTCATTGTCGTAAACATAGCCGATGTCACACAAGCAGTCGTAGCCACCCTCCTTATTCTCACATCGTGCCGTTCCACACACACCTGCGATCTTGCACTCGTTCAGATCTGAAAGACACCAAAATGTCCTCAGCTTTGACACTCCAAAAGTCACGTGTAAGGGCTTAGGAACATTTCAAAGGAAAAGACATAGAACAATCCAGTGGGAGTAATTTAAAGAATGGAAACTTAACCTGGTCCTCATGTGCTTTGTACCATTTAATCCTCCAAAGAAACATAATTAAATACATGGATGTATTGTTTGCATATTTAATACACAGTATCTGTATGTTCCAGCACTGCAGTTACACTGAAATAAATATTTACAGAAGGAACCTTTCAGGATGTTAAATCACACAACAGTTTGAGGCCTTTCTCAGACTTCTCTTTTCTGGGGGGAAAGCTAAAACTATAAATAAAACTGTGTGAGTTTACACAGGGGTCCACATTAGGAAAACATGAGCTTGTAATGTTTTATTTTCTGCCTCGTTTGTTCACTAATCAAAGCCATGTGTTCTTTTATGGACTCACAATGATGGTTATGACACAAGACAGAATAACACTGCTGCTGGACTGTTTCAGAGACTTGAACTTCAGAATAATTACAAATTTAACTTTAGTTTTATTTTTTTTGGTCAGGGATTATACACAAAAACACTGATCTCAAAAAGAAAAGAAGCCCTGAACTAGATTTAGCTACTGGCTAGTTTTCATCTGCAGTCCGTGGGTATGGAGGCTAAGCTGCAACTTCTGAGGACAGAAACTGTGCTTTTTTTCCCCAGTGACCACTCAGTTCCCACAGAGCATCGTGTCAAAATGCTTTCAGCCACTAAATTCCATATAAGTGGGGAGAGTTTTTTTTAAATTTTTTTTTAAATAACTCGTCCATCTGGACACTGGAGTTTGGGGCATGGCAGCTTAGATTGACAGGTATGCGTTTCTGGAGCATTTCTGGAGCATTTTAATGGATTATCTGACAAACACATTGCTCTAGTATTTAACAATAATTAGCATTGTGTGTGTCTATGCATTGTCCCTGTGTAGTTTATGGATGTAACATGCAACTATACCAATTATCAGTTTATTTACAAAAGTACTTTTTAAAAACACAAGTGTTGTAGAAAGCACCAAAACACCACACAACAAATCAGCAACAACAACAGTAACAAACAGAAGGTTAGAACACACCACTCTCATTCTGAATTAAAAGCTAAAGAATAACATTTTAATATATGTTTTAAATGGAGTTAGGAGCTGAGATATATCTGGTGATGCCAATCCATTAAAGGTTTAAAAAAAATAAAATAAAATCTTAAAATGAACAAACAGGGAGCCAATGAAGGAAGGCCAGGACGGGGGAGATGTGCTCCAGTTTAAAGACGAACTGCAGCATTTTGGACTAACTGTAGGCAAGCAAGGGAAGCTTTGCTAAGGCCAATATAGTGCGCATTACAGTAGTCCAGATTTGTTGTGATAAAATAAGACATCCAAAAATTTGGGGGGGGGGGGGGGGGGGAGTGGATTTGAATCTTTGAAAAAGTCTGAAATGAAAAATTGATAAAATGATAAAAACTAGCTTTAATAATGGAATTTATATGCTTATCTAGTATAAAATCACAGTCCAGTCTGACATCAAGGTTAGTCACTCGGACCCAGGTCCAAGAGAGGAGTAGTACACACACCACCAGGTCTGAACACAATGATCTGAGTTCCTTGTGATCTGATATCTTTCAGACACTTCTGTAGTGGTTTAGGAGTTGAATTGACATTTCTTTTTATAGGCATGTAGATTTAGGTGTTGTCTGCATAGGAAAGATATGCATGCATGTCCATGTTTTTTAAAAATCAGGCCCAGGGAAAGAAGTTAAAGAAAAGAAAAGGCCTGGACTGAGAATCGATCCTTGTGGGACACCAGACCTATTAACTTCTGGTTTTAAAAAACTAATGTGGAGGCAGCCAAATTGTTAATACTGAGGCTCAAAATGAGTCCAGAGACCAATGGATGACGTCATCGTGGGTACATCCATCTACAGTCTATGAGACTGATATTATATTAAATACAAAATATAAATAAGCAGAAGTAGATAAAATACAACATAATCAATTATACAAGTCTATAAAGAATTTATATTTTCAGAGTGGGAAGTGGATTCAGAATTGGTAAATGGCGATGATGTGTCTATTTGCAGCAGTGCTGACTTGATTCCAGCTATTAGAAGACGTGCATTCGTGGTCTGCGGCTTACCATTACACAGCTGACGTCCTGACAGTGTGTAGCCTTGGCGACAGGAGCAGTGGTAACTGCCCACAGTATTGTTGCACTCGTGGTCACATCCTCCATTTCTCCTGCTGCACTCATCGACATCTGCAAGCAGGAGAGAGGTGAGAAATGCAGGTTGCTTTCAGCTGGATGCTGTTTAGTGACTGTGAATTTCTTGTTTGTTGTACATTCCAAATAAGGGACACAGTATGTAACTGTGGCTGAGTGTTTAGGAGGACTGTGGTTGTCAAGTGGAAAAGGCTCAGACCGACTCAAACTGAATCTGTTTTGGTTTCCTCTCGCAGTAAGGTGGTAGGATGAGTCACAGTGGAAATGTGTGGAATGATGGCTGCGCCATAAAACAGAGAAACATGTTCCCCTCTCCCTCACAGTGAGAGTTTAGAACTTATGTGGATTTAACTTCTAACAAGCATGCAAACCTCAGTTTGGAGTCTGGGATAGCACTTCCCGTACATGCACTTCATAATGATCTTACACACCATTCACACATCATTAATAACTGCAGCAGGAGCTGGATATTAGACAGCATGCCATCAATAACAGCTTTTCAAGGTCAAATTAATTCCAGCATCGTTGAGAGACAAAACAGTATTAGTTTACACATGAGAAAAGCAGGATGTTTCTATCAGTGGACAGGACAGGGGTTCGCTGTCAGAGCCAAGGTCACAGTAATGACATTTGCACTGATGTACCAGAATGACAGAGCAAAAATTCAACCTCTGCTGAGCTCCAGGACACAGCTTTCCATAATGATGACAGTACCTTTCTCACACGTGGCTCCCGTCCAGCCCGTAAAACAATGACAGAGGAAGTCGCCCTTTTTGTCCTCGCAGCGGACGGTACCGCTGGGATTGCAGGGATTGGGAGAACACTGATTGGGAATATCTTAAAGTGTGAGAAAACAGAGACAGAGAAAAAGACATGTTATTACTGCTTTAAGCATCAAGTCTGTACAAAGGTTGCTTGTAGTCAGTGTAACTGTATACCATAACAGACAGAGGACACTCCTGATATGCAGAATCTCTCTTAGGTTCTGCACATTGGGAGATCTGTATAAATAGCCTAACTTGTGACAGGCTCTCTTTCCGGACATGCCCTAATTCCCACCACCTGTCCTCTACTTCTCAAGAAACAATACTGAATTGATATTTAGCTTTATTTTTAATTCCTGTTTTTGCTACTTTTCTATTCCATATTTACACTTAATTCCCCCCCTCTTTTCCCCCCCACTGCACGCTTGTGTAATAGTGCTCAGTTTTCTCTCCAAATCTGTTTCCTTCCCAAGCAGAGGAGTTTGAGTACTCGACAAGTCTGGACATGTTAGCTGGAGTTCAGAGAAAGACAAAATGACAAAGACTGGAGAAAATGAAAGGGGGGGGGGGGGGGGGGGGAAAGAGAGAGGATTTGCATTTGCGTTTTTGCATATAAAACCCAAAGCCACAACTTCTTCTTTTTTTGTAACATTGCATGACAGCTAGAGATGGACCGATCCGATATTATGTATCGGTCAGATACTGACGTAAATTACTGGATCGGATATCGGAGAGAAATAAAAATTTAATCCAATCCATTAAATATCAAAAAAGCACCTCACAAAACTTGCGACATGGCGTAACTCGGCTCATAACCGTTGCACGTCGCAGCAGTATGCGTCACGTGATAGAGCGGCTGTGTGTATTTGTAGCCTCGCTACAAATCCGGCATTTCATCTCCGAGGAAGTGATCCCAGAGAGAAGTAAAGCAAATGTGTAAGTAGCCCAAAATAAATGTAAGTAGCCCGAATAAAAAAGAGAGCAATTTTTGATTGATGTTTTGTTTCCTGTTTTGTTTCCTTTACAATATTATACTTTAATGTATAATATTGTAAAAGAAACAAAACATTAATCAAAAAATTGTTGAAAAACAAATTACAACATTGTATAAAAATTACAATCATCAACTCAAATACTTGGTTCTAATTGAACAGAAATTTCTATGAACTTGTAAGAACTGTGTAGGACATGAATCAGTCTGTGTCAGATCCTGAATTTGAAATTTCCGCTGAAGTCTAAACAGATTTTTCAGGTTTATTTTTAGTATGTTATTTGCAATTGGTGTTTGTTCTGGGAAAGATATTGCAGACTGAGCAATAATGCGTTTCTTGCATTTCTCATGGGTTCTAATGGGGGCCTTTCTTAAAATGACTGGTCCCAGTAACAAAGGCGCTTGTCGACTCAGAAATCGAGAGAAAACCAACAACACACCCGGCAGAACATTATGTTATTTACACGGGTGCACATAAGTGGTCCGCATGTGCGCATTCGCTGTCAAAATAAAAGACGCGCACCAGATAAGAAGTTGCAACGCTGTTTGCGTCCATATAAAAAGCACTGTTTTTGTCCGCTAGAGTAGGATTTTCACGGCACATTCCGCACCACGTCTCTGTGCGTTCATCATTTGTTTGAAGCCAGCTCACCTCCTGCAACCACTTTTCCGAGAATACGTGCTTTTTTGTGGTTCTGACTCCTTCTGACATTTCTTTGGAGGTAGAGGAACACCAAAGTAATTGCTTAAAGGAGCTTCTTCGACATCTTTAAGAGTTTTAAACAAATGTCTGTCCTCCTCCAGAAAATCTTATGTATGCAAACACGCGTTGCAACTTCATATCTTGTGCGCGTTTTTTTTTGGGTTTTTTTCTTTGACAGCGAATGCGCACCTGCGGACCACTTATGTGCAGCCCCGGTTATATAGCTCGTCATATTGCAGCCACAGAAATTCTTTTGTCCATGAAACCATAAAGCTGCACTTTCTTTTTGCCTTATAGTCTGATTTGTCATAACTTTTCCATTTTGTGGTAAGCTTTTCTTTGGCTGTCACTTCTTCACCCTGACCTCTCTTATTTGGCTCAGCAGAACTAAGATATATATCCTGCTGCTTTTACACACACACACATAACGCTCAGTGATTCTCTGCGCGATCAACCTCTCATATGTTTAAGCTTGCTGCGGGAGATTTCACTTGTCATGTTTGCATAGTAAGCTAACGATTGATAAGACGATGTCAGAGGAATTGGTGCGCAAATTATCATCACTCACCAATCAGTGCTGTCGCTCTCTATACACAGTTCGCACGATTGCAAAGTGAAAGCAAAAAAACAAGCGCAAATTCAAACGAGATTTCAATATGTCACATATTGACAGTGGCTCACCGATGCCAATGACATAATTACCCAGCTAAATTTCCGAAAGAATGCAAAAGCATTGACATATATTTTTCCTTCCTACAATAGCCCGACGGGCAGGGAAGAGATAGATTTTGGTACCCCGACTGGAAAAATCGCTAGCCCTGGGACGTCGGGCTAGCGATTTTGCAAGCCCTGTATCTGATTGAGGAATCACTCATCTTTGGAAAAGAGAGTTTATTACAGAGAAATGGCTCTTTCCAAAATAAAAGCTATACTATACGCTTCTTCTGGGCTATATTCTCAGCAGCATATTGTAGCGGGTCAGGGCTGTTCGGGGTTCTGTTTGTACAGTTATGTTTTGTTTATGTTGCCATAGTGACGGGTGACGCCTTCTCGCTGCGACGGTGTATCCTTCCAGGGTCAGAGGGCGCTCTGTGTGTTGTTGTTGCTGTGCGGTTGCCGCGCTGAGCAGTTAGCTAGCGGCAGTGTTCTTCTGCAGATATCAATAAACGGCTGTGCTCCCTGGCTAGCTCACGGGAAGCAAGACCAAACAATACCTCCGTCTCCTCCTTGTCTGAGCTCGCCACAATATTAAACATATCAGGTCCCCATAAGGAGAATCGTGTGCTAACGGCTGTCTAAATGACTCGGGTAAAGTTTGTAGCATGCATGCTTGTTGTTTTTGTCTTCTTCCACTTGTCTTTGCACTAGGATGATGTCGGCGTAAATGTGCAGTCATATTCGTTGTGTTCCCACTAGTGCTGTCAGCGTTAATCTCGTTGAAATGACGTTAACGCCACAACACGGCAAATCTCCATTAACGAGCTACCCCTGCGTGGGGCTAGACGGCCAACACGTTAATGAGCTAACTGCGCTAACACACTAGTTCCCACCCATGTAATTGAGCATTGCGTGGCACATCCATCATACTGTTTTACTTTAGTCCATGACGCGCTTACCTTCAGGGTCATACATCACATGAAAACCAAAATAATTCCAAACGCCAGATCTGAATGAGGGTGGAGGAGGTTCAATTTGCCATGTTGCAAGTAGAGCTTAACTTCTGTCTCGCTAGCTTGCCCTGCGCTCTTCCTTCTGACGATGCTGTCTGTGTTGAACACTCAGTGGATCTGCGCTCGACAGTGCAGCCTAGGCGGAGTAGTCGAACGCAGATTCACTGAGCGCTCAACACAGACAGCATCGTCAGAAGGAAAGTTGATAAAATAAATTACAAATTTTGTATTGTTCGATACATATGCGTACCGAACCGAAAGCACTGTATCGAACGGTTCAATATCGATACGAGTATCGTTGCACCCCTAGTAAGTACATCTCTGAATGTTTGTAAAGCATTCCCTCGTTAAGCTTAACAACCGATATATGGAGCGACTGCCTCTCTCCCCCTCCCTCTCCTGCTGCTACTTCAATTGAGAAACTGATCAATGATCAGCTGATCGGGCTTTTCTATCGCAAGTCCGTCTCGTTTGTTTTTGGCCCACTTTGCACCAGAAAGAGAAAACCAGCGGCTGAACAACAGCAGCACGTTTAAGCTTGATAAGCTGTTGTTAGAATTTATTTAATATTACTTTCTACTCGAGGATCTTTTTCTATGTAGCTGACGGCTGGTAACTGTGCAGGGGCGGATCTAGCAAAGTTTAGCCAGGGGGGCCGATAGGGCATTAACAGGGAAAAGGGGGCACAAAGAATGCCGCATGCCACAGCCGCTCTATCACGTGATGCATACTGCTCCGACCTGCTAATGTTCTGAGGCGAGTTACGGCGTGTTGCAAGTTTTGTGAGGTGCTTTCGTGATATTTAATGGATCGGATTACATTTTTTATTTTTCTCCGATATCCGATCCAGTAATTTAGGTCAGTATCGGACCGATACCGATACGTAATATCAGATCGGTCCATCTCTACTTTCTACACCAGGATCCTTTTCTACATAGCTGACGGCTGGTAACTGTGCAGGGGCGGATCTAGCAAAGTTTAGCCAGGGGGGCCGATAGGGCATTAACAGGGAAAAGGGGGCACAAAGACATACTTTTCTTTCTTATTCTCATTTAAAATGTCTCGCTTTTAATAAATAATTATCCGAATCTTACACCCAAAGTTTTAATCTGATGTAAAATGTATATAAGTCCATTACTGTATATAGTAACTATTAAGTCTAATATACCCTAGTAAGCTATAGTACTTTTTCCTTTGGGAAGGTATGATCTGTGCAGTCTGTAGTTCTGTTGAAGAAAGATGTTGAATCTATTTAATTATTCTTGAAAAATAATTTATTTCTGGGCATTTTTTTCCACACTGCATCAAATTAAAGTTGATTACGTCGATTAAGCATCATGAGGTGGTGGGTGGTTCCCTATTTATTTATTTTTTGCTGGGAGTTTTAGAACCCTATTAGTTAGGTTGCTTACTCTTTAAAATACCAGAATAGGGAGGATGGTGCAGGTTTAAGTTTATTTTTGGGTGCAGTGTATTTTTTGCATACAGGTATAACAGAATAGCATTAGTGTTTTTGTTTTGTTTTTTAACTTGAGTATTAACTTATACAAAAAGCAGCAAGATATTAAAAGAACAGTTTTATTGATTAAAAAACACACTATATCGGATTCATATCGGAATCGGCCGATATCCAAATTTATGATATTGGTATCGGTCATAAAAAAGTGGTATCGTGCCATCTCTAATGACAGCTGCTCAAAACTACACACTAACGGCTTGTGGTACTTTGCATCTGTGAACCTTTATTTTGTTTATGCAATCTCTATTGACAGCTTCATATATGACAGTTGCGATGCTGTGAAAGTGTCAACAGAAACATAATACAAAACCAAATCTTTTCAGGAATACCAGGTTGTCACTCCTCAACAAAAACAAGACTACGTGAAGCATGGGATCCGTTCGCTGCAATGGGCAAGACCTTATGAAAATAACATGTCCATATTACAATATACACCAATATTCTCCAAATCCTCTACCATTCAGCATTTTTGGTGCCTACAAAGAGATGAATCTGTCCATGCTGTGTATATTAATAACAGATACCAGCTTGTGACTTATGTTCTGAAAGCAAGCCAGACAGCTGCTCTAAAAATAACATGGAATAATAGTCAAATATAAAAAATGCTGACTGTCACACCTGTGCTAAATGTAGTCGAAATTACAAGTTAGAGATGTGTAGAGCCAAAGCTAGCCGTCTCATTCGGAAAGAGCAAAATCTAAATAGAGACAATGATTTTGTGAGCTGAATTTAGACTTTAAAAACATTAAAGCACTGCATGATGCCAGCAATGAGGAAAAGCTCAGCAATTCATCAATGCAGAGTAAGACAAAAAACAAATGTTAAGAGACAGCACTAAAAACATTTAAACAGCACTTTTAAGTTATTATTATTAGGACCATTTTATTATCTTAAGTTTGAATTAAGTTAATAATGCCTAAGGTTGGATGCTATAGTTGGGTATATTTGCCTTAACAGACTTAATCTTCTCAACTACCAGCTATTGGTGTAATGTAACTTTGTGCATTTATTAAAAACATCTGTATTTAAACTGAGCGTTATGTGCACAAATACTTGGCTGATGTCAGTGCTTTACAGATGATGATCCCTCAGTTACAAATAACACAGCAGGAATGTTTTACTACAATACATTTTATCAGATATTTCTTTTTTTTCTTTTTTTTAACATTGAAGTAATATTCCTTCATCAAAACTGAAAATATTTGCATATCAGCATCAGTGCATGCAATTGTACTCTCTGACAAAGGAGGGCAGATATTAAAAAAAAGAATCCCACCCATGCTCCTGGTTAGTGATGCTTTGTAGACCATTAAACAAGAAGTGTAACTGCAGGAGCCAAGCTTGTTTCCTCTGCTTCAAAATTTAATGGTCCCCCAACACAGAGTCACAATTTAGTTCCATTTGTTAAAACACACACTGTGGAATCACAGCCTACAAAGCTTCCAGAGAAGTAACAATGTGCCATACTGTGGATGTCAAAGAACAGTAACACGTGTCTTTCAGTGATCTATTTTTATCCATTTTTGTAAAGTGCCATTCACAGAAAACTGCAGACTAAGGAAACAGAAGCAGGGAGCAGTGGGAGAATTAACTCAGTAGATGTTTCCATAATGCGCTGTGCATGTCGGAAATATTCCATAAATAAATTGGTGGAAAGCCAGAATCTGCTTTGAGACCATCAGTGGTGACAGGCAACTGATGGGCGAGATAGAAAAATGGTGGAAAGGAGATGGTGCTGACAACTGGTGGAAAAAAAGTACTGCCGTATCTTTAAATGTCACAATGCTGCAGCTGAGTCATGGAAACGCCTCCCCCGCAAGACAATCAACAGCCAATAGCAGTAAAGCCGGTCTCCTGTATCCTGATGCAGCAGAAATCCTTAGCCATCCTCTCATCAGACCATCCTCTCTACGTCATTCCCCAGCCGAGCCCACACACGAAGAGGCTGGCGCAGTCGCTCAGGAAGTGAGTGCGCGAATATGTGACGACTAAAGGGGTGTGTCACTCATTCAGCAACGTGTAGCGTCACTGTAGCAAAGTGCTGCAATGTTACTCATAGACACTCACGCACACACAGTTCACTTTAAAAGGAGCTAGGTGTGCCACGCTGAGAAAATGGACCTGGAGGTGCCGAAGAGATTCAGCACATCTCTGCTTCCGATTGCTTCTGTACTTGCAGAGGGCACACACTGGAGTGTGATGCAGAGCAGTGATACTGCAGTGCAGCACAACTCTGCAACATAACTAGCTCCCTGTCTCTTCATGTAGCAACTTTCTCAGTGAAATAAAAACCGAGAATAAATGAGAGAGCAGGATGTAGACATGCATTAATCTAACCTATTCACAGACTAACAATAAAGCTGAAAGGCAGACAGGAGGAGGTAAAAAAAACAAAACAAAAAAAACTTACTGTGGACACATGTGACCAGATCCTGTTTTTTCTTTTCAGAATCTCCAAACGTGTCCAGGCAGGCTAGACAGAGACAAAAATGGAATTCAGTTGAAGGGATGACAAACGTATAATCAGCCAAGAGAGAGATTAATGGTTTTAGGTAGAATAACTTACCTAAATACTTGGGATAAAAGTAGTTCTGCATCAGAGAAAAACAAAAACAAAACACAGAGGGTAAAGTTATGTGTTTGCAAACAAAATCTAAACAAGGCAATACAGTCTCAATGAACTCTTAAAATTAGTAACAGGTTTCTGCTTATACTTGACTTAATTGTGCATTTGTTTTGGGGGGTTTTTATAGCTCACTTCTGCAGGAAAAACAGTTCATAAACAATCATGAAATTTGGCAGTGCGATGCAGAGATTAGGCTATGATTACTCTGTAATCTGCTCTAACAGGGTGCAGCTCTATGACAGGAGCTTCTTCAGCATTCTCTGCATTCCTGGTAGTAGTACCATCCCTCCTGCCTTCTGGCTGCAGCAGTTCTCCACATATAGGCCAAAATCTGAGACTCTGGAGGCACAGAGTCACACTCATGCTGCAGTAGATGCCAGATGCAGCAGGCTTGCGTGAGACCGGTGTCTTATTAAGTGAAACTAATCAGGCAAAATTCTGTGTGGGGTAAAGTCTGATTATACACTGACCTAAAATATAAGCTGACCTTCAAAGGTTAACCAAAACGACTAAATTTGAACCTCACACTGAGCAAGTTAGTTTTGACACCTTCTCATTTGTATGTCCCGTATGTCATCAAATAAATAAGAGACCAGAAACTTGGTATGACTGTCCATTGCCAAGGATGATCATAAGCATTGGGAACACCCCAGCCTCTCTCTTTCCCTCTCTGCAGAGCTACAAAGCTGCAGCAGAATAAAATGCAGAGTCAGAGACAGGCCCTTTCAGGATGAATAATGCAGATACGAGTGAGACTGCAGTTTTGTGTCACGACAAGGTTCAAAACTTAAAGGAGTAATTTGGTGTTCTGCCGGTGGCATGCGTGGATCTGATTCAGACATCACCCGACTTCACCCTTTTTACCAGAATCCACCTCAGCTTCAGTTTAATCCTCCCTCTCTCAGTGCCAGACTAATCTTACAAGTAATCTTAAGTCATCGATTGCCTCATTCGCTCCCTCTCTACTACAATTCACAATATCAAATCTTAAGGAGTGAATGTGACATTTAAAGGGCAGCACATCACCAACACAAGTCCACCACTTAAAACCGTTGAATATGAATGTCAGATGTAGAAATTAAGAAAAATTACAGAGTTCACAATCAAAAGCATCCAGCCACGTTAGGGTAGACTTGTTGCAGAAGATTCTGGGCATGCATCTGCACTATTATTTGCTGTAGCACATATCATCTTCCCGAGGAAGCCCAAGAAGCCCAAGTTCTGTGTGTTTTTCTAAACACTTTGGATTATTTATAGCCTGTTTGCACATACAGCACACTGTAGTACATGTAAAATAGGCTTATGAATTCACATGGATGGAAAGGCTGACGTGTACACTCATGAATGCAGAATGGAAACTAATCTCCAGTACAGGTTTCTGAGCATGGCCCGTGTGATGGATTTTGTACGATGTTAAATGTCAAGTAGGAAACATGTCTTCAGATTACCAGGGCAACGTACACAGTAATGTTGAATGAAATGCATATGTGTGCATGTGCAACATCAGAAGATGCAACACGATGAGAAAAAGAAACAGAAAGACATCCAGCTACATCCCATATTTGTTATCAACTTAAGGACACATGTCAATATGAAGAGGAGATTGGGGATATAAAAGGGGATTTCACAAATGACGGTAGAGTCATGCTGACTCAGTGTCTGTCACAGAAACAAAACAAAAGACGCGGAAAGCGGCCAAGTCCCAGACATGGGAATATTATGTGTCCTGACAGCTATCAGCATGCTGGACTTATTGAAGCATGAATACTAGCGGCAAGCAGCCCAGACAATGAATCATTAGTGTGTGTGTAGTCATTATGAACATGATGTAAACACCCAGCCTCCCTGAAGTTACAGTACATAACACAACCTCAGCAGGTAATGGTGCTCTGATGGAGTTGGTGGTACTGCAGTACCTCCTCACAGGATGAGAAGGAAGCCCGCCTTTGCTCGCATGCAGCCTTTGCTGAGCTGCAGCTGAGACTAACTTGTGAACACACCACTCACCGTCTCCGGGTCGTTTTCAAACACTTCTCTGGCCTCCTCCTTGCTGCACTTTTCCTCCACGCACTCCCTCTCCAAGTGTCCTTGCTTCGTCTCCTCGAAGACTTGATTCGCCCTCCTGTGTCTGCTCAGAAACTGGTTCGCCTCTTGAGGGGACAGTGAGACTAAAGAAAGAAGGACAAAAGAGAGCAAAACGAGCAAAGTTTAGTCACCTTTAAAAAAAAAAGAGCAAGTGAATGTCAAACAACTCTGCGGTTAAGCAATACACTGGCGCAGGAAAACAATGTGAGGGATGTTGCGAAATATCTAACGTTAACCGTCAGTACTGGCAATAACCAAGACGTGTATCATCACCAGCTGCAACTCAAATGTCAAAGAGGGTTTAGCGGGCTAGCTAGCCGCCTAGCATGTAACTGTTTACTTACTGCTGTCGGACCAGCGGACGAGCAGCAGGATTAGCAGCGCTGCCGACGGAAAGGACTTTGTCGGGGTCAGCCGCATTGTTTGACTGCTGTGTTTGCGCCAAGCTCGAGAAACTTTCTCCTGCCCCGTCCCACCCCCTCCTCAGCCTCTCTCGGTGTAAGCGCAGGCGTCGGTGCGAAACGCCGCAGGTATTCAGGTGACTTGCTCCGACCGTTGGCCGTTAACGTCTACGGTAGGACACGAACGTCGCGCGCGCTTGTGTGTGAGTCTGTGTCCCCCTCCTCCTCCAGGACGCTCACTACTACTACACGGGGAAACTGCACGACCGACCTCTTCTACCCCCCTCGCGTGCGGTTCAGCTGGTCCCCATCGCGGTGTGTGGGGACTTTTACTTAGCCGTTTGCGGACCGGACAGTCTGCGGAGGAACACTGCTCGTCTCTGCTTCAGGAGGAGGAGTAGCTCTCTGAGAAGTGCAGGCAGGAGTTTGAAGTGATGCAGACACCTCTTCATCCCTCCCTCCCTTCTCTGTGTGTTCGCGTGTGTGCATGTGCGCGCGCATCACACTGGGGAAAAAAATCTGTTTAACTGGCACGCAATCCGTGATTTGGGTGTTGCACTTGTGGTTAGTAAGTAAATACTTGTATTAAAGTAAACAATACTCGAGTACTTTGCAATGCCCTCAAAAGTATTTTAAACGTTAGTCCAGGGGCATAACCAAAGGGGGGCATGAGGTGGCACAGACTACGCTAATTGTTATCCCCCCCCCCCCCCCCGCCCCCCCTTTGATTTTTCTTTTTAAATTCAGTTTAATCTCCAAAGTGAATTTTTTTATTTCAGCTTAATTATTATTGTTTGGAAATGTTTAGTTTTATTTTATAATTTTAATTAGTTCTTCTGTTACTTTTAAAAAAATTAAAAAGTAAATCAGTGCCATTGTTACAATAAAAACATAGAACTTCTTGAAAGCAGTTTACTTAGTGTTTTAGACAACCAAAGTCTCAATAAACATTTCCTCAGTGTCTTGTCAGGCAAGTTATAATAAAATTGAGAAAAAACAAATATTAAAACAAATCATACTTCTTTTATATTTATATTTCAAGTCTAGTTTTCATTTTAATTTTAATTTTTTTTCACATTTTATTTTAGTTTTTAGTTTAGTTTTAGTTAATGATAGAACTTTGAAGAGCTGTGAAAACGTATTTTCCCCTTCCTGATTTATTTTTCTTTCTTTTTTGCATATGTGTCATATTTGCCTGTTAAATCATCATGAATTAACGATGAATAACCACATTTTCTGAAAAGCTGAGTTCACTTTCACCAGCCAAGCCTATTTGCTTATTGAAAAAACTGAACTTTTTGGAACAAAATAAAGTCTTGAACAAGCAATCCATGCTGGAAACCCCTCCAGTGTGGTTGAATTAAAACAATTCAGCAAACAAGAGTGGGCCAAAATTTCTCCACAGCGATGTAAAATACTCGTTGTCAGTTATTGCAAATGTTTGACTATGTCACAGTCACATGTCAGAAGCAGAAATGACGTCACTCCTAAGTTGAGCGTGTTCTATTACTAAAGTCAGAAAAGCAAGAAAAAAGAGGATTTGGTTTTCTTCTTAGCAAGGTAGACCTATTTGTGCATCACAAGCAGTACACCACAATGCTTGGATTTGAAAACACAACTGCAGCACATTCATGAACAGAGCCTGGTCAGCAGACTGCATATGCCTTATTTAGTGAGTCACAAATACAATGGAAAAAAACAATGGCAATACAAATTTCAAGTTTTACATTTTAATGTTTATGCGCATTGCCATAATCTTGGATTGTGAATTCAAGGTTGGTGGGGGTGCTCTGACTTTCCAAACTGGAAATCCATCTTGAAGGGTCATTCCAATTGGAAATTGGAAATTCTGACTTCTAACTTTAACTGGAAGTGTTAGTCTTAGAGTGCCCCAATTTAATTCTCAGTAATATTTATTTTCAAAGCTTTTGTTACTTTAATTATTATTATTATTATTATTATCATTATAAACTGTATTATTATAGATAATGTGTATGAAATACTGATTAGTTAAGCTAGGAAGTAGTGGAGTAGCTATAAAGGAACAAAAATGCAAATAAAATACATATATCCCCCAAGTATAGTCCTTAATTTGAACAGCTTTGCAGATTTTACAGTAGAAAAATAACTTATAGCTCAGCATTGGTCATAACATTTACTTATAAAATATGTTCTTTGTTATAGATTTAACTACTAAACAGCATTTAAAGTAGTGAAATGACATTAAGTGCTTAAATACCAATTTATGGTACACATAATGACACAGCTACACAAGGAGCCATTCAGCTGCATGGATAATGTGTGTTTAGTCTTCTGTTGAATATACAGGGCTTGCATACTTGTTTACAGTGTTCAAAGTTCAACAGTTTCTTGTAACTGAGTATTTTTCAATAGTCTTATGCCCACTTTTACTTTCATTTTCAGGGAAGTTTATTTTTATCCAGGCCTTTGCAAAGTAACAGTCTTTTGTTTCGTTTACTCTGGAAGTTGTGCAACATGTTTTTCAGTAATTTCTTTAGATTTCAGTCCACATTTGACCCGTTTTGCCTTATCTTCACGACGGTGGGCTTTGCAGAAAATTAAAAAGCACATCACTTGATGTGAAAACACCTCCAAACTGTGTTTTGTAAATGGCAGATTTATGAGTTTGTTGTGTCACCAAGTACTTGGACAGATGCAGTGCTGGGAAGTATGAGTTTAAGGTTTTTCTGCTGAACATGAGAAAACTCACCAAGTAAGACACTGATATAATCATGACACATTTTGAATCATGAAACTAAATTCTGAATCTGTTCCCAGTCTCTGACCTTGTTTTGTGCAGTGGCGAGAGACCAAAACAAAGCAGGGCTGGAATCCAATAATAAGGTTGCTTTGATACAGTTTTATTAAAACAAACATCAAACACAACAGCAAACAACTACATGTAAGTTATATATTAAAGATGGCATGTTTTATATACAAAGTGGAAACAAATGACAACCAGGAGAACCCTTAAGATGAGGAAATAAACAGGAGAACAATAAATGCTGTAATTATGACAGGTGTACACCTCTGATGACAACAGTGGTAAATTGAAGCAGGGCTTCGGAAATGCTCCAGATGGTGATTTAAACAAAGGAGATGAAACAGAATTTGATAGGAACACCTGAAGGCTCAGATATCTCCTCTGTGGTTTCTCCTGCCACAAACATTAATTTCAACTACTTGTTTTTAAACAATTTAGAGAGAGTACCATGTTTCAGCAGCAGCAGGGACAAAGATGCAGGTGGTCTCACAGCCTGGTCAGCAGTGACCATTTGTTTATTTTTCTACACAAACATAACCATCTGTTGCTCAACTCATGGCATGCACGCTGCAGAGCTCAGCTCCTTTTTGTTTCCACTTTCCTGGAAAACAACTTAATGCAGACAAAAACTGCTACACCTATGTCATCCAGCTTCCGGCTACCTCCCTGGTAAGCCAGCCTTTGTTGTGACTCACTAAAGCAATACCAGAACAAAATAGGTCAGGGTACAAACAAGAACACTGTAGGGATGAAAAGCTTAAAATCACTCTCTGCCTCCGTCTCTTCTTCTCCTCCTCTCTAGATTCTCTTTCCAAAATATCCCAAGAAGTTTCCCCTGTGGGACTGCCTAATTATGGGGCTTTTTAATGCAATGTGGTTTTTTAAATTGGGTCACTTTCTGTACATGTGTGCCACCTCCAGGTCATCAACCACGGTAGTGATAGGAGGACACGAGTGGGACTTGATGCTGTTATGTTTGCTGAGAGCTTCGTCGAAGTCCAGCTGCTGGCTGTTGATACTGATCTCCATGCAGCCGTAGTAAAAGGCCGTCACAGGGGTGGTAGGCAAAGGGATGTCTTCTGAAGGAGAGAAACACAGTAACTGTTTGATGGGTTGTTATGACACCAAGTATCGTTGTTCATGTTACTTTCAATATGAATGGGTCCTTGTTTTGGTGCTTTTAATCTAGTGCAGTCATCTAGTTAAAGGTTTTCTGATTCCTTTCATTCTCAGCTCTGCTTAGTGCTAATCATGAAACATGAAAAACAATAAACACCTCCTGCTAAGCTTCAGCATGCCGTCACCATTGTCACTGTGACTATGGCAACATGTGGATATTAGCATTAGCAGCTCAAAGCACCACTGTTCACACAAGGCTCACAGATCCAGCAGGAAAGGCAACACATTCAAGAGGATAACCTGCATGAAAATCTCAAAACCCTTTATTCATTTTGATCACACATCAAATGCTTATGCTTAAATTCCTTCATAATTACTAACCAGGTATTCCACCAATGTATGTGCTGACAGGGTTTTGCATGGTGCTGTTGAGGAGTTCCAGCTCCTTCTGCAGGGCACTGGACTCCATGTAAGTCACACTGGAGGAGTCAGCTGAGATCAGGATTTCTGTGGGAGTCACGTTCAGCTGCACCATCAGCCGATCAGGGTAACACAGCATCACAGTGTCCAACGTGGCCACCGAGGCATCGTGCAGGAACACCTGCAAGTTCTGGAGAGCACATTGGTTTAAGGATGATAGACAAGTGCTTATTTTCAGCCAAAATGTGACCAAACTTACAGCAGCATCTTTTCCCTTTGGTAGAACAGCCACTGACAGGGGGACTGTGTTGTTGTAGACAACAGCAAAGAGGACACCTGTGCTGGTGGATGGACGAATGTTCATCTTTATATCCATTTTCCAGCTTCCAGAATCACCTGGTTACACACATGCATGCCAAGAAACATTTATTCCTTTTGTCAGGTTATAAATTTAGGATTCTCTACAAACTTTTAACAAAATAACTTCCCACAGGTCTGTTATATCATTCTCAAAATTACATGGTTGTAAACTCATAGAGGGTTCTGTTATAATGTGGAACACAGACACGACCAGCCTATACATGTCAGCAATGCAGCAACTTTGGCCTTTGACCATCAGTCATTCAGTCATGGTTCTAAATATCCAACGGCTGTTAGTTATAATGTCCCCAGTGATTTGTTTCCAGCATCATCTCACAGATCAAAAGTCAGAGAGGTTCCCACTCACTCTAAAGGACACACCCTGGACTTGGTCTGCTGTTCTGGTCTTACTCCCTCGAATCTTTCTGCTACTGAAATCCCCATAACTGACCACTTCCTCCTTTCATTTAACCTCACTCTCTGCTGCTCTTCTACCAAGCCAACCCGTCTCATCTCGTTCCGCAACATCAAGAACATTGATATGGACATTCTCACTACCAGTTTGGACAATGTTCAGACTCCGGACTTCTATTCTACTCCTGATGATTTGTTGTTATATTATAATAATTGTCTACACACTGTCCTTGATTCTCTGGCTCCTGTAAAAACCCACTGTGTTTCCTTCGCTCGCTCGCTCTGCTCCCTGGTTTACCTCTGACCTCCGAGCTCTGAAGGCCAAAGCTCGGCAGCTAGAGCGTAAATATAAGAAATCTGGTTTAACTGTTGATTCAGAAATCTATAAATACCACGTACTTCAGTATAAAGACTCCATTACCATGCCAAACAAAGCTTCTACTCTGGTATTATCAGTTCTTATGAGGGTAATGCAAGGACTCTGTTTTCAGTTTTCAACAAGCTAATTCAACCCCCCAACGCTTTACCACCGCACTTCTATTCCTCTGAAACATGCAACTCCTTGATGCTGTTCTGGACTACGAAAATCAATAACATCCACCAGCAACTCAGATCAAATGTTGTGTCTACGCCCTCTCCAGAACCTCTTCTCCTTTTTGAGCCGTTTTCCACTTTTCATCTTCCTGATTTATCTGATATTTCCGAGTTCATGTGTAAATCAAAGCCTGCCACATGTCATCTTGACCCCATGCCCACGGGGCTTGTGAAATCCTGCCCCTCTTCTTTACTCCCACTCATTTCTGCCATCATTCACTCTTCTCTCACCACCGGTATTGTTCCCTCCTTATTGAAGACTGCTCTAGTCACTCCTATACTGAAAAAACCTTCTTTAGATCCTAACAACTTTAACAACCTCCGTCCGATTTCCAATCTACCCTTCATTTCTAAGATACTCGAAAAAGTGGTTGCAGCTCAACTTCATTTACACCTGGTTAATAATAACATCTACGAGAGATTTCAATCTGGTTTTCGCTCATGTCACAGTACCGAAACTGCTCTACTTAAAGTCACTAACGATCTTCTAATCGGAGCTGACTCTGGTCTTCTCACCATTCTCATCCTTTTAGATCTGAGCTCAGCCTTTGACACCATTTCTCACTCTGTCCTTCTAAGCAGACTTTCCTCTCTCGGCATCTCTGACACACCCCTCGTCTGGTTTCAATCATATCTCCTCGACCGCTCCCAGTTTATTCAACTAAGATCATTCCGCTCTCGTCTATTCCCCGTCACCTCTAGTGTACCCCAAGGCTCAGTTTTAGGCCCTCTTCTCTTTATAATATACATCCTCCCTCTAGGTACCATCTTCCGCAAATTTGATCTTCAGTTTCACTGTTTTGCTGATGACACCCAGTTATATCTCTCTTGCAAACCTGATTCCTCCCTCCCACCTTCTTCCCTTACAGAATGTCTATCCGAGTTAAAATCCTGGTTTACCTCTAATTTTCTAAAGCTCAATGAGGATAAAACTGAGATCCTCCTTATTGGCACCAAATCCAACCTTTTGAAGGCAAACCATTTCTCACTCACCATCGATAACTCCACAGTTTTCCCTTCTCCTCAGGTTAAGAGCCTTGGTGTCATCCTAGACAGTTCACTTTCCTATAAATCTCACATCAATAATCTCACCCGTTCTGCCTACTTCCATCTACGTAACATTAACAGATTCCTTCCTTCTCTTTCCACCCAGTCTACGTCCATTCTTGTACACAGTCTTGTTATTGACTATTGCAATTCTCTTCTGCATGGTCTCCCCCAAAAATCCCTCCATAAGCTTCAACTGGTTCAGAACTCTGCTGCTCGCATTATCACCAGAACCCCCTCCTACCAGCACATCACCCCTGTTCTTCAGGAACTTCACTGGCTCCCTGTGAAATTCCGGATAATTTTCAAACTTCTTCTGCTCACCTTCAAGGCCATTCATAACCTAGCTCCTTCTCACCTTTCTGACCTGTTAACCACCACTTGTTCTGCCCGTTCACTTCGTTCTTCTTCTTCTATCCAGCTTACTGTACCTTCCTTCCGCCTCACCACCATGGGAAGCAGAGCTTTCAGCTGCTCTGCTCCCAGGCTGTGGAACTCTCTGCCCCCTGAAATAAGAAATATTGGTTCTCTCCCCCAGTTTAAATCCCAACTCAAAACTCATCTGTTCAAATCTGCATATTCACTGTGAATCCACTGTTTGTTCATTTTATCTTGTGCTTGTATTTTATTGTTCTTATTCTCCCATTGTTTTACTAAGTGTTTTATTCTATTGTAAAGTGTCCTTGGGTGACTTGAAAGGCGCTCATAAATAAAATTTATTATTATTATTAGGGCTGAACGATTATGGAAAATAATCTAATTGCGATTTTTTGCCCCAATATTGCGATTGCGATGCGATATGCGATTATTTTTTAAGGTATTTGTCTTCTGTATTATTAAACAAAGACAAGCAATACATCATATAGTATGGCCAATACTATATTACATTAATTTTAAACTGTTCTTTCCTGGAAGACAGACCTCTGTTATGATGACATGAGGTGATGCATGAATTGATGACTGACATTTTTATTTAACTTCTTCAATCACAACAGTATATTTGAACATACACAATAGTTTATTTTTAGCTTACAAACATCTGAGCATAAAGTGCTGACAAGGAACCCTGGTGTAAACATTAAAATGAAAGTCAGTACAATGTGCAGATTGCAGAAATATACATAAAAAAAATCAGTGGCTTTACCACACTCAGTTTTTCGACATCTGTGAACTACTAGACAGTCATTCAATTAAAAAATAATATTAAATAAATAAAACTAATAAATAAAAAATACACACATCTTACTGATCTCTGCAGTCAGTAACATTACACATAAAGTGCAAACATAATAGCAATTGTATAAACACACACACACAAACACGCCTTTAAAGTTTAAAGGCGTGAAATTGGACGGTCTAGCCTTCTGAATCAGAAGGCTAGTTCTGATTAGCGTCACCGCTGTCTCGGTGGAGTTTAATAAACTCGGCCGTCTGCTTCTTGCTATCTAAAATATAACCAGACACTGGTGTAAATTCTCGACTGTCTCATACTTCTGTTTAATAAGTTTTCTGTTTGACGTTTAGTCAGCTGTGTGAAAACCAAGGAGGAACCCACCCGGGGGATTAATAAAGTTTTATTTTATCTAATCTAATAACTTTAATCTCAGCCAAACCGATTTACTCACGAACAAACAAAACACTGAAAAAAGCCCAACAATAACATTTTTAGGTTGTCTAAGTGACTTATATATTACGTTTAACCCGAGCAGCGAAACTCCGCGGTGATCTGAAAATGATGTGCCGGGAGTTGTGCCGTTCTCGGCCGCATCAGTAACCCTCGAGCTCCCGGCTAGCTGTCGAGCTGGTGGGTAGCAGACGCCTCTGAAAACGTCGAAGCACTTTTGCAAATATGGGATATCTTGATAAACCGAGCAGATATTTGATGTTTACACAACTACTTTCTCGCCTGAAAATATGTTAAAAGTTTATTTTGTGACCCAGAAAGATTAGTATGAGTAATTTTAAAACTTAGTAGCGGCCGCCATTGCTGGAAACTGGAGTTTGGCTGGGCTGCGCTATGAATTCTGGGATATGGTAGTAATTTGGACAGCCTTCGGCGCGTCGCTGTGACGTAATCGGTCTACAAATGCGGCCTCAGGAGGATGCAGCCCATGAATTGTATAATATAATCGCAGTATAATCGCAGCCTTTGCGGTTAGAAAATTGCACTTGATCATGTCGCGATATTATCGCAAATGCGATATATCGTTCAGCCCTAATTATTATTATTATTATTATTATTTAATGAACATGACTGTGAATTCAGTGTACTGCAGTGACCTCTGCAGTCACCTGATCTAACCAGGAAACCTCTGGGATATGGCAGAACAGAAGATTGGCAGCATTAACGTGCAGCTGAACAATCTGCAAAAATGATGTGTGATGAAATCAACATGGAGCAGTGTCTCAAATTAGTGGAACAGCTTGTGGGATCTATAACACCATCAAATGAAGCTGTTTTGAGAAGAAGGCCTTATCCAGTGTTAGTATGGCTTTCTAATGACGTGCTGGGTAAAAGTCTAAGATCTGGCCAATGTATATGGCCGTCACATGATTTTCACAAGCAGATCATTCAGTTCCGGAGCCCCTTGTTCCTTCTATATGTAGCAATGGGAGTTTCTGTATCAAATAAGCTTTTTTATAGTTCTGTATTGTCATGATCCAGCTCAAGATTAATCACGAAAAATGGTAGAGACACAACTTGAAGAAAAAATTAAGAAGGATCTACTTTCAGTCGCTCCTTTCTTCACAAGAAGTAACTCCACATGTTTGATTTGGCAGATATTCACACCAGATGTTGGGAAGGACCAACCTTAAAGGGATTTGTCTCTCCTCTCAGGATTTACCGAATTGTTAGCGAAATTAAGCAAAGACCATAATTAACTTAACGAGGCATGCTAATCAGTGTGTCAGCAGGTGTGTCGTGTTGTGTAGGGTAAACCTAAAGTAACCAGGCAGAAGTCAACCAAACAACATCAAGATAATAATAACAATAATTGTTATGATTCAGGGCCATGCATCAGGATTCATGAACTGTGTCTCATGTTATGTCCAGGTTACCTGTAGGCTGGGGACGTAACATGATAATGCAATGAACAGGTGACCTATCCAGGGTGGCCACACACTGGCATATGCTGGTAACGCAGCAAAAAAGGTTTGCTAGTCAAGCTCTTGGATATGGGAGGTCTGGGAGGTGCAGTACACCAGAGCAAGCAACGACATCGAAAAAATAGTTCCTTGTAATGCTACGTTATTTCGAGAACAGAAAGAGTAACCTCAGGTGCACTTTACCTCTCCAACATTGGTGCTCTCTGAGACACACAACAGACACACAGCATACTTTATGTTACTGTTGTGGGTATCACTGGGATGTACAGTATGTCTCTTTAGAATTCCTGCTGCTGATAGATGCAAATGAAAAAACTTCTAAAGGTATCTGGAAAAAGTCTGTTAGTCCAAAAGCCTGTTTTTTATTTTTTGTCTATTTCTTTAGGAACAGTTGGATGGATAAGGGTGGCTTTGGTGCTCGGGGTTTCCATGTGCACCTGGGGACAGTTTACTTTATCAAGCTGGTGTATCTAAGGAGTAGCATGGCAACTGTTTCCTGCCTGATCATTGTTTCAGCCTCTTTGGTAAAAAGCCCATTACGACAATGTTCTGATTAATATTTTGACATTATTAGTGATCTTCATCACTGCACTGTTTATGCACCAGGAGAACAGTGCCAGCCAGCATTCCTCTCTCCGGACCAACACGTCAATGTTCAACCTGTCTGCAGGATTACTTACCCGGATTATTGCTTACCAGCTGCCTACCCCTTTCCTCCTCGTCTCATCTGCCTCTCCTAAATTCCCAGCTGCCTACCTGCTGTACATCGCCCGCTTCTTCAGTAAAAAGTGTGATGAGTAAGCTCTCATTAACAGTACACAATGTTTACCCTTCACCAGCCTCTAACTGATGTTTTCCCTTTTCCATCAGATTCCTCAAACTGATCACATCCCTTTGAATCCGCTTTTAGCAGAAGATAACAGTATGCAGTTGTCAAGGGAGCCCCCCAGTGGACTGTTATCTTTAGACTTCTCCAGAGGGTTGATTTTAACAGACCACTCCAATCACATGAAAAAGATCTTATCGTAAGATGATAGTAAGGGCTAAAACATAAAACCTATGAAACTTCATAAAACCTATGAAGCGCCTTGAGGCCACTTTTGTTGTGATTTGGCGCTATATAAATAAAATTGAATTGAATTAAAAACTTTATAGTGAATTGAGGTCATCCTTGCCTTTGATGAGAAAAGTGGACCCAAAACATGCCAGCAAAATGTCTCTCACGGCTCATAAAAGATCACAGGTCTTCCTTTAATGCATCATATGATAAGTTTAGATCTATATCAGCTGTATCAGCAGGTCTTTGCACAAACCTAACAGGACTAGCTGTGTGGTATTTTACACTCACTATGTTCCTGTGTTAATTCAGAGTTCTCAACCCACTGCATTAATTCCCCTCTTAAAGACTTTAAACCAGGGAACTGCACAAAAACTAAATTTAAGAGCTGCTGCTGTAATGCCTTTAAGCTGTTGGTGTAGACCAAATGCAGACGCCAAATGTTCCCTGAGGGATTAATAAAGTGTAACATAACTTACTCACTGTAGTCTATGTTGAAGTGTGCTAGTCCCTCCCCGGTGAAGAAAGATCCTCGTTCTACATGCACGAAACAGTGTTTACTTGTCTTCTGCTGGATGACCTCCTTTACCCCAGACGCCCCCTGATTCATCAAGTTCCAACCCCGGATGCAGCCATCCAGCCTGGGGTTGATCTGATAAACAAACAGTGCAGTAGCGTGAACTTCTGCTCTTTAACACAATGTCTCAGCCAACAAATTTAAATTCACACAGGTTTAGTTAACACTAAAATCCCCTCCCTGCTGTATCTTGTCTCCTGGGAAGGTTAGTTATGTGTGAATGCCTTGGAATGAACAGCTTACAGGCTTGATGACATTGTCGGTGCGGTTAGGCAGGCCAGCGATGTAAACTTTGGTCTCCAGCTTGCCATTGACTGATGTGAAGAGACTCTCGGGGCTGTTAATGCTCATCACAGCTTCCCTGCTGATCTTCACACTGATGCTGCTCTCCAGCTCATCCACAGAGATCTGTGTGTCACACGTAACACTAAATCATAATACAGCACGTCACTGTTATCATGTACTTTGCACACTACATGTTACCACAGCGTAATAGACTTCTCATCATTTTAGTTCGTCAATTTAGTCTTAAGGATTTATGTTCACTATATGATAACAAAGTGACAGACTTTCTCACCACATGCCATTGTCCATCATTGATTGCTTTTCCTCCGCTGGTAACCTTAGATGTGTGCTGGTTTTTGAACTGGACTTCAATGCGACCGCCCCTGAGTCCCACCATGAACCACGAGCCTTCAGAAGACTCAGCATACAGAACAACTCCCTCTGGGTCAAAAGTACGCAAGTCAAACTCGGCTGCAAACCTACCAGGAGGAAGACAGGTAAATTTACACAGTAACTAGAATACGGCCCTTCTCATTAACCTGCAGGTAGTGATGAATAACATGTAAGACCCTAGCTGTGCCTTATTACTTGTTACCACTGCAAAAAAAAGTAAGGGCAGCATTGTGCACAATTTCCAGAATTACCTGTCTCTTTGAATTATGGCCATGTACCATGACCCCCTCCCCACAAAAAAAACATACCACCTAAATTTCACAAATGTTCTTTTCCAAGTTGTCTTCTTATTGTTTTAACCACTTTTAGATCCCTCCACTAAAGTCCAGGTAGGACCGCAAACCTTGTGCATCTGCAGTGCACAATGGATCTCAACAAAGTAGCAACCCTGTAACTTGATTTTCAGATGGTGTGCAGGGCTCGCAAAATTTCACAATGCCTGGTAGCCCTTCGGGCAGGAACTCTTCAGTTTTTGGTAGCCCAAAATAAATTTAAGTAGCCCGAATAAAAAAAAAGAGATTATTTTTAATGTATAATATTGTAAAGGAAACAAAACATCAATCAAAAAAATTGTTAAAACAAATTACAACTACTGTATAATAATTACAATAATCAACTAAAATATTTTGTTCTAATTGAACAGAACTTTCTGTGAACTTGTAAGAACTGTGTCTGTGTCAGATTCTGAATCTGAAAGAGAGGAGATCTCTGCACAAGCAATCTACCTTGCTACCCCGGTGTTCTGCAAGCCACATTTTTAGATCCATCCATTCTTGTAGAATTTTCTCTTTCTCTTCCTCATCTAGCAAAAAGGCAAAATGTGTGACAAGATAATACACCTCTTCAGCCCCATAATTTGCCAGCTCTTCTCTGGGGTAGGGAAGAGTGGAAGGGTAAAAACCTTGAAACAAGAGAGAGGCTTTTGTCCATGTACTTGACTGTTTTGTCAATAATCTTCTGAATCGCTGCACCAAAGCTGTCTCTGCAATTAAACGTCACTCACCAATCAGTACTACCGCTCTTTATACACAGTTTGTGCGATCGCACTGAGTTCGTAACTGAGTTACAAGATTCTAAAAGTAATTCATTACTTGAAAAGTAACTATTGCGTTACTTTTAAAAAAAATGTTTATCCCTCTGGGGTCCAGGGTATAACTGGCCATTTTTAAACACTTTTGATTTTACCTCTACATTTCACCTTTGAAAACTATTTACTTGCCTTGTTTGGTATCATCCTTTTCAGCACAACCTCACATGGCTGAATTTACAGTTATGTTTTCATTTTGACATACTGTATTAACACAACTGATCTAAAATCAGACAAAAAACATAAAATCCGAGTAGAAGGAGTTATATTTTTTACTGTAACAACCACAAACATGTTTAATCTTATTTCATAACTTTAAATGCAAATTTAATTTTTGTCAATTTTAAAATCATATGCACCATTTACCTTTTACCCCCTTTTTTAATAACCATTTCAAACTATTTAAATAACAATCAGGTGTTCTGCATTCAATAAGATGCCACACAAATTATTTGTGCCACTCCAAACATTTCTGCCCACTATAAAGGAGAACATCACAGCCTGATACCTGCAGGTCTGACAGCAGGAGGTGTACCACTCCTCCTGTTTTCTACCTGGAGACAGCAGTCGCCTCATTGTTCTGACACACAACACAAAACTATCCACAACACTACACACTAACTACACAAGACAACACATGAACTACACACCCCAAACACGCTAAACGTCACGCTAAATCTCTCACATCTCAAAACTCGCTCTCTCGCTGCTGTCTTTCTCTCTCCCTCTCTCTCTCTCTCGCCGTCACTCCTAAAACTTCCCCCCTTCCTAAACAACCAAATGTCATGTTGCCATATCATATTTGATTGGTCGACATGGTGCATTTTTCCACCAACACAAAAGGGGTGTTTTTTGTTTTGTTTGTTTTTTTGGTCATAAGCAGAGAGTGCTTGCTAGCACTGTCCTTAGACAGTAAACGTGATGAAACTATTTAGGAAAAAACACAGCGTATATATTGCTTATCATGACTCTGGTTTTACGCACAATTTAAAAACTGGTATATATCACCTTGTTGGTTTGTCATCTTAAGTGTCATCTAACCACGACTACTTTATTCTTCCTCAGTCAAACACCAGCACTCATGCGATTGTTTTGCCCCCTAGCTCCAGGTGTTGCGGCAATCACTGCTAGAAAGTGATTGCCCCGCGCGGGAGCATGCGCAGCTGCTTAAAGCTGTAGCGTCCAGATTACTTATGTAGGCAGCTACTTCCGTGCAACTGATATAAGATGCAGTAAGCTGAACACAGCTTCAACCGTCTGTTTGTTGAAAAATAGTAACCGCATTTTCTTGTTAGTAACGCTAACGGCGTTGTAACGACAGAAATAGTAAGTAGTTAGATTACTCGTTACTAAAAAAAAGTAACGCTGTTACTTGTAACGCCGTTATTTCCATCACTGGCTATGAGACCCTGTTGATTCAGGGCTGAGACAACAGTGAAAACCTTTAGCATAAAAAAGTAACATCTTTGCACTACATGTATTGTGACTCTTGGTCCTCTACATTAATACGTGTGTGTGTTTCTGTGTGTGTGACAAACACCTACTTTGTGTTCTCCGGCAGGCGGAAGCGCAGGTAGATGACAGGAAGGCCTGCGAACTGCTCTCCCAAGTAAAGCATCTCAGGGTGTTTTTCCTCAAGCAGGTTGAGACACACGGGGATCCTCTTGCAGTTCTGCCTATCCTGTGCCAGATGCAAACCCTGGCGACCATCGCAGTAGCACAAATAGCTGCCCTGAGTGTTTATACAAACCCCCTTGCACACGTTCATCTCACACTCGTTCATGTCTGCAATGACAGGTTGGGAAGACTTTATTAGCAGTGACCCTTGATTCTGCGTCTGGGTGATAAATTTGAAAGCTTACCATCACATGTCCTGGAGGTGAAGTTATATTTATATCCCACAGGACATCTGCAGTCGTAAGTGCCTGGTATGTTGACACATTCAGCTTGCCTTCCACAGATGCTGCGGTATAGCAGGCATTCATTGACATCTGGAAGGTGTGATGGGAAAAGTGACGATGAGCAAACAGAGTGGTTGGAATCTGAACTTCAGAATAAGGAAGTAAAGTGTCATTTTTGCTACTCGGATGAAGTACAATTAATACACATAAAAGACAATCTGATTTCTTTTAATGTTTCAAATGAAAAACACACTTTAATGAATTGCCTTACTGTAGTGCAAGCAGAGATACAGACAGGTGAAAAAGAAGGATTTCGTAGGTCTCTGTGCAGTCGTTTAGTAGAAATAACTTGTAGTAATTGTTTTCTGTGTTTATCGGTTTCTCACATTGCTGTGAAGGAATTTGGACCATCTCTTCTTTACATCATTGCCTCAGTTCATTCAGGTTTGTGAGCTTTTCTCTTAAGGTCCCGCAGCAGCATTTAGTTAGGTTGAAGTCTGCACTTTGACTGGGCCATGGCAGCACCTTGAGTCTTTTTTAAAAAAAAAAACATGCTGTTGTTGATTTGCTGCTCTGCTTGGGATCATTTCCCTGTTGCATGACCCAATTTGGACCAAACAGTCCCACATTTAACTCCAGATTACTTTGGTACACAGAGGAGTTCAGAGCAGACTTAACGTCTGCCAGGTGCCCAAATCATCTCCCCTCCACAACCGTGCTTGACAGATGGTGTGAGGTGTTTGTGCTGATATGCTGTGTTTGGTTTTCTCCAAACATGATAGATAGATAGCATAAAGAATAAAAATAGTATACAGTAAATTCTGGCCAATGATCACTCCAGCCTTGTGAATATTTTTTTTGATCCTGAAACAGAGTGCTCTCTGCCAATGCAAACTGAACACTCTCTGAGAGATAGTCAGCAATCCAGGAGACAGTGTCAAGGTCCCTGGGTCTTTGACACAGGTTCTGGGCTAGTTGCTGTTTTCTGGTTTTGTATTTCAATTATTTTGTATTTCAGTTTTTACATTAGTTGATAAGTTTATTAATCACCTTTTAGTTTTCCTATTCTGTCTTTCCAGTCGTGTCTCTGTTTCCTATCTTCTGTCTTTGTGTCAAATGTATATATCTTAGTCCTGGTCTCAGCATTAGTTAATTTCTGTTTTATTTTGATAATGTACATGGGATGAGAGAATATGCTAAATTTTGCTTCTCTTTTCTCATTATCCCTGATCAGCGTCATCTGTGCCACGTTTCCTCATTATCCTCAGTGTGTATAGTTTGTCTAAGTCTCAATCCAGTTAGTTAGTTAGCTGTTTTTCTCTGTCAGGTTTCCAGCATTAAATAAGACTCTGATTTTTAGGAGGGGGGGGGGGGGGTTCTGTTGAATAATGCACTTTGGATCATGCCTCCCTCATGTGACAGACAGTAGATGATGTGACACTCATCCTAAAAAGTGTCTGACTCAGGAGAGATGGTTAAATGGTATTAAAGAAACTGGAAATATCAAACAACATGATTCTCCCAATGCCAGTGGAAGTGAGCATGCTACAGCAGGTAAATAACAACATCCTCCATATGAGGCTGGTAAACAAACTGAAAAGGCTCAAACGCATATTTCACTTGAGAGCTAAGCCGGGCCAGAACCAGTTCTCCAGCATTTTCATAACATGTGACATCAAGGTACATGGTCTGATGTTGTTAAGCCCTGATGGAGCAGCTTTCATTGGTACTAGTACTACACATGGCGTCTTTCTTCCACGGCACTAGAACCTTTTGAAGAGGTGAAGAGATGCTGCAGGATGCCAGACAGCCAGACAGCACAGTGCATCAGGATCCTGGGATTGATGCCATTGGAGTCTGCAACCTCGCCTTGATGTAGCTGTTCCAGAAGTGGGGTCAGTTTCTCTGAGCGTTGCACGGTCTGAACTTGGGTTGAATTTGGTCACATTGTGCCAAACGTCTGCTTTTACAGAGTTTTCATAAAACTGCACAGAGTCCTTTGAAAACTTCCATTTTCACATAGCTGTATGCGCACAAAAGCTGCTTTCACAGACGTACTGGTTACTTTGGGAGGTTAACAATACACTTCCACATGCACACTTCCATTACATACTTATTTATTCTATATTTGCTACAACGACTATTGAGTATTAATGCAAATTAAAGACAGTCTGAAAATCTCATCATGGTTTCTCAGAAAGGGTAGACAGTGACCCCTGTGACACTATTTTACAGGAATATAAACATTTTCTAAACAAAAACGTAGACTGTGCTCAAGTATGGGAAATCTTATCACAGTGGTGATAAGATTTCTCTCTGGGGAGCTCAAAGATTCTTTTGGCATCTCCGGAAAAATGGAATCCAAAAATTATCAAAAATTTAATGCATATAAGTAAATAATTTCTAGTTATCGTAACTGGCAGATTGATTTTAATAAAATATCTTGAATCCCTAAATAATAGGTTATAATAACTGATTTCTACTGACAGGCTGTGTTATCTAACAGTCCATCAAAAAATAAATAAATAAAGAGGGCAAATTTATCAGTCTGACTCAGTACATGTTTGTGAAGACTTTGAACTCAACATGCAGTGGTCAGCCTGAAAGACTAACAGTGACTAGATTGCCCACACACACCAAAACAAGATGCAGAGAAATCAGGCAACGATAAGCACGGACAGTTTAAGCATGTTTTTACAGCTCTGAGCTACGAGCCTGCTGGTGTGTTTACAACAATCAGGATGAACCATCTTTTCAGATGTTAAAAGCTTTCCCCTTCCTCTTACATAAGGAGTCACCTCAGGTCAGCTTTGCAAAAAACAAGTGGTGTGGCCCCAGAGGGTAACAGCTGGAGGAGCTGATCTTTTTTTAAAATTTGTTTTGCAATGCATCCATATGAATAAATAAAAAAGAAAGTAATTAGAATTATATCCTGTATGCTCAGCTGCCATGTAAAACTCTGCTGGTGACGTGTCTCCAACAGAGGGACCGTAAAAAACAGAGCTGGCACACACGTGACACAAACAAGTGTATATAAGGAAAATCAGTTAAGCCTAATTATTATTAAAATGACCATCCAGTAGAGTCTTACCCATGCAGTTGATGTTGTCGGTGAGTATGTAGCCTTCTTCACACATGCAATGGAAGCTACCTGGGATATTCTGACATATTTGATTACATCCGGCATGAAGTTCAGGATCTGAACACTCATCGACGTCTGCCCAATCGATACGCCGCACAAAAATAACAGCAGCAGGTTCCATAGATTAGGAATGAATGATTGCTGGATGTATTTTGGTAAAAAATGATGAAAAATGTTTAAAATGCCAAAAGACTAAATGAGAACTCACCTTCCTCACAGCGCAGCCCCTTCCAGCCCTGCTTGCACACACATGTGAAGGCAGCCATGCCGTCCTCGCAGCGCTCTGAACCCTCCTTGTAGCATGGAAACGGCGTGCACTGATTACTGATCTCTGGTTTTGGAAACACAGCATTTGACAGCTACAGAGAAGTGTAACAGGCATATAAAAAGCTTAGTTTGAGGTTTAAGCTCACCTTTCACACAGGCACGTAGGTTAGAGGGGATGCCGGCATCTGAGTGCTGGCTATTTATGCCGACACGGTGTGAACCCAGACACGCTGCAGAAAAAAATGAGCGTTTATTTGAGACAAACAGTTCAAAATAGACAAAAATATTAAGAAATGTGATTCATTTAGCAGACTTACCAACATATTTAGGGTAAAAGTATTCCTGCAAAAAAGAAAAAAGGAAAAAAAAAGGCTGTTGATAGTTTGGTATTTACTGATAAGGACAGAAAGGAGAAAATGCAGCTGCATCTTTAGCTTTTACTATTTTACAGCAAGAGCCCAAACAGATGAGACGGAGACATTTAGAGACAAAATCAGAGCAAGAGATAAGGCTGAGATGGTTTGGACATCTGCAGAGAAGGTATGGTGGATATTTTGGCAAAAAAAAATAATGACTAGGGAGCTGCAGGACAGGATTAAAAACACAGAGAGGATTTATGGATGCAGTGAAGGAGGGTTGATGTGACAGGGGAGGATGCTAGGGATAGGGTGAGATAGAGGTACATGATCCTCTGTGGTGCCCCCTAAAAGGAGCTGAAGATGAAGAAGCAGTAAATACTTGCAGTACAGATCTTTTTTTCCCTACTATAACTGAGCTTTTTCTTTCTATTTTGTACAGTATTTTATTCTATTTTGTTGGTACTTTATTCTATTGTATATAGTATCTCGTTCTTGCTGTATAGTATGTTATTCTATTTAATCTTCTCCTATTCTATTGAGTTTTTCTTAACTTTTACTGCTCTTAAACTTGTACTTTCTGTCGTGACCAAAAAAATTCCCACGTGTGGGACTAATAAAGGTTTATCTTATCTCTTATCTTAAACGACTTGGAGCTCCCTAACCACCGATTACACACCCTCGTTACTGTGTTACTAATCACGTTCATTAAAGCTCTGTGCCTTCATAATGTCATTAGTAACACATGCTGGATAACAGCCAAAAATCCAATCCACTGTTATAATTTTTGCTGCTTATTTCATCTTCTTCTTCACTGCCATCTAGTCACTTCAGTTTGACCTGGCTTTCCCTGTCAGCTCTCACCGTCTCCGGTTGGTTCTCAAAGATCTCCCTGGCCTCCTCCTTGTTGCACAGCTCCTCGATGCACTCCCTTTCCAGGTTGCCCTTCTTGCTCTCCTCAAACATTGAGTTGGCCCTCCTGTGCCTGCTCAGGAACTGCGAGGCTGTGCTCTGGCTCAAGACTATGGGAGACACAAACACTTATGTGTACAGCGCATGCATGTAGCACATCTTTTAACTGTGAGCTCTGTTTTGAGTCCAACAAACCTATTGCTGGTTAATATAAACACCTGTAACAACATTACAATAAAAAGAAATGACTGATGCCCGTAGGAATTAAAGCCTCCTCTGTCATGACAGCTCTCCCGAGGCTTCTGCCTAAATGGATGAAGAGGGCAGCTTAATTTCATTTAGATGAATTGGCCCGAAAAGAGGTAGGGAGTGTTATTGCGAAACCGCCATTTCTCAGAAATGACCCCTAGTTGCTGTAACAAGCACTTCACGTTGTTTTCCAAGCATTGTTTCATGGTGAACAACGGAGCCATGTGACCCTCACATATGCTAAAAGTGATTACAAAAATATTGAAGTCCTGAAACGGTTCCCAGCTGGTCTCATCCAGTCTGTGAACTGCTCTCTTCAAACTGGGACATTCTGACTAAACACTACAATCCAGCTCAACACGTAAAACCGCAAAACCTCAAGCGTACTTACACCGATAAGCATCGACCAGCGTCACCAGTAACACGAGACAAGCCAGGGGTTCCCCAAGAGCCCTCTTCTTTCTCCACATAGTCGAGCCGTTCCTCCTGCTAGGCCACGGTTTGGATGCGAGTAGAGACTGGCTGAGCGGCAGGTCCGTTAGGGAAAAAACTTTATTCTTCCCGAAAGTGTTTTTCGTCGGGTGAGATGGGGGGAGCACAGGCAGCTGCCAGCAGAGGGGTTATGTGTGTGTGTGTGTGTGTGTGTGTGTGTGTGTGTGTGTGTGTGTGCGTGTGTGTGTGTGTGTGTGTGTGTGAGGAGCGTGAGGAGAGGGGAGGCAGCTAGGGAACGCTGCACGCACGCTCACGCGCTCTGTGCCGTTATTTTTTCCCCCGAGCGTGCGCGTGCGGCTCGGCTCAGGCTGAACTCATGCAGAAAATAGGTTTACTAAAGGAGGCCCGGGACACACTGTGTAGGTAAATAACCACAAAACTCTGTGCTGAACAGGCTGCTCTAGTATCAGGAATAGTTATAATACTTTTAATTATTCTTAAAGTCCAAATTATCATTAATACCCCCCCCCCCCCCCCCACCGCGCGCACACACACACACAAACGTCACGCCAAAAAAGACGAGAAAAAAATGGCGCAAATGTCTCGCCGTTGCTAAGCATCCAAGAAAAGATGGCACTGCTAAACTACTATAAATGTTACAAGATTGGCATACTTAGGCAGGGCAATTCTAACAAAACAATATAAATCTGCTAATGTGAGTTTGTACAGTAGACTTTACTGATAAGTAATAAATGACACAGACACCAGATTTGCATTAATAATTGTTTCATTTGGTTACTCGGGGGAAAACACATCACATTTTCACCATTCATTCAATTGTTTTATGTACACAAATAACAGGCTTATTTTAATACTTTTAAAATATTTGTACAAAATACACTGTTCTCCCTTTTATAATATGTGTTTATCTGAAGAGGCATCTGACTGCAAAACATCAGCAGATGTGCATTGTTAATTTGTGATCACTTGACAGGCTTATCGAGGGCTTGTTAATATTATTGCATGCTGAAACACCGTTATTGCATAATTCATTCCTTTTATGGGTATCGGGGTTGGAGGAGTCATACCCACACCAACTTCGCTGGGAATTCTGGGAAGGTTTGAATGAAAGTTATAATAAATATGAGTTTCATAAACCTGAGGAGCGTTAGTAACCTGTAGGGGGAGGAAAACCTGAAAGAGATTAAACCCAGGCTGCTCTCTTAATATTTTTTTACTGTTCATAAGACATCTGGGGAGAATAGATTGGCAAAATCTTCTTGAAAAGAAACAGTGATTGTATATGAGAGGAAAGAGGGGATACGCTACGTCAGGCCAAGAGTGAAGTAACAGTGTCTTCAGTATAATTACAGGCAGTGATCTGCCTTTCCTGACCTGTAACACTGTTTGATCAATTGGCAACACAACCCATCATGTCAGTCACATGTGTCCACACTGACAAAAACAAGCACACACCCACATAACAGACACACACACACCTCATCCAGCTCAGATACACAGCAAAATTTCCGTATGACAAGATAGAAAACAGAGTCAAATTGTTGAGTCAAATTGTTGTCCTTATTTGACCCACCCAAAAAACAAAAACATATAATTGGATTAGTTGCTCAGCTGTTTTACAAACAGTACAGTTATTTATTTTTTTAATATATTTATATATATATTTCAAAAATGAACTTTAGAAAAGTGATAACTGGCACTGTTTGGGATCCTGTGACCATGGGGGCGAACACCCGCGAGGCTACATAAGCACATACTTGGATTCGGAAAATACAAAAGTCGTGGTTTGTAGTCGCTTGCAGAGGCTGCTGTCTACACTTCACATGCACTGTCGGAGTGAAAGACAAAAAATGCGTCCGCCTTTGCGAAAGCGTGGGACAACACAACACAGCTGGCTAGCAACAATAAATCCTGTACCTTCAATAGATGGTGAGGCGCTTCACAGCAGGTAGCTTTTCAGTGGAATGCATATAAATAAGAGTTCAAACGACAAGGTATGGAGGGAGTGGGAGGCTAACTCACAGAAACAAAAGAACCACATTATTATTAGGTAACCAGCGGGGCAACACAATCAGTCACACTCTATCCATTTCACAATTACAAACTAAGACAGGTTAAAATGTTAGTTTGTGTAATAATTAGAAGTGTATCTGAAAATAAAACATCCCTGTTAATGATCTCATTTGTGATAGCTGAAGGGGGTAGACTGGCTTTTACTTATTTTCCTGCTTACACAGGAGTGAAACAGGCCTCTGAGTTAATGTCAAGCTGTGGGGCCTTAGCCCAGCGCTGTGTGTCGGGGAAAAGTGTCTTTCCATTTCATCATTAAAGCTGCTTTTCTGACATTAATTATATTTATCCACCATAAATGGACAGTGAGTGATGAAAATTGTGTCTTATGACACAAAACAGTTGCTCTGCTGTAGTTATTAAAGCCAGTTTTGTACTGGACTACACTGTACTCAGCGTTCTCTAATATTCTGTCTCCCTTTCTGTTTGTATCAGTATAACATACAGTAGTCCACTACACTGTACAGCTGTACCTGTAAAAGGACTTGTTCTGTCACGTGCACATTTTCTGCATCTAAAGAAACTGGTTTTGAATGATGTAATTTAAAGCATAACCTGTGCGGGCAAGGGGAGGGGGAAATGCCAACCTGGGTACTGGTTACATGACGACCAAATGACAGACCAAAGCTTTAAAAACAAAACGTGGAAAACTCTTTTAAAAGGGTTTAAAATGTGGGCTAAAACTGTGTGTGGAGAGATTTTCGGTAGCTTAAATGAAGTCACTTGGACTGTGAATGGGCCCGACGATCCCTTTGTTTGTTTTTTTGTGGCTCTCCCTGAACTTGTATCCCGAAGACGCTGGGGGGAGAAGCTTGAAAGTGAAAGGTACACAGGTATAACATCACCCGCAGAGGGGATAAGCTGCAGTCATTCCTTCTCGTCTGGAGCTTCGTCCGTCAGACGGCATATGAAAGGTAACAATTTCAACAACATTTAAAATAACCGCACACAAATCAAAGAGGTAAAAGTCGCTTTCTGAAAACTGTGCTGTGAGGCTTGTTCGTCCGAAGATTTGGAGGCGATTAAAGTGCGTGCTGGTCACTGTCAGAACTGTCCAGTGAAAACCTTTGTTCTCTCGTCACGTCATGTAAAGGAGACGGTTACCTCTTCACTCATATCCCTCCTTTCCTCCACAAGTGCTCCTCTTTTTTCTCCTCTCTCTCTTCTAAAAGTGAGGTCTGTTTGTCCGAATGTGGAGCGATGCACTTTGAGAAACTGCAGGTAGGTCCATATACGCGGCTCTTGGAGTTTGGCAACGAGTCGTAAAGTTGTCATTTTCTCAAAACACGATCAGATCGGGGTGAAAGGTTGCTTTGCTTCCACAAGCGTCTTAAGGAAGTTATTTTAGACAAGGGAAATGCTTCAAAACTCAATACCAGACACAGAGCTCAGTTTCAGTGGATTTTTCTGCAGTAGAGAAAAATATGCTGGTTTTGTCCATCACAGAAACCGGATCCAGGGCTGTGGCTAGATGGAGTAGGTGGAGCTCTCAGACTGCTGGCGGATGTAGCACTGGAAACTCTTGTCTCCAATCGGATGCTCTCTGAGGACAAAGAAAAGGGAAAAAAAATGTGACTGCAGTGTTCTGAACTAGCGCCTCCACTTTGTTAAAGATACAATAAATGCATTCATCTATAACTTAACCTCCTAATACAACACAAGCAGTGCACGTACTGGCTGCCTATCTTTGTCTTCTTGAACTTGTCGCGTTTGTACTTGGTGTGCTGCTGTTCCAGCGTCTGCACGGCTGAAATGATCTGCTTCAGGGTTTTGTAGGTCTCCTGGGGGTCGTCTATGACGAAGGTGGAGTACTCCTCCTGCTCGGGGCCGTCATATACCGACTTACTGCCGCAGGCCTCTGCAGCGGGAAACGGAATGAGAGACGGAAATGTGAAAAAACACAAATGTGGGAAGTTTGGAAAAAAAAAAAAACATGCGCTTGGCATTTAACCTTGCATCTTGATCAGTTTGGTCATGTATGTGCTGAACAGAGAGTAAATCCTCTCGGTCTCTCTGTCACCATCTACATCCAGCTGGATGTTTGCCGGGAGGCCGCTGAAAAAAACGAAGCGTGCATGGAATGAGAGAGAGCGGAAACAAAGCACAGGAATGTGAAGCTGCGCAGATGTTAGCAACTTTATGTACCCGGTGCAGGGCGTACACCCGGGAGCCGTGTCTGCTGAGAGCTTGCAGCACAGCCAGTGGCCGTTGAGGTAGGCTGAGGGGTGGTAGGTGCTCAGGCGTTTGCGGTTGCACTGGCTGACTTTGGTCAGGATGTCGATCCAGTCGCGCGCCTCTACGCAGTTATTGGCCTGGATGTAGAGCGCCCGCTCTGGCTGAATGACCTGGAACATCTGAAGGAGGAGTGTGGGAAGAAAAGAGTGCAAGTTAGGTAAGAAAGTAAACACTTGTAGGAGAGATTTGGGCCCAAATGCTCAAACCCTCAAATATTTCACAAGGGCTCACAGGGGGTTCCTTACATTTTTCATTTTGAAAGACTCCTCCTCCAGCCGCTCTACAGCCAGAATGTTCTCTATGGGAATGCTGCAAAGAGCTCCCTCACCTGGTGGGAACAGGAACAACATCAGACATGGAACTGTTGAGGTAATAACAAACTGGATTGTTATGACTGTCATTGAGATGCGTAGTATGGTGTAAATACACATTTTATTTGACCTGTTCCGTCCAGCTTCTTTTCTTGTTAGGCTTTCTGCTTTGTGGCAAATTGTCGTGATAAGGAGTTGTAGTATTTTCATATGGACTTTTTTTTTTAAAGAAAAAAAATTGTTTTACTCATATCGTAAGTTTTTAATCTAACAGTTAAAAGAGACAATTGGCTACCATTTCTAAGATGTTTAATTTGTTACACTTTACACCCATGCAGATTGTTGAGATCAGTTTTAACATCAATTATAAGCTTGTGACTTCTCTTTGTAGGATGATATTTCACCTTTCTTCATTACGTAACCATTTAAAAATCAGAAAGAGATCTACATATGTGGAAGATCTAATACAAAAGATGATATTAGAAAGCACAGCTGGTTTATTCCACATCAGTTCATGAAATGAGTTCAGCCTGCCAGGCCATGTCAAGATGTTGTCTAGGTATGAATGTGAGAGTGAATGAATAGTGGTATTGTAAAGCGCTTTGAGGGGTTCCGAAAAGCGCTATATAAATGCAATCCATTATTATTATTATTAGGTAGGATGATGTTTGAGCAGCTCCCAGAAGATAATTTTAAGCTATATTTCCAAATCTCTATCTCTATTTTTATGGCCTTTATAGACTTTTATCAGCAGGATGCACTCATAGGAAGTCATATGGTTTAACAAAGGAAGTTGATAACCACCATTGTGATTCCCATTTTTCTAAGTAGTATAGCCCTCTGCTTAAGGAATTTGAAAACTGCTCATGTATGTGTGTTCAGTAACCTAATATCCTCCACATATGTTGGATGATGAGTATGCAGATTTTGTCCCATGTCCCCACCATCCTGATGATACACAATCAGGTGAGTAAACAACGTTACTGGGATCACGAGCAGATCACAAGAGCGCACCTTTCGTTCTGTGGTAGGTGAATTCGTGGTTGGTGAGACGAAACCATCTCTTCTTGAAGTTTTTCATTCCAAACCGGTTTCTCCCCTGGGCTCTCTTTATCATGAACCTGTACAAAAATGGGAAAGAAAAATACGAGATGAGCATTTTTATTTCTTCACGCCGGAAAGTGTGCTACCTAAATGTGTAAGACGAAAAGCTATTTGTAAATGCCATTTTATTCGCTTAAAAGGGATCGGCTGCAGTCCTCTATTAATCATTCCAGTTACATGCTGGCAGTTATTTGAATTAACTGCTGCTGTACATGTTTTTGTTTTTTTTTAAGTACAGTACAGCTCTCATAGATCATGAGCCTATGAGTCAAAAAATGAGATGGGTCAGCAGGTAAAGGTACCAGTGTTTTTGCATATTTTACCCCAGTACCAACAAATTGTGCATAAATCCCTGACTAAAACAGGATTCTAGTGATTTATTTCCAGCCTTCCATATAACCACTGATTTCTCTTTATTCCATTTCATTATGAAAATATACATGCTAGAGATGAAATGCAAGAAAAATGATGCATGACATCATCAGCACTCATTTTTTAGGGAATAAGCCAATCAATTTCTTAGTTGTTTAAAAGTTATTGTATTTTTTAAAGTTTTGTAAAACTGTTTACATGTCACTCTCTTTTGCGCCTTAATGCCATCAATATGATGTAAATATCCAATATAATGGATTAGATATCTTCAAGGATGTATTCTGATTTCTATAAACTGACATTCACATTCAATTAAAGGAACCAGTGGTTGCCTGTTGCTTGAAATCATTGTATTAAAATGTTTCTAATGTTTTGTGAAAGACACAATTCATTGTTAAAACATGTAAAACCACTGGTATGCTCCTTTTAAGGATAGTAAACAGCAGAAGGTTTTCATTTTTGCGTTTTAGGGGCCAAAGGTCATGTGAAATACAAAAGCACCAACACTTTCCCACAACACAATTTGAACTCTTTACTACAGAGTGAAGAACATGCTGGTCTCACACCTGCTGCAAGCTGTGTTGGAAACTCAGTTGTGTTTAGTAGCGATATGGTCACAGTCTAGACTCTAGAGTAAGGACATAAAGGGTCAGGATGGGGGCAGATATGTGATCCAAGAAATGCTCACACAGTAGTCCACCTGACATGTCTGTCAGGTGGAGTCAAAACCCCTTTGTCATCAACAACTCAAATTTTAAGTCAGTCTTTACTATTTACTTGCCATTTATCAGTCAGCTAATACATTTACCAGTTATTGGTCACTATGTCTAGTAATGAATTTTAGCTGTTTGTTGTGTTTAACAACAAACTGTGTTTACTTATTTGCACTGTTAGCAAACAATTAAGTTATATTTAGCTACTTTGACTGTAAATTCATACTTTTAGTTAACAATTTCAACAACTAACCATATTTTTAGTTAATAATTTCTAACCATTTGGTCATAATTTAAGCTAACACCCAATTTAATAGCTGTTCATTATGTTTAGTGACCAATATTATCTTTTTGTTTCATGTTTATCCATACCATTAGCTAACAATTAATTTTTATTGAGCTAATTTTATAAAGTTATTGCAATTTTAAATCCGGTTTTAATTAACACTTTCATCATGAATCATTTTAGTCAAAATTTAACCATGATTCTATTTAACAGCTATTTAGTTTAGTACCAGTGTTTACCAAAAGCTGTGCTTGTTAATCTGTACCATTTAGCTAACAATTGACCTTTAGTTTAACTGTTTAGCATGCTTAACCATAAACTGTGGTAACTTCATATTGTTAGCTAGCGTTTAACTTAAACTGAGGCATTTTAACTGTAAAGCCATAGTTTTCGCTAACGATTTTAACTGCTAACCTTTTTTTTTTTAAACGAATCATTCCCAACCTTTTAGTTATAGATTTAGCTATGACTCTATTTACCAGCTACGTATTGTGTTTAGTGACCAGTGTTTGACTAGAAGCTGTGCTTGTTTAACCATATAATTAGCTGACAACTAACTTTTATTGAGCTAACTTCACTATAAATCAAATTTTTAGCTAACAATTTAAATTGCTAACCACATTTTTAACGACTGACTTGACTACCTTTTTAGTCATATTTTAGCTCACTCCATTCAACAGCTATTGATTATATTTAGTGACCAATTTTAACAGTTTTTCATGTTTAATTGGAAACTTTGCCCTTTTATCTGTAATGTTAAGTCAGAGTCTTACTCAGTTGTAGCTTGCTATTTTAACTGTAAATGCATATGTATAGCTAATAAATAAAATTGCTTAATCTTAATTTTGTCATATCCAAAGTTTCATCATTTTATAGCAGTATCTGAAGTTGGGCTAGCTGGTATATAATGATGTGCTATGTGACCGCTAGCGACACAGCTATGTTAGCATAATATAAACAAGCTAACTTTTTTCCACTGATAAAAGTTAACGTGAGTGTTCTCGGTGGTCAGGAACAAATGTAATCGCATGGCAGGATGCTGTAAAAGGACCAAACTTCAGCCAGGAGAACAACTGAGATAATCCATCCATAATACGAGGTTAGTCATTCATATACTGCTGCATGGGCTGGGCTGTAGTTACATCCTAAGGTTTTAAAAACTGAGCTTAAATAAATGATTAGCGGTAATAAAAGCTGAGGGAGGTCAACAGTGATCACTGACTGTTTTAGGAGCTTTTTGAGATTAAATAGAAGAAAATACATAACATTAAACATGTTAACAACACAAAAGCCATATTAAACGCAGACTACTTTAGGCCCGGAAGTAGGATTCATCGCGTCATCACTGAACAACCGGATAGCATTTGCCAATTTATACTTTTTGCAATTATTTTAGCTAGCTATTTCCCCTTTTGACAATTACTTTGAATTATTTTTTACTATTTTACTATAAACTTTTAACTAAATGAAATATAAAATATAATTTTTGTTTTGTTTGTGTTTTAACTTTAATAAAATACACCCTCTCGTGACATACTGTACCCTTGGTTAACAATCACTGCAGTAACCCACCCCTGCGGTCACACTAAGCATGTCTGGCATTTGGAGGAACAACAAATTATGGCCATCAACACTGGTTACACTTCCTAAGTAAGCAGGCTTAAATGTGTACACTTTACTTTATACCATTACAGCCAGTGTATTCGTCGGTCTACTGCCATGTAAATGCAGAAAGATTAAAATCCAGAGCAGATAATAAGAGTTTCAGATAGTACAACAAGACAGACCACTTGTATACAGGTCAGATATAAAGTAAAGTGCAGCAGCATCTACCACAGCGCATGATGTTGGTGGGAGAAAAAAAAATACCCGGACTGATTTAGGTGGGGACACAGTGCACAAACAGTAGGGGGGTCTCAAGGGGCAAAGCCTTTATATAGAGAATCTCTTACCTGCCCTTCGTGCCTTTTGACCCCTTCCCATCAACCCTCTTTATAGTGAGTTTTACACTCCTACGCACAGTTGCAGAAACAAAAGAGGGTGGGGATGCTGGTGAGTGAATTGCTGGCACAACTAATGTCAAATGGAAACTCTCCTCCTCTTTAATGCCTCATTAGAAACATCAGAACAGCCAACGTGTCAGCACAAAAGAATCTGTTTACTACCTCAGATGGAGCTTTTCCGGAAATGTTTACTTTAAGGAGTCAGGTATGTAAAGGCTGAATCTGCTTCACTGTAACGCAAAGGTCTAGTCTGACAGTCAGATTAGGTTAGTTTTGCATAAAGACGTTCCACCACACCCCAAAGACGGATTGAGATCCAGGGAGGGTGGAGGGCATTTTAATATAGTTTAATACAGTGAACCCATTGTCATGTTAAAGAAACTAATGATGATTTGAGCTTCATTACATGGTCAAATATGGGCAGCAGCCTCCAGCAGTCATCAGAAGATGGTCAGATCAATGTTTGATGTATTGTGTGTTTAGAGACGCTCTTTTGCATGCCTTGATGTTGCCGTTCCATTGGCTTAAATTAGTTCTTGATTAGATATTTGCTTTAATGGACAGTTAAACTGGTATACCTAATAAAGTGGCCACTGTGGATATGACCACCTATCTAACGAAGAAGAATCTCGTAGGAGAAGTATTGGAGCTGTTTATAGTCTGCACCTTAAAAAGTTTTAGAAAGCAGGCTCCTTACCCCTCTTTGAGCATGATTGGCGTCTCAATGCTCTTTTGATCCCATTTTCCAGACGTGGAGATCAGATCCAAGAACTGTGGAGGTTAAGCGTAAGAAGGCCATCAATCAAAACGTTTATTGCTGTGGTAAAAGTCTGGGTCGGGCTCATGTGCCATCCCAGTTTTTTTATATCTGTAAAATGAATGCTTTCACATCATTTTATTCACTCATTTATTATCTGTTCATCTGTGTTTATTCTACTTGTGACACGCAAGACTAAAAGACTATTTGATCGTGTGTGTGCTGACAGGCAAAAATTCACTGAATGCAAGAAACGTGAAAGAAAATCAAAGATCAAACACTCACATTCTTCACAGCGTCTGCATATTTCTGCTCGTTGAAGTAGTCGTAAAAAGCAGCCATGTAAGACTCTTTGAAATTGGCCTTGAAGGACACAAAAAAAAGTATGTAAAGAGACAAGAGGTCAGCATTTTTGAACACTTAGACTGAAATACAAAGGAAGTCCAGCTCAGAGACAGGAACGAAAACAGAAAAACTGCACGCTGAGCTGAGAAACTCACAGATTTTGACTTGGCAAGACTCCCCAGGGTCTGGATCGTCTTAGATATGAGGGTGAGGGTTCTCGAAGTGGCAGGGTCCTGAGGGCAGGAAAGGGCGAATAAAATAAAATTCTCAAGCAGGACCAGAGCACAAAAAAGTAAAGCAGGAATGTTTAAACTTGGTTAGCTCTGAATCATGAAATAATTGCCAAAAAAAATATTTTGTTCTTTATTAAACTTTTATTACATTAATAAAAATGAATAATATTTGCTACATCTGGCTCATAAATATAAATAAATATGGCAAATAATAAATCTGTCAGCACAAATAAAAGTGTAAAGCTCCAGAAAAAGATCTGGTATCTCACTGCAAACTTTTCTGTGTTTTAATTGTTATTGTTTATCTACAACTTAGTTATTTTTGTGTACTATAAAGGCAGTGGTGGAGGTCTTTATTAGTAGGAAAGGCTGTAAAAACTATTAAAAAAAAAACACAGTTAAAAGGTCCAAATCCATGCCTCCCCTTCCCATTTTCCAAAGCCGTCCAGTGGGTCAGACTGGGGTCTTTGCTGGACCGATTCTGGCCCCCAGGCCTTATTTATGACACCCCTGCACTAGGCGTTAAAGGGTTAACCATCAAACTCACCGGATGGTGCGGTCGTAGATGGAACAGGTTTGGAGAGAGGATGGCTGGAGCGAAAAAACGGAGGAAGATGAAACTGCTCACTGCTGTGTATCGGACGTCTTGGTCAACTAGAGAGCAGAAAACAGAAAGTTTTGATTAGACCTGTTCTGAAAGTCCAAAACTTCACAAAAACAGGACTGATGCAGGATATCCACACAAAGAAAACATGTAAAAGCTTCTTCGTTCTGAATGAATGCAGTGCCATGTAATGGCCAACAGGAGGCAGCACAGTATAAGAGACACAGTTCATAATGTGTTACAGATGACCTTAAGGGTTGTAAAGGAGGTTTAAGTGTTTAACAGAGCATAAAAAGCCTTTCTGTTTCTGAGTGAATAGAAAAAAAAAGTGTCCTTGGACATCTTGCACATCCTTTACCATCCTTTATTTCCTGTTTCATATTAGCAGCTTTTTTCATCCCCCTCTAAGCCATTCATTCTCCAGGTTACCTTGGAAACGAGTGGCAGCAGACTCTCGCAGAGAGAAGAAGATATCACACATGACGGTGGGACAGCGAACACCAGAGGTTGTGATAACGTTGAAGATGCGGTCTACATAGTGACGAAGGTTTTCCTGAGGTGTGAAGAGCAGGAGTCAGAAAACACGCACCGGCACAAACTAACAGACTTCTTTGGTTTCTCCTTCTTACCCTGTTCGTCTCCAGGTTTTCTGACTCTTTGAGCTTGACGGGGTCGATTTCACAGGGCTTGTGTTCAGTGCAGATCTGCGGCGAGTTAGAAAAGCGTGCGATTATTATTTCATGAGAGATTTTTCAAACGTAACTCGGGGAAATGAAAAACGTGTTGACATCAAAGTGTCACACCTCATCTATAATTGGCTTGAGCGTGACTTGGAGATAGTGCATTCCTGCCAGCTTCATGGTCTCATCGATGCACTTAGAAGTCAGCGAGTTTCCCCTGAAAATGGTGTTTGGATCCCTGCGAAAAGAACAAAAAAGTGAGAATTTGGAGTGAAAACAAACAAATACTGGTCTAAAAGTTGTAATGAGTCACTCACTGTGTGCGGTTAATTTCAGCATGAGCAATGGCGCTGATGAAAGGCACTATTTTGCCGTAATGAAGAAAGAGACGCACGAGAGGGATGGCGGCTTCTTGCTTCTCTCGACACACCTCCCCGAGAGTATGAGCTGTGGACGCTGAAACGGGCTGAACACAGAGGAGGGGGGTTGAAAACGGCGGTTAGCAGCACGATTAACAGTACTTGAGTGGGGGGGAGGGGTTAGCAGAGCAGGTGCACACACCTCGACATTAGCGGAGTGCAGCAGCAGATCTCTGAGCGGAGTGTAGTGTTCGGAGGGGAAGACGTGGTCCTCGGTGTAAACGATGTTCAGACGCAGAGAGCCGAGCTCATCAACCTTCACAGACTTCCCCCCGTTCTCCCTGGGCTGCAAAAAGTACCTGCACAGGAAAAAGTGTCGTTTTATAACATCTTTAAAACTAGACTGGATTAAAAACGGACAGTTGTAACATGTAATCCTAAAGCGAGGACTGGGTGGAGGGTGGAATGTGTGCCCTGTTTTTTTCTCACCATGCGTCGTGTACTCCGGCCTGACCCAGGACCCGCAGGGGCACACGCACACCTCCCAGAAACTCATCCCCAAACTTCAGATTGCTGGCGTTCCACAGGTCCACCCTGAACACAAAGAGCATGGAACCGATCAAACACCAGAGAGGCTTGACGCCATGCCAAGTTCAGCGCTGATCCCGGCACAGACAAGACAGCAAACTGACTCACCTCAGCGCCAGTTTGTCAACATCCTCCTCTTCAACGTCAAACTGCCGCTTTGTGTAGCTCAATGGCCGCGTTACCTAGAAATGGAGAAAGTTTCAATTTGTTTACATCCTATTTAAAAAAAACGATTTTAAATCATTTTGGGTGCAAAAGAGGATCTCGCTCACGCTGGTTTGGGGCAGTAAGAAAAGACATTTTGAAGCAATGAAACAAAAAACCTGATCACATGACAGAAATATGATGGATGGGCTATGTTAGAGCGAGGGGGGAGGTGCTGCCAGCTGAAAGCATGACAGGCAATGCACAGTTGTGTTCATGTGGTGGTTAGGAATAAATAGGACGTTCTTGTCGGCTAGAAATCAATGGGCCAGATTGTTTGGTTTGTCTGAATCAATCACAGTCTTGTCCTGCTGTCTGCTGGTGCTGCAACGAGGAGGCCACGGCAGAGTAAGTTCCTCAGCGAGAAGGAGGAGCAAACACAAAAATGTCAGAGTGAGCGAGGGTTAACGGGGTCAGTGTGATAGGGGGTGTATGAAAAATATCTTTACATATAAGCTAATGCAAAGAGAGTGTTTTTTTTTTCCAAAGAACATTTTTCTAATTTGTTCACATGTAACGTTGCTAAGCTGTGCTGCCATGTTTTTTTTTCTCTCTAAAAAAAGCTTTTTTCCTCTTGGATCATTGCAACGCTCTGACCTTGGGGTGAATTTGCTGGGACGTCCACTCTTATAAAGATCGTGGCATTGTGCAAACATAGATTTTCCAGAAAGGCAAACAGCTAAAACTTCTGCTTTTAAAGAGGTGATCACACTTGCTGATGATCAGTTAATTGAGTGGATTTAATTAACGGCACCTTGATGATACTGACCGAGAAGTAAGGTTGTACTTAGTCTTTCACATGAGTGCACGAAATCCCGTGAAAACTTTCTGTTTCACATGACTGTAGCTTGTTGATACTAACTATACATTAGCTTGTTAGCATTTGTTTATTAGCCACGCTTGTTTTTGTAAAAGTTACAATGTCTGCTTTATTTCTACAATTAGTAATCACAGCTCAAACCCCCCCGCCCCCAATTATTTATCTTATGCCTCCCCTCAGTTCCTGTCTTTTTAATGCCTCGCTGCCTGAAAGCCCACTTTGGAAGCAAACCTGCTCCTAAACTTCCAGCAAACATGCCCGAGTGAGCTAACAGGATATTATGTCAAAAACAGAGTGATAGCAAACACCTGGCATTGCCACACTGCCCCAAAGCCTTGGAGTCAATAGCTATGAGGGCTCTACGTAGTTATGCTCTTCATACAGACCACAATTTACTATCTTAGATTCTAAAAATCAATAATTCAGCTCGTGTTTAATGTATGTGAAGCCTGTGCAAATACCACTGCTCATTCAGTGGGAGGAACATATGAGGTTCGAGGTTTTTCACTAGCCATGAAAACCTCTAACTTGATACAAAAATGAGGTGTTGTTCACGAATAGTTATCAGTAATTTGGGAATAACCCCTCCCCAAGTAAAACACAATAGTTTAACTCATCAATAACCTCGTTCAAGTGTAATAAAGAGAATTATAAGGTCAATGGCCTTTCAGAGGAACTGGGATTGTGAATCAGGCCACATTTTACATGAAACTGGAAAATTGACAATTACACTTATTTGTATTGTTAATATATATATTTTTTCATTTCTTGACACACTACCTCAAAATAGAAAACCTCCTCAAACTGTGGATTGTTGGTTTTTCTCTTCACCTTAGTCTTCTTGGCTTCTGACCTGAGCGGTAAAGAAAAGCAGATGGAGATAAATCATCCACATCCATGTATATTCAAAGCTAAACGTGATAAAGTTGTACATGCTGACTTCTAAAATCACACTTAATTGTGTAAGATCTCACACCTTGAAGGACCTAGCAAGGACACGGCAGCGTAGGGGTCACATTGGCCGTTGACAATCGGAAGACCTTGGCACTCCAGTACTCTGCAGAAACAGACGAAGTGAACATCAGCGAATGAGCACACACACACACACACACACACACACACACACACACACACACACACACACACACACACACACACACACACACACACACACACCATAGTCCTACAAGTTGTGTCACAATAACAGCTGTAAAAACCCAGATGTTCTTTACAATATACTAATTATTTTAAGTTCAGGTGTTCTAATCTCCAATCCTTAATAAAAGAGGAGTTGGCTCAACTGTTTCCTTCATTTAAAAATAGCAGCAAAAAAAAAAAAAGGTGAAGGATGAAGAGATCGCCAAATACCAATGGTAAAACAAAACCGTCTGAATATACTCCTGGAGGACTCTTAAAGCCCCATTACACTTTACATAATCAGTTAATGATATTACTCGTAATAGGGTCATGAGTACTGTCAAGATCATTGAGAGCTGACACCCAATCTCCCAGCCCTGCACACCCAGTAAGAGCCTCAGACCTCTAGTCAACCCGCCTATAGGATAAGAACAAAAAAGAAGCTATTATCAACACAGAAATAATTGCTATTGTGCACGTAGCATCCAACCACATATGCAAGTTTCTGTGGAGGTAAACAACCAGCAAACAACCTGCATGCAAAAAGTAGATGACTGTGCTTTTGTGATTATTTGAGTTTATTCTGGAGGTTCTCAGTATCTTAGTGCTAAAAAAAAGACTCAATACAGCTCAAAATTCATTTAAGAATCAATTTTTTCTAATTTGAAGACATTAAAGAAATTTACCTGAATACACCTGCATATACTTTTTGAGATAATTGGTGACATCTGAAGCCTTTGTGAGAATTTAAGGATGTTTTTCCTGCTGGTCAGGCTAAATACAGTTTAACCCATGATTAATGTCTTTAAATCACTCCTGTGCCTTTCCTGGAGAAAACGTCCATTCAGCTTTACCCACGGACTATTTAACAACAGACAATGTGTCACCACTTCCTGTCATTGTGCAAAGAAAAAGCGAGGCCAACACATCTCAGAAATGGGTGCTGACATCTTGGGCTGGTGATGTCATTTGAAACAAGAGTTTTCTGGGCATACACGTTCCCTGTAGACTTGTTTTGCTCTTAGCTTGGTTTGCACCAGCGCAAAGTGGCGACTTCAGGCTTTTGGTCCATAAGTGACACCCAAGAATTGTGATTTTTCTAAAAAATATGACATTTATTTCACTTCTTTCATTATAAATAAACACACTGCATTTTAAAGTAGATAATATAAAGATTGTTTACACTTTATAGTATAAAAATCTATGATCGCCACATTTTATTAAGTTATTGACATCTTGCATATTCTAATTTCTCCCCTATGGTATAATGTAAGTATATTTTTCATCTTATTTGTGTGACGTAGACAGTTTATATGCGACAAAAAGCAAGCTGTTAAAAAGTTCCCTTTTAAAGCACAAAGAACTAAAAACTAACCGAACGCTGGCTGAGTACACTAAAAAAAAGGTCAGGACGAAGCGGTAAAATGATGTTTCAGAGTGATTCACTGTAATCTATGTCTACGTGTCACCGCTGTCCTCCTACCCCATGACATCATGCTGTAAGGAGATTAGCATCCAAACAGGACACCCAGCGGGACGAATCACTTCCTGTGTGTCACCACTTGTGATGCACCACTAGTCACAACACATGATGAACCACACGGCAAATCACAGAAGCGCTGCCCGCAATTGAATAGACACACATGTATGCACACAGATGCGCGTGCACACGCAGGTCCCCTAATAAGGAATAAGAAGTGGGCTGGGTTAAGCATCACTAATGCCAGAGCACTTCCTGGCCAGTAAGCTTGTTTATATAACCCTTGTTTGGCCTACAATCCTGGCCCCACGCTACCTCATCACTGCTGTGAGCTCTGGCATGCCAGACAGCGGTGGAGATCCGGACTTTTTTTTGGTTGTTTTAGTCCACATTACTCATATTAGGTTAATGTGCTTCACCGCTGCACCCATGCTTCCTGTCAAAAACAATATCACTCAAATAAAAGAGAAACTAATTACATCACAGCCCAGACAAATAGAGTGGATGTGATTATGAGTCAGTGTCTCTGATGGCTACACCACTGCGATATATGAGAGCAGGGACGTTATAAGGCACTTGTTATCTCCTGATGTCCCCCATGGTTTTACACGACCAGCTCCAATCTGCCTGTCAGTGTCTCGAGTCATCAGTTTTCTCAGCATTTTGTTTACCTGTCTGTTTCCAAACAGGGCCCACAAGGAGCCTGCATGAACTCTGATACACTGCCTCAGGGGACTCTGAGTCAGTGATATTTGCGGTTGCAAGCTGAGAGAAAAAAGAAAGAGAAATGGGGAAAAGAAATACTGAAGGTGGAAATTAGAAACAAGCGAGCACTACAAACCGTTACTGATCCCTAAAGGCTCGAGGCTACATGTAGCACTACATGTAGATATTACTGAGAGGTCAGATTGAGGCATCTAGAATACAGCAGTCAAGATCGACTAGGGACAAGCTAGAGACATAAGCAGTACGCTAAAGTTGGAACAATTTGTGAAGGCAAATTTTAATTCATATTTGCGCCTTTAGACTGAAGCCGTGAAGGATCATAGATATGTTTTATCACCTGAAAATGGGTCTTTTTAAAAATAAGTTTGTCCTACAGTGGCCACCGTAGCTAGGGTTATGCACTTGAATTAAGTGGGGTAAAAAACAGAATTCGGTTAACTGAATCTGCAATCTACTGACATCTAGTGGTGAGATTTTCCCCACTGTACCTTTAAGTCTAGCAATAACCTCTGGGACTAAAAAGTGTCAAAAACTGCAGTTCCTCTAATCACCACTTGAGGCTGAGTCCCACATTGAAATGTCAACTCTACATTAATATACTTGTATCTCAATACTTAATAGTATGTATTAAGCATGTATTAAGATGCATTTTTATAGCCCGATATTAAAACACAAAAAAAAGATTTTATTGTCTCAGTGCAAATGTTCCCCACTCATAAATACAGTGGGAATTTATTCTTATAACTCTCAAGTCTAAATATTGTTATCTAGACAGCTGTTAAGTCTTAGAGTTAAGGGCATAGTCCGTTTGACTGACAGGCAGCTTCCAGTTACTCCAGTCACGCTTGACCTCTCGGTTTGTGGTGTTGGTGCCTTTTGGAGCATTTATAATTAAATTACCTGACAAATGATATGGGTCGCTGTGTAGCGAATTATGACATGTTGTGAGGTTGGTTCTGGCTTGGCATTAATTAGCTGGTATCTGTTTCTGTGAAACCGACCTGCAGAGTGTACAGATACAGCTTACCAAACAAGCTTGTTTTTACTAGCTTATACGTCAACTCACCAACCTCTAGTTATTAAAAAAGTACACAAAATTAACATGCTGACACTGAGGCATTAAAATGCAGAGTTCAGAAACCAATGCATGATGTCATGGTGGCTATGTCTGTTTTTATATCCTACTTTCAGCTTTCAGCTCTCCCTTATTCACAAGGACTTGCCACTGTTACATTTTTACACACTATGTCCTTCCTGATACAACTCCCAAGGGATTTGTGTCCCCTAGAGTCAAACTCAGGGCTATGGAGCCACTCTGTCTGACTTCATATAAATTCAGACAAGATAAGAAGAGATCTTAACTCTGGGAATACTCTAAAGTAATAAGACTAAAAACTTTGAAGCCTTCTTCTTATTTTGTTTATACTTTTGCAGTAATTTTAATAAAACGTAATACAGCCTGCTGCTTCTGCTTCTTTTTTTGGGTGATAGTGGTTTCTTAAAATAGTTTAAACACCACTTGAATTGAGGAATTCATTCAGTATAAATCAGCAGGCTACACACTTACTTCATAGTTGTAGTCCTAAACCCTCGGGGGGTGTGGAGTTCAATCAGAAACATATCTGACTTTGTGTTTGAGGTATTCTGCTGTAAAATGAGTACTAACGTCTGCCAGCATGTCATGTTTTTCCCTTTGAGAGATGGGAAGGGGGTTTAAATTGATATAACCATCATCTGTGTTTTTGTGATTTATGGAAACTGAAACTAGCTATGTACTTGCTTTTAAAAAAAGCCCCCTGTGTGTAGCATCAAACAAAAACTACACAAGACAACAACGTGCTTAAAATGTAACTCTTAGTAAAAAACCCACACGGGACTCAACTCTGAAGACGTGAATGAAGCTGGGTCTCCAGTTTACAACACTTTAACGGTAAATTAATAATGGCTAAGACTTTTTTGCTTAATGGACAAGGCTCTCCCCGTCTCTGCCGTACACGTGTCTTTCTAGAGAAATCTGACTAGATGACCTGCTGCTTTCCACTCTAAGCTCCTTACCCACGATGTGCACTGGGAACAGAGCCACGCTGGCTCGTCATCAGCCTGTACTGCTACACGCTACAAAGGCTGAAAAACCAACAAGCGCACACAGTCGTAAGCGTAATAATTCATCCATGAGCACAATTATCATTATTCATCGCTTAAGTTTACCAGTCACATGTGAATACAGTCACATTTTCAAACAACAAAGGGCCATGTACAAAAAAAGTGTCTTTGTCACCGCCTGTTAGCACCATAGTGGTACAAAGAAAGATGGTATGGCAATGCGGGTAAAAAATGTACATTAAATCCAAGCATTTTTTGCGTGTTTACGTGTTTGTGTGTATGAGTGGCCTCACCGTGTGGCCAGTTTATGGCTGATGACGCCACTGTCCGTGATGACTTCACTCAGACGAAGCTCCAGGTGCACTTTTCCCTGCATGACACAAAAACAGAGACACCTGTTATTAGCCCATTGTTTGTCCACTGAGAACACAGCATAAAATTCAGCCCTCTGCAGATTTTTACCCTGATGTGTGTACAGGAAATACAGTTGGTTTGTGTAACAAGACAAATTTCTGCTAAATCTGAAACTGAAACCGACATGCAATCTGGTGCAAACTTGGTGTTTCTTAATCTTATCTAAGGCGTGAAACAGTTTCTCAGAATAGGACCGATCCATGGAGAGGGAGTTTCATTCAACACACACAGAAATACGGAGTAATTTATCTCTAATAAATCCCCACACAAAACAAAAACACACAATCATGAACAAGTGGAATTCCTTCAGTAACAGAGACACTGTGAAAATAGCTGAGCCTGAACATCATGCTGAAGTTATTCTTCCTCTGAAGTGATTGGATTAATGACATGATGACAGTGCAGCGATGCAGCTGTCTAGAAAAACTCCATTAATTAACAGCATCAGTATGCAAACCTACAGGCGTTGGCTCTTTCTGCACGATTCAAGCTGAGAGAACAAACACACGCACACTTTACACACACATGTGCACACAGGCAAAACAATGTGTCCTCTATTGAAAAGAGAAGAGAGACACTCTATCTTCCTACTTCATCTGATCCATCACATTCACTTTTCTCTCTCTTGTCTCATTCTCTCACACATCCTTCCTCTCCCCAGCTCCTCGCATGAATGTCTCTCTGTTTCAGACCACTGCTCTAGGGCTACACACACCCATCTGTCTGCAGATGTTACTGTTCACTGTTCACTGTGTCTCACACTCTGTGTGTGCATGTGTGTGGGTGAGTGACACTGCTGAATAGTGAATAGTAGAGAATACTGCACATGTAATAAATAAGTATGGTGGACAAGTGCTATAAAACGAAATCTGTACATATCATAACAACAAGTTGAAGACCCTACAATATTAAAACGAAAGAAACCCCAACAATCACACAACCCCTCTGTGAGCAAGCACTTGGTAAATGTGGGAAGGAAAAACTCCCTTTTAACAGGAAGTAACCTCCAGCAGAACCAAGCTCAAAGAGAGTCATCTGCCGCGACTGGCTGTGAGCGAGGGGAAAGAGGACAAAGCAACTGACAGACACATCAGTGGTAACAGAGAGACTGCAAACAGTGCTACACTGAACATTAAAACGACCCTTTCATACAGCGCTGTCCTTTAATCTTCCCGCAAACACTTCTTTTATCTTTGTCATACAAGATGAGTCAATGAAAACAAAAACCTGCAGTCCAAACATAAGCTCTCACATCTGTCAATCAGCTGACATTTAGCCATTAATTTCATTCATTCATGGCAAATAGAGAGCATAGAGTAATATTATAAAAGCTGCACGTTAACTCTTAGAGGTGAACAAATGTTTTTTATGTAGACACAGAGACGCAGGTGACTTTGACCCTCCAGTCTCAAATGTTTCAGGTGCACACACAGTCTGTTTGTTTGGGTTCTGCCCCAATTCAGACACAAACACACAGATGCACTACATCTATACATGGTGGAGGGAAGGTGTAATATTTAAAAGTTTTGATATGAGTACATTTAAAACACTTGTATTTCCGTACCAAAACAGTGCTGTTTAGTACCTTATCTTCAGGAATATGATTTTTAAGCAGGGCCCTTTTCCCTTAAACCAAACAGCTTATTAAAAGAGGATTTACTGTATGAATAAGTAAAGTGACACAAGTTCTTAACATTAGGTACCCTAATTGATATTAGATTAAGGACAGACCTAAGCTAGTGTTTGCCACTATAGCTCACAGGCAACCCATGTATCAAAAACTAGTGTCTGCTAATGTTGGCTAAAGGCAACTAATATTAGCTGAGGTGCCACTATAGCTCACCGGGTTGATCAGGTGACCCATGTACTGAAGGCTAATGTTTGAAAATGTCAGCTAATGTTAAAAAACTTCAGCTAGTGTTAGATAAAGTTAGCTAACATTAGCTGGGCTATCAACACATAAAATGAAGACTGGTAAGTAATGTAAATTCATGTTTGCTAAGTTTAGCTTGAGGTACTGTTAGCGAAAGTTAGCTAACATTAGCTGGGGTACCACTGTGGCGCACCTGGTTGAGAAGGTGACCTTAGCCTAGTATTCAGTATTGAAGGCTAATCAGAATTGATTCTGATTAGCAAGCACTAGCTAATGTCAGCTAGCCTATTCTTTCAGGTGCTCTGTTATTCACAGGGGCGGTCGCCACAGCAGCAGGAACTACATATTTGATTTGTCAGATTTTTTACACCAGATCCCCTTCCTGATCCAACCCTACCAGAGATTTGTGTCTATACCTGGTCTCGAATTGGGGCTCTTTCATGTGCTGGGTTAAAATTTTAAGACTTTGAGACTTTAAGATTTTACCTGACAATGTGTTTGCCACCAAGTGTTTAGTTTATATTAAAAATCAAAAGGAATAAACTCACATCGAAACAACAGTGGCACCAACAAATAAAAGGAGGGTGATAATGAAGCAATGTGGGCTTACAATAATCTAATACAATGTCTTTTTTCACACTATGTTTTTTTGTGAAAATTTTCAAAGAAGCTTATCAGTGTACGGGGAAAAAAGGGGAACATGACTGTGCAGCTGTGTGATGGGATTAATGCTGTGAACTGTTAAATTTACATTAAGTGGAGAAATTAGAAATGCTATTATAAGACTGACCCAAATAAAGGGTTTCTCTTACCAGTGATGATTTATGGTTTAGGTTTGCTTTGAATGTTGACTGACATTAAAAGTATATAATGCCAGCTTTCAATTTTAACTGTACACATTTTTAGGGGAGATATAAAAACCCTTTAAAGCTGTAGAAAAAAACAACAACTAGAGATTGTACAAAAAGAGAGGAAGAGATGAAAAGTGCACACTTAGTTTTGTTATAAAAGTATGTCTCCGTGTCTTTGTACTGACCTGCACCTCTGAGTCAGCGCTGACAGGTTGTAGCTGGAACCAGGTGTCTTTCCCGTGATATTTCTGCAGGTCCTCTTTCTTCACGGCAACCTTGCCTACGCACATGTTAGCACACAAAGATAAATGAGCTGAAAAACACAACTCACTTCATGCATCCCAAAAAGCCTGCGTACTTCAGTGTGACGTAGATCGTGAATGCTTGACAAACTCTTACACAAATACTTACATGTCTGCTCATGTACTGTAAAACCACATGCCAATTGCTTTTTAATGCACACAGTCACCTGGCACAGAAATACAACAACGTGCATTTCAGTACCCTGGAAATGACTCCAGTCATTTCTTTTCTGAAATCAGTCAGAGCAGGGGTTTGCAACACCCACAGACATTAACACACATACCCACACACACATAAATTTTTCCATTTGTGTGTGTGGTGCTTGAGACCTCACACACACCCACGCTGCATATCCAAACCCACCAGTACACACTGACACACCCAATGATAGAAACATCCGCCCACACAAACAAACACACACCTTTGACACGTATTTGTAGCCAAAACATTGTTCTGCGATAAAGCAGTCATACCCACTATACAGATACACATATATGATGGTGTATATATATATATATATATATATATATATATATATATATATATATATATATATGCAGTTGTGGTCACAAGTTTACATACCATAATCGTGGGCATCAATGTTTCACGATAATTTGGGGGCTTTTAACGATTTGTTTGAACTGTAACGATCATGTTTGACTTTAGCTGGTAGTTTGTCTTTGCCAGCAATAAAGGATTTGTTTGACAGCACTCATTGGATTGATCAATACTGAGAACAATGGAAATGTCCAAGGAACTCAGTGAAGATCTAAGGAGAACTCAAGATTTACACAAGTTGGGAAGGTCTCTTGGAGTAATTTCCAAACAAGTGCAAATTCCAAGAACATCAGTTTAAAAACTGAATGTCAGTACAAGTTATTCTGATGTTTCACCTCAAAATCCAAACTGCCAACCTCAGATGAGAGGTTTTGGGCAGAAAAAAAATAACATTTTAAAAAGGAAATAATGCATCCTTAGCTGTTGCTGTAATTGATGGTGTTTGAAAAGGTGTCCCAACCCAGAACAGAGAGATCCTGGATCGTGGGAAAAACATCAATGAAACATCAATGAGTCTGTACGTTGCCATGGAGACAGACACTGGTACCTATTGATGGTTCTGTAGAAATAAGTATGAGAGACCAGTCGCCCACGATTGCAAATCAAAACACAGGAAGTGAAGCGTGGTTGAGTCTGCGGTAGGTGCTGGACTGGATCAGTGGGAGGGACGCTCTTGTTCCGCTCTGACTGGCTGTTTCCCTTTCATTTAACAGCTGATGTGCTGAGCATGGAAAAAGGTTAAGTCAGCTAAATGTCAGCTGTGACCTTCACTAAGGTGCTATTTTTGATTTTACACCCTCAGCACAAATGAATGGTTTCACCAGGTGCGTGCATCCACCTAAACAAACTTCCTTGCAAAAAGAATAACGACACCACCGCCATGCTTGCATCGTTCTGCATTATGCTCTCATGCAGCTGTTTTTGTTTATTTAAACCTGTAAAAATCTCGAGTTGTGACTCTGTCACTTATCTGGCTCTGCCTGCCTACGATGGAAGCGCCTAATCAGATACGGCTAACAATTTAACATCCAATCACAGGACAATGCCTAAAAACAGTGGGAGGTTTGAGTAAGAACAGTAAAAACCTGTGGTGAGTATATTTACCATGGCCCCCCACGCAACATATAACTTGTTTGTCTGTGTTTACACTTATACACTGAGCTGCTGCACTGAGGTTTGTCTCAGCATGCCTGCTCTGGGACAGAGGACAGAGAGCTCAACAGTTGAAGCAAAGGGTGGGTGGGTGGGGTGGGTTTCACACTACAGAATTTTGCCTTGGTTTCAGAATCGTTACGCCCGTAGCGAGAGGTGAAACGGTGAGGTTTTTTTATCGAGAGGAGCAGTTGCCTACTCACCGATACTGGAGTCCCTTCTGAAGACATCCCTGTCGAAAATGTAAAAGGAGAGGTGCCTGAAGCTACGCGGGATCTCGCAGTAGAAGTCCTCCCCGTAGAACGGACTGCAGGAGAGAAGAGAGGAACTGTGATCAGTCTGATAAAGCAAGCTGCACGACTAACACAGATGGCGAGATTTTGAAAGTTGAGAGAAGAAATTCAGGTCACATGTCTGCAACATGTTCTGGACAAAGAGATATAGCAAAATGCAGATTCAAGTCACGAATGCAATGAAAGGCTTTGGAATTATTCAAAGAAAAAATGATCGGATCTTTCATTATCGTGAGAAACTATTGGTTTAGATAGAGAAGTCATACTGAGAAAGACAGTGTGCAAGTTTTTCTTGGTATTGTGAATGCAGTGGGTTTCAGTACCACTGTACCCCTTTACAGCCTGTTGTGAACCATGCCATTTAAGTGGTGCTGCATTATCTTCGACACCAAATAACTGCCTTTTAATTCATTTATTTCATCTTTGTCTGGAAACAGCGTCATATTTTAAAGTAATACTTTCACTACTATAGCAGTATTTCAATGTAAAGTATTCTATGAAATACAAGATGTCGTGCTTGGAAAGTAACAAAGCAGCCTATCAAGTTTAAAGTGAGCTAATTGATGGACTGGTTGGTTAATCTGCAAACTATTCGTGCCTCCACAGTATTTTTCAGTGTTGTCTGAACTGGTGTGTCTTAGTTGGGGTAAGGTAAGGGTACATTCCCCTCTGTGTAAACATCACAGCCACATTTATTTTTCTTTCCTTGTTCAGCAGTGATTGATTTTGTCAATGAATCACATGAGACAATGAAAATAAAGCCCTCGCGGGCTAAGTACATTTCGACTCCATCGATTTAGTCTCTGCTTTCCCTCAAGTGTGAGCAACAGCGCAGATATCATAAAGTGAAAATAATAGTAGTTTATTGGTCTGAGGAACACCGGCTTAGTCTGTTTAGATGGCTCATTTTCTCCCTTGGCGTTGGTCGTATGTGAAGATGTGACAACCGTAATCCCACTCAGATGGTCTCAGTCTGATGCCAAAAAAATACAAATATTAGGACATCTTTCCTATATTTTATCTTGTTCTCCTGCCCTAGATGCATCTTGACAACAAGCAGACTGAATGTTTTCACGTCGTTTGTAGTGACGCGTTTCGGTTGGCTTGGAGTTTTCTCTGCGTGAACAGAAACCAAACCACAGGAAAAAGCTACAGATTACAAACTCATCCACTGGTTGAGACCAGAACAAACTATAGGTCATATATATGTCAAAACATCTTTAGGCCGTACTGAGGTTTTGCAGACATGTGACCACTAACCACATGTAACCATGTAAACGTCTGATATTTTAGATATGTAACAGTCATTGTGACAGTATAGGTTTAAGTTAACTAGTCACACAGGTCTGGAGACTGGTCTGCAACCGGCAACAACTGTCGCTAGGGACAAATGGACAATATTTCCTGAACGGCTGACTTAAAACTTTTTGTGATTTCTTTTGTGATGGACACTGCACAGCTACTCTCGGAGCTGTAGTGAAACTGTGCAGCAAACCTGGAAATGGAGGAGGTTCGCCTTCAAAATAAAAGTTGTGCCTTTTAAAACATGTTGTCTTTGAACCATCTCCACTATGGTGGACACGCTGACATCAGGTGAGACACCTCAATCGTTTTCCCTTTCCAGCTGCCATTTTTAATACTCTGGTGCTTCTTTTTGTTTAAATTCATGATCAGCTTTGCCTTTAGGTATTATTTAAATGTCGCAACTGCATATTTCTGTAACTACACACCAAAAAGTTTAGAAGCAAAGTTAAAAAGACAGAAGTAAAAATGGACAGGTGGGCCTGTACCAAAGTGACTTCTCCACAATCTTGGTCCTGAAGACTTCCTCTTGGTCCAGGTTGACTGTGCAGTAACAGTCCCTCATCTTGTTTGGCCCCGGGTACGGAGGGATGTTTTTTGCTTCTCCTGCACAATGAAAAGAACAAAGGAGGCATATTAAGTAGGAAAAAAACAATGTGTTTATTCAGGCTACAGGTCATTATTTATTAAAGAACTAGGAAAGGGTTGAAAAGAAACATTATGTAAAGTTTGTTGTTTTAGAGATGAGTGTATGAAGGAGGGAGGAGGGGTCCAGAGCTGGTACAGTGTCCCAACGCGCACTCTCATTGTCATTACCTAACCACATCCGACACCATGTATAATGAGCTTAGCTCTGCCAGGGCGGCTGTTTTTATGTGCAGATATATAAAACCGTGGCCTCAGAAAACAATGTGCGACATGTGAACGCCGTGTCCGCGAGCATGCCTGTGTCTGTGATGTAACATCTGTGAATGAATGAATCTGCGTGGGACACTTCCTGTATGTCAAACATGTGTGTCAGCACTCCCTTTAACAAAAATGTGATCCAGCCACCCACCGAGACACACAAACACACAAACCGGAGAGGTGGTACTCTGGTCCCGCAGGGCATATTTATTCTCATTTATGAAGACGTGCATCCACTTTAGCCATTACCCTCTTTACCCTGGGGGGGACTCACAGTGTTAACCATCATTGTGAACGTCTGCTTGAGTAACGCTTCATTGTCTGTGTGGTTATCTGACACTGCTAGCATACGCTGCTCTGTTATTTCTGGCTTTAAAACGTCTTCACAGTAAGAAGCATTAGTTTAAAGGGCGGGTGATGCTATTTGATAAATTGACACTTTCTCTTTAAGGCAGTACTTCTCTTTATCCACATTTCTGCCTTTTACATTACCTTACCTCATATTTAGCATGTCTCCTTATGTTTTTATCCTTTAAAGAGGATCCTATTAAAGATTTCTAGAGCCCCGATGAGGAACTCCTCCATCATCCTGCGTCACTTTGTATTTATCTTGGGAGTGAATCCACACATTAGGAACCACTGCCTTATCATATGATACATAACAATATAAACTTTGATTACATTTACTGCACCAGGAAACACATCAGAGATACTAAGCCAGAAATCTCCACTGCCGGGTTTCTGACCCTGCGGCTGACCCTAGGGGGGAGGGGAGAGAGTTGACATTTGACACCAAATAGCCGGGCGTGAAACTGCAAAGCAGATGGCTATCTTCAAATTATTTTTCCTGTTTGTCAGTATGGCTGCACATTAATGCAGCAGCCCCACTAAAGTTCCACTCAATCAGCCCTACCATAAATACTAAAACATAATTCCCCTGCTGGCATTATATAATCAAGACTTCCCGATAACCGCATCTTATCACAGAACCAGGAAGGTGGGGCAAGATGTTCCACATTTCCTTCAACGAATCCCACAAGGAAAATTCAAAACAATCAGTCAAATCAATGATTTGCTGACAATGCAAAACACAAGATGTGTCCTTTGAGCGTTTTCACAATGCGCTGTTGTTACTCCCACTCGTTTTTTGTAAAATAGATAGCAGGCAAGCAGCCAGCTGCAAGGAAGATACGATCTGGTGCCTCCACCTTCAGTCCGTGACGCTGGATAAACCTTAAACCCTCGCTGAGACAAACAAAGATGGTGAAGTGCACCCTGTGGGGTCTGTAATACAACACGGTGTTATGACTGCTTCTCTGGAGGCTGATTCGTGCACTGCGTGATTCGTGCACTCAACAATTCACAATAACAACATTCATTCACAAATTAAGACGACACCTGAGCTCTGGAACAGGACACACGCAGCACCGCTTTGACGTATTGATGCAAACTATACAGCTCCATCTGCCTTTCAAGATGATGTAACTGCCTCTCATCTCTGTCTTTATCCCTTTACTTCCTACTGTCATTAGAGCTCCCTTGCTTCCGCAGCTCTCATTTATTTTCTCATATTTACTTTATCGCCGTCCCGTAATCCTCCTCATTCACCCCGAGCACCCGAATTCCCTCCAATCTCCGTTTTCCACCTGCTTTCATTCACGAACTGCAAGATTGCAGATTGCACTCATCCTGGTGACCAGAAACATCATGGGATTACCACAGCGTTCCCAGTGAGCGTGCTTAAAGCGTGCAAATGTGTTTAATGACTCAACTTAGTAAAAACAAAAACAAAACCAGCACAGATTAAATCAATTTTTTTTAAATCAGTCTTGAGATAATTCAAGGGGTTAAAAGTTTCAAATCATGAGGTCTTACAAGTAGCTTGTAAACAGTGTTGTTTTTTTTTTACAGTAAAGTTAGTAACTTTACATAGATGACTCAATATAAGCAGGGCAAAGTCTCATTTTTATTTTTAAGTTCCCACAATAACCGACAGGATGTGCAAAATGATTTTGGTGACACTACTCTGCCCAAATTGCATGTTTTTGCAGTATCTAAGTGTTGCACTTTGTAAACAGACTGTGCAAAGTGATCTAACAGCGCGTCTTTCCAGCGCTAGATGGTGGGTAACAACCATTTTAATCAAAATGATGCAGTAAGTGGAGAACTGAAATCGTCCCACAGCAGCTAAACCACCAAAGATATATCATCCACTTTCAACTATTTATGGTTATTCTGGACAGAAGCTGCCAACACCTTTTGAATCTGATTGTGGGTTGAAAGATTGAAATGATGGTTTGAAGCTATATGTAATATGTGGACTGTATATGTAGACAATCTGGGAACATTAGGTAAAAACACAAAACTTAATCACTTGTGCGGTCAAGTTATTTAGAATAGAGTTTAATGTTCATACAAATTAGAAACAGCATAATGGGGGTGTTGACACCTATGAGTTCAACATAAAGAATATAGTTCTACGACTGCCAATGTGTCGTATCTCCTGCACATATTCAGGTCAGGTGATTACTGAAGCCTCTAAATGCAGCTGTTGTGATTTGGCGCTATATAACTAAAACTAAATTGAACTGAATTTAATTAAATGAAGGCAAGTTCGAAGTGTTCCTCATACAGCCATCTGAAACTGGCACCAAAAGTGAGTTAATAATATTTTAGTGTGAAAACGCACATCTTTTTAAGTTGGCATAAAAAACTGTTTTCGACGCACTTTAGCTAGCTAGCTAGCTTACTAAGCTTACTAGCTTCACTTTGGTAATATTCCAATGAAAGTTGGAGCCAGTCTAAAGGTGTGATTCTAGGATTTGCAAGCTTAGCTACCTGCACATTGGCTTCATTTTCCAGACCCTGATTGATTAGTAGAGCCTACACATTCCTGAGGAGCAGCCTGTCAGATTAAACATGATACAACCACCAGTCTCTAGAAAAAAAGCGTCCACTCCTGGACTGGTTAGCGAGTGGCTGCTGAGAGAAATCGGTCACAGTGAGGGTGGTCACTAGCAGATTGTCACAGTCACCCATAGTTTACATGGAAGACGCTGGCTTGTCTGCAAACGCTCACTAACTACTAGCCAAGCAGTAGCATAATTTGAAAAACTGTGTTGCAAACCTGAAACTGAGAAGACCTTGCTTCAAAGTAAAAAGGTGTGCCTCGATGCAAAATCCAACATGCTTCACAAGGCACAACTTCTACTTTGAAGGTGAACTGGCAGTTTCACTATAGTTCTGGGTCTTGGCTCATTCATGGTCTTCCATGAAAAACATGACAACCACGACAATCCACTAGTGAACAAAGCAATCTGAGGTTTTCCCCAACAGGAAATACACATTTTTACCCAGCAACCTGTGGTTGCCAGGGAACAATGGCCAGTCTCCAGGCCTCTGTGGCAGGAGCTTGAGCAATCGACTTCAGAGCAACTTCCTCCAACCTCGAGCAAACACTCCCCAACTGTTTGTCAGATGGTCGGGAACCAGTCTCTATCCCTTTGTGACTGGCGCTTTTATCACTTGATCCTACGCTGTCACACCCATAATGTCCAAACCTAGCATCTCATGATTAGCGGTCACTCGACTTCAACATCTCGATACTTAACACTGTGCAAGCAAGCAAACACACAACATCAGAATCAAGCTTGAAGAAGAATCTTCTTGATTTCCCACCTTCGGCCTTGCATACTGAACAGCCTGAATACACTGTGCTCGAGTGCCTGTAAGCACATCAGAACAGTTACTGCTTCCAGCTGCGTTACTGTGCAATTTACAAGCTAAAATAAAGGCAGCTACAATAAAGGATCACAGTGTTTCCATGCTGTGCTTTACTGAGGAACTAAATGAAACTGGCTGCTGCCTCAATGCTCAGAAAATGATCGTATGCTCTATAAAGACGACATGATCTGTAGTAAATACGCCAAACCATCTGTCTTTACCACAATTAGAAGTACAGTGTGACAGTTTCCTGTTCAGGAGAGGAAGAAGCGATGGACCGTTTTATTTATCTGGATGATGACCAGGAGAGTTTGTCAGCCTGAGAGTGGAGCATACAAACTCCACTTTTAGATATTTGTGTGTATATGTTTGATGGCGAGTGAGTGAGCCTGTTACAAAAGAAAAGATAAGCCTCTTCAGTAACCTGCCATTCATCATGTTAGATTAAAGACTTTATTATAAAACCAGAGTCTGTAATCCACTGTCTCAGCCTGCCTATCATTTTCTTCCTTTTATCCCTTTTCTCTTTTGGTCTGAAGCCTCCTTTGTTTGCGTTTTTATCAGTGCAGGACTTGTCTTTCACGCCTGCTTTCGTTTTCCCTTTCAAGATAAACTTTAACCTGATTTCACTTTCCCTACATCTCATGCTGCTTCCTTTTTTTTTTATCTGTTCATTTTTCAACTTCTCCAGAGCTGTGTGCGCGTGTGTGTGTGTGTGTGTGTGTGTGTGTGTGTGTGTGTGTGTGTGTGTGTTCTCTCGCGATTCATAATAAGCAGAAAATATGGAAAGAAAACCAACAACAACAGCAGTTTTTGTTTTCTTTTCATCAAGCATCACCGCAGCTGCCCTTGGAGAATATCCTGCCCTAGTATCTGAGCAAAACAAGCAAACACACACACACACACACACACACTTTGCACGTGTTTCTGTGTGCACGCAAAACAGGGGGAGGCACTGAGCTGAGATGACAGGAGAAGAGTGAACAGCCGAATGAGACACTTAAAAAGAAACTTTACATCCCTGCAGAGGAAAGAAAAAAAAACAACGGAAGAAATGAGGAAACGGAAGTCGGCGAAGCCAAAGCGATGGATGCAGCGAATGTTCGGCTTTCTCCTTCTGTCGACCGGTTTCAGTCGGCCACGCTGTGGCGTACAGTTACAGACGCACCGCTCGGCTCGTTATTCTAATCCCCTCTGACACGAACACACTCGAGGATACACAGGCGCGAATGCTTTGAGTCGCCGTGGGCTCAAGTAGCAGGCCTGGGAAACGCAGGCTTTAAGAAAAGGAAGGGTGTGTGTGTGTGTGGGGGGTGGGGGGGGTGGGGGGGGGGGGGGGGGTTGTTACTGAGAAAAATACAAGCAGTGTACTCAATCAAGGGGGAGAGACGAGGAAGACTGCAGAAAGAGAGAGAGAGAGAGAAGTCAGCCAGATAGAAAACTGGAGAGCGGTTAGCTTTGGAGAGAGCGACAACAGGAAATGAGATGAGGAGAAAGGAATTTCAACTGGATCCAAGGCAAAGTTTAAAAGCGGCGAACAACCCAGTTGCCCCTGAGAGTGTGTGTGTGTGTGTGTGTGTGTGTGTAAGACGGAGAGAGACACCGTGAGAATGGAAAAGAGTGAAACTCATTTATATTATCCCTCTGTCTCCGCTCAGTTCCTTTGATGCTTCTGGGTAGAGAGTCAAAACGAGAACTGAAACCAAACTGTAAGACATTACAGTCTTTTCTGACTAAACATAAAAACATTACGCCCGCCCACCCACACACACCCATACGTATGCAGGCCTTTTTGGTGGATCTCCACAGCTGGCACTTTGTTCTTGCAGGAAATATTGCTTTATAATTGAAACCAGAAGCACAGCCCACATGTATTTTTAGCATCAGTTAATCTCCCAATCAACTTTTTTAGTATCTGATTAATAATTTGCCCTATAAAAATGCTCACTCTATGACTTTGCACTTTCAACGACAGAGGTTAAAGCAACAGTTGGGGGTGGGACAGTTCGGCACAAACGAGGCCCGACACTTGGCACAGTGCAACTCCAATGCTGACCGCGTCTTTCAAAGTTAACCTCAAACTGGTCCTGAGCTGTGAAGTCATTCTGCACACTGGGAGAATGACCTCATGTGATGTCCAGCAGCCTGAAAGTCCTATTCACGTGTGACAAAGAGAATAAGCAATCTTCTCTAAAACTGCATCCGTGCTTTAGCTATAACTGTCCAAGGTGAGCACTAATCAGTACGCCCAGTTCAGAGAATAAACACGGCCCAGGAGCAGATTACAGTGCAGTCAGAAATAAGCCACACAGTCAACAACAGGTAGCCACAATTACCGCTGCGAACCTGCACCAGGGCATCCTGAAACCCACAATCAGTGAAAACCTGTTAACCTTTTAAGACAGCCGTTTCGTGCTCGTGCTTCCGCCCCACCAGTTTCTTTGCGCTGCTGAAACCTCACCCACTCTGAGGTTTTTACAAAAGGAGGGGGCTGTTATAAGTCAGCACTGCTGCAGAGAGATTTACTTTCATCTAAGCATGGAAATCACACTTGAAGAATCAGCTTCAGGTAGAGGAGGCTACAAGGGGTGTGGTAGATAAGAACGGCCACTTTTTAAGCCTACGTGGGCTGAGGGTTTCATGCAAAAGTTTCACTAAACCATATAACAGATGCACTTGTTTTACACTCGGCTGTAGCCACATGTATGGCTCTGAACGTGTCGTTTTATCTGCGTGAAAACATTAAAATAACATTCTCTGGGATATCGACGATGAATAACTCTCGGCTGGCCGTCTTTTGTCAACATCCAGTCATGGTTGAAAAAAACCTCCTAAATTAAGGTTGAGCCACTGTTGAGCTCATGTCTCAACGTCACCTGGACATCCAGACTTTTACGAAAAAAAGAAAAGTAACAAGTTTCTGCAAGAAAGACTCGATCGCACGAACTGTTGGCTCTGAGGTCCACACAGATATTTGCATCATAGGGTTTATTATGTAACATCAGGAGAAGACATGAGGTGGTTCTAATGAAAAACTGAGAATTCCCGGTTCTGTCTGAGAGTTCTTCCTGTTTAAAGGGAGTTTTGCTTTCACAATGTCACCAAGTGCACCCTGAACCATCCATTTATGAGGGGCAACCAATCACAAGCCTGCCTTAAAGGGAGCTGCAAGGGGGCTGGGAGTACTTGTTTCAGACAGATGGACTAAAGAGCTGCGCCAAACCCCAGTATTAGATAAATAAGTATTTCCAAACCAGGAATCATAGGTGTGGAAATGAACGTTTAAATCATGAATGAGACGATTAGTGCGAATTGAACTGTCTGTCCATTGGATGACTGTACCGCACTAGGAACTGCACTTCTTTAGGTTTGCAAAGACGTTTCGAGGTGCTTTCAAACGCACTGCAGCTTATCACAAGCTGCCTCCCATGAATCCAGCTGAGCTGTCTTATCCTGAAGTTTCCACCCAACCAGAACAGCTGCTGGAGGAGCATACATGGAACAGCATGGAAAACAAAGGGAGTTTATGGTTAAAGGCTGCACAGCACAGACTGTGTGATAAACCAGGATTCAGTTACTGATCAAACCCAATCTCTTTCTGCCGCTGCACAGAGCTAATGGTTACACAGATTCGTAAGTCTCAATGGAAAACTTGACTTGAGCGAAACAAAAATACACAACTACAAACATGCACACACACACACACACACAACTGTGCAGGGACAGTTAGGCTTAAATTAAGCTCCGATCAGAGACCTGATGCGTTCATTCGGTGTCACGTCAGCGTGTAGCTGCTGCAGAGAGCTGCTTTCACTGCTCTTTATTTCCTTTACGTTCTGGTCAGTTTAACCTCAACTCTGCCTCCGGGCTTTTTATCCGTTCACATAATTCTTAGAAATCTCTGTGTTTGTTTTTATGACTTCTAGAAAAAAAGCAATTAAACGGTGTAAAACGAGCTCTTACCCTCCCACCCGTTATTTTTCCACACACGCAGACTCACAAACAGGCTTGGCAAACACAAAGATACGTTATCTTTTCCAAGCACAGGAAGGGAGAGCGAGTTGGGTGTACGTCCCCGCATGTGGCAAGTTGACATTGCCGGTGTTGCCAGGGGAGGAAAACGCTGTTGCAAAACCAGATTTAATCAGCGTGTATGCAGACGCCTGCCACACAAGTTCAACTTCACACGAAAGTCGTGACAAGAGGACACTCTGTGACACGGGAGTTTCTCTGTCCACTAAAAGCTTTCACGCTTAAGTCACTGCTTGCTGGTAGACATCTTCCAGTTCCACGAGGCATCTGAAGGACACGCGGGAGGAGCCGTGCTCTCCAGACCTCTATTTACCCGTGCTGACCCTGCATGCGGGGCCTACGGCAATGCTTCCACATTATTCCCCATTCTGTTTTCCCATGGAGGACACATTACAAACCGGATTATTCCACCAGCCTAAAGCCACCTACACTGTCTGCATCTGAACAGGTCAACACACACGTTTACAGCAGCAAACTTCTTTCCAACACACCTCGCCTTCTAGGACAAAATAGTGGACTGTGCTTATGCAGTGTATTAAGCATCTACTGTAGATGAATATCATGTAATAACAGCACCAAACTGATCTTGTTACTTCCATTAAACTAAATCAGATTTCAACGCTGCACGCACATGAACTGTTTCTGACCCCACACGCAGCCACCCGTCACTCCGCATCTCCTATTCAGTCTGGACAGAATGAAGTTTGGGAAACTCTGTTGGCCACCTATCAAGAGAAAGGCAAAGCAAAGGGAGGGGAGGGACGCTCTGTCACTCCCAACCAAATTCTCCCTCCCAGCCTGAGCCTCTTGAAGTCAGCCGCGCACTCCTGTTTCCTGGACCGCCACCGCTTTTTCTCCTCCAGACTCTGTGCAGTTTCTTTCACTATGTGTTTTTTTTCCCACTTCCAAAAATCACACTTGTATTGTTACGGCGCCATTAAGCAGTAACACAACAGTGCTGTGCCAACCAACATGAAGCCTATGAAAACAGTTCAGGGTGCGCAGCTTATGCGGAGAACCGATTCCAGACCAAACCGGTGACTTGCACTATGACACAATCAGCCAATGACCGCACCGTGAAAGGATTTAAACCAGGGATGTCAAACGTAAGGCCCGGGGGCCAGAATCAGCCCGGAAAAGACTCCATTCAGTTCAGGTTCAGTGCTATTAGCAACGTCTTGGTGGTTTTCAGCTAATTCTATACACCCCATAACCCACCCAGCGCTGATATGCATGCAAATTAGTATTAGCTGATGAGTACAGGAAGCACTGAACAGCTGAGGAGACAGATATTTATTAGGTGATGGGAACCAGCTCCACATAACCGTTAATGACTGTTACGCACGACCCCGGCGTGGTGGTCGAGTAATCCTCTTGTTGTGTTTTTATCGTCACTCTAGTTAACCTGCTCTCTCAATTGTCTGATTTATTCTTAGCGCCGATTGGCTGCTGAAGGCTCACCGACGAATAAAAATGTTGCCAACTGGCGTTTCGGGCGTTCGTTCCTTCCGCCTCACCTCCATCGGCTGTTTTTTTTCTGCTGCTTTTACAGCTTTGTTTGTCAGCTATAGGTTGAGTTGGGAGTTACCGGCGCTACTGTTTTCAGTTTTGTTTGTTTAGGGGACCTATTGTGTGTCACTTCACAGGTTTCTTCCTCTTTTGTTTGCTTGAGCCGGGACTCCCGGTCCCTTTTTTTCTGTTTGTCCTTTGTAGGTAACTCCATTTTCATTATTAAAAGCTTACTGAATACACGGCAGGTTTCTGTAAAACACACATTCAGGGAGAATTTTGGCAGTGCTCAAAAAAAGGCCACAAAAAAAATCTACTGTCACACTTTTAAGGATTGTTATTCCATATTTTCTTACAGAGTATTTTTGCACAAGCTTCTTCCAACGCTTTACTTATTGTGTAGATTGTAAATTGTTATTGGCTATGGTGATAACTTTCCCTGATGAAGCTGTCAGAGGTGTACGCAGGAATGCAAACTTCCAAATGAGTCAAATCGGTAGGTCGGTCCAATTGCACTGTGTTTGTCAGATTATGTTCATAGCAGCAACAGAGAGGCCAAACGCACATATGTTGTTGTTAATTAGTGCAAAGTCCCAACTCCAGCTGTGCCACTGAGAGTTCCCATCTCTCCGAGCGCCGACACAGACACAGCCGCCGACAGACGGAGCGCAGCCTGCTCCTGTACGTGAGACACCACCTCTGTCCCTTTCTCCCTGCATCTCACTACATCTGCTTTGTATTAGCTTGTTGCCATGCAGGAAAAAACACAATTCTTTTGTAGTCTAGTCCAGCCAATCAGGAAGACATTTGGGGGCAGCTTCCTATTTCCTGCCTTTCCCCAGACAGTACAGACTCGGGCCCAGTAGCCCCGTTCAGTTTCCGACATTCGCGTGTTCCTCCAGGAAACTGAGACGAGTCATCACCTGGAACAGCGTTACAATAATAAGTCCTTCTTTCTCCCTCGCTGCCTCTGGTCTTCAACTATGTGGCAAATTTTCAGCTCTGAGTCATCAGCAAAATGTCTTCTCACGCCAAAGGAGAAGACTTTGATGAAAACAATGTGATGCAAGCGTTACACAGACATTACTGGGAGCAGAGCGCCATGGGAATCGTACTGATGGCAAGTATGACTGCTGCTAGGCAACAACACAGTATAAACTCCACTGTCATCACTGTTTGATGACACAGAAGAAAAAGGACGAAGGAAACATTGGGTCAGTGCTCGGAAGTGATGAAAACGCACAGTAAATGTTCCTCATGAGTGTCAGTAATCATGCCTCACTGGCAAAAGTTTACAGGGTAACACAGCTCCACTTTAGATTACATACACTTTATACCTCTGATGGAATACATTTTGCAAGCCGATGTAATACAACTTCCAACTAATATTATTTTTATGTGTTAATTTCTGCTTTATTTTCTCAATTAAGGTTTAGAGAGCAGTTTGGTATATAAAAAGGCATGGGTAAATGGACCTCAGCACATGTAAATCCATAATAAACACATTATATTTCAGAAAAACAGTAAAAAAAAATCCAGTAACTTCCAGTCCAACAAGATGTCCAACAAACAGTCAAAAACCCTTGAGTGTAGCGAGTGTGTATCAATATCATCCAATATTTGTCTATGCAGCAGTGCTAACATTTACAAAAGTTTAAAAAAAAATAGCCAGGAGAAACACCCTTCGACTATGTTACCAGTGACCGCATGGTTTGTCCACCAGGGGGAGCTCTGCAACTTCCCTGTTAGGAACAATTGACTTTGGAATGCTACAAACAACAACCAGCTGATCTGAGGAGAGTCAGGCAAAATTTAAATATTTAAACAAATAACTATACATAACAAAATCAAGGAGAATGTGTTTTTGCTTTGTGTCTGAAAAATAAAGAAAAATATCGGCTGATATATCAGGATATCGGATTTTTAAATCGCCAAATATCGGTATGTCTAAAAGAAAGCTCATATTATACTGGCTTTTATGAAACCAACTAACAGTGAAATGCTGACTACACATTAATATTAATTCCTAAGTAGTTCTTCAGTAATAAAATACAACATGTTTGTGTATGACACTCACAGCGGTCCTGTGTCTGCATTTGTTTTCAGTACTGAAGATACATTCAGGTCTGGACTTTAACTGGTAACAGTTTTCTTTTCTTGAATTAAAGGATATGAGTCTTCCACTTCTTTCTTTTCTTGCATGAGCTGTAAGCAGACGTATATCTAGGAAACACATCTGTGACGGGAAGAGTTGCTCCAGTCATTCGGTTTTCCTGAACAGGAACTCAAAGCTGCTGGCCGGCTGAACACTCATTCAGAAAGTGCAGCAAACTAATGAGACCATAGTAATTTAAATATTCCAACTCTCCCTTGAGTCTGAGCATAGTATCTCACTGGGAGTACTTCATAAACTTGACTCAGGTTCTTTCTCCAACTTTCTCCTGGGAACTCACTTGGAGGTTGGAAGCTTGGAAACAAAGCCTAACTTCAACTGAGAAGCTGACAACCGGAGAGTTTTGTGCCCAGAAATACTGGCTGGCACACAGCTTGTATGTGTGTTTATTGTAAATTTTTATCCCCCCCACCCCTCCTTCATCCCTGTTCATCCCTTCTGTTGCATGTTTGGAGTCAAAACAAAGTGGACAGCACAGACGGGATGAACTGGGTGCCAGATGTCAGTGAAAAGGACCCGTGATAACAGTTAGAGCACACAGAGGAAATGATTGTCTGCTCCCTGTGGTTTGATGTTAAAAAGGCAAACATGTGAACATGCTGTCAAACAGGTCAGACTGCTGCGGCATTTTGGACCACTTCCCCTCGCAAAACAAACGTCACAGTCTTCCCTCTGATGACACCTGAAACGTGTATTCAAAACTTGCTTTGCAAATCCAGTTTATTGTTAAGTATTTTCCAAAGTTAGCAACAGTCCCACAGATTCATTAACAAAAAAAAAAGAGCAAGTACACATATAAGACTGTTTTGCACAAACAATTAAAGAGTAATAAAAATGAAAGCAGGACTGTTGTTATAGCCGGTATTATCAATTCTTGCGCTTGATATATGCGGGCTTACATGCAGTTACTACTATATTACAGTTAGACAATTACATTAGGATACTGTCTTCTTCAATAAAGCACTCACTGCACGAGTCCTCATGGCTCCATTCACAAGATATGCGTGCACCACATACCTCCTAGAAACCGGGGTTACCCACTGGAGACTAGCTACAATTCTAAATATAGAAATCTGGGCTAACAATCAATAGCTAGACAGTCATGCATAAAGCTTTTTGGAAGGGGGCGAGTGCAGAGAAAGCAGGGATAAGGGGAGGAGGGGTGCAACAACATGACTGGCCGGCTGCAGCTTAGGCGAAATCAAGGCTTACTTTATCTGAGATACATAATACTATTATTAATAATAACAATAATAATAATAATAATAAAAACAGCCGGATGTTTGGTGTGCAGCCACACAGCTTGCTTCTAATCGGTTCAAGTCCGCATGTGGAGACTTCTATCAAACGCACATGATCTGGGTCCAAATGCCAGCTGCCAAATTCCCACAATATCCCCCAAAGCTTTGGATCTCTGGAAATGTCCCCCCCCCCTTAACATTTTCATTTTTGTAATTAGCCTGTGCGCTGGGAGGAAAAAGCGTGTGATTTGAATTACAATACCAGGCTGAACAACACAGATCCGAGTCCCTCCAGCCCCTCACTGACTGCCTGCTTCACCCGTGAATACGGGGCCATCCATTGAGGCGCTCAGGCTGGGGGTAGGGATTTTTTTTTCTCTTACCTATTTTTATTTTAACGCTCTGGAAAACCCGGAGACCTTCCTCTTCTACCGCCATGCTTTCGCCGTGGCACTTTCCTTTATGACGACTAAATGAAGACGGTCCTCCACGGTGGTCGGTTCTGGCCTCTCCAGCGCACGGATATTCCAGGGGTTGTGCACATCTATGCTCCCCAGACGGCGATCGCGCTCCGGCTGCTGGCTGGCTCAGCTCTAACAAGCGGACTCAACCTCAGACCAACAGCAGCAGCAGCAGCCGCGCTAGAGGGGGTGTGGTTTATACGGCTCCGCCCACTAGTATATGCTGGGTGAACAGTGCCGGGCGATTGAAGCGCAGCGGAAGCGTTTTCACCAGGAAAACTGCTGTAAACAAAAGCTTTAAATTTTACATGTAAAATAATATTAACAATAAATTTGAATCGGACATATTCCTTCTTTGGAATAAGGTCTTAAAGGGAAAATATCACATTGCCTTGCATCAAGTTAATCTCACGTGTCCCAAAGACTTTTATTTATTATTATTACATTTATCATGTTTACATTTCAGCAGTTGCCCACAGATGACACCATCTGAGAGGCATGAGCTGTGATTTTAAATTATTTTTCATATTGTATTCACTCAAGTAAAAGCATGGTGAGTATGGTGAAAACTGAAGTGCTGATTCCACTTCTTTACTCAAGTAAAAGTGAAAAGGTACAGGCTTTAAAATGTGCTAAAAGTATGAAAGAAACAAGCGGCTCCTCTGGAAGCTATTTTTGTCATATCCATAGAGCAATACAAATAAATTAATGCAAGGGAATATAAGCTTTATTTCAACTTAAGTTCTAATTCTAATGAGTTCTTGGATATATTTTATGTGGAACACACAAAGAAGAAAAAACAAAGGGAATAAAAGAGCAAAACAAAACTAACTCTGTTTGTTGCTGTCTGTGCTGCAAGCGGTGTCGCCACACCTAAACAGGAAGATGAATATCGTCAGTGGTTGAAGTGTGACTTGGCATGTAGGTTGTAGCGGTGTGGCTTGGGGAAAAGAACCACTCAGAAACAACTTAGTAATTTGTATTGTGAGCTTCAGTACATTTTGTGTATGGGCTGTAAAGAGCTGCTCACAACTGAATTCAACAAGATTTAAGGCGATGTTACAGGAAGTATTGTGGCTGATTTCCAAGACACGGTCCTAACAAACCTCTGGCAGACTGAGGCTCAGCGAGGGGCAGCCAGAAACAACACACTGTGGAGGAGAGCCAGAGATTAATAATAACTAATAATTAAATGCAAAGTGGTGTATAAAAGTAAAAAGTGAAGAAGAAGAAGAAGAACCACTCCAAAAGCCCCCAAAAGCCTAGGCCAGTGTAACTACAAGGGGAATTCAGGCTCACCTGATTCAGCTATAACTATATTCTTTATCAAAAAGGAACAGTTAGTCCTAATCTTAAAAGTAGAAAAGGTGTCTTTCTCCCAAAGCCAAACTGGGAGCTGATTTCACAGAATAGGGGCCTGAAAGCTGAAGGCTCTGCCTCCCATTCTACTTTAAATACTCTACAAACCAAAAGTAACCCTGCAGTGTCAGAGAGAAGAGCCCTAATCGGGCCTGATTATTCAAGACCTTCTGTGTGAGGAGAAGCCAAAAAGGGAGAAATATGCTCTCCTTATCCCTGTCAGTATTCTTGCTTGAGGAATTTAGATCAGCTGAAGGGTTTTTCAGGGAGTTTTTAGGGAAACCAGATAATAATGAATTAAAATTGTTCAACCGAAATGCATGAACTAGTTGTTCAGCATCACTCAGAGATTTTTTTTAAATCTTAGGAACGTTGCGCAAATGCAGGAAAGCATATTTGTTTACTAGTTTAATAATAACATGGCGTGTTATTCCTCACTTAACTCAATAACTAGTGAGAGAGATTTTCCTAATCCCGTCAAAGCTCAGAGTGCTTTGTTCTTTAATGCTAATGTAAATGTAAATCATCCAGAGGCTTACAAAGGTAAACGTATGTTTTCAGTGTTCTGGTCTGGATGTTATCAATTCATCACTCATCCAAGTGACTTCTTCAGTGTGAGGAGGTTACACAATAAAAGAAACTAGCACCGTTGCCTAACAATGACTCAGTTTCATGATTGTTAATATGCAGATCGCCATGACCACCGATCATTGGTACCATTCAGCGAGAGCTGGGGAATGGCTGCAAACACAGCATTGTAAGATGGCGAAAGATATATTTTCGCATAAATGACCTCCTTGCTTTCCAGATCAAATCAGAGCTCCTTTTTAATGCTTTTATTCAAGAAATCTGGCAAGTTTATTATTCCTCGTATCAATCTGACACATAATTTATTGAAAACCATAAAAACTTTCTGCGGGTTTACAAACACAGGAGTGACAAATAAACATTTTTACACATGCTTTGCAATTCATAGTTTTTATTTTTATTTTCCCCATTTCAGAACTTCCTTTAATTTCACATTCCTTCCTGGAGCAGCTAAAAACCCAACAATATTTCCCCCTAATCCAAATTACCCAAACTCTAAATGTTGATTACCTGAATGCTGATAGCATGGCTACTTCTCCTTCCTGTCCAGGCACATCCTCGTCACTGAAGGAGTGGCCACTGGCCCTAATATGTAAACAAACTGCAGAGTCCCGTGACATCTGATTGGAGTAGCGTGTTTCATGTGTTCTGATACTCCTGACACATAAGGCCTTACCAAAGGTTTAGGCAGAGGTTGGCCTGCAACATTATTGATGTGCCTTTGCAGCTTTTCACAAATTTTAAGCTGGGATAACCACATTTACTTCGGGCCTGGGGATGGTGCTCTGTGTTAACAGAGCCCTCTTCACCACTTCTTCCAGCTTACGAGGCTGTGATTGCAGCTATTCCCCAGCAGCACCCTTTAGGGGTCACCACAGCATTTCATCTTCCTGCATCTAACTCTATACCTTACATCCTCCTCTGCCAGACGAGCCCTCTAAATGTCCTCCATCACAACATCCATGAACCTACGCTGAGGTCTTTCTCTTTTCCTCCTGCCTGGCAGCTCCATCTTCAACATCCTTTGTGCAGTATATCAACTATCCCTCCTCTGCATATATGTAAATCATCTCACCTCGCCTCCTCAAAACTTAAAGCCAAGTATGATACACAACATTTGTGTAGACAAATTCCCTGCAGAAAACTGCACTGCCTCTTCACCTTCTGTAGGCATTAATCACTCCTCATACATTTGTGCAACACCATAAGGGTGGGTAGAATTGTAATTAACTGTGAATGGGAAATGTGAATGATTTAAAAATAAGACCAGAGCAAATCTAGGTTGCCCATGTGCACTCATGCACATCCGGCTCTGATCTGTCCCCCTTTCTCTGTTGTTAACCCATCGTCTATGAGCGTCAGCTCTGCATAGAGCAGCAGGAGCCAATAATGAATCTCTCCTGATTTTTTACTACTAAAAACAGCAAAACAATCATTTCTATAAGCAGTAAAGGACCACGGATTAACTTTTAATGACAGCACATGCTGCATATCTATGGTATTATGTTTTAAAATCAGTCACATGTATGCATAAAAATTTAAGCTTTACACAGAGTAAGTCCTCAAATATCATTTTGGCTTTCAGAGCCTGAACTGAGTGCACCGCAGTGTTTCATGCAGTTAAATATGGATTAAGTCATGGATTTCTTTTTGTCCTGTCTCTCTCCCCTCACCCCCAACCAGTCACAGCAGATGACTGCTCCTCCATGAGTCTTCTTCTGCTGGAGGTTTTGCCCTGTTAAAGGGGAGATTTTCATTCCCACTGTCGCCAAGTGCATGCTTAAAGTAATTTTTATTTTTATTTTGGGGGTTTTCTCTGTATTATTGTAGGGTCTTTACATTATAAATATAATATAAAATATTTGTAATAAATATAAAAAAGAGAAAGACCATAAATGATGAAAGAAAAATGTCCCAGTCACAGTGCATAGAGTCCGCATACACAGCATTGTTTAAAATCTGTACATACATGAATAAAATGCCATCAGCTGATCTGAATCATCACCAAAGTCTATCAAAACATAATGTAAAACATAGCCTTGACGACTGGAGACATTCAGCTGACATGGATTACGTTCACATTTTTGCCTCCAGGGCTGTTTCCTAAAGCATTTTATTCAGCGTGTAGTCCTTAAACGTTAAATACAGGTTGGGTGAAAGTTAAAGATGATCGCAGACTGGTCCTTGTTTTTCTTGTTGACTCTGACGTCAAGTTTAAATATAACAGATGGATCCGTTCAGGTGAAAGACACATCATCGGCCCACGCTTGAGCCTACTGGGCCACGCCCCTGAGATCACTTTAACCACATTCCTCAAAATAGAACGGCGCTGGCCCGCGCTGCTCTATAAACCCAGCAGCCCAGCCCAACAGAGATGTGGGGCTGAAGAACAGAGATAAGATAAGATAAGATAAGATAAGATAAGATAAGATAAGATAGAACTTTATTAATCCCTCGGGTGGGTTCCTCTGGGAAATTCGACTTCCAAAAAAAGCACAGCAACGACCAAAGTTACAGTTACAGAACTGTTATATATATATACACACACACACACACACACACACACACACACACACACACACACACACACACACACACACACACACACACACACACACACACACACACACACATATATAAATACAGAGACAAATATAAATAAAATATACAAAGGAGATAAATAGAATAAATAGGAATAAAAATACAAGTGAATTGCACATTTCAAGTATTGAGTCTATTGCACTGTTGACTATTTACAAAAAGTATTGCACAAGGTATTGCACAGTGAGGTGCAGAGGCACTACAGCTTAGTTGTTCCCCCCTCCTTTGTCCTCCTGTTTCCCCTCCCTCTCCCCTCCAGAGAGGAGTTAAACAGTCTGATGGCGTGTGGGACAAAGGAGTTTTTAAGTCTGTTAGTTCTTGTCTTGGGGAGAAGCAACCTGTCACTGAACAGACTCTTCTGGTTGTTAATGGCCGTGTGCAGAGGATGCCCAGCATTGTCCATAATGTCCATCAGTTTCTTTAATGTCCTTTTCTCTGCCACTGTCACCAGAGTGTCCAGCTTCATGCCGACCACAGAGCTAGCCCTCCTGATCAGTTTCTCCAGCCTGGATGAGTCCTTCTTTGCTGTGCTGCTCCCCCAGCACACCACAGCATAGAAAAGTACTCCAGCAACCACTGACTGGTAAAACATCCTCAGGAGCTTCCTGCAGATGTTAAAAGACCTCAGCCTCCTGAGGAAGTACAGTCGGCTTTGGGCTTTTTTATACAGGTGCTCTGTGTTGCATGACCAGTCGGACAGTGTCTGCAGCAGGAATAGGAACATTTAGCTGCAGTGTTTCTGCTCCTGGCCGGTGTGCTGGGATTAACTGTGACTACTTTAGAACAGCTCAAAATCTAATAAGGCTACATGTCTCATCAGCCTGTTAGCATGTTAAACCCTCATCAAGATTAGAAATTACACACACACACTGGACTCAATTTGTACTTGAGTATTTTAATTTTAAGCTACTTAGAATTTATTTGAGTAGATTTAGATGGCAGTAGTTATTAATTTCCTACATAATTTGAAGGCTTTATTTTCCAATTACTTTGTAATACCTCTCCAGGAGGACATAGGTGTATGTGTGGAAAGATTTGGATTTCTCCAAAAAAATATACATGTTTAACTAGTTATTTCAAGACCATCACAAGTGTAGTTGTGGGTGTGTTCGTCTTTCTCTCTGTGTTAGTCCTGTATAGGGCTGCCACAAACGATTATTTTGATAGTCGACTAGTCACCGATTATTTTTGCGATTAGTCAACTAATCAGATCATCATCCATTGGACGTAAAACGTACAGATTATTGCACCAGCATGCGTCTGCTCTTATATAACTATCATTAGCTTACAGCTTGTGTTTAAGATATGTGCTAACTAAAAATAAAGACAGGATGATAGTTTATTCAATTTTAATGAAATTTGCAGATTGTTTCAGTGGAGTTTAATAAACTCAGCTGTCTGCTCCTTGCGATCTAAAATATAACAGGACACCGGAGGATATTCGAGCATCTCTTTAATCTCAGCCAAACCGATTTACTCAGGAACAAATAAAATACTAAAAAAAGCCAAACAATAACATTTTAAAGTTATCCAAGTGACTTATATATCATGTTTATCCTGAGTAGTGAAAGACGGTGGTGGGTTTGAAAACGATTTGCCCGGAGTCCGGTGTTCTCGCAGGCTCTAGTGAGCCTTGCTCCCGGCTAGCTATCAAGCTGGTAGGTAACAGACGTCTCTGAAAACGTCGGAGAGCTTTTGAAAATATGTGGTGTCTTGATAAACTGAGCCGATATTTGAGGTTTACACAGCTACATTCTCGCCTGAAAACATGTTAAACGTTTACTTTGTGGCCCAGAAAGAATACCGTAATAAGAGTAATATTAAAACTAACTAGCTGCCGCCATTGTTGAAAACTGAGCTGGGCTGCGCTATGAATTCTGGGACGCAGCTTCTTCTTCTTTGGGGTTTAACAGCAGCTGGCATCCTTGTACATGCAGTGCTGTCATCTTCTGTTTCAGTCCGTTATGACACTCTTAAATCCTACTACTTATTCCTGCGTCTTTTGGGATCTTACAAAGCTTCAAATGACGCGTCGACTATTAAATTAGTCGTCGACGATTTTGATAGTCCACGTAATCGTGACTAGTCGACTAATCGTGGCAGCCCTAGTCCTGTAATAGACTATTTGGGGTGTAGCCCACGGCTGTAGCCTTGGAGAAGCAGTTAAAATCGATGGAAGGACTTTTCTTGACACAACACAGCAAAAATGAGGGGAAAAGTGCGAGAAATTAACACAGACTTAGTATGCAGTCGAACTTTGTTTGGTCTTTTTTCTTCACTAATAATCATCTTCAGGTTTAGTTTGTATCTTTTTGGAGCCACTGATCCCCAGCCTGGGAATATCTGGACTTTACTTCTGCCTCCATGAGGTACATGTATTAGTGGGAATACAGCAAATTGCTTACAACATGCTAATAATGTCAAAAGTACAGTACTCGTGTTGTTAGGTATACCTACTGTATGCAACTGCTTGCTTAATACAAATCAGCCAGTCACATGGTAGAAACTCAGTGCATTTCGGCTAAGTTCAAGCTGAGCATCAGAATGGGGAAGAAAGGCGATTTAAGTGACAATGAGGAAATTTTGAATGGCTGTTTTTCTGAGTATTTCAGAAACTGCTGATTTACTGGGATTTTCCACACAACCATCTCTATGGTTTACAGAGAATGGTCTGAAAAAAGAGAAAATATTCTGGGGGAAAAATACATTAAAACAGGACTATGAACTATTCCAGGTGCCACTTTGATCAGCTAAGGAGAGCAAACTGAGGCTACAGTTAAAATGGGGTCACCAAAATTGGACAATAGAAGAAGACTGAAAAAACATTGCCTTGTCTCTGTTTCTACATCGACATTCAGATAGATAATAGGGTGAGAACTTGGCATCTCAAAAATCTTTGAGAAAGGTTTCCGGCACCTTGCTGAATCTATGCCATGATGAATTAAGGCAGCTCTGAATGCAAAAGATACTAGGAAAGTGTACCTAATAAAATGCCCATTGAGTGTACATTTTAGTACAGCACTCAAAAGAGGGAGGTAGTTTTTCTTGCAACATTTTCTGTACATTTTCCTGATACCTCTGCACTTCTGCTTTAGTGAGAATTTGAATGCAGGACTATTACCAGAATATTACAGTGAAGATTTTTCTTTTCTTTAATAAACCATCATCATAATTAGCAAATACGCAATGATGCATTATTATGACACAAACCAGTCAGCATTATATAATGTCTTTAATATTAGCTCCGCCTTTATCATCTGCAACTGTATGTGCGTGTGTTTTAATGCATCAAAAACTACTGGAAAATGACTCACACGTAATGAGACTGCCCCCCCCCCCAACTCACTGAATGTACACATTGTGTCTGAGGGTGAATACCAGTGACGCAGTTTACAAGAGCATTTGCCTGCATTTGAATAGCGCCTCTAAGAGTCTGTGGCTATTTTCATAGATAATAACCATGGTATTACCCATGTTGCATAAATAACCTCTGAAGATAACTACATTGCAGGGAAACTCGCCTGCTAGCATGTGAGGTAATAAAATACAACTCCTTTAAGTTGCACATGTCCTGTCAGCTGCATTTGAGCATCTAGCGACAACGAGCGATTTGGACTCCCCAGTAATTTATCACAGCAGATAACTGGAGAACACTGATACCGTTTTATGCAAAGATGTAACAACTGAGTTTGCTCACTTTGCTCACTTAGAACGAAATGAGCAGTCTCTATTTTTTATGGTAGCTTCATTTTTATTGACGAGATATAAAATATGACTAAAGAAAAACATTATATAAAAGCTATAAATTGATTTGCATGTCGCTGAGTGAAATATGTATTGAATGCCTTCAGCAGAGACAGAATTCTGCCTGCTGCAGATTGGCTGCGTGCCCATGTGGCACACAGATTACAATTCGTCAATCAATCAATTACACATGCTCCTGATCTCATATCATTGTGTGTATGATGCACATCTGCTCACAGAATCAGTTTCTTCCATTCTACCCTCCCCACCACTGCGGGCAAGACCAAAGAGCTGTCAAAGGACGTCAGGGACACGATTGTAGAGCTGCATACGGCTGGAATGGGCTACATGACCATCAGAAAGCTTGTTGAGAAGGTAATAACTGTTGTTGGAAATGGAAGAAATATAAAATGCCCATCAACTGCTATCGAACCGGAGCTCCTTGTGAGATCTTGCCACACAGAATGAGGGTGATCATGAGAACGGTGGTGCATTACCCCAGACCTACACAGAAGGAGCTTGTTACTGATCTGAAAGCAATTGAAACACAGTCACCAAGAACACCACTGGTAACGTGCTATCGTAACTGATTATCTGTTTCTCTCTGTAAAAAACGAAACTACTGTTCATTTCTTTATAAGTGAGCAAACTTACAAATTCAGCAGGGTATCAAATAATTATTTCCCCCACTGTAAAACTACAGTGCAAGAGTCACAGGTCGCCGCTATCAAGACATTTCATTCAAAGTTTGTGACGCATCTCCAAACCTGGAGAGGGAGAACACCGTTAGTTTGAAGCTCAATGCACGGCATCACATAGGAAAATACGACCTTAAAGATGTTTATGACGTGCATTATTTCAGTTCAGCTAAATGGTTACGCCCTTGTGGTAAACCACAAGAGCGTGTTTAACTGCAAGTGTGTGCATGTAAGTGTATGTCTCTGCAAAAGGTATAAAACTGAGAATCTTACAAACCAACGATTTTATTAACAGAAAAAAAAGGGTGGGGGGGGGGGGTGGGGGGAATATATATATACAGTATATGCATCCTGTTCATGACAACAAAATATGACTGCAGGAGTGTGGTTATCTCTGTGTGTTCATATGTGACAACGATGAGCCATTGACAGAAAGAGGAAGAGAAGACAGATGCTGATTAAAGGCAGATTAGTGAAACGATCCTAAGTGTTAGTTTTTACGTGCAAACCAGGCATCATAACAGCATCTGAGGGCATTGGCACACTTAAAATAACAAAGACTAACCCTTCCTTTTGTGGTTTTTTCTCCCCCCTTTTTTAATAACACAACCACAAAGATTAACCTACAGTCTAGATATGTGAATCGATGTGCTATAAGTTGAGAGAGAAAGACGTGATATTGAGTTGTACAGATGGCGATTGACGTGGAAGGTTAATCCTGGTATTAGAGAGAAGATTTAAAAAAAAGCTCTATGAATACAGGATGAATCAAATCTGAATGTATGTCATTTGGTATGTGAGAGGGAGACAAATAAAACTTTCATTTTGTAACTTTTAATTTCTTCCTTATTCTCAGCACTGCATGTGTCAGAAAGAAAATAGAGAGCAGCACTTTTGTTGTTGGCTAGTAACAGTGTTACATTACAGAAAAACTAATAAAGAACACGTGCAAAAATATGAATAGCCCTTAATCCATCTTTCACAAATTTAATGACTTTAAAAACAACAACTGGGTGCTGTTTCTTCAGGATTTTCTCTAATCTACGCAGGGTTAAAATTCTAAAAATGTATATGCGCATACATTGCATCCATAGCCAACAAATTACAGATTGCTGTCCATAGGCTTGTTCAGATGGTTTTGTTGCCTTCAGTTCACAAAGCAGTAAATCATTATTAAAATCGCTTGGATTGTGGTTTAGTGCAAGCCGCTACTCTCCTAAGGGTGATGTTGATGCATTAAGACTTGATTTAATAAACCCGTTTGGGAGGATAAACTGTGCAGAGTTCCTACAGAGCACAAATATTTAACTGCAGCAAACACTCAGCGGTAATACAGCACCACCCAGTGCCACTTTTCACTAATGACCCAGGATTTACAAGATGCATGTGACAGCGTACAAGTCCTGCTCACCTCTACGGGTGGCCGATGAGACCTTTGCTCAGGTTGACCTGGAGATGACGTTTCACAAACACAAAAATGATCACAGCCAAAAATCAACTTTTCTGCACACACTGCAGATGCTGATACACCTCTGAGTTTTATCAGTCAGCCACCTGTGTGTGTGTGTGTGTGTGTGTGTGTGTGTACGGGGATGTTATGAAGGATGTGAAACCTCTTGGCTTTCATGCAGTCATACACTGCTCATTTACACATCTTGGTTTCCAGCCAGCAGACAGTTCACATGACAGTAAAAACCCAGTCCAGACTAAAGCAAATAAGTTAACAGGCTGATAAAGGCCTGCTCGTTGGCCTGGGGTTACTGGAAGTACTGCCCCTTTAACCAGCTCTCCTCCCCGTCAGTCCCACACGCGTACTGTTGCTCTCTTCCCCATTTCGCTGCTTTGTTTTCATTGTCGCTCTTCCGATCATGGCTGCTCATTCTACCGAAGAGCCATTCCCCTTCCACGGGCTGCTCCCCAAAAAAGAAACCGGCGCTGCCTCTTACCTCACCCGGTTCCCCGAGTATGACGGCCGAGGGGTGCTCATCGCCATCCTCGACACCGGCGTGGATCCCGGGGCCCCCGGCATGCAGGTAGATCTGACCGGCTGCCTCGTGTTAAGCTACGACCTAGTTGGCGGAAGCTAGCGAAGCTAAAGGGCCGACTCATTCACTTCATTGGTATACAACGGCAGCGGCTAGCTATCTAGCTAGATACTTAGCATATGTGGATACACCAGTAGTTAACTTAACGCCACAATGACAACCATATCAAGGCAAAGCAGCTAGTAGTGTGTGTTTACCCCTGCTGTCAGAGTGTATTTCCGTGCTAATCTGGCGTACAGTTAGCCAGTAAGTTAAAATGTGTGCTAGCATGACAGCCTGGAAGCTAGCCGCTGAATTATTTTCGTGGTTTTTTTTTTGTTTTGTTTTTTTACCCCTCTTTATTCCAGTGTTTACACTATTAGATTTACACGCTGACTGGATGTAGCTAGCTTAATAGTAGCAAGGCAGAGTAAATTAAGCGTATTTGGCGTTTTGATAAGTGATCCGTAAACTCTGAAACTTTATCCAAACTGCCAAGTCACAACGTAAGAAAATAAGCCGACCAACACAGTGTTAAACACTACATGTTAGTCTAAACCTGCCAGTGCACATGTGTAAGTCTAGCTGGGTAGCTTTCATAATACATTGAGCTTATTTTCTGTTCTCTTGCTTCAGTCATGCTTGAGGGGCTGAGACTGAAACTGACTGCTTCTCTGGTAGTAAACAAATCCTCATGTTAAAAAACACGTTGAGCTTTTTCAGGTATCATTTTACCGGCTGAGTTACTTAGCTGATTTATGGATGACGATTCATTTAGTTTGCTGTCCACACACCCCTCCCCATTCAATGTAAGATACCAGTTATGATTTGCACCTTTTTCTGTCTGCATTCTAGTGGATTGCTGATTTCTTACAAATTTTTTTTGTTCTCTTAGGTTACAACTGAGGGGAAGCCAAAGATTGTTGACATCATTGATACGACAGGCAGTGGTGACGTGAACATGACCACTGTGGTGGAGCCTAAAGATGGGACAATCACCGGCCTCTCTGGCAGAACACTCAAGGTCAGTATATAAACACCTCAACGTACACAAACATTAAAAACATTCCTTTATAGGCGCTCTTTTACATCTGTTTCACACTGCATATTTTTTTTTAACATCGTCCAGATCCTTCCTGCTTGGGTCAATCCATCAGGGAAGTATCGCATTGGAGTTAAAAATGGCTACGAGTTCTTCCCCAAGGCTCTGAAAGAAAGAGTACAGGTAGGAAGAGGTGACATTATTACTTCATTTTGTCTGACACAGTGTTGAGCACAAAGCCCAGTACGCCTGACACGTGGACAATTAAGCTTGGACATGATAGCAACTGTTCAAAAGACTCATGGCATTGGAGCTTCTGGCCACCTGAGTCACAGACAGGCATTTTTTCCTGATGTTTCAACACTTCAGTCAGCTTTAGCGATAACACAGAAAAACTTGCTGAATTGTCCTCTTCCCTCTCATAGAAAATCCATCTGAAATCAGTGAACTGATAGGATTTCTGACCTTTATTCTGAATTGATTATCCATACTTGGAAAGTTTTGTAAAGAGTTTATAGCTTTTTTTCATATAATACACCCACCTGATGAATGAATGATGGGAAAAACATAATTGAAGTGTCCCTGTTGACAGCTCCTAAGCTCAGATTATTTCCTGAGTTGTATGTTAGACTGTGTGTTGTGTTGGAGAGTTATTGGATTTTTTTTTTGTGGTTTTTGACTACTAGAAAGAGCGAAAGGAGAAGATGTGGGATCCGCCACACAGAGCAGCACTCGCTGAGGTTTGCCGCAAGACGGAAGAGTTTGACCTCGCTCATCCAAACCCCTCACAGGTCAGACCTGCTCCCTTGAGGTCATTTGAGAGAGAAAAAGGCAACGTTTATGTTAGAAAATATGTACATTTATAAATTCATAGAGCGACTTGGAGAAGAGAAAGTGAGAATGGCACAAATAATACATTTAAAGAAGTGGGATTGTGGGCTGATTATTGAACAAGAATGGTGATAAACAATTTTGAAAGATCAAAATCGGAAGTGACAAAGAAAATGGAGCAGCAAGAATAGCTGCTATCACCAAGAGGAATAAGGAGGGAATGTGAGAGGATCTAACGTATTGGGCTTCATTTCTTGCCTTTTCCAAGTGTAGTTAGGCACCCTTTACTAGCATGGGATGCCTCGACTGTATCTCTCATCTTTCAGTCTCTCCACAGATTGAGAAGTTGCAGAAAGAAGAGTTGCAGTGTCAGTCAGAGCTCCTGGCATCGCTAGAAAAGAAGTACAGTGATCCTGGGCCTGTATATGACTGTGTGCTTTGGCACGATGGCGTCACATGGAAGTACGGCCACCTTTAATTTTCTTTCCCCTTCTGTATCCTTACAGTTTTTTGTTGTTGTTGTTTTTTGTTTTTTTTTACCCTTTCTTTTCACAACCTTCCCTTGTTTACCAGTAATCTATTTGTGATTTGTTCCCTTTAGGGCTGTAGTTGACACTTCAGAGTGCGGAGAGCTGTCCCAGTGCACTGTGCTGAGCTCATACAGAGAGTCACATGAGTATGCCACGTTAGGAACTGTCGAGATGCTTAACTATTCTGTTAATATTTATGATGACGGCAACACGCTCTGCATAGTCACCAGCGGAGGTGAGCCATCCCAGCGCATTAGATTCCTAATATGCCTAATAGTCGGGTATTCACACATGATCTAATGCTGCTTGTGCGCTCCTAAAGGGGCTCACGGGACACATGTGGCAAGCATCGCAGCAGGCTACTTCCCAGAGGAGCCCGAACGTAATGGTGTGGCCCCGGGTGCCCAAATCCTGGCTCTGAAGATTGGAGACACCCGCCTCAGCACCATGGAAACAGGCACAGGGCTCATCCGCGCGGTATATTCCTCAAAGTCCTGAGAATATAGATTTAAAGAAAATATCTGTATATGTTTGCACCATTTTATTCTTTATTTGTCTGTCATTTAAAGATGATTGAAGTAATCAACTACAAGTGTGACCTGGTTAACTACAGTTATGGGGAGGCCACACACTGGCCCAATTCAGGGTAAGTACATGGAGAGCAGGCGCTGCCTCTGTAGCTCCTCGTTGCTTACTGTTACTCATTTGTCGCTGTCTTTTTGTCCTTCAGGAGGATTTGTGAGGTGATCACTGAAGCTGTGCAGAAACACAACGTGATCTTTGTGTCAAGCGCGGGAAATAACGGCCCCTGCCTCACTACAGTCGGCTGCCCAGGAGGAACCACCAGCAGTGTTATAGGTACACGCTCGGATGAAACCAGTGCTTCTCAAACTGTTAAGCCTGCAGTGGGTCCTGGACCACGGATTGATAACCTCTGGATCAAAACATCTGTCCAGCCATGCTTGGTTTCATTTTTGCTTTGTTCATTCTGCAGGAGTTGGCGCATACGTGACGCCAGACATGATGGTGGCAGAATACTCCCTGAGGGAGAAGCTGCCTCCGAACCAGTACACCTGGTCATCGAGGGGTCCCAGTACCGACGGGGCCCTGGGGGTCAGCATCAGCGCCCCTGGCGGTGCCATTGCATCCGTGCCCAACTGGACCCTTCGCGGTACCCAGCTGATGAACGGCACATCCATGTCATCACCTAACGCTTGTGGCGGCATCGCACTAGTCCTCTCAGGTGGGTCTAGTGAGATGTGATAATTCAGCCTGCTGTGTGTAGAGAAATGTGTGTGAATTCAAAGCTGATGCTGGTGTTTGCTGTTTTGTGAAAAAGGATTGAAACAGAACGGGATCCATCCCTCAGCTCCTGCTGTGAGAAGAGCGCTGGAAAACACTGCTCTGAAGGTTGATGACATCGAGGTGTTTGCACAGGGCCATGGAATAATCCAGGTACTGTGATTGTAAGACTTTCAACCTGATATTCTGCCATTTCTTTCCCTGATAGATGTTAAACAAATGTATCGTTTTGTCTTCCTCTCAGGTGGAAAAGGCGTTAGACTACCTCACTCAGCACGCCTCTTTACCCACAAGCCACCTAGGCTTCTCGGTAAGTGTGGGAACACAGAGAGGCATCTACCTCAGGGACCCAGCCCACGTTCTTGGACCCACTGATCACGGAGTTGGAATTGAGCCCATCTTTCCAGAGAACACAGGTACTTTCATACATCATGTTTTTATTTATTTATTTTTTTGTTCTTTTTGTTCTTTTTTTCTTTTCTTTTTTTTTTAAGAATGTAGCTATCTTCTTCTTCCATCACAGGAAACTCTGAGCGAATCAACCTGCAGCTTCACTTGGCGCTCACGTGCGCTGCCCCGTGGGTCCAGTGCCCCTCCCACCTCGAGCTCATGAACCAGTGTCGTCACATTAACGTCCGCATCGACCCTGTTGGACTGAGAGAGGGAGTCCACTACACAGAGGTGGGCACCACGTGAAGGAGAGAATGAGTCAAAAAATCGAGCTCATGTGTCTGTGTGCACTTACGTTCACTTTGAATTTGTCTTTCAGGTGTGTGGGTATGATACAGCAGCTTCTACCTGTGGGCCACTATTCAGAGTTCCAATCACAGTTGTTATCCCTGCCAAGTAAGTCAGTACATGCTTGCCCCCCGCTCCGCATAAGAGGTTTGTGTGTTTCTCTGTCTGATGGATCTTCTCTCTTCCTACAGAGTAATAGACAGTCGTAGTCATGAGGTGTGTTTCACAGACGTCCACTTTAGACCGGGCCAGATCAGACGCCACTTCATTACTGTTCCTCAGGGAGCCTCCTGGGCAGGTTGGTGTCTCTCTGTTTTCCACTGACACTGTGCTAACGCTGGGCCTGATCTGCCTCCCTTTAGAGAACTGGCCCACATTAGCCAAACCCTAAGTAGCAGAAGTTGGACTAATTTCCATGGGGAAGCATCATTGCTTGGTCTTGCGGGATCACTCCTATAGTTGGTTCCAAATTTGTGCACAGCAATTTAGTGGTGCCTTGCAGGTACCAGCTTTTTTTTTTTTTTTTTTTGTGCCCAGTACCATTCTATGAACGTTTCTATCATATCTATACGGTCACAGTGATGGAAGCTAATATTAAAGATGGTGAAGGTTAAAAAAATGAGATTGGGTTTGGAAATATAGTGTACACCAGTCACTCAACTACAGGGAGTGCAGAATTATTAGGCAAGTTGTATTTTTGAGGAATAATTTTATTATTGAACAACAACCATGTTCTCAATGAACCCAAAAAACTCATTAATATCAAAGCTGCATGTTTTTGGAAGTAGTTTTTAGTTTGTTTTTAGTTTTAGCTATTTTAGGGGGATATCTGTGTGTGCAGGTGACTATTACTGTGCATAATTATTAGGCAACTTAACAAAAAACAAATATATACCCATTTCAATCATTTATTTTTACCAGTGAAACCAATATAACATCTCCACATTCACAAATATACATTTCTGACATTCAAAAACAAAACCAAAAACAAATCAGCGACCAATATAGCCACCTTTCTTTGCAAGGACACTCAAAAGCCTGCCATCCATGGATTCTGTCAGTGTTTTGATCTGTTCACCATCAACATTGCGTGCAGCAGCAACCACAGCCTCCCAGACACTGTTCAGAGAGGTGTACTGTTTTCCCTCCTTGTAAATCTCACATTTGATGATGGACCACAGGTTCTCAATGGGGTTCAGATCAGGTGAACAAGGTGGCCATGTCATTAGTTTTTCTTCTTTTATACCCTTTCTTGCCAGCCACGCTGTGGAGTACTTGGACGCGTGTGATGGAGCATTGTCCTGCATGAAAATCATGTTTTTCTTGAAGGATGCAGACTTCTTCCTGTACCACTGCTTGAAGAAGGTGTCTTCCAGAAACTGGCAGTAGGACTGGGAGTTGAGCTTGACTCCATCCTCAACCCGAAAAGGCCCCACAAGCTCATCTTTGATGATACCAGCCCAAACCAGTACTCTACCTCCACCTTGCTGGCGTCTGAGTCGGACTGGAGCTCTCTGCCCTTTACCAATCCAGCCACGGGCCCATCCATCTGGCCCATCAAGACTCACTCTCATTTCATCAGTCCATAAAACTTTAGAAAAATCAGTCTCGAGATATTTCTTGGCCCAGTCTTGACGTTTCAACTTGTGTGTCTTGTTCAGTGGTGGTCGTCTTTCAGCCTTTCTTACCTTGGCCATGTCTCTGAGTATTGCACACCTTGTGCTTTTGGGCACTCCAGTGATGTTGCAGCTCTGAAATATGGCCAAACTGGTGGCAAGTGGCATCTTGGCAGCTGCACGCTTGACTTTTCTCAGTTCGTGGGCAGTTATTTTGCGCCTTGGTTTTTCCACACGCTTCTTGCGACCCTGTTGACTATTTTGAATGAAACGCTTGATTGTTCGATGATCACGCTTCAGAAGCTTTGCAATTTTGAGACTGCTGCATCCCTCTGCAAGATATCTCACTATTTTTGACTTTTCTGAGCCTGTCAAGTCCTTCTTTTGACCCATTTTGTCAAAGGAAAGGACGTTGCCTAATAATTATGCACACCTGATATAGGGTGTTGATGCCATTAGACCACACCCCTTCTCATTACAGAGATGCACATCACCTAATATGCTTAATTGGTAGTAGGCTTTCGAGCCTATACAGCTTGGAGTAAGACAACATGCATGAAGAGGATGATGTGGACAAAATACCCATTTGCCTAATAATTCTGCACTCCCTGTATTCATATCATTGAATTCAGGCGTTCCAGCCGCTTCCATGATCACAGGTGTGTAAAATCAAACACCAAGCCATGAAGGCTACTTTTACAAACAGTTATGATAGAATGAGTCGCTCTCAGGAGCTCAGTGAATTCCAGCAAGGTATGTGATAGAATGTCACCTGTGCAACAAGCCAGGCGGGAAATTTCCTCACTGTTACATATTGCACAGTCAACTGTTAATTATAGCTTAGATCCAGTGAAAAGATCTCGTAATGCTTCAGTTACTGAGTCAGCAGAGCATTGGTGACTTTTATGCACTGTGAGCCTCAGCTGTTGGTGACTGCTCTCTATAACTTTAAGCGGTCTGCCACTTCATGGCTGAGTTGGTGCGTTTCCTAAATGCTTTTACTTTGCAGCAGTACCACTCTTCGCTGATTCTGTAAAATCTAGGATGGAAGAAATTTCTGACTTGGTGCCGTGGGCCCATCCTATTACAGCACCACAGTCGAATTCAGTGAGCTCTTTAGAATGACTCATTCTTTCACAAATGTTTATAGAGGCAGACTGCATGGCTGGCTGTTTGATATTGTTTTATATATCTGTGGCAAAGGGAGTGAAAGCACCGCAACAATTAGGTGTGTAGCCCAACATGTTTGACCATATAGTGGATATCTTGATTGCGCACGCCTCAGAATAATTGAAGAATCTGATTCTTCTTGTTCTTGTTCTTCTTTGTTCTTCTTGTTCTTGTTCTTGCTCTTCTTCTTGTTCTTGCTCTTCTTCTTGTTCTTGCTCTTCTTCTTCTTCTTCTTGCTCTTCTTCTTCTTCTTGCTCTTCTTCTTCTGCTGCTGCTGCTTCTTCGGCTGTATCCCAATTCAGGGTCTGCAGCCTTAAAGTACGCAGCATCAACGATCCTCAATGGCCACGTACTTAAAGACCGCTAAGGCCGGAAGTGCGAGGCTTGTGAAATGGGATGGTCTAGCCTCCGTTGCGCTGCGCAGGTTGCCTAGCAACCATGATACTAATAGCTGGATACGTTTCATACAGCATTGTCTGACAGAAATGAAGGAGAAAATCTTTTGTTTGTTTGTTTGTTTGTTTGTTTCTACATGAGCTTTGATCATTCTCTGATTAAGATCAGCTATTGAACGGCGTATATTTTAAAGTAAAGGCTTTAAGACCAAGTTAGTACAAACGTCACTAATGTCACATAACTTTGCCGACATGTGGCCAACAGTAATGTTTTAATGTTCTTCGTTATTAAACATTTGCACATAAATAAGTGACATAATATTCAGTACTTACTTAAAGTTTACTCTTCGGGCGCCCCTTATCCGCCGTTTTTTTTCCCGGCAAAATTATCCACACCACCGCCGTGCTATGCATTCTGGGATATGTTGGGCCACGAAGTCTACACCGCCACGTCCTTAAAATTCAGGGAAATGAAGGACGCATTTGAGGACCGCATTTCGAGCAGTCTTCGAATTGGGACAGCCTTCGTCGCATCGCTGTGACGTAATCGGCCTTAAAATGCGGCCTTTAAGGCTGCAGACCCTGAATTGGGATACAGCCTTCTTCTTCTGCTGCTGCTTCTTCTTCTTCTTCTGCTTCTTCTTCTGTTTTTTTAACCTCTGTTCTTGTCTCTCTCTTGCAGAGGTCACACTGACGTCTCATTCGGGAGACGTCTCGTCAAAGTTTGTTCTCCATGCAGTGCACCTGGTCAAACAGAAAGCCTACAGAGCAAATGAGTTCTACAAGTTCTCGTCACTATTGGAGAGAGGCTCACTAACTGAGGCTTTCCCTGTTCTGGTGTGTATATTTATATTCTCTTGGCTTGGATTCAACATGTAAATTATGATGTGGAAAAACAAAACAGTGTGGATAAGCACTGTGCTTTATAATCTCTTCTCCAGTCAGGTAAAGTGGTAGAGTTCTGCATTGCACGCTGGTGGGCGAGCCTGGGTGACGTCACTGTGGACTACACCATCGCCTTCCATGGGCTCAACACGTCTCCGTCACCCCTGCACATAGTAAGAACAAAGAGAACAGCAACAGCAGGAATTAAGACGCTGCTCAGACCGTATCGGTTCTCTTCTGTCTCTTTTCTGACTCTGGTTTGTGACTGCGCAGCATGCCTCGGAGGGAGTGACGAGTTTCGAAGTGTTTTCACCACTGAGATACGAAGAAGTGTCTCCAACTATCACCCTCAAGTCGTGGGTTCAGCCTCTGAGGTGAGTGTAGGTGTGCACAATTTGGTTCTAACTTTAGTTGTAGCTCCTTTATTGAGCCCATTGTCTGTTTTGTAGGCCCTTAAGTTCAAAGATAAAAGCGTTGGGGATGAGGGATGTTCTGCCTGATAACAGACAACTCTATGAGATCGTGCTCACCTACAGCTTTCACCAGGTAAAACCACCTGCACAACATATGAAGAGGAAAACGTAGCTTTTTTTTTTTTTTTTTTGGCCATGTGTGTATAATCTTCTCCTGCTTGTTTTCAGCCCAAGAGTGGAGAAGTTACACCCAGCTGCCCAATGCTGTGTGAGCTGCTGTACGAGTCAGAGTTTGACAGTCAGCTCTGGATGCTGTTTGACCAGAACAAGAGACTGCTGGGCTCTGGTGACGCCTATCCACACCAGGTACACATGAAGACCATGCCACAAGGAATGCCTGTACACGCATTTCTGAACCGTTCCTTCATACCTGCAGGTTGTACCTGCTTTATGATGATGGGAAAGTGGATTTTAAAAAAAGAAATGTTTTATTTTTACAGTATTCTTTAAAGCTGGAAAAGGGAGACTACACTATCCGGCTGCAGGTCCGCCACGAGCAGTCCAGTGAGCTTGAGCGACTTAAGGATCTGCCGTTCGTGGTTTCTCACCGTCTCTCCACCACCCTCAGCCTGGATGTCTACGAGACACATCGCGCTGCCCTCATGGCCAAGAAGAAGGTGAATTCTGTCACCTTGTCCCCGGGTGCCACACAGCCTTTCTACGTCACAGGCCTGCCAGATGACAAGTGAGTCAAACCCACCAAGGGGCCAGACATATTTAGTCTGCATATCCATGCTCCAAAACTCTTTATTTCCTGTGGCCTTGCACCGCAGCACCATTTTTGGTCTCTAAATAGATTTGGTTGCTCTTTACACGCAACATTTCATTTCATCCACTTCAATGACCACAGATACTCTCTGTGGTATGCAGCTGCAAGCTCGTTGGCTAATGACTGACTCGTCAGTGAGCATGTGGTGTCACAGTCAGACCAGGTTTTTGTAACCATGATGATGATCATTATCTCTAGACTTCAAAACAGGACCACAAACCAGTGTGAAAATACTTCACCTTTAAAATATGTGAGTCTTTATTTATAATTCTGAATTTATTCTCTTTCTTCCTTTACTTTGTTTACAGGATCCCGAAGGGAACGAGTCCAGGATGCTACCTTTCAGGCTCTCTCGTCGTGCCCAAGAGCGAGTATGGCAAGAAAGCTGTGAGTAGCTTTGTTCTTTGTAAACTTCGATACTTCAAAGAAATATGTGGTCCTGCTCATCAGGACCCAAAGTCGTGCTGGATTTCACATTTCCTGCCAAGCATTCACTTAGATGCATTTAATGTGAAGCCGGCAGGACTCGCAGTCCTGAGGATCAGAAAACACCGGTGCTCGATTGCTCCCCTCCACGCACAAACCTGTTGAAGTTGAAGCCTGATATATTTTTTTTCTCATTCATTTGGCTTCTGTTTCAATCCAGAATCAATCTAATGTGGTAAATGCGGCTCTCTCACACATTGAATACAGCTGAGTCCGATTGTTTGGAAAATTTGGAAGAATTTTAGTTGGAAAAGACAAAGATTTTTTTTCCCAACTAAATTAATGTGAGGGGGATTTGCTACTTACCACTGGGCCTGGGGGCTGTTTGCAATAACCCTGCCAAAATTTGCTCTACAATTGTTTTGTTTTGTGTGCAGAGCCTGTTCTCTTGGTTTTTCTTAGTTTGCAAGCACTCACTTTAACTTCCCTAAAGACGCTTCGTGAATCAACTCTTAATGTCTTTCTTTTTTTTTTTTTTTTTTTTTTTTTTTAAGCTTGTGTGTGTTCGTGGCTTTACTTGGTGGCTGCGGCGCAAAAGACTTCAGTTTGAACTCTAGCAGCCATTTACAGATCAGTGTTTTCCACTTATACTTATATAATTATCAGAACCTATATAGTTCTGATAATGCACTGATTGCATTCAGTTTTCCCTGCTGCAGGAATAAAGGAAATAAGTAGATCAGATGTGTTTAGATTTAAATCTAAGACCACACGTTTAGTGAGCAACAGGTAGGTGTGCGGACTCTCCGAGTCTGCCAGTGAGGATGAAATAAAGAGAGAATCCTTTTTTCTGGTGTGCTTGTGTTGTCTCTTCCTTACTGTGTGTTATTCTGACCACCAGGGGCAGGCCTCAGCAAAACGACAAGGGAAGTTTAAAAAGGTACTGGATGAGCTAGAAACACTGTACAACAGAGCGTCCACTGCTCTCCTACCATCTGGAAATGGCTTACTCTTTGCCTTAAGCTAGGATTTGTTACTTCTGCTTTATCATTTCAAAGCATGTCAGTATTTCTGTTCTTTGATGAATTGTTCGACAGAGTAGTTAGTTTTCTGGTGGTCAATACAATTATCTTTTTAGTTATAATTGAAACTTTTATAACTGGGTATTTTTTCCTTAATTTAAAAATCAGTGAAACGGGAGGATTTTGGTGCTTTAAGTTAGCAGAGGGTGAGAATTTGGGATATGATGATGGATTATGTTGAAGGTTGAATGACTTTATTTCGACTGAGCTGGTTTGTTTGTTTGTTTGTTTTGTGCGCGTGTGTGTGTGTGTGTACATTTATGCAGGATGTCATTCCCGTCTTCTACCACTTAATTCCTGCTCCCAACAAAACAAAGAATGGAGGGAAGGAGAAGGACAAGGAAGGAGAGAAGGAGAAGGACGTTAAGGACGAGTTTGCAGAAGCTATGAGGGATCTGAAGATTCAGTGGATGACCAAGTGTGTGCACTTTCTCATCTCTTATGTCCGCCAACGCTTCAACTCGGCTTCATTTCTCGCTCATCCGTGTGTCACCTTTTACTGTTCAGGTTAGATTCCAGCGCTGTTTATGACGAACTGATGGAAAACTACGCCGACTACCTGGCACTGCATGTGCAAAGGCTCCACCAGCTGGACTCGGAAAAGGTGAAAGAGGAACGGGGAATGTGCCAGGAGTCGTGGGACGGAGTTTAAACTGTGCGACCTTGTTGACTCACAGTCATTTTTTTTCTTTTGTTTACGTTTAAGGAGCGTGTGAAACGCCTCAAGGAGGTGGTGTCAGCAGCAGACCTCGTCATCTCCCGCATCGACCAGACAGCCTTGGCTGTTTACCTCACCATGAAGACGGACCCACGGCCGGACGCCGCTTCTATCAAGAGGTATGTTGCTCCAAGGAGCAGCGTTAACACCACAAACTAGTTTTAGTAAATATTTCAGTCTAGCTTAAGCATGAACCCCTGAGAAGGTGTTCCACACATAACAAATTTTATTAGTTTAGTTTGTTTTTGGCAGCTCAAACAAGAGCTCAACTCTTCAATCCATTGAAAACCTACTAGAAAAAAACCCTTGATGTTGTTTTGTGACCTGGCTCATATTTTTCTGCAAACTCCAGGCATTCTGTTCTATAAACAGGCATTCTTTACCTTAGTTGTACATGAAGTACATTTTAGAATTTAGGCTCCTTTATTTGTTTGTTTTTTTATAAAAAAAAAAAAGAACAATAATAATAATAAATTTATAAAGCGCCTTTCAAGACACCCAAGGACACGTTACAATAGGATAAAACACATAATGGAAAAATGACAAACTGAAGAACAATAAAACAAAAGCACAATTAGGCTTAACGTAGCCGTGCTGCTCTTGACCTCTGGTAATATTTGTGTATCAGCGACATGGAGAAGCAGAAGTCGTCCCTGCTCGACGCTCTGTGCAGGAAGGGCTGCGCTCTTGCCGACCAGCTCCTCCTGCCCCCCTCGTCGCAGGATGGCGCCGGGGCTGTCGCCACGGGGCAGACGGTGGCTGAAGAGCCTGCAGAGGAGGCGGCCAGCAGCTCTGATGACATCCTGCAGAACATTTCCAAAGCCCTGATGGATACATTCTGGGAGGTGCAGAAGTGGGCGGAGCTAACTGAGTCCAAGGTAAGAGAAGTCAAATTGGTGTTTGTTTGTTTTGGGTTTTTTGTTTTTTTTGGGTTTTTTTAAGATTTGGGGTCATGGCTAAAGTTTTCTTTCTGTGTTTCTTTGCCTTGGCTGCTCAGGTGTTGATGTTTTCATATAAACACGCTCTGGTGAACAAGATGTACGGGCGGGCTTTAAAATACGCCTCAAAGATGGTGGAGGAGAAGCCCAGCAAAGAAAACATGAAGAACTCCATCCAGGTACGGCAGCAGTGACGGCCAGCACATGATGACGTCTTTTTCACTGCAGTGATTTTTAATTATTCTTTTTTTTTTCTGTTTCTCGTTCCTCAGCTCATGCGTCACCTCGGATGGACACACTGCGCTGCTTTCAGCGAGAACTGGCTCCCCGTCATGTACCCCGCCGACTACACGATGTTCTAGGCAACGGCGCGCACACACCTGCATGCACGCTCGGGCAGCACAGCCACCCACGGTCCCATCACATGACAACTACGATATCATGTCCCTCAGGGTCACATGGTCTATGCATTCAACCAACCAGCTGCCTCCTCAGATTTTTTTTTTTTTTTTTTTTTTGTTTTAAATGTAATTGTTGATGAACACCAAATAAATGATGACGGCAAGCGTAAGTGGAGGGATCATGCTCATCCTGAAGTTACCTTTAAACATGTTGTCGAGCAGCCTCGGCTGTTCAGCAAGAAAAACAACCAATAAATGAGTTTTTAAGAGCTCTGAACTCTCTCGAGGGTGGGCTTGATTCTGCAGCTCAGTCGTCGTCCTTTATTTTGCTGTCATCCACAGATTTTTGGAGGCGTTCACATCCACCCCATTCTCAGCTGTCTGGACTTCATTTCACATGAAAAACCTCATTGTCTGGTGTAAATACTGTAAAAAAACAAAACAAAAGGGCCACGACCCGGTTTATTAGCGAAGAAAACAAACTGACTACTCAAAGCTTGCTGTTATACTTCAGAGAGAAGACGGAGGACTCGCTGCTGCACACGTGCAGACACACGGCGCCTGATCCTTGAGTTAAAAGGGAGTCACAGACAGAGCTCAATCTCCCTTTTTTCTTTTCTTTTGATTGTCCAGCCCTCCTGGGTTAAAGCTACCATTTATTCTTGTCTGTCTCAGAACACACAACAGTTTTGAGGTGCCTTTCTTCATGTACCTTGACCTTTTCTGATGGGATGAAACACAGGTCGTAGGGGGAGGATTTGACCACAGGAGGCGCTCATCCGCTTTCACCCATCAACCTTCAGTGGTGTCGACGGATGCGTCGAAGCTCGTATCAGCAGCGCGACGAGCCGCGTGCTCGCTGCGTCACCGCCGCCTTCGACAACCACCTAAAACAGACCTCACTAACGTCACGATGCAGTCGCGGGCAGCGGTAGGATGTTCGGATCTGGTTTCATCGTAAAACTTTCACACAGTGTTAAGACGAGTTTCTGTGCAGCAGTCACGGCGTTGCACATGTACACAGTGTCATAAAATAATGTACATACACTCATAACTTACAGTATATTAAGATGCAATAGGTATATAACACAAAAATATTCTAATTGATGTGTTTTGAGTATATGCATGTCTTCTAGGATGTAAGGAAGCATAGTTTTGTGGAAGCGGATTTTCAGTTTCTATTTGAATGATTTTTAATCGCTGACGGTATCCTGATGTTGTTTTCATGTGTGCGTGTCTGTGAGTGAATATTATTTGTGAGGGTGTTTTTGTGTACATCGACATTTCTCCCAGCGAGACTGTAACGAAAGCCATTTAGAGGGGAGCTGAGCATAAGTTTTGTTTTTTGCTTTTGAGGACTAACACAGTGCTTTTGTCCAATTTATCTAATTTACACAGACCTTAAATTACAGCTTCTGCAAGTTGTGATTTTTTTTTTTTTTTTTTCTTTGAACTTAATAGGTCTGGACATTTGCCATGTGCCACATGTTTCTCTACTCAAAATAATCCAGGCGAGGTTGGTGCCTGAGTAGAGCTCAGAGTTTATGATACACAATGCTCATCTGCTGAAAAGTGCGTGTGTGAGAAGTGAGTGAGGTTTGCAGCTAATGTACATTTTATTTTCCTCTCCTCCTTACCTTGGAATGGGCGCGGCTCTGAGGCTTTGTGCATGCTTTTTCTTCATGTAGTGACGATGTGATGTGTAAATGGTCGACGCTGCCGTGTGCAAGCATAGGAAAACGGTGTAGATGGAAAAAATGCTTCTAAAAATAGACAAACCTCACAACATGCTTCTGAAAGCTGTTCAGCAAAAATTCAAAGGGTTGTATTTAAGGGTGTATCTAACATGGACAGATCTCCCCCCCCCCCCCCCCCCCCCCCTTTTTTTTCTTTAAATCCATAAAACTTAAAGTATGATTTCTGTTTCATCACTTTAACCAAAGAACGATTTTCCACGTTAAGCTGTTTAATCATCGCTGCATGTATGAAGGCATAAACCATATCGGAGAGGAGGTGGTGGTGGTGTCACGCCCCACGTGTGAAGATGAACCCTCACCCTCCGGTGTGGATTTTGTGACTGTTTATGGTCTCATCTTTCCCTGATGTTGTTTTAAGACCTCTCTCAAGTGGAATGTCCATGCCTACGAATGTAAAAGCAGCTGCTTTCGAGCCTCTTGTCCTCAAGGGGAGCAGAAAAATCTCTTCTGGGGGTGAATCGGTGGTCACAAATCATGCTTCTGTTTTTAGCTTCTCAGCAGCAGTCTCAGGTTTCTCTGCTGGAATCCATTTTTCTTTTTTTAAATCTTCTCTTTTCTCCTTTTTCTGGAGTTTTGGATTGTTTTTCAGACAGATGTTGCGTTCAGGGCTCTGCTATCAACAATTACACGCTGCCAATGACAGTTTCACTTTTAAAATAATTTTAAAAAGGCCTTAACGTTCACCACAGGACTTTACCATCCACTTCATGGCACCAAACAGACGTCTCATATCTGTTGCTCTCACTCTGCTGGTGTCGAGAAAGACTTCAGAAAAGCTTCTTACGGTTGTGTTTATATTTATAGTCATAAAATCTAGTAAATGCCAATATTTTATCAAATGTTACGAGATAAGGTTGTATGCTCTTAGTATTATTTTATACCTATTCTTCCTTGATGACGTGGGAAAGACCCCGAGCTACTGTCACTATTTTGTGGTCACATGGAATAAGTCACAATCAGAAAAATGACACTGAATAAAAATATTTGGAAGAATTCACGTGTTCACTGAGCATCACTTGCACATACAGCAAAAGAGACTTAAAAACGGTACAGCTGACATGCCAAAAAAAGACATTTCATAGCTTCTTTATACTTACTGTGGAGGGCCGAGAGAGCCGAACATGAATAAAATAAATACTTAAAATTGGGGGAAAAAGTTCAATTTCAATTCACTTCATTTAAGCCATTTAATATTTTTTTCCTATTTTAATGACATTCTGTTGACTAAATATTTGACTTGTTTGACATTTGTCTACTTCCAATTTTAATTAATCACAGTTCTTTAATGGTGTGTTTAATATAATTCCTTTTGGCACTTATGGCCCTCCATACCCCACAGCCCAGTGAGTCCTGTTCAGATGATTTGTTTTATCCCAAACACAGTATATTTAAGAGAAAATCTTTACATCTGAGAAGCTGCCTCTTATACTACCATCTGAGGAAAAAGATGGCTAAAAGTCATCTTAAAAGACAGTTCAAGTCTAAACAACAACAAAACCATCTGCATTAAACTGACTATTTATAGGCCTTCAAGGATAAAAAGTCTGATTTCTTTGGGGGAAAGTGAATATGTTAGGTTGTTGGGAAGCCGATCACCCATTAAAACCAGGGTATGTAGAAGAGCATCTCTGAACACACAGCATGTCAAACCTTGAAGCAGTAGCAGAAGACCACCACTACTCCTGTTGGCTAAGAACAGGAAACTGAGGCTACTCACATGGATTCACCAAAATTGGACAACAGAAGATTGTAAAAACGTCTGGATTTCTGCTGTGATGTTTAGGGTCAAAATGAGATGTAAACAACATGAATCCTACTTTGGATCAATGGTTTAAGCTAGTGGTGGTGTAATGGTGTGGAGGATATTTTTAACAGCACAACTTAAGTATTGACTCTTTATGACCACAGTGTACCTGTCTTCTGATGTTAACTTCTATCGGGATAATCCACAATGTCCCAAAGCTCAAATAGTTGCAGAGTGGTTGTTGTTAACATGGAACAAAATCTCTGAGACGTGTTTAAATCTATCCCATGAAGAATTAAAGCAGTTCTGACGAAAAAAAAAGTGGGTCCAACCCAGTAATAAAGTGGTAGGTAAGTGTGTATTGACTCTATTTAAGTATTAATTACAAAATATGAGTATAGAGTGTTGGGGGATGTAATATAACTCTACAAAAGTGTACAGGATGTGTGTTATCAGCATGATATAGAAAATTTTCCTATATGAAGGTTATTGTCAACCAGTGTAACACGCACCCCCGAGAAAGTGTCTAATGAGTCTAGAAAGGACTGCACCATAGAAGGCAGATGATTTTCACAACACATTTTCAGCATCCTTGAATTTGGTATCCGAACATTTGTTTAGCAAACGTCACTGCCACAGCAGATCCAAACTCACACTCATCTCCTCAGATTTTTCTTTTATCCCCCACCAACATGTATAAAACAGCAGGTAACAAATTTTAGTTCAAGCTCATAGCAGCATTAGTAAACACTGGATCATTTCAATGGATCCATTTGAGTTGCTGGCAATTCGTACACTTCAATGGCTTATCCCATGGGAGTGTCTCAGGAAATCTATCCACACCTCTTTGGCCTTTCAGTCTCTACTTGTTGCCATGAAGATCTTCATCTCTCCATCCTCGGCCAATAAGCTTGTGTTAAAGGCCTTTTTAAAGTTCTCAGTGAAAGTCAAGTCAGACTCAAACCTGACCTTGTTGGCCCAGATTAGAGTTGTTCCCGGTTTGCAGAAATGCTTCATGGTGACCAGGAGCTCATCCAGGAAGTCATGATGGTAGACCACATCGGCTGCTAGCACGTAGTCGTAGCGGTAGACCGATGATGGGTAAGTGCGCTCCAGGTCATAGCCCCATGACAAAGTTGCTACCTGGGGCGTGTGTCTGCAGTGGCCCCTGGTATTCCTGCACAAATTGACCCTCAGGTTGTTCAGGACCTCTGGTAGGTCTGTGGCTGTGACCCAGCCACCTGAAAGAGAAATAACAAAACATGTAGAACCTCGCAGCTCTCTGAAAACAGCTTCATCTCTGCCTATGTACCAAGGAGTGCTGCTACGACAGACACAAGGCCGGTTCCTGCTCCGATCTCCAGGACTGCTTTATCCACGAGATTGATCTGTTCTCGATGAGTGTCCAGGTAATGACAGAGAGCCAACCCCTGAGGACATATGTACATATTTAATCTTCTCTTTATAATTAGCAAACCCTGTTCGATTTAGTTAATGTCAGCCTGTTTGACAAAGCGAAATAGACTAAAACCTCTCAAAAAGTAACACATTGACATCTACCAGACTGGAAAGGTTACAAAGCTGTTTCTAAGGCTTTAGGACTCCAGTGAGCCACAATGAGAGCCATTATCCACAAATGGAGAAAACTCGGAGCAGTGCTCAACCTTCCTAGGAGTGGCCAGCCTACCAAAATTACCCCAAGAGTGCATCAACGACTCATTCAGGAGCCCCCCACCCCCAGAACAACCGAGAGCTGCAGGCCACACTTGCCTCAGTCCAGGTCAGAGTTCTTGATTTGACAATAAGAAAGAGACTGGGCAAAGATGGCATCAATGGGAGAGCTCCAAGGAGAAATCCACTATCAACCGAAGTTTAACTTTTTACAACATTTGAATCCTGTTACCTTAAAGGTGATACAGAATTTCATAAAAGAAACATCATACCAACAGTCAAACATTCTGGTGATAGCGTGATAGTGCTTTGGAGTGTCAGGACAACTTCCTGTAACGGATAAAACCATGAATTCTGCTCTCTACCAGAAAAATCCTGAAGAAGAATGTCCAGCAATCAGTTCATGCCATAAAACACATTTCGGTTATGCAGCAGGACGATGAACTGCAAGACTCTATATCCATTACTTTTCTAAGCATCCTTTTTTGACTCCCTATATCAATTTTAAGCACTTTATATTCAAGTACAGAGTAGGATCATTCTTTCTCGATGATTCTGTCCCATATTCCTTCTGCAGCAAGCTCAAACATTCAGCCAGAGTCATTAAAAATTATTTTCAGCAACAAGAAGAACAAGGGGGACAGAGCATGTGTCTGACCCCCTTGTTCCAGCAACCAGCCTGCCAAGAACCTCAAAAATCTGTGGGCAGGGGTATCCAGAACTGGTGAGGTTGTTTTTTTGTTTTAGTGTTTACTGCAGTTGTTGATGAGTAGAAGTACTGATGACATTTGTTTTGTATGTACCGCAAATTTCAGTGCAGCACTTCTCACAGCAGTTAATGTAAGTGATTAAAATACAAATTTCTTGCCAATATTTGAAGCACTTACATAAAAAGGTAACTAAAATTTTGACCCAATCAAATGGACTGCGTTATCTGATGAGTTCACCAAGTTTGTTGTGGAGATAATCCTTGTGAAATCTTCAGATTTCTTCACAGTTGTCACAAACACATTTCATGGACGCAAAGTCAGCTAGCTGAGCTTCTGTGTCCATCTGAGTGATGATGATGATGATGCAACGTGGTTGAAAACTTCACAAAAATATTTGATCAAAATGTCAAAGAAATACAGAAGGTCTGTGATACAAGACAGAAGCTGGTAATATTAGAGAAAATGATTGCATGCAAGCTTTCAAATCAGGGAAACAGTGCTACTCACTGCCGGCCATATCATGCCAGCATACGAGTCCAGAGCCTCTTGAATGATGATCTCCTGGCCGACATAGTTGTACACCTCTTTCCCAGCTCTGTAGAAGAAACATGGAGCCCAGGCTGGTCTCTGCTGCTTCCCTACAGATGACTGATCTGTTTGCGAATCATCTGAAAGATCTAAATGTCAGGTACTCTGATCTGATCTGAATCAAACACATAACCCACCAAGGGTTATCCTACCTTTGTCCTCCTCTTCACTTCCATTTGTCTCCTCATCTTCTTCTTCTTCTTCACTTCCCATATACATGGTTTCTTCCAGAGAGGTTGTGGACAAAGTATCCATATAAAATGCTCTGCAATGTTAGACAGTTAACTGAGACATGAGTCCATGTAGGACTGTATGTTAAACAATCCTCTAAATATTGTAAGTGCCTCACATACCTTTTGCAAGCTTCAAATTTGAGAAAGATCTCAGGAGCCACCCGAATGCATCACAGAGACCTCGGACTGAGGTGTTATAGAGCATCCTCCAGGACACACCCATCATCATCACAAGGGCACGGTGATATTTTTAGAGCAGTACCCATGAGAAATAAACACAAGCAATATCCCGGAGCAGAACACACGTAGAAGCAGACTCACACGGACATGCTACAAAGACGAGCCAAAGAGGAAGCCAAAAGGAGAGAGAGAGACAGAATGATATCAGCAGGCTGAGGGTGGGGTGGCGGGGTTTGTTGTCACCGGTACTTTTTGACTTCTCAAAGCTGGAACTTTGCAAAAACCTGCACGGTCTGTAACACCATACCCAGATGTATTAGGAATTCATGTTAAACCTGTAGAAGCTGGTATTTTTCTAACTTTTAAAGTTAAGAGATAACTTTACATTAACTTGAACACCACCGTGAGTTCAAATCAGTCCACGTATCGTTTATTGCGATAGTAAGTAGTCTAAAAAAAGTGGAGACACATGGGGCCAAGAGGGGAATCAAGGCCAATACATAATTTATGCTTGGCTTGAAGGCATCTTGGCAGAGAGCTCCCAAGTTTGTGTTGTTTCAATTAATGCCTGCTGTTAGGCAGTCAACAACTGTAACTCCTGCATAAGGAGGAAGAAAAAAGAGAGAGACCAGAAATAACAACATGAAACATGCCTGAATGGAGGACATCAGCATTATGTCCATTAAAAAGCTTTTAATAATTTTGTATACGCCTTTTAATTAGTAATTAAAGGGATGATCACCATGTTTCCTCAAGAGGTCAAAGCTCAAGCAGCACTTTTATTTCTTGATCGTTCACGTCTCCTGCAATCACCTGCTTTTGCAGATGAAAATGTGGTCTCGTCTATTTAAAAAAGTGACGTGTGTAACGTGGAACATGTCCATGTTGTGCCTGCTTTTCCTGCAATGCCCTCAACTGCTTCACCAGAGATGTAACAGGATCAGCCCCCGAGAAAAGAAGCAAGCTTCAGTAATATAAACCTCAGTTAGACCACCCTCAGTTGCATGAAGTACCACCTCCCCACCCTCCAGTTTCACCTATCGTCCAGCTAAATCCACTCACATCCTAAAACACGAATCCATCCAGGACCTTGGGATGCTTTGACACATTAATAGAAAGCATGCAGTGGTTAAGTCATTGCCCGGTTGTGCTACCGATGCCAAGCAGCCTTATTTGGATAAAAGATGGGAGTTTTTAAGCTCGATGACAGGCACCACAAGTCCACATTAATCTTCAGCTGTTGAGTATTTGTTTTTCTTAATGGTGGCTGTGACATTTACTGACACCAGCTTAGATAGCTGCTTTGTTAAACAGATCTTCACCTCTCCTCTACCTCCGCAGCCAAACTGCGCATATGCTCTGAGCTGGCAGAAAGAAGAGAAACGACCGGACAGAAATGAGCCAAGATGTGTCGGAAGATTTGGAATCAAAAATTAGGCATCAGATTTTATAGGTCACATGAATAGAAAGTGACGGGAACCTTCCTTTTCCAAAGCAGCTAATAAGGCTCATTGGGGAGTTTCCAAAACACAAAAAAATGTGTGCCTAGTATGTACTGCCCAGTATGGTTGTGATCTTTCATTTGACCTCCTGAAGTTGTTTGCTGGTGAAAAATTACCTGCAATTCACTGTAAACTTAAAAAAATAAAAAAAATGTTTAAAGTTTAATATTTAATGTTTTTGGGTGCAGGAGAAGAACCCAGAATCACCACCACCAGCCTGATACAAGACCATGCTCCAATGCTGTTCATGCCAAATTCTCATTCTCACCATCCAGCAGAAATGCAACTCATCAAACCAGGCAACATTTTTCTTCTGTTGCCCAATTTTGGAGAGCCCCTGCAAATTGTAGACTCAGTTTCCTGTTCTTAGCTGACAGGAGTGGCACTCAGTGTGATTTTCCACTGCTTCGAGGTTTGATGTGCTGCGCATTCAGAGATGCTCTTTTGCATATGCTGGTTGTAACAAGTGGTTATTGGACTTACCTACGGGTACACACCTTGGTTTCATCTGTTCAAAGGACATCGTTCATACCCAATTTTGCAAACCTAAGCTATGTTATCATGAAGAGGCTTTCTCCTGCAGTTCTTCCAAGCATACTTCTTCAGTCTTTTTTAAATTGTACTTTCATGAACTTCAACATTAAACGTGCCAGCTGAGGCCTGTAGAACCACCTTGGCTTGTTTGCAGTCTCACACACACACAAGGTGCAGCCCCTTTCATATAGTCTTGATGAGTTCATATTTTTATTTAAATTTTCAAAGAAATAACTTTCATAGCAGCTAATTTTCAATCTAAAAAAGTTTAAAATAGAAAACATTAAAAACAAAAACAAAAAAAGGAGGTAAAGGTTGCAGTTTTCTATCATTTAATCCCAAAAATATAAAGCCTGACCCGAGGATGGTGATAGAGAACAAGTTGCATCCCCCTTCCTCATGGTCCCCAGAAGATATTTTATACAAGAACCATTAGTGTGTGTAATTTTATTAACCTTTAAACAGTCCGAGACACAGATGTGTGCTTCTCCAGTCCTTCCAGCAGTGATAAAACCTGATCGCACTGCACACATGAAGTCACATAGCAAAAGACCTCTTATTGAAAATCTCTGGGTTGTCAGAAACATTATTTCCCACATCACCAGTGCTGTGAGAAGACTGGATATGAGCAACGTGACCCTCAGAGGCTCGACTGAGCAAAAACACAAACACACACAGTAAACCCATCCAGTTCCTTCAGTGTTTAGCAGCCTCTCTGAGGTCCTTGGTCGTGCTGTCCCTCCTCCAGGCTCGGTACAGCTTGATACTCAGACTGGGAAGGTCGTACAGCTCCTCTAAGTGAAAACACTGCCGGAAGCGATCCACGAAGCTGTTCTCCGGATCCAGGCGGAAACGCATAGCCCACAAGATCTGAGTGTTTTCCTGGCACAGGTATTCAAAGGTGTCCATCAGCTCCTGTAGGTAAGGGTGGGCGTACACCACGTCAGCTGCCAGGATGTAGTCGAAGCGATGAGTGGCACATGGGAAACGCTGATCCAACTCCTGACCCCAGATCAGCTCAGTGACCTGAAAGCAGAGGTGGGTGGGTTGATTTACACACACACTTTCAATCTTTAACTCTTATGGTGATACTCCTGAATGTGACGCTTTAAAATATAAAACCCACTAGAGGGGTGTACTTGCACCGGCCCTTGGTGTTACGCGTCACATTGTACTGGAGATTCCCCAACACATCAGGTAGGTCAGTGGAGGTCACCTTAGCACCTGGAGAGACAGTAAAAGTAAAATTGAGGAATAACTATGGAGGAAGAGAAAAATAACTTAACAAGATTCAATCTAATCACTGGCTTGTGTGAGTACCTAACAGGCTGGACACGATGGTAACAAGCCCAGTTCCAGCTCCCAGTTCGATCACATTTTTGTCCAGCAGGTTGTATTTGTCTTGGTTGTTCTCCAAGAAGTGACAGAGCACCATGGCCTGTTAGAGGGAACCAAGTATATATTTTTTAAGTGACAGGGATCAAAATTATGAGCATACATCACATCTAAACTCAAGGACAATTTTTGGGCTCACTGAGGGCCAGAGCACAGCTCCATAGAGGTCTGTGGACTCTTTGATGAGGATCTCCAGACCAGAAAAGACGTATCCCTCCCAGACCTCGGGACCAGTAACAGGCGGGTGAAACTGCCGTGCCATTATGGCGCTGGCTAGTTCTGCATCCACAGCAGAACCTGCTTTGCAGGCATCTACAGAAGAGGCAGATATCATATTAACTGTGTTTATATAGAGATACTTCACAGTAAGGGAAAGCAGGATCATCAGACATGATGGACAAATTTTAGGTAAATTCTCTGATCTCATGTGTCTTTCTTCACTGGGATTACAACAGCAATTCCAAAAAAGATTAAATGCTTTGTAAAAATCCCCCAAACTCATATTGTATTCACAGTAGAACATAGAAAACATTTTAATGTTTTTTTTAGTAACATTGAACTATTCCATGAAAAATATGAGCTAATTTTGAATTTGAAAGCTACGGTACGGAGCCCCGCAAGGGACATGGGAGAAACAAAATTACGATGAACTTTTGCGAGATCGCGAGATCCCGAGTTAGTTTTGCGAGATCTCACAAAAGTCCGGCTTAATTCTTTTTCTCCCATGTCCCTTGCGGGGCTCCGTACCGTACCGTAGAAAGCAGCATCACGTCTCAGAAAAGTGTGAATGGAGGCAACGAAAGGCTGGAAAAGCAAGTGGTACTAATAAGAAATAGATGGTGGGACATTTTGCGACTAATTAGGTGAATTTGCAACATGTTAGAAACTTTCTTAGAAAAGAAGTAAAGACGGGCCGATCACTGATTGGCAAGTGTGCAAATTTCAGATTAATGTTCCTAACATAAAATTGTGAGGACTTCTCATATCTCATCACCTGCAACATAATATTATCAAAAAAAAAGTCTGAAATCTGGAGAAATCTCTGTGCGCAGGGATCAAGACTGCAAAGGCAGCACTGTGCTGGACAGTACCCTCCAGGAAATGCTAGTTTTGTTAAAGGTCACCGGTTCATCTGACCATGTGTTGCAACATCCTCTTCTATGGAAATAAGGCTGCTGTGAGGTCTATTTTTTGTCATTTCCAGTGTGTTTGTTTTTTGTTGTGACTGGTCTTTGACACAAATTACTCTTAGATGTATCCGCTTTAGGCCCGTGACCTGAAATCCCATGTTACACATTACACATTTTCTAACCCATGAAATGAAAGCCAAGGGACAGAACAAAATCACTTGAATTACAATATATTTAAACCTTTCTTTTCTCCAATGACACACACACACACACACACACACACACACACACACACACACAAAAAAAACATAAGCCAACTGCTCCATCTTTTATTCACTACAGAACTGTAGAAGCTCCAGCACAGGATGGCTGTTCTATGTGTGCAACACTGTGGCAGAGTGGGAGCAGAAATCCTACACTTTCATCTCACAGGCAATAATACAACAATAAGCAGAACTGCTGAAGTACTGGAGGTTTTTTTGTACTTTTAGCATCTCAGCTCATAATGCCTCTCTGATCCTGCTGTATTTGTTTGTAACTCCAGCCGGTGAGTCACATCTATTCAGAGCGTCTGACCCACAACTTCAGTTATGCAATGCTACTTTAGAGAAAAGGTCAGGGGAGCCCACCGAGCCACAATGCAAAGGTTGAGTGAGAACAGGGAGAGCTCAATTTAGAGCTCTGTGTGTGTAAATAGTAAGCAGATCTATCAGCAGAGCCACACTTCTTGCACGGTCTGATATCAGATTCATACTCGGTGCCACAATGCCAGCATTTATCATGTATTCTCTATATGTTTTTTTTTAATGACTCACCTTTGTGTCTGTTTTTGGGATCATCCATGGTCTTGGGTTGCTGTGTCTCCATGACTAAGGGAAGAAACAGGACAGGAACGTCCAACGCAGGAGATCTGATAGCAGCCAAAGCAGTCCTTGGTTTATAATCAAGGCTGAAGTCTTTTGAATTTGGGTCACTGTGGATCCTGATCCCTAGGATTGTTAACGATTGCCTTCGGTGGTTTTAAGTTTCACACAAACAAAGTGTTTTCCAATTTCTTGTCCAGGACTCCCACACCGAGGCTCACTGTACCCGATATCTCAAGCTCTTTCTGGGCATGCTTAAACTCAAAGTGCATGAAGCAGTAACAGTGACTGACAGCAACAGCTGCACCGCCGGCTGCTGAACCGGAGCTGGAGAGGGAAGTGGAATAGAAATCTTTGATCTTATTCCAACAATTTAACTTGCAAGATTGTGAAGTTTCTTTCTCATCTGTGCAAAAGTTTAAACGTGTTTGTTTTTTCAAGTCAGGGTAGGTAGAAGTGATAGCGCGGATAAAAAGAAGCTGAAATAAGACCTGAAAGAAGGAGTTTGAAAACCTGCATCTGTCTCAGTTTCATTGACACACGAGGGCGACAAATGACAGGTGAACATGTACCACATCTCAAAAATTTAATGCAAAATGAACTCATTGTGGTCACACAAACATCTACAAGCAGGAAAATAATTTTCTATTAATAGTTCATAGCAGTTTTTAACAAAATTCATGTTTCATAAAATGGAAACCCTGAGTTTATCAGACATGTAGACGTCAGACATTTGGGAGTACATATCAAAGTCCTCATGTCTTCTTCCCCCTGCCTTTTCCTCTCATGCTTCCTCTCCCTCTCGTGCTTTTCGCTCCGCGTCCTCTCCGGCTCCCCTCGAACACAGATCGGGCTGTAACCATAGCAACTCCAGGACCACCGTCGCTGTCCTCACCAGAGCTGCTGCTGCTCATCCTGGTTCTCTTAGGTGGAGTTTTATTAGACTGAGGAACAGACTTTACTGAGAGGGAGTCATGACTGGTGCTACTGCTATCTCTGAGAGCTGTAAGAGGAGATTCATCAGTCATCTCTGACCCTAAAAAGCCTCCTCCTGCCACAGATCTCCTCACATCTTTCTCCTCTCCTCCTTTATCCTGACTCCCTTTCTTAGACTTAGACAGGGAATGCGTATCGTCCTCACTGTCGTCCTCTTCCTCCTCGGCTCCTCCTTCCCTCTCTTTTCGCTTCAAGCAGGTGACCGCTCGGCGGAGTCGCTGACTGCGGATCGCCTGCTTCTCACGTTGCTCCATGCGGAAGAACGAGTCTATCCGCAGCTGAGTCTAAACCAAAGCAGACAAGACATGAACGATAGAAGGCTACAAGCCAGTTTAATTTATTGTTTCTATTATTGATTTTTCAAAAGTTACACAATCTAACTGGAGACATTTAACCCCTGAGACCCAGGTGGTTGTTTGATATGCACGGGTTTGAATTTACAGCATAATAGTACTGTTTAAGACTAAGACTTAACTAATGCTAGCGTGCTTACTGCTCTTAGCTCAATATGTAACCGTTCATTATTCTGATTCCTGCTATGTCAGCAATCAATAATCGTTAGCTAATAAAACATTTAGGCAATTATTTATTTTAGTTAACCTATCTTAGCTAAGCTAACATTTTGATAACATGCCAAATTATAACCAACTATCTGCACTGTTTATTGTATCTTTAGGTTTTAGCTTAACATTTAGCTAAACATTTTAGCCATTTTATGGCCATTTAATGTGTTTAACAATAATAATAAATTTTATTTTTGTTTCAAAACATTCTGGGACACCTTAAAATCAATTAAATAACAAAATCACAGTATGAATAAAATTGTTGATATGCATTTTAGAGAAAGGGCCCTAAGACAGAGCCCTGGGGAACACCACTGACAAGCTTGTAATCTGAAATGTATTTTTCCTTCTAGCTACCCATTACAATTGATCGCCTTCAGCTAACCATTTAACTGTTTACTCATTACTTTTAACTTGCAAATATTCAACCATTATGTTTAGCCTATCACTAAATTTCTTCTCACTTGAGGTTACTGAAAACTGATCTTTGGAGAAGCTGCTTCCTGAGTGAAGACTTCAAGAAACTGTTTACATGTGGAAAAAAAACACAAAGATTTTGTCTTGCATTTTCAAAGGTGTGCGCCTTTCTCTCCTTTTTTGACATTGGCCTCCGTGCCAGGTTATTGTTGCTTTGACATGCTCACATGTGGATGTAACCTGGTTACCTGCTGGGTGTTGAGCTGCTTGATCACAGGCTGAAGAGTCTCCTCTGTTTTCCGACTGCTCCAGCCAAAACGACTCAGGCAGAATGTAAAGCGCTTGTTAAGAAATATTCATACGTTCAGGAAAAGCAGGCAAACACATTCCCACAAACAGAGAAAGGATATTCTTTGATCATGTCCAGCTGTGGACGTCCCCAGCTGAAGGAGCTGCCTGACTGGTCAATAGTGGGGTGCAGGTAAGCCTGAGCCACCACAGGGTTGGGGAAACCAGGCTGCAGTTTCAGATCCCTCAGCTTCTTCTTAACTTTTGTGTCCCGAGGATCAGACGCCAGGTGCTTTTTCTCTTGAGCCTCTGACCACCAGTTACTACAGTTAAATTAAAAAAAAAGAAAAGAACAAAGGCAACAACAATAAGAAAGAAAGCTCAATGCAGAAATAACATTTATATTTACTCATGGTGTTTTTTAGCACACAACCCCAATCCTAAAAAATATGTAAATGCAAAAAAAAAAAAAAAATGCAATGATTTGCAAATCTTATATAATAACATTATTCACAGTAGAACATTAAAAAAATGAGAAAAATATTGGCTCAATTTGAATTTGATGGTGGCAGCATGCTTGAAAAAATAAAAATTGGCACAGGGACATGTTTGACTCCAATGACTCCCACCCCCTCCCTAACACACTGGACAATCTGAAGAGCAGTTTCAGAAACAGGTTCCTTCAACCTCGCTTTCTGAGGGAACATTACAGGAGGTCATTTCTTCCTGTTGCTATCAGACTCTTTAATTCATCCACCTGAGTCCAAAAGATCACAGACATCCAGTACTGATTGTTGTCTTTGTCTCTTGCACACAGAAGCAATCTCACCCACCTGAACTGTATCAGTGGCTCCAGGCCTGGTCCTGGAAACTCATTCAGTATCTCCATGCCAGTCACGTAGCCGACCCCTGGCACACCCTCCGTGTAGTCACTTCCAAGCAGGTAAGCCAGATTTATCATTTTAGTCCTGTCCAGACCTGACGGAGGCGAGATTACAGGTTGTTAAGTAAACAGGAAAAATAAAGAAAAGGACAACACTCTAAGCAATAAGACTGTGCTGACAGCCTGTTACACAAACACCTCTCCCTCATATGTACAATATTAGCTTATGAAATTCCTGTTGTGATGTGCCATCTTAGCACTATTACAACACTCCCATAAATATGACACCATTGCAGCTGCAACCACCAATAAAACTAAATCAACCATGCACGGAGCCATGTGGGTCAGTGTGCTGGTTTAAGAGAAAATAACTATAATGTGCCCATGAAAGAACATGATTGTTGTGTTTCCACAGCAATCATGTATGTAGATTTAATACATTTGATTGGAAGCAGGCTTGAATTCCATCCTTTGATATATATTTTTTCATATAACCCCACACACACACACACACACACACACACACACACACACACACACACACACACACACACACACACACACACACACACACACACACACAGATTCACTGACTGAGCTGGCTCTGCAGGTCGCTGTGCTGGTAATGTTCGACATATTTGTCCTGGCTGAAGAAGTTCTTGTAAACGTGACGTCCTCCAAAGAGCCACACGTCCGAGTCGTCTGTAATGGTCCCGTGCGTGTGGTCGGCCCAATCGAGCGCCGCACACTGAGCCTCGGCCTCCATCGGAGCCACCAGATATGGGACGCCGAACAGCCGCAGCAGCTCCTGGTTTCAAACGGTCATTACTCACAAAGTACAATAAGATGATGTAGAGCGTTCTCAGTATCAGAGTTGGCGTTTAGGGGTTTAGGTCTCATTATGTCCCGAGATGTGTTAAAAGACTCTGATCTTAAAATTACAACCCTTTCAGCTCAACAGGCTGCGGATGTTTCCGTGGTCATCTGAGAGGTACTTCTGCTCTTAGCAGCTGATTACAGGAGCAGCTGACAGGATTAAAAACAGATCGCACACACTGAGCTTTTACCTCAGTGTGAATTTTATGAAGGAGAAAATGCTGACAGCATTTGGCTTTCAGGGGTGTGAGCGAGCCAGCAGACGCACAGCAAAGACTGTGAGGTAGCAATGACTCTGGGAATGTCTGGCAGAGGTGATGCTGGGAAATGTATCCCTGCTGGGAGTTAACACCTGCTCTGATCTGTCAGATCCGCTGTCAGCGCATTAATCTATTTACATGCTGGTTTCTATTTTTTCTAATTAAAGCGTACACATCAACTTTTTAAAAAACATATATACTTGTTTACGGTCTGCGTGTGGCTGTATGTGCTGATGTGATTTCTCTCTCACCTGGCTCTCCAGGTACATCTGCCCGGTGACTGTGTTGGCCATTCTCTCCTGCTGCTGTTTCTGCTCCCTCAGGTTGCTCTGCTCCACCTTCAGGGAGCTTTCCAGGGCCTCCAGCTCATCCTGCAGAACAAACACACACTTTTGCATGTCAACCTGCTCCTTATAGTCTTGTTTCTGTTTATGCTGAAGAATGCTTGACGTGCAAAACAACAACAAATAATTATAGATAAACCAGAAAGTCTGAAACTGTCATTTCTTCACAAACAGTAATGGATATAGCTGATAAGAAATCAAAGTACAGACATGACGTACGTGTTATTTTTGAGTTGCAAAACCTTGGTCATGACTCACTGAATGAGTGTTTGCTTAATAATATTAATACGAAAGGGTGTTAGTTGAGCATTCTCTGAACATCTGGTCTTTCCTCAGGAGACAAATCAACACCAGTTCGGTAAAACTTACTTACACGACCATCTCAAATTAATGGACTGGGTTTGGGAATATGCCCATCATAATAATTCCTTTTTTTAATGATCTGACAGTTTGATCTGAAGTGATCAGTATGATCGGAGTAGTTCTCTGTTAAAATATCAAAAGGATACCAGTCTTCTGAAAATTTCAGCACTGAAGAGCCCAAAAATGAGCCCTTAGTTTCACATAAGAAGAAAAAAGAAGAATTTTTAAACATCTTTGAAAAAACTGGTTCATCGCAAAGACAAAACTCCTAAACACAAACTTAACAACGTGGTGTATGCTGTACAGTGTAGCGAGGAATGCCCAGACCTCTACATTGGAGAGACCAAACAGCCACTTCATAAACGCATCGCACAACATAGAAGAGCCACCTCCACAGGACAAGACTCAGCAGTCCATCTGCATCTAAAGGACAAAGGTCACTATTTTGAGGACACCTGTGTTCACATTTTGGACAGAGAAGTCAGATGGTTTGAAAGAGGAGTGAAAGAAGACATCTATGTCCACTGTGAGTGACCATCTTTGAACAGAGGTGGTGGTTTACGACACCAACTCTCTGTCATCTATAATCCAGTTTTGAGTTCCCTTCCCAGATGCCTTAACACCCACTCACATCCGGGGCCATCTGACCTCAGGAAATCACATGATAGGGTGGAGCCAGGCTTCACAGAGGGTTCACCCGAAACCCTGGTTGATTGTGACCTACACCCGTTTTCACACCTTGACTCGCATGATTAGATAGAGGATAAACAGGGGGTTCATGACCCCCTTGTAAAACATCTTCAAGTTCTTGTCCCTTCCTTGTGAGCTCCAGATAACTTGGTTTGACCAATTGAAAATGGTCAAACCAAATAGGACTTAAATCTGGGACTCTGGACCTTTTGACCATAGAACTGAAGAAGCTTCGCGGGTGAGAGGTGAAATGTCTTCAAGCAACTTAAAGAAGTCGGTGTTATTTTTGAGCTGCAAAACCTTGGTCATGACTCACTGAATGAGTGTTTGCTTAATAATATTAATACGAAAGGGTGTTAGTTGAGCATTCTCTGAACATCTGGTCTTTCCTCAGGAGACAAATCAACACCAGTTCGGTAAAACTTACTTACACGACCATCTCAAATTAATGGACTGGGTTTGGGGATATGCCCATCATAATAATTCCTTTTTTTAATGATCTGACAGTTTGATCTGAAGTGATCAGTATGATCGGAGTAGTTCTCTGTTAAAATATCAAAAGGATACCAGTCTTCTGAAAATTTCAGCACTGAAGAGCCCAAAAATGAGCCCTTAGTTTCACATAAGAAGAAAAAAGAAGAATTTTTTTACGTCTTAGAAGAAAGTAGGCCACGTGTGACTATATTTGTAGTACCGCTTGAGTACTAATGAATCATCAAGATGACTAATTTTCTGTCTATCAGAGATCAGTAAACTGCAGAATTACAGAAACTTACAACATCAAAGTGTTCCCATTCATTGATGGCTGGAGCTGATCTGGATTCTGTCTCCGTTTGCTCTTTCATCTCATTCTGTGCCTTTGTTTTTGCTTCTTCCTCTGAGTTCAGCGCAACAGTTGAGGAAATTTCTGCTAAACTTTCCTCTGAGTTTCCTTCTTCCTTTGCGTCATCTTTATGGACTTTATCTGGATGTGCTTTCTCTCCAGTTATCACGAGGGAATCATCTGCAGTCTCCTCTTTTGAGTCGTCTTCTGAGACCTCAATGAAGCTCTCTGAGAAAACAGGGAAAGAGCAGACTGAGATGACCTTTGCATTCCCATAAGAGAAAATGTGGCGTTATTTCTAACTGCAGTGACTGATATGTTCTGGGACCACGCGTATATGTGGAAAGCATCAACAACAATAGAGGATCAGGCTGGGTCGCAAAGCGGCTTGCAGCAGACACCTAATAAAGTGTCGGCAAGCAAAGGCGGCTTAATAATGTGCCTTATGGCAGATTTACCAACTAGATCAGCTGGGCCACCATCTGGCTTTTGCTGATGCATCAGGGCTGCACGACCTGAACAAACACTAACGCTGTTAGACCAAGCATGGGGTAACTGGCATAATTACACTTTAAAATCTGGTTAATACAACATTAAGCGACTGGTTTTCCTTGATGACTGAACCTACTCTGTAAGCTAGATAATTTAATCTTTACCCAAGGCACAGGACCAATTTGCAGGATGTCTATTTGACGTCCTATATGCAGCCCTGTTATTATATTATCCATACAGTGATCGGTTTTGTTCTGAGAAGTCAGGCTTTTCAGAAACCAACACGTCTCAGTTCAAAATTTTATATTAAAATGTAAAACCCTCTGCTTATTTAAACCTGTAAATCTGACATCTGGAAGCACAAACACACTACAGATTTAACACATTTTGAATGACTGCAATGTGAAAGACACCATTACTGTACCTTCTGACTCGCTTTCCTCGCTGCTCTCTGACTTCACTTCAGATCCATTTTTCTCTGGAGCTTCGGTGAACTGCTCTAAGAGTGCGGTGGGTCTTCCAGAGAGCTGAGGAGAGAGGTTTGTAGATACTGGGTTTTGACTGTTTGCAGCAGCAGCAGCATCCTGAGGTGTGCGCTCTGGTTCTCGTCTATTAACTTGTTCTTGTTTCTCCACTCGTGCCCGACAGCTTGTCTTTATATCCTCAGACAGCTCTGCTTTCCTCATCTTATCTTCTGAGCTGATCTCCTTTGCTGCTAATCGAAGTGCTTTATTTCTCTCGCCAATCAATTCTTCCATCTCGTCTTCAGAGCTGCTATCTAACAACCTGTCTTTGTCACGTAAACTTTGCCCCGTGAGCTTCATATCAAGGCCTTTTTCTTTGAGTGAAGGTTTGGCCTCTTCCTCCGAGCTGCTGGTGACCGCTCTTGGGGCACGATGATGAATATTTGTTTGATTGGTGGGCGAGCTACTCTTAAATTCAGCAGCTCCACCTTCATCTTCAGCCAGAACCTGTTGGATTGCCAGCAGTGTGCGTGGAGACATGCTGCCACCATCCGTCTTAACCCGGTCGGACTTCTCCTCGTCGGAGCTGTCGTTAATCGCAGCCTGGATAGCTCTGAATGTCCGAGGTGAGGGCGGTGAGGCGTCTCCATCAGACGGTTTTGATGCTGAGGGTTTGGAGTCGCCTGAGGAGGTAGCTTGCGCTTTATCTTCTTCCTCACAGACAGGACGCCAAAGAGGCTCAGGTTTGTCTTTGGGCCGTCTTTGACAGCCTGACAGGGAGCTCCCAGCCCAGGGTGCAGCTGCAGGTTGGCTCTCGGGGGCTGTCTCACTCTTTTTGGTGCCTATGAAGGTAAAGTGGAGTGCAGTTTTATAAACTAACACAGAGGCAAGCTTGTACTTTTTCATTTCAGCCTTCTGATATATCAAAAGAAAAGTAAAACACAATGATCCACCAATAAAAATCTGATAAAAAGAACTACATCATGATGTTTTTGAACAAAAAACTGTTTAAAATATGAACTTATATGAACATTACTTGTCTTCCAATGAACCTTTTAAATGTTCAGACATTTAAATGTGATTCGGAAAAGAAATCTGTAGCACTGATGATCTATTTTCCAGACAGTAGTGCAACAATCCACTGACTGCCTCACCTTTGATAAGGATATAGTGAGAATGGTCTTCTGAAACCAGCCGCTGTGCCTCCACGCTTTGCTGAGCTCCGTCCTGCTGGCAGACATCTGGAGCACTGCCTGCGCTCCGGTGGTTCATCTCCTTCTCCACACCCTCCAGACGCTGGTTCAGCCGGTTCCTCTGCAGCAGGCCAGCCAGCTGGTACTGTGAAAAGTCTCCGGACCGCTGAGAGAGTGAAGAAGCGTCAGGAGACACTGAAGCATGAGTGAGGAGTTATCCAGACCAAACTATTTCCATTTTAAAACATTTAAAAATAAAAAAGCCTTAGCAATAACTGTAGCCTGAGAGTGAGATGTACCTCTGGAGGTTTGTGAAACATGGTCCGCCGTCTTTTAGAAAACTCTTTCATGTCTTTGAGGATCTCATGTTTCATTTCAGGAGGCAGGCTGGCAAAGTCCTCTGAGTTGATGTCCATTGAGTTGGGGTCTTCACACATGTCTCCCTGAGACATGAAGAACAAACTCACTTTAGTCAGTGAGGACAGTTATACAATAAACGTAAAGACAGTTACCCATATGTGAACAGAGACACAAGGCGATGAATTTTACTGGATATATAAAGAAGAGTTTGTAAAGGAAAAATTGCAAAAATATGTTAACATTTTGGGGAGAGGATACCAATTTGGTGCACTTTCAGAGTGCAATGACACCATTTTACCTGATACATGTAATAACTATCAACCATTTCCTCCTCCTCCTCTCGTTCTTCCTCCTCCTCCTCTGAGCTGTAAGTGCAACAGGAAAACATTCAGATGTTTGTTATTGCACACTATGTTTGATATGGCACTAAATAAAGACAACCATGCATTTTACTAATTGCTCCTTGGTTCATATGAACTGTTTGGTTATCTGAGAGAAGAGGGCAAGAAAACAAAAAGTTTCTAGTCGTGGATATGAAGCCATTTGCTTTCACAAAGCACCTGACCCTCCTGGCATGTCCACACATGTGGAGGAAAAGAGCTTTTCAGCATTCCGTTTACCCAGAAAAGACCCTGCATGGATTCTGACTAACTTATGTATGCAAGCAAGTGAACAGTAACCTGCTTTTGGCTTTCTCCTCTGCGGGTGGCAGTGCTGGAAGAACATACATGTCATCCACCTCATTTCTCCTCACGCTGGAGAGGCTGGGGAGAGGTTCCTTACTGGGAAGTAGGAAAGAAATGTGCGTTAATTTCAGGCCAAAGCCCTGACACTATAATGACTCCAGAAGGAGAGCAGAGGTATTTTTATTTTGTTGATGTCATTGAAGAATAGGAGGGTAAACATGGGAGGAACTATTTACTGCTGGTTTAGGGATGCTCCCTCTGTCCCTCACCTGTGGTCTCCAAGTGCAGCTTTGATAGCCTGTCTCTTCAAGAATGTTTTGAGCAGTTTCTCATTGGTGTTTCTGGACTCGCGAGTCAGCTCCTCCTTCCTTTGCCTCCTCAGAGCCTGCAGGAGGAAAACAAGGTTAAAATGAAGACGCTAAGCAGGAATCGCTTGCCTGCTACACAAACGCATGCACACAGACTTACAAGGGTCTGCTTCTTCAGCAGCGGTGCATCCCCATCAAACACAAAGACTGGCCTGATGCGGAAGAAGAGTAGCTTACAGATGCGGTGGAAGAGAGTGAGCAGGTGGGCGTTCTGGACGCTGTTGCCTTCACGGTCCCTCACCCCTTTCACCGCCTGGTTCAGCCATATACTGATGTCTGAGGGGGGCTCTGGTTAAGGTTTCTGCTATGACTGAAGTTAGTAAAACCTACACACTGCTGAGACAGAAGAAGCAAATAATGGTGGACAGATCAAAGATAAATACAGCATTTCTAACTGAGGATACCAACAGCAAGGATCTTTCCCTCCAGTGTCTCGGGGTTGATGGGTTTCCCTGTGCTCTCCAATAGCCTCCACAGTCCGTGCACTCCCATGGTTAGCAGTCCAATTAATGTGTTACAAACTGAAACATACCGCCACAATGCCACAGTGCGCTATAAGCACTGAGCATTTGTCCTGAAACCCCTGGAGCAGAAAAAGGGGATCCCTTTTTAACATTTGTTGCAACTGTATTTTCATCCGGAAAGCAATTATTCCCTCCGTATGAAGGTTCCGGGCTTGGGGCGGGAGGGGTATCAATACTCTGTTACACCAGCGGTTTATCGCAGCATCTATTTGGGACCATAAATCAGCTGAGGCTTAAGAAATGTTAGTAGAATGATAGATAAACCGATCTGAGATCAGTGTGTTGTGACGTTGAGGGGAGTAATTGGGTGGAATAGTTCCTGGGTTACATCTGACAGGCTACGTGCGACCTGCGCTACTTTTTCGACAAAAACGATTATTTTGTAGATAATGTAACAGCTATTCAAGTTTAGGATTACAAAACAAAAACGTGGCTTAATATTTACGCAGTTATTTCCATCTGGCGAGCGGGTTAGAAAGGTGTATTGCTGGTTTAACAGGAAGTTTTGCCTGGGAGGTAAAAATCAGGGTAAAAATCTCACACGAAACTCGCGAGAGGCCAACTGTGTCCGGTGGCAAAACAAACAGCCTGGGGCTTACGGCTAGTTAAGCGAGGAGGATTCTACCCAGTATGTTATCCAATTATATCTGTGAACTCACTAGAAACGATACCAAATACACAGAAAAGCGTCTTGTATACTCATTATGACACAGCTAATGCTAATATAAAGCGAAGTTGTTTATCATTGACGCTGCTCTGCAATCGGCTAATGTTAGCACAGTTAGCTTCCTACCAAGTTACCGTTATCACGTTACGTTTTCAGAGCCTCAGCTGTTAACCCTGACCTTTGACTGGCGGTCTTCTTTAATCATTGGACACGACAGGTGTTAAAAATATTTCACTTTCCCCATTGTTGTTATTACAGGGCGAAGGGCCACCCGAGACGTCATCAAGACGTGGGTTTCACCCAAACAGACTACCTTTCACACCAACACCACCTCCACCATGACTGCTGCTGTTAGAGGTACGTGTGGTTTCTTTGTGCTCTAGTGTTCACATTTTACACACGGGTATTTGTAAAGTCAGCGGAAGTAAACTTGACCAAGAGTTGATGGAAGTCTGTCTTTTTATCGTCTTCATGCGTTTCTTGTGCTGTTTGGTGTTTGCGGAGCTTCTGTTTTTGTGAAACATAAACAAAGCTGACACACATAAGGATTAAAGCTTTACAACATTGTTAGGCATATGTATTCCACTGCACTGTCCGCATGTTAGAGGAATCGGACTCAGTGCAAAGTGTGATCACAATTCTTGTTCCTTTTTATCTTCCAGATTCTGCCAGTGTGCCTGTCCGAGGTCCTGGCGATGGCATGGAAACTGAAAAACCGCCAGCCATCCTGGAGGTTAACACAGATACACTTCCACCAGGTCCATCTGAAGTTCCCCTCGTGAAAGTAGCTAGCCCAAAGCGCAGCCCCAAATCTACCCATCCAGCACCTCGTGCTGCCCCGCAGCCACTCGGAGTGCTCCACCTTGGGAAAGTAACTCGAGAGGCCTGCACAGAGGTGGAGGCTGTGAGGATCATGGTCCCACGTGCTGCTATTAGCCGGAGCAGCCGCACAGGAGCCACTGAGGCGAAAGGGGAGACCGGGCAACAGGCTGAGGAGCAGGGGTCTCCTTCGCTGCATTTAGTGGAGGACTGGAGAGGACAGCTGGTGAAGCTGCAGAACTCTGAGCGCAGGCTGCTGCAGGACAAAGAAGGCCTGTCCAATCAGCTCCGTGTGCAAACAGAGGTGAGGCTGCAATGAAACTGACACGCATTATTTAAATATCAGACACACTGAGGACCCTTTTTTTTTTTTTTAAATGGTGAGCACAACAAAAATGTAACTAATATGGTTTGTTATTCTTAAAGCTTTTTTCTTTTTAATGACAAAGTTCTTTACAATACGAAGAGAGAAGACAGTTCAACTTCTCATTTGTGTTTTCAGTTGTAAAAGGAGGTTTTATCAAATTTGTGCGCTAGGTGAACCGTGAGCTAAAGAAGCTGCTGGTGGCGTCGGTGGGTGACGACCTTCAGTACCACTTTGAGCGCCTGTCACGGGAGAAAAATCAGCTGATTTTGGAGAATGAGGCTCTGGGCAGGAGTCTGGCACACACTGCAGAGCAACTAGAGCGAATGAGTATCCAGTGTGACGTTTGGAGGAGCAAGTTCCTGGCCAGCAGGTAATGGACAGTATAATTCAGTGGAAGATAAATTAAAAAATGTATGTGTGTGTATATATATTATCTGTGTTTTGCTGAATAAACTCTTGAATTTGTGTTGTCTCCTCAGAGTCATGGCAGAGGAACTAACGAATGCCAGAGCAGCTCTGCAGAGACAGACCAGAGAGGCACAAGGAGCAATTCAGGACCTGCTGTTGGAGAGAGAGGAGTTCTCCAGGGACATGATGCTCACCCACAGGTAAGATTGTGACTCACATGTAGTGATTAAATAAACTGGAGTGTCTATTATAAGAACTCTAAACTTAAAGCATACTGGAACTCAGAGCCCCTGATGCTGGCGTGAATGATGGCAGTATGTGTTGACGTTAACTGTTTTTGTGTTTTCAGATCTCTGGAGCAGCTCCTGGTGTCTCTGCAGTGGGGCAGACAACAGACGTACTATCCCACCTCACAACCCCTAAGCACGGGAGAGCTGGCGGTGGCCAATCACAAGCTAGCAGACGCCATCAACGCCCACCTGCTGGGTAACAGCGGCGGCAGCAGCACCAATGCCGCAAAAAGCAGCAGCAGCAGCGCAGCAGCTGAGCAGCTCTGCAGCACACCGGCTGAGAAGATGGCCGAGAAGGTGAAGGTTTTACATGTTTGTTTATGATAAATATCATATTTAATTTCTCACATTTGTAAGAAAATCCAGAAACTCACAGATGTCACTCACTTTCTGTCTCAGGTGCTGAAGAGTTTAGATCCCATTTCCTGCTCCGAAAACAAGGCTGAGTCTCCACTCAGTGACTCCACCCCCTCAAACTTCCTCAATAGTAAGAAGAGCATTGGCAGGTTTCACCCTTACACCCGTTACGAGAACATTACGTTTAACTGCTGTGAGCGCTGTACAGGAGACATCCTGGTGCTGTAGAGGTCACAGAGACTACCACAAACATCGTTGGAGCTTATTTCAAAGGACTGAGTGTAGTCTGAGGGTTACTGGAGCTTTGTGTTTAGTTGGAACAGCAGCAGACAGTTGCTGCTCTCCTGGTTGTGATTTTACCCTGACTGTTATTTTTACATTTCAGATGATGGTCGGAATATATATGGCTCTGTTTATTTTGTTACTTTTATTTGCTCTTTAACTGAATTCAGGAATCGTAACGCAATGATTAGACATTTCACTGGGATGTGACATCAAGGTGAGTCCGTGTTATGCGTTGAACAGAGATGCAAACATGCACGCTGGAAGCGATTCACAGCAGCGTGATGATCGGTGACCATAGTCACTGGCGATGGACATGGACAGAACCCAAGATCAGTTTTTCTCGACTTCCAGGCCAGCGACTAAAGTGACTACCTGTAAGAATGATTGACTTATTATCTGAAAGTATATGCATTTGGAGGTTACCTAGGCAACTGGAGCAGAGAATATATTTATTTTTAAAAAAGAAAGTAGAAATGTGGAGATTATAGTTTCAAGCCAAACAGCTGGCACGGCTGCGATACCTTCTACAGACGTCCTTGTGTAGATGAGTTAGTGAAACAACTTGATCATCTGTTGGTGTCTTATTGTATGTTGTGACTTACCTACTTTATTGCACCCAGGTGTAACCATTGGATATGCTTGCATCTGTCCATTGCCAGCCACTTTGGTTTGCAGAAATTCAGCCAACTCTTTCAAGTTTGTGCTTTTCTTTCTTCTGATCAGATGCAATGTTTTGCACCATCCTCATATTTATCACTACACTGTGTTTATGTAGTAACAGAGAAATTATTGCCTTATTACTGAATGCAATTCTGAAGTAACTCATCTATACAAGGCATTTTTAGAAGGTTTTAATTGCCACATTTTGACTTTACTCTCAAAATGATCAAAAACAATTTTTTCTTAATGTGGCACTAATACTCCTTCGGAGCCTCCAGTCTTTAGTGTGTTTTGAGGGTGTGCTGAGTTTTATTTGCATATTACAGCTGTAAGTTTGATCCTGAGACTTGAAAGTATGTTGTGTAAATACCCCTCCAGTGAGCTGCTTCCACTGTGACTGTATATAAAGTGAATCAGGGTCCCTCCTATACTGCAGGAGCCACACTTCCTCTGTATAATGGTGCTACCTTATTTAGGAAAACACTGTATTAATATATTTTGTATATTTCATCATGTAAATGCATTAATATACAGTATTTTGGAAGTGGACAGATGGTACTACAAGACCTTGACTCTTTTTTTTTTCCTCTTCATTTAATGTCGTTTTTGTTTTGTCTATTATTATTTAAAAAGAAATGTATAAGGGCTGTATTTTTGCTTCAAAACACATTACAATAAAATAACTGGTAATCGATTGAAAATATGTATTTAAAACTGAGCTGTTTCTTTCATCTCTTTTGGAAACGACTGCTCTTTGCAGTAATAGTGATGGTTTCATCTGCAGTGAATGCACAACAAATATCTGTACATCCTTTGTTTTTCTAAAATAAAGACCAAAGTAGTTTCTACTTTTGCATTGTTGTCATTAAAGCAGCATTTATTCACTTTCAATTTACATTTACAAAATAGCAAAAGTTCGTTTTCTCACTCCTCATGCCACCACATCCTGTTCCTGCCTCCACTTTTTCTGGCTTCTATGTCACTCTTTAATGATGTCCGTACTTTGGTTCCAGCTGGTGTGTTTTCTCTGTCTCTTCCAGTGAACCCGGACTCTCTGTGCTCTTTGTTTTTAAATGTGTTTATATTTCTTTTCTCTCCTGACCTCGGTGGCCTGTCGCCATCATCTCTGGCTCTGTGTCTGGTAGTCTGCGTCTGTTGTTGGTGGAAGCCATCGTGCTTCCTTTTAGGCACAAACTGTAACGCCTCATCCCATCTCCCTCTATCCTTGAAAGAGAGCATAATGCGGATCATCTGATCCAGAGTCAGATTTTTGGCTCCTATCTCCCAGTGGAGGAACTCATCGAGGGGTAAACGGGCTGTGGCCAGCTTCAGACGCTTTGCATTGGCCAGCGATAAGCCTTTCTGGATCGAGCGGTCCACTAGAGCTCCGATGATATAAACCTTTGAGTGGTCAAAGGTGCGGAGGACGTTGGGCGAGTCTGCAGTGAGGTACACGAGCTGTTCGCGGGGGAACAGGTCAACGTGCTGCCGCTCAGAGGTGGAGATGAGTAGGCGCTCCCAAGTCTCTGCACCGTACCGTTGGAGCAGCTCCTTCTTGTAGAGTCCATCTGGCTGCAGGTTGCAGAAGTGGAGATGGTAGGGCTCAGTGGCACGCCGGTTTAGCCCTTCAACATCCATCAGCTGGGACACCGTGTTCTCGATCTCCCGTCTAGACATGTGCGACTCATAGCTCATGTCAAACACCAGCGGCTGACCGAACACCATGGACTGAGCGGACTTCCATGCCAGCAGCTTGTCCAGAGAACGGTCCCAGAATTGAAGGAAGAGTGTGTTTTTCAACCTGGGTCCACCCTCGCCCTCCCCTTCCTCTCCACCGCTCTCCAGTTCTCTTCTCTCCATCAAAGATGCTTCTCTCTTGGCTGCCTTCTGCTGCTGCTTCTCCTTACGGGCCTTTTTGTGGCGCTCCCTGATAGCCAGGTACTTCAGGTACTTCTTCCTGGAAGACTTGGTGGTGAGCTTCGCCAGTGTCTCCACCTCCTCATCAGTCATCTCTTCAGGTACAAGCTTTCCAGCTTGCTGCCACATCGCAACCAGATCCCGCATTGCCTCCAGAGAAGACCCGTCCTTTGAATCATCTCCTGGCTCTTTCAGGTTCTCATCATCATCACTTTCCTCTGCTTCATCTTGAACCTGCTTCTCATCAAATGCAGCCTGGGATCTCATCACAGACTTCCACCTGTCCAGATCTAGAGCCTCTGTTTCCTGGGTTTTACCTGCTTTCGTCTGCGCAGCATCTGTCCCCGCTGGGCTGATAGCACTGAGGAGGCGGATGGACACCGCGATGGACGCTCTGTGCCTGCTGGCCCTGCTGTTGCTAGTATTAAAACTGCACACTTGCCTCCCGAAAGCGCAGAATGACACAGAATGAGCGCATTTCCAAAAAACAGCACAGCCTCTGGGAGTGAAGAGCCGCAGCAACATCGCCACAAATGAAACGAAACAAGAGCTGCTTAGAAAACCAGGAGAGCCAGACTGTGTTTACAGAAGCGCTTCTCCCAGACTTCCGCTGTTATTCAAGTATTACAAGTAACGGCAACATCTCACTCAGAGTCCAGAACGTTCTCAGACGTGTGCTCACATGTGTTGACGGCCAGGCTTCTCAAACACTAGGGAAGAAGGTCACGGTGTCACACTATAATGTGTCGTAGAGGAAACAACGAGGTGGCACAGCATCGATTGTCTTTGTTGAGAAGAGAACACGAGCCGTTTTTAGCCAGCTAAATCTATACAATATATTTAAATGGTAATATGATATAATAAATTATAAACCACAGCTTATTTAAATTATTTCCACAGTGTCTCTAATTAAAGTTAAGGCGGATATTTGATGGTGTCGCACACGACGCAATGATGACGCACTTCCCTCCCGGAAGTAAAACAACCGTACAGGGGGAGACGTTAGCTCGTTAGCCTCAAAATGAGTTTGTTTTTGCCCAAATTAACGTGCAAAAAAGATATCGACGAAGTCATTAAAGGGGTGGCAGAAAAAGTCGTGGTTTTACGGTTCGGCAGGGACGATGACTCGGTGTGTCTGCAGCTCGACGAGATAGTAAGCTGAAACGGTGATATGAATGTAAATAATAACTGCTCACTCTCTACTTTAGCTCATGTGTCTCCTGTCTTTCTGTTGTAGCTCTCTAAAACGGCCCACGACTTGAGTAACATGGCGTCCATTTATATCGTCGATGTTGATAAAGCTCCCATTTACACGAGATACTTCGACATAAGCTACATCCCCTCCACTGTCTTCTTCTTCAACGGACAGCACATGAAGGTCGATTATGGGTGAGTGGACCTAGGGCTCAGAATGACATTAACCTAAAATCACTATAAGAAGACATTAGTTTGAAGCAGTCGAATAGCTTGAACCAGGGAAGTGACCCGAGTGATTATCGAGGGCCACTGAGCTACCCCTCAGTTACATTTTCCTTGCCAGACTTTCTTGAGTTTTTTTTGTTTTGTTAAACAAACGCTTAAAAGATTACTTAGCAAAGAAGTAATCTAAAACACACACACGCACACATTGTGTCTTTAGGCAGCAAAAACACCTTATGTGTCTCTGCTTATTTAATTGAATCTATGATATGTGCAAAAGATAACAGACATTAATTGGCACTTTTCACCTACAAGGTGTATTACAAATAGCTATTAGCTGAAAACATAGCATTTGTGATCATGCTGTGCAGTGTTCCCTTAAAATACATATGAAAAAACTGTAGGAAGTCAAGTTACACAGACTGGCGTTTAATAAGCCACCAAATAAGGCAGAAACCAGAGATTTTTTTGATGGTAAACTGGTCTTGAAGTACAGAGAGAGAGCTGTGCGGGAAGTGTGATTTTTATCATGGTGGAAGCAAAACTGCCAAAGTAAGAGGAACTGCATGGCAATGTGTATTAAACAGAAGTGTAGTTCTTATCTTCTTAGCTGCTGGTTCAATGAATTTTGAATAATGAATCAATATCACATTATTCAAATTAAGAGATTTGAATCAGGAAATCAGTTTTTTTTTAAACCCACCCCTAAATCCAAGTATACCTGGATAGAGAAAAAAAAAAAAAACATGGAAAATTATCAGTCATGAATTGGCCCCCCAAAAGCCCAGACCTTAGCATTATTTAAGCACTGTGGGGTCATCTTAGATATGTAGATAGATAGCCATTTACGTGCATATGCAGTGAGATTGGACCCTTTCTGACTGTACATACAAATCCCATACTTCACATTGGGAAGACATGTCAAGAGAGGTAGGATGGAAGCAATGAATATGCAATATATGATGGAACATGAGGAGGAAAAAGAACTCCACCCAGACTGAGCTACTACAGGACGACAGTTTGAGAACAGAAAAAAAACACCTCAGCACAGAGAGCACATGAGTCTTCACACCACCATATAACATAAAGGACGTGCATCGGAGCCGCTTGGAGGGGGAGGAGGGTGATTGTATATCTGTGTCTGATTACGTGTGTCTGTGTGCGTGTGTGTATCCTGTATCAACTGAAAAGAGAGCGTCCTTTCGCCCAGTTCTAAGCAAAAGTCAGCAGTTCTCCAGCCGCCGCAGTTGGCCTTGAAGGATGTGGCCAGAGGGTCAAATCACAGTCCTGTTATCAGGGGGAGTTGTTCCAGCCAGCTTTCGGCCTTGAAGCCTTCTAAGCTGACGGCCGGGTAGCTGAATAAGATGATGGTTGTTTGGTTTAAGGTTAGAGTGACCGGGCTGCATTTGATTTCGCAGGTGATCTAATATCCATCACTGGTCCCCAGGTCTATCCAGTTCTCTTTGCAGAGCTGTGAGCTTCTCCAAGATCTTATCCATATTGCGTTCAATAAGCACGGTTTGAGTACTCACGGCTCTGCCCATCGCGTCGATCTTGACAGACAACAGAACATTCATTCCTGAAGGCTGTTTACAGATGTTATATAAAAGCTTGCCTGTCAGTCTGCCCCAGGGCAGCTGTGGCTACAATGTAGCTTGCCATCACCAGTGTGTGAATGTGTGTGTGAATGGGTGGATGACTGGGTGTGTAAAGTGCTTTGGGGTCCCTAGGCGGGACTAGTAAAAGCGCTATACAAATATTTGCCATTTGCCATTCCTGAAGGCTGTTTACAGATGTTATATAAAAGCTTGCCTAAGAGAGTTCAGGTTGTGTTGAAGAATAAAGGTGGTCATACCAAATATTGACTTTCAAACTCATTCGAATTTTACAAACTCTGATGCTCTATTTATTTTGACACGTTTCATTAACGTTGTATTTCCGTTCCTAATTATAAAGAAATAAGGGATTTCAGACTTTTTTCAAATTCATTTTGATGGCATGACTTTCAACTTAAGAATAATCAATGTCAATTTTGTGGATACATATCAACACATACCAAAAGTATAAGCTACTGCTGATGCGCAAAGAGTCAGAATAAGGCCAACAGTTGTTAATAATTGTTTGTCTTTCAGCTCTCCAGATCACACCAAGTTCGTTGGCAGCTTCAAAACCAAGCAAGATTTCATGGACCTGATTGAAGTGATCTACAGAGGAGCCATGCGGGGGAAAATGATCGTCCAGAGTCCCATAGATCCTCAAAATATTCCCAAATATGATCTCCTCTACCACGGGATTTAGAATCGGTGACTTTATTCATTATGTGATGGGCAAGAAGCTCTGCAGAGTAGCACTGACGGCTGCTGAATGAGTAACAAGAGACATTCAGACTTTGAACCACAAAGTAGCTGTTTGAGGAATACTAAAGTGCCTCTGATTTAAAGACTGTTGAACATTTATTCTTTTTTTGTTGTTGTTCTTGTTGTAGAGATCAAATTACCGACAGTGTTTTTGCCTTTACTGTTTCTACTCCTGATACTTTAAAGGTTCTTCTAATTCACTTAGACAGGGAGTGTAACAGTAAGGAGGATTGCGGGTTAGTAAAAACAGATATCAACAGAAGTGTTTTGCAAATATTTGATGATATAGGAAATGCAAACCTAAGGGATGTAAAGAGTTTGACTGCAGGGTAGTCTCTACCAGTTTTTAACAGAACTATGTGGGAGGCTGGAAAAACTGGAATGAGTTCAAATTTTACCTGTGTTAAGTAATGGCAGGTGCGCACTCTGTAGTGGGATTTGTCAAATGTTTCATAGTTTATTTTGTTAACACTAAAAAAAATTTTATCAGTGAAAAATATAATTTTGGTGTTTTTTGTTTTTTTCTGCCTTCTTCACACGTTTGATAGGCGTGAGTTTTGATGCACTGTGTTAGCGTTTCCTGTGGTAAACCAATGTATATCAGCAGCGAGATGGCACATTTATCCACTGTGCATGCTCTGCTGTTATAATAAAATTTCAACCATCATTTTTCTCTGCGTTCTCTCGGCTCAGCCCTCCTGTTGGACAGGTGTCTGTCTGTGTGGAGTTTGCATTTTCTACCTGTTTAGAACAAGTTTCTTAGGATCACTGGTGTTAATGTAAGGGTAAGGTAATTAAATTTGATCTTCTGATGACAGCAGTGGACTGTGGTATAGAAGCTTGTTTCTGCCACTGAAACAAACACAATTGATTGGCAGAGATAAGTTGAAATTTTCATCTCAAATTGTCAACTTAATTTGAAATTTTACATTTTTTTTTTTTTTCAATTTTGAGTTCAAGTTTCTCAACAAGGTGAGTTAGTAAGTTGAAAATTTCAGATGATTATTTAGAAAGTTTAAACTTATGGGTGGCAAAAATGTATTATTTTCTAAACTTTTGTTTGTTCCAGTGGCACAAAAAAAACTTCCATAGAGCAGTGTGCATACGTCTAAAATCCCCCATAGGTGGATAATAGAAGTAGGTTGAGATCTATTGACCTTATTAGTCCTCCTAGGACCTGGGCCCTGTTTCAGGAAGCCGGTTTAGTGGAAAAACTGAGTAAGTATACCTTGAGTTAACGAAAACTCTGGGTTTTCGGTTTCACAAAGCGAGTTCAGATGAAGCCTGAGTGAGTCACTATGACGACACACTCCGTGAAGCTAACCTGCCCCCTAGCAGGTTTACTACAACTAACCCTGACTGTCTCCGCCCCTTTGTCGGAAACCTGACAGTAGGAAGTGTCGGACATGGCGTGCCCCTTCCTTGAAGAGCCAGTAGATCGTGAAGCCCAAATTCTCCGCAGAGCTCTCCGCCGGGAGAGAGTGATTAGAGCGCGTTTGGACATTTTATCATTTCCTGATGATTTTCTGTGCGAACGTTACCGTTTCTCAGCACAATCTATAAGTTATTTGAATAACATCCTCAGGCCATATATTACGCATGTGACACATCGCGGACATCCTCTCAGTTCTGTACATATTATTTGTATTGCACTTCAGTTTTTTGCAAACGGGAGCTTTCTGTATAATATTGGTGACGCTGAGCACGTTTCCAAGGCTACCGTCTGTCGGGCAGTCAGGAATGTTACAGTTGCACTGAAACGTCTCCTGTACTGGTTTGTGGTGTTCCCCGGTCATAGACCCACAAGATTTATCAAAGAGGGATGCCACAAAATTGCAGGTATCAGGATGAACAAAACTTAATTTATGATGTGGTGATACTTGAACTACTACTTAAATTTTACATTTATTTTCAGGGTTCCCAGGCGTGATTGGCTGTATAGATGGTACTCACATTCCAATCATTGCTCCTTCAGTAAATGAAGGAGACTATGTGAACAGGAAGTCTTTCCACAGCATTAATGTACAGGTACATAGTTCCCTGTAGCATTTCAAACTAACAAATTATTTCATTATAGTAATGGATGCTAATTTGTGTTCTCTGCACTGTGAAGATCATATATGATGCTGCCAACATTATCACAAATGTGGAAGCCAAGTGGCCAGGCTCTGTCCATGACTCACAAATATTCCGTGAATGTACACTGAGCACAAAATTTGGACATGGTGAGTTGAGAATACTTTAAAATATATAAAGACCAATTGCTTCAGAAGTGTATCCTTCTGTCTTAGGAGAGTTCACTGGCTACTTGCTTGGTGATAGGGGGTATCCATGTTTACCCTATTTGCTTACCCCTTACCCTGACCCTGAACCGGGCCCACAGCAGCGATATAATCTGGCTAATTGCAGGACAAGAGCCAGAATTGAAATGACTATCGGAATGCTTAAGGCCCGGTTACAGTGCCTGCAAAGACTCAGGGTCACCCCAGAAAGGGCATGTGACATTATTGTGGCATGTGTGATTCTTCACAACATTGCCACAATTAGAGGAGAACACTGTCCTTCTGAACCAAACATCAGCAGTGATCCAAACCATGAACATCCTGACCCTCGCACGGACATACAAGATGGAAGAGCAGTCAGAGACACCATATGTCACAATCATTTCTTTTGACCCATCACCTCAACATGTTGAAAGAAGAATAAACAGATTTTTTGTTCAACTGGCTTTATTGGTCGCCTGTGTTTCCTGTACACAAAGTATTACTAGTACTGCATTTCGTTGCCCTGTACCTGTGCATGTGCAATGACAATAAAGTTGAATTCTATTCTATTCTATTCTATTCTATTAAAAGATGTAAACCTCATAAAGTGTCTCTGTTGCTTCCTCCTCTGTAACAGCTGTCAATGTTTCTTCATTATTTTCCTGTAGTAAAGAAATAAACAACATTGCTGTTCTACTGTAAACTCATATAATCTGTGGAGTATTACTCACAACTGCATGTTGGTCTGGCTCAACAGGAGGCTGCACCAGATGCAGTACACCACCACCATCAACTGATAGAATATGAGGTTTATACAGGTCACTTATAACTTACAAGGGACCAAATGGCAATTAACAAACATACCAATCACCTTACACTTCATTGTCATTATGCTCTCAAAGACAACCAAGACTGAGGCAAGGCAAAATCAGTAGGAAAATAACTTCACTACAAAATAATCCATTATGGTAAAGAGTTTATCAAATGAATGAGCAGCACTGCAAAGGTGACTGTGAAGAAAGGATGTATGCACATCATGTATTATTTTGAATTTACCCCCTATGTAGGCACTTGTGTCTTGCGGGGTTATTGACTCAGAGGATGTCCCCGCAGAGATGCCTTCGGCCACAGGGCGCCCACTGTTTTGGCTGAGGGCCAACTGCTCAGCCTCTGTGAGTGGTGGTGGTGGAGGACCCCCACCTGTTTTTCGGGCCTCCACTTTTTTTCTGTTGGCTATAACGGGCCACATTTGAGCATACAGAGTAAGCAAATATGTACTTGTAATGTGCTCAGATAATTTCAATAAGTGCTTACAGAAAGAAAATTAATGTAGCCTCTAACTGCAATTGATTTACATGGGACAAACAGACCAAGCACTATGGCTCATAATACAATTACACCTTACCTGTTTGGACTATATTTTTATATTTCATTTTTACTTGCTGCCAGGCACGTTTGGGGCCTGTTGGGTTGCACCTGCGCTCACATCACATCACAAAATAAAATGTATAAAATAACAAATAAAATAACATATGATAAAATAACGTGTTAAATGGGTGGAAATCCCTAGATCAATGTTTATATTAACACTCACGCATTGACTCTGTCGGCTATGTTTTGCCATGCATGCTCCCTTTCTTTTGCAGCTGTGGCTGTGTTACTTTTTTCTGCAAAATTTGCATGTTATCGGCATATACTGCCATCAGAATTTCGGCCTCAAGCGCTGTGAAATACATTGACCGCGCCTTCTTTCCCTCCGTCTCCATGGTGACTCGCTTAATCTGTGCTCCGCTTATCAGGGCTTTATGTATCCTCGTCCGCGCGCTTCACTTGGGGTTAAAGCAACTCCGCGTTGATTGAACTAATTGTTATCAGCCTTTCTGAAACCGAATATTCCGAGTTGGACAGTTCGGGGTTACTCAACCCTGAGTATCGTTTTTCACTCTGAGTTTTCTAAACCGGCTTCCTGAAATAGGGCCCTGGGGCCCGTTCTTCGTACGTCGCTTACTACATCCAAGATCAAATGACACATCCAAGATCAAATCATCGCGCTAACCGTGAGCTCGCTAATCCGGTTCCCCGAACACACCTGCTGTTGACGATTAGTACAGCTGGACGCAGTAATGTGACATCACTGGGTGTCGTAAAAGGGGCCACGCATCGATAGTAGAAACATTGATCGGCAACCCTCTGATTGGTCGGCGAAAATGTCGACGGAGCGCGCTCGGCTCGGTATTTTTCGGCAGCAGAGCAAGAACTCTTGAGTGAGGGATTTCAGGAGTTTCAGAGTTTAATCAGAACGCAAGGGAACACTGCAAAGGCTGCAAAAGCAAGGAGCGAGGGCTGGCAGGAAGTTGCTGACAAATTAAACTCGTAAGTAATTTAATAATAACAATAATAATGGAGTGGATTGATATAGCGCTTTTCAAGGCACCCAAAGCGCTTTACAATGCCACTATTCATTCACTCTCACATTCACACACTGGTGGAGGCAGCTACGGTTGTAGCCACAGCTGCCCTGGGGCAGACTGACAGAAGCCAGGCTGCCATATCGCGCCATCGGCCCCTCTGGCCAACACCAGTAGGCGGTAGGGTAGATTTATTATATTATACTATATTATCCAATATTATATTACATTATATTATAATATGTTATATTTTATCCTCTTTCACATTAGAGCCACGACAGGACCCACTAGAACATGGGAACAGGTAAAAGTGAAATATAAGAATATCCTACAGAATGGTAATATTTATCACTTATATTGCTTTTAGTCTCTTGGAAAGAGACCCTGGAATAATCTGTTTGTTTATAACAGCAACCAAGAAAAGGGCAGAGGAAAAAAAGACAGGTGGTGGTCCTGCACCCCCTCGTCAACAAGTTGGTTAAGTGAATAATACCCTCACGGGAAAATCGATATCTCTCTATGAGCACACTGTCGCGCTGAGCTAAAGGATCCTGTCTATCCCGCAATATACGCTGAATTCTGAGGACTCTCCTTATCAATCTTGCACCTTCCGCAATGGGTGGCTCGCGTATACGGACAGGACATGGCTGCGACAGGCTTCCCAAATCCACCTTCGCTTTTATAGCCGTGGTCTCTCATCTTGATTACACGAAGTAATTTACAATTGCTACTCTGAAATATGAATTACATCTGTAATAATCACATACATGTAATAGAATGTTAATAGTACATTTCCCTTTTTTAGGAAATGACCTGTGTGAAATCAATAAATGGATCAGGTGCTGCATTGTCTTTAGTTACATTGATGTTATTTATTTATGGTGAAACAGTGGTGGAATATCGCTGTTGCTTTCGTATGATGACGCGGACATACCTGCGTGGCCGCGATCTAATCCTGTTTACATAAAGTAAACCTGCTCCCGAGCAGGTTTACGCTTACGGCTCTGTTGCTATGACAGCAAGTCCCGGATGAGCTTCGGGGAACCGACTGATCTAGGATCACGCGAAATCGTCAACAATCTAATCCGGCTAACCTACTTAGCGAGGTACGAAGAACGGGCCCCTGGTGTTCACATATGTGGACATAACATTTTGGGTCCTCTAGACCAAAATACAAAATTTTGCTCTACAAGGGCCTGATATTCACTTACGAGGACATGATACTGCTACTGTTCTATTGAAATTTAAAACAAATATCCTCATATGTGCATCTCATTTTTTGTCAGAAAAAAAAATCAGGTAAAAAAAAAAAAAAATCTGGCAATTCTTTGTTTTTAAACTTCTCAGGTCCCAATCAGCCCAAATATCAAAGAGAAATTAAAAATGCATGCCATGAAAGAGTTCGAGTCTTAGGAGGTTAAGGTGGATTTTTACTGTGTCAGCTTCTGAACTCATGTGCTAAATGTGTATATAAATCAAATACCACAATAGATTTTGTACTTTCATGTGATATGTTTATATCACATTAAATATATCAGATTAATGATAATAATGACAAGAAAAAGCCAGAAAGAGGGCTGTAATACTTTTATTGTGAAAGACACGAACACCGGAAATGTTTCTTTTTGTGCCGGAAGTCTTACAGTAACTCCGCGATGGCAGCGACCTTTTGTCCAACGTGGTGTTTGTAGAATTTTATATTATTCACACACCTAAAATGCTCGTATATGTACCACACGGAATGACTGTTTGGTGTTTGTAGGGTCAATTTCAACGCTAACATCATGCTCTCCCTCATTAAAGCTGCTGCCGGCGGGCTGACCGGAATCTGTCAAACCAGCAGTCACCTACAAGGTAATACAAGCTAGCTAATGGTAACCTCATCATAACGTTAACCTCCAGGTAAAGGTGGAAACGGGGCATTTTGATTAGGTTACCGACATTCACTACTAGGTAGACGAGACTGCAGCTAAACTGTGTAAACCTTATTTTCCATGCTAACGTTACACAGTTAGCCCATAAAGAAAGGCAGTGTATGAAGACAGGATCCTGGCCAGGGTTATCAACTAGACGGGCAACCAGCCAGTAAACACAACAATTAAAAATAAAGAGTGAGTTCATTCGTATATCACAGTGCAGTAATGCACCGCTGTGCATTACTGTGTGTATGGTGTGGTTACTTTAAACCACACCATACACACAATTACACCAATCCATGGATGGGTGTAAGTAGGCTCGTAGAGAAGCAGTCACAAGACTACAGAGAGAAATCATGAGAGATGTTCTCTCTGGTGCCGATGTGGATCAGTGAGCTCACCACACACTAGTACAGTGACTGTAAGGGCACGGTGTCTTCCAACACATTTTCACTTGTTTTGCAGTTTATGAGTGAGGTCCTGCCTTAAAACTGGGCAACTGGGCCACTCACACATGCATACTACAGGATTTGGTCAGCTGTGGAAACCTTGCTCTTGCACTAAGTTTTTGAGCTGATGGTAAGGAGATGAGGTTTGGGGCTCTGAGGTTATTGAATCAGCAGAGCTTTGGCAATTTTTCACTCGGCATGCAGGACTTGGACAGGACTTGGACCCCCAAGGTCCTTAACGCTGAGGCTGATTGAAGTGATTAGACATTTGGCTACTGAAGCACTTCTATGACAGAAATGCCATATTAATTTTATTCAACAGGATATGATAATTACATTATGCCAAACAAGAAACCTGCAGTTAACAATAAGCTGCACATGTACAAAGAGCAGCTGACTTCCTGTAAAAGCTGGACACACAGTAAATAGATTTTCCACACAGGACATGACAACATCAGTTTCAGATGAAGACAAGTTCACCGCAGACTTGCTTCAAGCATATTTTTCGTAAATATAACAGCCTACACAAGTAAGACTTGTTTTGTTTCTGAAAACCACAAAATTCCTCTTGCACAGTTGTCTCACGTGTGGTTTACTCCACAGGTCCTTTGCACAGCTACTTGAAAGTCCTCTCTGCAGGGCTGAAGACATATGAAATCCCTCCAGACTACAGTGGTAATTATTCATCTTTTTTTCACTTATTTGTGTCAGGCTGTTTAATTTTTATGGCTTTACACTGCTGGTCCAGAGTCATGCTTCATTCTCATTAAACAACCCCAACCATGACTTAAATCACAGCATGAAGCTTTCAAAAGTAACCCCAACTCTCAACCTGCGGGCCTTTATATGCTGATTTCTCCGCCTATTAAGAAAACCTGAAATATATTTATTGTTTCAAAAATCATGCAGAGGGATATACCAGATGTGCATGAGTCAGTAGTTATGATTCATGTGAATAGGGCTGTTTGATATAACGATTTATATATCGGATGACTATATAAAAACATCTATCGGTTCATTTTACGCTATAGTTTGTTTCATGGTGTCGCAAAATAAACTGTTTACGTCAATATTTTTTCATGGCTCTATTAATTTCTTAAAGTTCTCTCTTTCTCTTATATTTAATATAACCACACTACAGACGGACAAGCGCCTGTTTTTATGCGTTGTCATTAGCAACAACAACGGTAAAACCACGGCATGTCCGCTTGTTTATTTTCCACATGAACCTTTCACAATAAAGCTCAAGATCCTGTTGAGACTTTTCAAAATAAACTGAATCATGTGAAAGAGTTTGCAGAGTATTTACGGATGAGAAGCAAAAAAGCCGCCAGGTGTTAAAAAATAAACCTTAGACTCAAACGTTAGAACAGGCTTTTCCCCGCAGCACGCTGTGTAATAAATACTTTCTCAGTTATGCACAGGTTCAAAATTGAAAAGGTGAAACACGTTCATCTCACTGTAGATTTGGAAAGGTCACCAATCAGACTGCACTGCGATGTAAACATGAACAGTGGGAAGACATCTATAGTTTTCCTACAAACATTGCTGACATAAATGTGCCTGTAGCAGGGCTGTACAAATCTTTAGGGTTTGGGTTTCTTCTAGATGTGTCATGGCAACACAATTCACACTTTGCATGCGTCAATTCACTCCTTTCTGTTGTGAAAAGGTCGCCTCTGATCCAAAACACCCGTGGAGGAAATTGTGCCGGAGGTGCAGTTTTCACCATGAGTGTTGCGTGGACTATTAGTATAGCAGTTAGAGCTCCAATCCCAACCCTTCTCCACATAGCAACCTTTTTATTTGCATCCAGCACCCTCAGTTCTGGTGTTCAGTAGCAGGTAAATATGTAAATATGTGACATGTTCCTTCGTGCCTGTTTTTATCCTCTACAGATGTGGTGCTGCCAGACAAGCCCAAACTGAAGTTTTTGAACAAGGTGCCGAACTTAAAAAAGGCCAAGAAAGAGGCAAAGAAGCTGTGGGATATCCAGGGCCCAGCTAAATCTGCAAATACCTTCACCACGGGACAGTACGCTATTGTGGCGAGTGCATTTATCTTACTTTAGATATGGCTGACAGTAGTGTTGCATGTTTTACAGGATATGACTAAGTGCCTTGACATTTTGTTTGTTCTGTGCTGATCAAGATTTATAGTTAAAATAAAAGGTGACTCAACCTGGTTCTTTTTTAATTTTACTCAAGATATTTTTTTTAAAGTACTTGCTGGAAAAACTTAACAGTACACCTGCAAGTTAAATGAGATGAAACGGCACCTGTCTGTCACACAGCGGCCACAGCATGGTAACTTTAAGCCTTTTACACAGTTTAAATGAAGTGAGGTATTTGTCAGTTTGGCGCGGGTAGATGGTGAAAGTGAGTGATGGGAAACAAAGCCGCTTTTTGTGCCAGAATGTTTTGTGCCGATGTTGGCTTCTTTAAAATGGGTTTTTATGTGGATTGATTTCAGGGACTGCAGTTTTTGGCATTAAACTGACTTAAGAGTTGCTGCCTGGTTTAATCTGTGTGCTGCCATATGTTTTTTTTAAATAGTTAAAAAATAGAGAATGACACTAAGTGACCTGTTTTCTCTGATCTGATATACAGGCCTTGGGAGGTGGGTACCTCCACTGGGGTCATATAGAGATGATGCGTCTTACGATCAATCGAAAGATGGACGCCCGGACCACGTTTGCAATGTGGCGCATCAACGCCCCTTACAAGCCCATCACGCGGAAAGGTCTGGGTCAGCGCATGGGTGGGGGCAAGGGAGCCATCGACCACTACGTGACACCGGTTCGTTACGGACGTTTGATCGTGGAGGTGGGAGGAAAGGTGGAGCTGGGCGAGGTCGAGCACATCTTGACTGAAGTGGCAAAGAAGCTTCCTTTTCCTGCGAAGGTGAGATCACAGATAAGGCATGCGCTGGTGGGAGAAAAAGTCTGAACTGTTTTCAGATGATGCGATTTGATTAGAAGTGACCGCAGTTTTTACCCACTGGTTCTCTGTGGTAACAGTATTCTCATGTCTTTATTCCAGGTAATGAGCAAAGAGAGTCTAGCAGCCCTGCATAAGAAACCAGCTGACATGGAGCAGAACAACCAGAATCCCTGGAGCTTTAAGAAGATCGCACAGGGCAACATGCTGGGCATCAGGAGGGTGCTCAGCCCCTTCGACCTGCACAACCACGGACGCTTCACGGGCAAATTTCACTTTCCACAGAGGGTGTGACACACCTGAGGGACTGAAATTTAATAGTGTTGTAATGTGAAGAAGATTTTGGAATTCTGAAATGCTCCATCTTTCAGTTGTATGTCGGGATCTTCTGTCATCTTTTTGGGTTTTTGTGTGTTTTTCCAATTATGTTAGCAAATATATCATGTTCTTAAAGTGGTGTTTTTGTCTATTTTTTTTGCTCATCACAGTTTATAAGGGTCTGTACTCCAAGAGTATTCGTCAAATGTTAGTGAAACTTGCAAACAATGATCACTTAATGGCTCTTCACCAAAGTTAGGTCACATGTGTCATTTTACTGGAAATAAAATGAGAGTCGTAATGGTTTGTGAGCTGGCAGGCTGCCGTGCCACTGGCATTTTGGTAATGCTATGGCTCATTTTCAGTTAGCTGTTTAACTCAGTTTTGTCTAATAGGGGGAAATAAGATGTAAAGGTTAAACATTTACATGAAAATATAGATTTGAGTGTACAGATTACACCACATGGTGTGCGTCGGTTGCTCCAATATTTACAGTCTTCTTAAAGTGATTAGCAACACTTTGAAGTGGGGAACATGAAATCTCTGACTTGTGGCTTCTCAGCTCAGTGGTTAGCATTGATCCCTCACAGCAAGAGTCCTTTGTTCCCGTCTCTGTGGAATTTGAAAATATTCTCCCTGCTTTTATGGGTTTCCTCCAGCTTCAGGAGCTCTGTTTCTTCCTGTCTTCAAAAGCACACAATGTTCATGCTCCCCCTCCAACACTGTGCCCTTCAGACATTCACTTGCTCACTCATTAATTACTCATTAATAGTTATTATGGCGAAACCACCGTCAAGGCACTTGCTTACTAGTAGTTCTGAGGCTGGAGACCGTGGCAGAGCTGAAAATCTTATTTTCACTGGGAGTGACGAGAATGGACAACATTAGCAATAAGGGAAAGCTCAGACTGACTATTTGGAGAGGTAGGGTTGAGGACAGTGTTGCCAACTCCTCAGTAAGGAAAATCGCTATTGGCTTTCCTAAAAGTCGCTAGAAGTCGCTAAATGACGTCATCACCTAATTTGCATAATTGGTCATGCTAATGTAATTGTGACCTACGCTGTTGGAAAGAGAAATAACTTCGTGGAAGAGACATAAAGTGAGCAAAAAAACGTCCTAAATACATTTAGAATTTATCTAGAACTACAAATTAAATTTCTTTTAGCAATTATTGTTGTTTAATGTCACAATTCCAACCCCGCTCCTTTATCCGGGCTTCGACTGGCAAACGTGACCCGAAATAGGCACTCTGGTGGAGTTACTTTATGTGTGTGTGTTTATAAGTAGTTTTAAACCTTGTGATCCACAAAACAGCATAACAGTAAAAGAAGAACTGACTGCGTTACAGTCAGTGCGGAGCAGCGGCTTCGCTCATGCACGGTTCATTTGCAGTTTGGACGCATAGGTGTGAACATCTCCTGCAGCTGGGGGAGGACTATCCTCCGCCCGTTTGCGCTTTAGCACGGGTGAGGTGCCCACGGCAGCATCGCTGCTTGTTGAGAGTAAGAGCAACACGCCCTTTCACGTCAAAAAGTCGTCATAAATAAGTTTCCAATAACACCAGGAAAAGTCGCCAAATTTGTCGCTAGTCACTTTTTAGAAAAAAAGTCGCTAAGGGGGTCTGAAAACCCGCGACAAAGTCGCTAAGTTGGCAACACTGGTTGAGGAGGAGTGTATTTAGACAAACAGTGCTTGACAAAATATACGTGGAAATACTTCATTTTTACAGTAACCTTTACAAGTCAACCTTTTCAACGGAGAATGGCACTGTGTTTCTGGAAAGTCTTAGAGGCCTTAATGGGACATTGGATGTGGATACACTTCTATAAGAGTTGAATTGGAAGTTAAATATTTAGGTATAGTGATTTCTAAAAATATGTCCCGAAGAGAAGACAACAACATCTGCAATCGTATCGTCGACATGAAGAAATCCCTTAGTCGTTGGTTGACCAGGGATATCACTATATTTGGCAGAGTCATCCTTTCCAAAGCTGAAGGTATCTCTAAATTAATTTACCCAAGTCATTCTCTTTATATTTCTCCCCAAAATATTAGGAAAGGCAGCTCAATTATTTTTCAATTCCTATGGAAAAACAAAACCCACTATATTAAGAGATCACAGTTGGTTAAAGACTATGAGAAGGGTGGTGTCAGAGCCTTAGACTTTGAATCAATGATCGGAACTTTTAAGATCAACTGGCTCAGAGCTTGCTTATCTCAGTCTGATTCCATGTGGTTTCATACCCAGATCTTTATTTAAGGAACTAGGAGGAATTGATTTTCTATTAAAATGTGACTTTGAGACTAGTAAAATACCTGTTACACTCTCTAATTTTCACAAACAGATTCTTCATTTTTGGAAAATGATGTTTACACACAACTTTTCTCCTCACATGTCGACCCTATGGAACAATAGAGTGATAACTGCTAACAAAAAGACATTATTTATCAGGAACTGGTTTGAGAGTGGTATCTTGTTTGTAACTGACTTGCTGGATTTGAGTGGTGCTCTATTGGATTACGTGTCTTTCTCAAAGAGACACGACTTTAATTGTCCATTAAAAGAATACAGAAAAGTTTGCTGTGCTATCCCTTTGGCCCTAAGGCAGCTGATACGCAACACAATGCTACACTCTGAGGTCAATCCAGCGCTGCCAAACCTAAAAATTGGTAACTGCATCCTAAATGATAGTAAATGTAACAATAAATTTATCAGTGTGAATTTCAAATCTATTCTTTTCCAGGGGTTTAACTCAGGTAGATATTTGCAGGCCCTTCGTGGGGACCAGTCACTCCTGGAAAAGTCGTTCTCAAAATTCATTCAGTGGCCTGTCTCCCCAAAAGTAAAAGAAACTCATTTCAAGATAATTAATAATATATATCCTGTGTCTGAATTTTTAAAGAGGAGGTTTAAATTTGAGGTTAAACAGTGTGCATTTTGTGATTCAGCCTGTGAAACATTACACCATTTGTTTTTCTCATGTCCTGTGTCAGCTGCCTTTTGGTTAGAACTACACAGCTGGTTATCCCTCAAGATCAACGATATTCCCCAGTTTAATATTTCTGATATTATTTTCTATATGGCTAAACAACATCCATCTGTCTCTACTGTGATTAACATTGTCATCCTGTTAGGTAAATACCATATACATTGTTGTAAATGGAGGAATAGAAAACCATCCTTTACATGGTTCATCAATGACTTTAAACATTATTTCATGTCACTTAAAAAACTGAAGTCAAGCAGATTTGCCGCAATCTATGATGACATTTCCCATTTGCTACTGTTTTGATTATTACCTCTATTGTGTATCAACCTGTGCTCTTTTTTAATTCTTCCCCGTTAATAGTGTGCATTTTTTGTCTAGCCCCTCCCCCCATATCCTTGCTGTTAGTTTTGTTGTATTGACTGTTCGACGAGAGTTCATTTGCACTATAATGTGTTATGTTGTTTGTGACTGTATTGTTTCAATTGTTTAAAAAAAAAAAAAAATTTAGACAAACGTTGGGTGGCTGCCTTTTCCCCAAAATGGCGGATGTAGGGTTAATTTAGCCCCGAGTTGGCGTTCACAGGTAGCGATTTGGTCCAGGTTTTGCTCACATAGGGGTTTGTTTTAAATTTTTACGGAAGGTAATTAACCTTATCGATGTGCCAGTAAGTAAATAATTTAGTCAGACTTATCCCCGTCCCTTATTTCGGTCTTTGGACGACGGCAACATCGTTATTGTCTTGAACAGCTGCCTGACAAGCGACTTTCCGGGTTAAACCATCAATGCTTATGCGCATGCGAGCTGTGGAGTTTGAAAACAGCAGCGCGAAAAAGCAGAACGTCAATAACGCGAATTTTTAGATTTCAAATAATTATATTGTCTTTTAACTATTTATGATTTGTTTTATGCCTTTTATAATTAAGGCTTAATTGTTTCTCAAAGAAAACTCGTGCTCGTTACTTAAGACGCTTTTGGGAGTCAGACGTTGTCATGTTGTTTCAGCTACATTAGGTTAACGTTTTGGTTTATTTCGACGTTTTCACGAGCAAACATGAAACCCACACGAGGTTCTGACCGGGCCCCATCAAAAACACCCAACAGGAAAAACAAGGAAAAAGCAGAAACATCGAGTCGGGTGAGTAAGTACACTCCAGCTGTCGTCGTCGTCGTTGTTATCTGTAGCAGCTCAGGCTGACTTGTTACCTCCAACCCTTCATTTACTTTAGGACCAAGCCAAGATCATCCATCCAAAACCATCACAGACGAAAGGTTAGGAACCTCTTATACCTCTCATTCCACAGCAAACTGTGAAGTTCGTATTTGTTTGTATTTTCTAATGCGGCTCTTGTCTTTAAAGCTGAAAGAGGATCATCTCCTAACCCTAAAAGAGCTAAAGTGCAGGACAACAGGGCGCTGATGTCCAGGTCCTCCATCACTGCTCTGGAGAACATAATGGACTTATCAGTACTGTGAGTCTCACATCAGAAGTAGAATGCTCTTATTTTTAACCATAACCTGAAATATATTTCAAGCTGAGGTTTTCCTGTTGACATTGTGCAATATTAGCAAGAAAAATTACCTTGTAAGGACACTTTGTTCCCCCCCTGTTCACAGAGCAGCTCTTGCTGTGAAGCGGACAGAGAAGAAGGAAAGCCAGGAGCATCTGAAAAAAATGAAAACCATGTAAGCATTAAGTCTGAAATTACAGTTAAAGTATGTATAAATAAACAACATAAGTAAGTAAAATTCTTATTTATATAGCACATTTCTAGATAAAAAGATCACAAAGTGCTTCACAAAGTATAAAACAAAAACAGACAAAAGTTAGCAAAATGCAACAAGATGTGTTTTTAGTTGTTTTTTTAAAAGTGACCACTGAGTCCGCAGATCTTAAGTTCTGAGGAAGAGAGTTCCACAGTCTCAGCCTTGTATGCTGAATAACAAGTAGGCTCTGATCACAAGACCTCAGAGACCTACTAGGGACATAGGGCTGTAAAAGTTCAATGATGTAGGCTGGTGCTTGTCCTTGAAGAGCTTTAAAGGTCAGAACCAATATCTTAAAATGGACTCTGAATTCAACGGGGAGCCAGTGCAGCTGTATAAGCAATGGTGTTACATGAGAGTACTTAGATGTTTTTGTCAGAAGCCTTGCTGCAGCATTTTGGACAATCTGCAGACGTTCCAGGAAGTTTTTGTTTAGACATGTAAACAGTGAATTACAGTAGACCAATCGCGATGAAGTGAATGCATCAATAACAATCTCCAGGTCAGTATGAGATATTAAAGGGCCCAATTTAGAAATGTTTCTTAAATGATAGAAGCAGGACCGAACCAGAGATTTGACGTGAACATCCAGAGTAAGAGCAGAATCAAAGGTTACCCCTAGGTTCCTGATAGACGATTTCACAAATGTTGAAAGAGGACCAAGAGCATTCATTATGTTTGGTACGGTACATGTCTGTCACATACAAGGACTTCAGTCTTTTCTTCATTAAGTTAGAGGAAGTTGTCAGCCATCCAACTTTTGATGGATTCTAAGCACTCATTTAGAATCTGCAGCCTAGAAACATCTTCAGGTTTAAAAGAAATATATAACTGGATGTCATCTGCGTAGCAGTGCTAGCAAATGTCCTCAAAGGGGCTCAAAATATGCTGGAGAGGAAGTAGATATATTAAAAACAATAAGGGTCCCAGGACAGAACCTTGTGGCACACCATAGGACAGGGACGTGGAAGATGACCTGTACTTAGAGACCGCCACAGAAAAGTATCGTTCATAGAGAAACGAGGAGAACCACTCTAAGGCAGACCCAGATACACCAACCCAGTATTTCAGCCTTTCATGCAAAATGTAATGTATCGTTTTGCATCAGAATGTCACTAGAAACTCTAAGAAGGGCTGTTTCAGTAGAATGAGCTCTACGAAAGACAGACTGAAAGTTGTCAAAAATATTATGTTTGTCTAAAACATAATAACCACAACCTTTTCTAATATCTTAGCAATTAACGGCAATTAACCATTATTCACTATCTGACCTACATGCAGTTGGATATCTTTTTACGTTAAATTTAAGTCACACATGAAATTAAGTTTGTGTAGGTTGGTTTTAGGAACATGCGGCACTTGAAAGCGGCACTTAAACTTGAACGCCTGTCACATCACACGAACGTCACACGCCTTGTGTGATGTTTGCGTATGTTTGAACCCCATCAGTTAGCACATTAGAAGCCTTGCGGTGCTTTGTTAAGACCAGAAGAGTGGCTAAAGGTGTGGCATGGCTCACACCCTTTCATTACATCCCACATAATTACCTTGATGATGTTCAGATTGTGGCTTTGCGCCAGGCTTTGTTCCAGAAAGCAGGTCTAATGAAAAGTATGACTTCGGTTAACCCTTAGGTTATAGGTTATAGACTAGATTGCTCCCTGAAACAAAAAATTGGGTGTAACACTGTGACTCTGGATAGTAATTCAGGACTTATGGTACTGTGTTTGTGTCCGCAGGTATTTGCTTACACCCAGTTTATACCTTTGTGATAAATAAACAGTCATAACCGCAAACTCCTCTGATACCCTAAAACATATCCTGCACTGTAACCTGATGTGGATGCCCCTAGAAAAGTCACTACATGTCTCATCAACACAGCTCGATTCTACCTGTGCACTTCCATCTACTATTTTGCAGCATTCATGTTCTCAATATAAGAAACAATAATCATAGCTTCAATTCAGGGACTCAAAGAAGTTGTCACATACCTGTAAGGACAGTGAGGGAATGTATGAAGAAGTAGGAAAACTGTGAAGGACAAATATTTGCCTTTGAGAGAGGAAAAACCCCCCAGATGCAACCTATGTGGATGTGCCCCCCTCCCCCCAAAAAACAAAAACCAAACAAACAAACACACAAACCCCCAAAAAAACAACTGCATGTAGGTCAGATAGTGAATAATGGTTAAAATCTGGGCTAAACAGGAAAAGGAGCGACACCAGTGTTCAGCAAGAATGAGAACAAGCACCACAAAACATTCAAACAAATAAACAAAAAGCACGACAAGCTTAGATGGTGACTTTAGTGCAGTTTAAGATAAGACAGCTATTAGGTTGTTAGCCTATCCCCATGCACTGAAACAGTTGGCATATGTTACTGCAGCAATCTCTATTTAATAAAACTGGTCTGCATATTTAGACACAACGCAGTGATCACTGATGAATCAGTTGTTGTGTTGTAACCGATCGGCCTTTCTGGAACCAGAAACTCAGAGTTCATCAGCTCAGTGTTTGTTTCACACAAAGCAGGGCCCTGCTCTGTGTGGGTGTGCATCACAATGATAAGGATTGAGTGAAAGTGGATGAACCCTCATTAAATTATTCATTTATAATCCTCTGTTTTATTCTTTTATTAATTCAGACATCATCATTTGAGAATTTTTTTTAAACTGCAGTTTGTGTTGCCTTTTCCTGATGTGTTTTCCGACCCATTTTAGGTTCCTGGCTCAGTGTGCACAACTCAAAGTTCCAGTGCAGAAACAAAAATATTTGGAGCACTCATCCAGGCATCACCAGGACGAGACTAAGAAGTCAGTGGTTGGAGAGAAGAATCTGAGCATCTTGAAGGTGAAAAACATAAAAAATGATTCGATTGCTTTGGAGGATTTGATTGGAAGCTAAACTGTCTCTTGGTGGAAAATTTATGTGGCCATGAACTTGATACATCTGTGCAAAAACCTACTGATATAGAGAGGTTTTCACATTTCTGCAAGTTGATATTCTGTTTGTTCAGCAGGTATGAGAAAAATGATTTGCACTGCCTACCTTATGGTTAGACTGTGGTCTTTGACACCATTGAGATAAAGTCTGTTTCATTTTGTGTGCTGTGGTTTCTCTGCTCTGAAGTAACACCTACTCAGCTCTCTGTACGTGAGAGCAGACGAAGGATGGGGTTAAAAAACAAAACAGGAATTTAACTGCTCACAATAAAACTGAATGATACAATTAGGTCAATATGTTTGTAAACTGGGACACATCGATTTTTTAAAAAAATTTTTTGCCACAGTACAACACCCCAGCGAATTTTAAATCAGCCAATCAAGACTGAAGTGCAGACTTTTAGCTTTAATTCATTGTTTTAACTGTTTATGAATTGTAGCCATTTTTATTTTTTCAGAAGCTCAAAAATAATATAATGTTTTTTTTAATATTTTATTTTTAGTAATATAATGATCTATTATTTACATGGACGAAAAACCTTTGCAGTCAATGAGGGTCTGAAGTGTAGAACTAATGGACTGCACCAGATGTTGTGTTTCCTCCTTTAAGATGCTCTGCCAGTTTTTGTGTTCAGTAATTGAAAGCATGCTCTACTGTGTTCATTTATCTATTGAAGAATCTATTTTCTTTAGCTTGAGAAACTGTTGGGTTGTTTTTGCAGTATGCTTTGGTTTATTATCCATTAGGGCTGCAGCTGTCATTAATTTTAGCAATCTATTGATAATTCCACTGATTTAATCGAGTACCGTAATTGTCGGGCTATAAGCCGCTACTTTTTGCACAAGCTTTGAACCCTGCGGCTTTTAGTCAGGTGCGGCTTTTCTATGGATTTTCCATGATTTTTGTGATATCGTAAGACGATTTGTTTTGTTTGTTCCGCTGTTGTACGGCACTACGTTGCCTGGCGGAAGGATCGGGGTTCAAGAGTGGTATGTTAGTCACATGTCCGTCCGCCAGGCAACGTAGTGCCGTACGAAGTAGCGCGAAAAACAAACTTCAAAGTAGCGCTACGCATTCAGCGGGAGGCGTGGATGACGAGCGGCGATAAACTTGCGAAAAGCAAGTTATGCCCAACTCCACCGGTGGATTCTGACAGCGTGGAAAAGTGCGAAAACATCCACGATCACCAACGGATTTTGAAGGGCTGGACTGCTGCATGATGGAGAGGAGGACACCGCCACGGCCCTTCTGAGGGTGTTCGACTCTGACACTGACAACGAGGATTTCTTTGGTTTTGAAAGTGACAACGAAGGAGAGAAGCGGAGAGTGGATGACGAAGCCATCCTGAGCCTGTTCGTTTCCGACATTGGAGGAGAGGACTTTGGTGGTTTTAGAGCGCAGGAAGAAGAGAAAGATGGTGAATGACTGACTTTTCTTCTTGTTAAAGCCGTGTCACTGCACCTGAGCCTAAAAGGTAGGCCGAATCTATTTTTCTGGTGTGCTGTAGGTTACTGTTATGTACTACATGTGCAAATATGTACCCATAACTTGTTTTTCAAAATATTAATAAAAGTGGTGTGTCTCCAAACAGCCATCTCTTTCCTGACAATTCCCTTTGTGCATATTCTCTTACATATGATAAGTCAACATTGAAACACCTGCGGCTTTTAGTCAGGTGCGGCTAATGTATGTACAAAACAGGATTTTCCCCTGATTTTAGCTTGTGCGGCTAATATTCAGGTGCGCTTTGTAGTCCGGGAAATACGGTAATTGGATAAGAAATAATTTTGTCTAATGAGGAATAACAAATATTCAAAAGAGGAAAAACACAGGTCTTTCAAAATCAATGTTTCTTTTTTTAAAGATTAATGCAATTTAATTAACACAGTATTTTATACTATTTCACGTTCAATCTGATAATGTTACGAAACCTTAAAATTAATATGATCTAGTGCATCCCATGCCCCCTTTTGGACACGCCAATGTTTGCTGCAGGCATTGCTTCCATGTAAAATAAGACTGCTTGAATCAGCCTTCAGAAAGCTGTATGATTTAAATGTGTTATTAGGCTAAGTTAAGAGTTCATCTGCATATTTTAATACAACTTCTGGAGGCTTACTGATTTTCACCGTGTAAAAGAAACACTGATGGATGGAGCAGCTACAAAGTTTGCTTTTCTTCAGGTCGGAGTTTGTTGATCAGGTGCTTCGATCAACAAACCAACGTTGGAAACACGTTTTCTTTCACTCTACCTAAGCTTACTGTCTCAGTAATGGCTCTGCCTCTTTGCTCTTCACGGTGCGTGGGTTTTATGTTGTCAGACTTCCTATATCATCGTCAGATTTGATACATTTAACACATCAGAATGCTACAGAGCCACGTGTTAAAACGAAGCATCAAAGCAAAGAATTTGTGTTGAGGATTTCTTCTTTTTATAAGCGAATTACTCGATGAATCGTTGCAGGCCTGGTTTTCTATTTGCACTGTGAAGGTCTGTATGATTCGTTTTTCTGCAACTGGCTCAATCTGAGCAGAGAATATAGGCATGTAAAGTTAGACGATGGGGTGTTCTCCCCGACTATCTTCACTATAGGGATGTGTATATATGTGTGTGGTTGCACAAGTATGTATATAGACCTGTAAATTTGTATCTTTTGACTTATTACTGTGGCTATAAAGATACATGTAACAAATGTATACACTATTAGTTACTAAATAGTGGAATGGGGTGGGATTAAACAAGCTTATGCTTCTTTCTACTTTTTTTTGAACATGTAAGTTATTTATAATAATTGTTTTACATTTTCCTTTTGTTTTGCTTCTTTTTTCTCTTTTGTGGTTGTATACTATTTTAACATGTTCAAAATTAAAATACAATAGAATACACTAAAGAGTTCATCGTGCTGCTGCTAACAGCAGTCCTATTATCTTTAAGTACTAGTGACCCATAACACACAACACTCTCCACAAATTCATCAGACCATGAGCTGTTTTTCCTCTCTCTGCACCCATTTTTACTTACTTTTTTTTACGTTTTTAATTTGTTTTGGTACAAGTGCATCTTGGTGTTATCTGTGTAAAGATTTAGTCTGAGCTTTTCTTGTTCTTGTTCACCTTTCTGTAGACCAACAAGGTGCAAATTACTCATTAAGTTGTCTCTTGATTGTTGGTTTTGACGATTATATGCTTACCTCCTCCAGAGTGTTCTTGACTTGGTTCAATGATTTTAACCATTAAAATAATTCTGTCATCATGTCTGTCATTTGTACCTATTTTCTGTGGACATTTAGACCTCTTTGGTGGTCAGTGCATTCATTATTCTGTTTTAAAAAATTATTGTGATTTGGTGCCTTACAGTTAAAAGTGAGTCGAATTGAAATTTCGAGCCTATGAAAATGGGGAATATGTCTAAAAATAATTCTTGAATTAAATATGAAAGTTTGGACTTTAATCATGTGTTAATTAATTGGTTTAAAATCCACGGTGGAGAAATTGTCTAAAAGTCTATGAACATAACTTCTGCCTTTTCACTGAGATGTGACAGGTCATAGAAAAAAAATAACATATCATGCTAAAAACAAAAAAAAAAAACCAGTCCTAAAACAAGAGAATGGTATCAGTGGTTTTACATGAGGGCTTCTTTTTGACTTTGCAGGAAGACTTGAGGGCTGTGGTTCGTGCACTGGAGAGGCTGGAGGAGGAAACAGAGTCTTTGCAGCACTCATGCAGTCAGCTGAGGGACCAGTTAGAGGAGGAAGAGGAGAAAGCTAAAGAGGTGCAAATGATTTCACACAAGCACACATACTTATTTGTCTTTATTGCAACATTCTCCAATCACTGCTGTCCTGATTTTAATTCAGGTGTGAATTTGACCTTTTTATTTTAGTGAAAATCTGCTACACCAGCTGTTATGAGCATTTATATGATGCTATTAATATAAACACGCATTTATCTATTAAAGCATTACAGCATTGTCTGAGTTTTTCATGGCTGAATCATCCTCTTCACACTAAAGTTATCACCTACAACCTCAAAACACTGAGGAGTCGCAGCAGATGTGAATGTTGTCATTTCGTGCCTCGTGCTATCTGATACAGAACATTTAACCATATTGGCCAGTGTCAATGCCTCAGGCTCATTGATATATTCTTGGAGTTGTTCCTGAGCAATTTTTGTGGTCCTGCTGTGAGAGTCAGCTGTCATGGCAAAGGGCACATCCATGTTGGGAATCTCATCTTCCACTACATCCCAGAGGTGCTGTATTAGAATGAGATCTGGGGACTGTTGGGGCCATCTGAGTACAGTGAACTCACTGATACATTTAAGAAATCAGTTTGATAGATTTGCGTTTTGCAACATCTCGCGTTCTTCTGCTGTAAGCAGCCATCAGAAGATGGTGGTCATAAAAGTATGGACATGCATCAATTCTCACACACGATGTCTCTGTAGCGTTTAAATGATGCTCAGTTGGTACTATGAAGTCCACAATGTGCCAAGAAAATATGCTTCACACCATTACAACCTTACCAGCCTGAACCTGATGGTTCCATGCCTTCATGTTGTTTACTGACCCTGCCATTTGAATGCTGTAGCAGATATTGATTCATCTATCCAGGCAACTGGTGAGACTGTGAACTGTAGCCTTGGTTTCTTTTTCTTAGTTGGCCCCTGTTGTGGTCTTGGTTTGACGTGTTGTGTATTTAGATATATTCTTCTGCATACCCTGATTGTAACCAGCGATTTAACCAGGCTGACTTTATTATCATTTTCAAGCAGTCTTAAAATAGCAATCAAGTTATTTAAAACACTCTGGCCATACTCCGTTGACCTCTGGCATCAACATGGCATTTTCACCCAGAGAACTGCTGCTTATTTTCTGTTTTTCAGACCATTCTCTGTGAACCTTAGAGATGGTTGTGCGGGGGAAATCCCAGCCGATCAGCAGTTTCTGAAATACTCAGATCAGTCTGGCTACGTTTAAGTTTGTTTATGTTAACAAGCAGATGAACAGGTTTATCTGATAAACTGTTCATTACCACCTCTGGTGTGTTTTTCAAATTCTGAACCTTTTGTGTCGATTTATTTCTTTGATCTGAATTTTCCCTTTTTGAACGTTACTCTCTTCTTTCTTTCTTTTTGCCTTTCTTTTGCAATAGACTATGGAGGTTCTGCTACAGGTTTTATTATATGCTATATAACTATGTTTTAATGTGACATACATTACAGTAAATGGGCCATTTAATAATAGTAGATGTCACAGCTGAAGTGACCAGAAAATCGTGGTGTGAACTGCAGTTTCGACACCATCATGGGGCCGTTAGACAGGTTCGTCTAGACGTTTGTTACAGAATCACCATAACTGTGAATTTTTTGTGATGTTTGGCTGAAATGTGACTATTTTGTGGCTGTTGTGAAATCTGACATAACCTATTCTGGAGAAATATCAAGTATTGCCTGGAATGCTACACCAGAGCCATATCGAATCACAGACTCGAAGGTTTTTAATGATTTACTTCAAACTCACACAGTTTCTGGTCTTCACAGATTTTACGAATAAGTGAACGAGCTGTTCTCAAACTTCCCTGTCTTCCTTCTCAGAAAGGTGAAACATTGGAGGTGAGTGTTGTTATTTTAAGAGCTAGGCACAGCCAACATTTTCACACTATCTGAAATGTGCTTCATTTAACCAAATTGCACAATATTACTTATCACTAAAGGTGAAGTTCATTTTGTTCCTTTCTTCTTTTTTTTATGAATAGCATTTCTAAATAGCTTAGCAGGCACTTCCTCTACCATGTAACAGGAAAGCCTGTACATGTTCTCTGTGGTGCAACTTCTGTGAAAAAACATGAAATTCATGTTACGAAATGCAGAGAGAGAGAGAGAATGTGACTTTTAGGTTCTGTGTTATCTTGGTTATCTACTCAGCTACAGAATAAACCCTTGTTTTTGTTCTAGCTGTTTTCACGAGTCATATCACTCATACGTTTTACCTGGAATTAGTTGAAAAATCAACCACATGTCACAGGTCATGCTGAGTGTAGGTCATCTGAAGTCACTACAACCTGCAAGTTTCATACCTGAAAATTACACCTGTGCCACTTTTTGGCACCATAGGACTGTAACAGTTATCTTTTCTCTGGTTCTAAGCCTTAAAAACTGTACTTGTATCTGCGGTAATGTGTGTATACCCACTGCTGATTGATCTGCTGCCTCTCTTCCCTAGGAGAAGACCAGATCATTTAAAAAAAATCAATTTAAATTGCCACTTTCTATTTTCCTCAGGCTCTGCTGAGAAAGTTTATACCAGACAGCGATTCTGCAGCCACAGCTCGGAAACTGGGCCAAATTCTGCAGAAATCGAAGCCAACCAAGGATGACCAGGTGCTGCTTGCGCGGGCACGTGAACACGCCGATCGGCTCTTCCACCCCGGCTGCGTATTGAATAGTAGTGCACTGAGTTTTGAAGAAACGTAGCATTAAAGAAGAGGTTTAGAGATTTGCTGCTCAGTATTTATTGGGTTTGATACTTCTTACTTCCATATTTGTGGTTGTCTTTGTGGAATATTTCTGCTTACCATGCTTCGCTGGTATTGAGTTTGCATCATATTCCTGTTTTCAGCTACTTTTTTCTTTGTTTTTTATTAATTATGTGTTCTGTTATGTGGATGTTTTTTGTCTTTTGGTGGACATAAAAGCCTGATATCCAACTTCTGTGGCAAGTTTAGGCTAAACAACTGAAAATTAAATAAAGTCACAACTGAACAGTGAATTAATTAAAATCCTGCTGCCTAAACTTTTTTTTTACAGTGGAAGATTTAGTGTGCGCTGAATAAAAACAAGTCCAAATCTTGCTGCTGCTTGATGTTTTGCAAGCCTAGTGAGACATTCAGCTAACTAAAGCTACTGGAATGCGTTTAATCTGGAAAACTTTTGGTTTTAACAAATTTGGAGAATCTGCTCTGTGCTGGAAACAATAGCATTCTTGAAAGGATTATGCAAGGTATGGGTTGTTTTTTCTTTTTAAGAACTCCATGTAATAAAACTTACCCTGCAGCCAGGAAGTTAGCATCGAAATGATGTTGTTTTTTTCATTGCTGTGCATGTTGCATAAACCAGTGAACAAGATGATTCATGAATTCATTTTCCCCTAGAATAACAACCCTGCCATCAGCATGTTCAGACAGAGGCAGCTTCTTGTTAGGAGCTGGCAGCAACAGCCAAACCTAAATCTCCTTTTCATGAGCCAAATATGCTCTTTTTGGCAAAGCATAGGAGTAATTTCTGTTTGTTTGTTTTGTTTTGTAAATGAAACTTTTCCATTCCCATTCTCAAAAATTTTAATAGCCTATTAAAATAAAAAATAAAAAAGTATGTGTACATTCAAAACAAATCAATAACAGTCCAGATCCTTGAAATACATGGTCCAGATAGGATCACATCTCTGCAAAACTGTCAAACTAAAGCAAAAATCATCATTTTATTTACAAGATTATGTGTGGTTTTCACTCATAAAGAGGACACTGCGGTACATTCACTTGTAATAACTCAAACACTTCTACTTCTGTATTTACACAACTCACATTTTAAAGGGGGATGAATAATTTCCACAAAAGGAGAAATGCACATGTTAAAAGAAATGCTGAAGAAATGAAGAGTTAACATGCTAAATTATTACATTATTGGCCTCCCTGTTACATCTGCGAGTTTTTCAGTGACTTCCTTCGTATGGACTCTGAGGAGTCATCATTGAAAAGTCGGTCAATGGTGGAGACCAGAGAAGCTTTGATGGCACGGCCTAAGCCTCTGGCAGCAAACACGTAAAGCACGGGGTTCAGGGCGCTCTTGATATACACCAGGTACAGAGATATGTATTTACCATAGCTTGCTGACTGAAACAGAGAGTGAGATTTGGCCAAAGCCTGTACAAATCGACAAACAAAATAGGGGACCCAGCAGGTGAGGAAGAGGAGCATTGTGAAAAAGAGCACATGGTACATCCTTATCATCTTGCGTGCCATTGAAGGAGTGGAGGAGGTGGGTGTTGGAGGTGAAGCTCTCCTAATAGTGAGCAGAACAGCCAGGTTACTTCCCAGGAACACCAGCACGGGCAACATGAAACCTGCTAAAGTTTCGATTACGAACAAAGTCGTATTATGCCCTTCACTCTCATAGCAAAGGTGTTTCCCAGATTTCTCCTGCAGGACAGCGAAGTAGAGGTAGGGGCTAGACAAGATGGTAGCCATCAGCCATATGAGACCACAGGCCAAAGGGACGGCCCAAGCTGGCCGTCGCAGTCGAGCCCACACCGGCCTCAGCAGGCACAAGCATCGTTCCAGAGCCACAGCGCAGAGGAGGAAAGCAGAGGCGTACAATCCCAGGACCCGCAGGAACATGATGATGCGGCAAAAGGTGTCCCCAAATGGCCAGCTGTAGTTGTGAATGAGAAAGCCCAACATGAGAGGGGTCCGCAGGATCAGCACCAGATCGGCCAGGGCAAGGTTCAGGACATAGACACGGAAACTGCTGGCAGCGCGTGTCTCCTCATTACTACCTCTACGCACCACATGACGATGACTCCGAAATCCGAGCGCCCAAACCACGAGCCCATTCAGAGGCGCGCCCACCTTGAGGTACCAAGACAACCAGGTTGCAGTTAGGCTCGGGGAAACAGCAACTTGACATTTTGCAGGAATTCATTTATTTGCTTGTTGTGAAGACTGAACCTACTGTTCATTCTGTGAAACCGATACGAAGATGGAGCTGGTCTTATTTAATGAGCTCTGGTGGCTTTTTCAGCCTTTGCATGACAATCGTCATTTACATTGAGCAGGCTCCCTGCCTGTTGTAGCTGCAATACATGGAGCATTTACTCCACATCTATATATGTAAGTGGAACTGATACTGAATGTGAATTTTACATCGGAAACGATTCATGAACTGAAAGTTAAAAAAAAGGAGAAGATTTCTCACCAAGAAGATAAGCAGCGTAACTACAATCTGGGTTCCTCTTGAAGCCTCTGCCTGCCAGGTGCTGCTGTTGGAGCTAGATAGGTTTTCCACCTGTGTCCCATTCATGCCAGCCATCGGGCCGATACGAAACTGGGCTGTAATGCAGCACGTTAGTTAAATACAGAAAGTACTGCGGCTGTTTGTCAATAAACAATTTCATCACTGATGGAGAAGGAAAATATGCAACTGTTGCACTGAAAGACAGATTTCACATATGCTGGTTGCCTAAAATGTTGACAAGCTGATGTCCACACCACACAGCAAGGTGACGCCACAAACTTCCTTCTGTACGTTTGCTCAGCTTTGCATTGTTTCTTAAAGTTATGTTCCTTACTTAAAAATAGCGAATGAAACAAAGTGAGTGCAGCGCTCGAGTCTGAATCACCTGGGTGGGTGTTTTTAAAAAAAATCATCTATCACTTAGGTGGCATTTTCTAATCGGATGAATAATCATAACCACTGCACGTAACCACTGTACTCTAACTTTGACAATTTTGTGGGTTTTAGTGCAAATGTCAGCTTTTATCTCAAGAGGCAGTTTGACTTTATGTGCTGCTTTTTGTTTCCATGGCGTGAATAATAAAAACATGAAAGCACAGCATGCACGTCAGGTGCAACAGCAGTGATTAACGAGAAAGGAATCTGCTACACGTACATTCAGGCAACCCCGGGGTCTGCTATTCTGCTGCTGCATGCAAACATTCATGTATCAGTGAACTTATCTCCCTGGTATGGATTCATTTTTTCAAAGCAAAAGCGAATTTCTGCTTTCACAAATCACAAAAAAATTTCCTTTTTCCATGTTAAGTATTAAAAGCAATGAGCAGCATTTGTGCTGTAACTGACTCCAATTTTAGTTTGCTGCCCGTACTAACCAGATCAGTACCAACCTGCACCAGAGTTATCAGTAGCTGTGAATCAGTGGAGATTAAACGCTTTGAAGTTGGTTGTTTTAAAAAATAAAATTAAAATCTAAAAGCAGGATTCAAATTAAAATCTAATTCAAAGACTTCTTTACTCACCTCCTTTACTTGAGTTGTGGGTGGAAGAAGTGGAATAGCATATCAATGAAAAGGGAGTGCCTATCTGCCTAACTCTCTCTCTTTCCTGTCTGTGATTGCAACACACAGACACACACTCCTTCCTATAACCATATTTACAACATCTCAGAGTCAATCATCATTTTCTTCTGATAGTGAAAAGCCATTTCAAGTGCCCTCCGGCTTTATCAGCTGCTTTACATGAGTAGTTGTTAACCTCAGAGGCATAAAAGGTAAAAACTGAATAAGATAAAACTGCCACGTCTCTCTTTAAAAAAAAAAAAAAATTACCACAAAGTTGTTTTTTTGTTTGTTTTTTTCCATGAAACTTGATTTCTAACATTTTGGTGGGCACTTTGTTTTTCATAGCTGGCAGTGAGAGGAAACGTACCCCAGCTGCTCTTGAGCTGCCAGTGCCGCGTTCAGATAGTCATCAATCTAGATTTCGATTTGCTTTACTTCCTTTTCTATTATGTCTGCCACATTGTTTTGCATTCCTTTGTGTGGAGTGGATGATAAGATCATTTTTAAACACCCGAAAAAACAGTTTTGGACTTGACCGAAGCTTTCAGTCTACATCAAAACAACAACACACGCTAATTTTAACAAAACACAACAAATGAATGTTGTTGAGCCAAAAGGATCTGTCGTTATAAATGAGGAGAGCACAATCAAACTGAAAATGCTATTGAAAAATAATTTTAGCTAATTCGTATTATTTTCAGCTGTGTTTGTGTCAAGGGTCAGCTGCTTTAAACTTATCAGGGACACTGGTTTAATACTTTGGCCGGCTGGTTGATGAAGGTGCTCCTCACAGCAAAACACTCACGTGATAATTGAAAATTATTTATCTAACACAGCTTTCTGCTTTCACGAGACGCTCCAGATCACGCCTGTGCGTGCCATTTGACGTTTGTTTGCAGTGGCCGGGTCTAAAGCTTCCCTGAGGTAGGCTCAGTGTGTGAAAAGTGAAGTAGACACACATTAAAACTGCAGTCTTGCTAATTAGCCTGCAGGGTGCATACAGGAATGTACGCACCCTGCAGGAATGTCAAACAGGAATGTCAAATTCATTTTACATCGTGGGCCACATACAGCACATATAGTTGTTTCATGTAAAGTGGGCGGGAGTGGTGGTAACTTTTTATGATAGTTCATTGCACAGACTGATCTGTAATTATGAAAAAAGTTATTGTTAATTAACTACGGAGTCACTAATAGTAGAAAAACAGGAACTTCACTGAAATTAAATTTTTTATCTCTTAGTTAATCAATTTGGTGTAATTTAAGTACGGCTGAGCATGAGCAGTTTTTGTCAATAGAAAAAGATGTTAATGAACAACTTATAAAATTTCAGTTAAAAGTTCAAAATCTATGCATGTCTTCACATTTTATAAAGTCAGTGGGCCAAAATCAAGTCTTTGATGGGCCAGTTCTGGACCCTGGGCCTTATGTTAGACACCCCTGGTACAGAAGTCTTATGGGAAAGCGCATGGCTCTTTAAACAGCTACTTTAAAATGGTATTTTATTCGCAGGAGTTCGCCACAGAGGATAGCTCTGCATGTTTTTGATTTATTTATTATTTTTTATTACACTGGATGCTCTTCCTGACACAGTCCCCGAGGGATCTGTGGCTCACTTGGTTATAAAACCTCTATAAAGACTTTCCTGATGAGTTTATGGTCTCGCTTAGTTTGAAGTCTCTTTGAGTTTAACGTGAGGTTAATTTTACAAATTTTGCTCTCGTTTATACTAAAATCAAAGGTACAGCAGGACATGCTTTAGTATGTGGCTACTTTCTAACTGATTAGTTGCCGCTGTGTGAGTGTGCAGTGTCCTCTGTTTCTAAGTTGCTCATGGCATCTAGTTTTAAAATGCCAAGAAATTTGTAATAGCCAGATTCTCAGTTTGAGGCTTGAAACTGAGACCAGCTATGGTGACTGTGGCACTGAGAACAACGAAGTGAGTATATCAGAGGGACAGCTCAGGCTGACGTTTGGATGCGTGCAGAGGAGAGAGTGTGGGACAATATTTTCCAGGTAGGAGAAAAAGAGGAAGACCGCCGAGAAGGTTCATGGTTGTAGTGAAGGAGGACATGCAGACGGTTGGTGTTACAGAGGAGCATATTAGGGATAGGGTGATTGAAGGAAGATCATCCACTGTGGTGACCCCTAAAGAAGAGGAAGAATGCTAAAAATTGGGCCCAGTGTTTGACTTTATTATATAAGTTTTCAAATTACAACCTTCCAGATATCAAATCTCAATCTGGACAAGCAGGGTCCCAAAGTCTAAACAACTTCAGACTTGCATATTCTCCTCAACATGACTGGGCGCTTCATTTACTTTCATAATACTATGTCTCCTGTTTATCTCCTACATGCACCCTCCTGTAGCTGCCAGACATCTCAAACTCAGATTCAGCAGTTATCGTGGTCTTTTTGCAGTCATCCATTCTGAAATGTGGATGTGTCTGAGCCTATGCCAAGCATGTGGCCATGTGTCCTCTCCTGAAAAGTATTTAGAAGCTAAATATGGGCACTCCCATTTTTATAACAGTTGAACAATGGGTAAAAAGTGACGCACTGCAGACTACTTGAACAACTTAATGAGTCATCTGATTGAAATGTCAATGGAAGGGTGTAACTCAAGAACACCTGGCCACATGTGCAGAGGTGTTAGGATGGTCAGCGACACCAGCATGCTCACATTTCACTGCAGAATCTTTAATGATTATTTTGCTGTATTGAAGCTTCTCAGGCTCTTTTGAATGGACCTAAATGAGCACACAAAACCAGTGTTGTGATCTCAGCCTGAAGCCCAGCAATTGAATCAGAACTTTTTTTAAGACAATTTCCTAAAACACCAGGGCACTGCAGAGGTTTATAGTTTTTGAAAAATAGTTTTTTTTGTAGATCATATAAAGTGTCTGCGCAGTAAACAAGCTGCCTGGTTCCTGTCTAGTTACTTGCAAAAGTACGCCACCAGATGGCAGTGCTGCTTATTCAAGGATCCAAGGGATTCAAGGAGCTTTATTGTCATTTGCATCACATGTTTACATGAGGTGGAACGAAATTATGTACACACGGTCCCAGAACGAAAAGAAACAGAATAACGAAGAAACAGAATTTTAAAAAGTTTTTTTTAAAAACAAAACAGAATAACAGAATAATGCAATAAACTGAGTGCACAACCTGAGTACCAGTATGGAGTATGGATACAGAATGTAGGTATAAATATAGGTATAAATGCTTTAGCAGCAAAAGGGCATGATGACCAGCATTGATAAAGTGAGGGTGTCAGTAAGTGTCAGTAGTGATTAAGGTGCTACAATAACAGTTCTTGTCCATTATGCATTGAGAAGTCTCACAGCTTCTGGAAGCTGTTTCTCAGTCTGGTGGTTTTGCATTTAATTATCCTCAGCCTCCTGCCTGAGGGGAGCGGGACAAAGAGTGTGTGTGCTGGGTGAGTGGGGTCCTTCATGATACAGGTGGCCCTCTTCCTGGATCTGGAGGTGTATTTGTCGGTTACGGTTGGGAAGCTGCCTCCGACAACTCTCTGTGCAGCCTTCACCACCCTCTGTAGCGCTTTCCTCTCTGCCACAGTGAAGTTTCCGTGCCACACGTTGATGCCAGAGCACAGAACACTCCACCGCACATCTGTAAAAGGAGATGAGGATTGAGCTCTCCCGCACGCCTCAAGTGCCTCAGGAAGTAGAGCCTCTGGTGAGCCTTCCTGATCAGGCTGGAAGTTTTGTTTTTCCAGGTGAGGTTGCTATCTAGGTACGTACCCAGGTACTTGTAGCTGGGTACTACTTCGACTGCAGATCCTCCGTCGTGCAGGGGTGTGTGTGTGTGTGTGTGTGTCTGCCCCTCCTGAAGTCCACAATCATCTCCTTCGTCTTCTCATTTAAACAGATTTGTTTTATTTGGTAAATAACAAAGAGGTTTTGCCCTCTGTGTTTTTTTAGGAGTGTTTTCCTTGACACCGGAGTCTACAGTAGTCTACAGTAGACTACTGTAGACTACTGTAGACTCCGGTGTCAAGGAATCTACTGTCCGTAGATGTGTTTCTCCAGAGATCCTGGACTGTTTGTACGGTTGCATTTGACATATATGACACATATTTATGAAACAGCTTTCCCATATGTCCAACTATTTTGTACTAAAGGCTGTACACTGGCTTGTTGCCCCATGTGTCACTTTCATTCAGAATTTATTCCAGATATACTAAAAGCAAGAATGCAGCTACATTAAGTTTTTATGTTTCAGTGCCACCTTCTGGTCAATTAATTGGGAATTTAAAAAAAAACAAGAACAAAACAAAACACCAATGAAGAAAGTCAGAGAAAGTCTCATTTTTAGCAGAAAAGTACAAAATAATTTTTCAGTATATATTTTGACTTGTTTAAAATTAGATCTATATCAGTGTGTGGGGGAAACATTTAGATGTGTATTTATTTGGTCAGTATCAGTTTGAAGTGTTTTATTGCTGGGTTTATTTATTTAGATCATTACAGAAAGTAAAGCTGAAATTGTTTGAATGCTGTGTTACGTTCTTAGTCTAGGCGTGTATTGAACGCAACAAGAAACTGGCCCCACTCACGCACCACCCAAGAAAGAACACCAATAGTATCTTTTAAAGTGCTAAGCAGCCATTTATTTGCTTCAGCAGTGAGCAGTGCCAAAAATAACAAACAAAACTCCCTAATGGACCCTACGCTTTCCTACACAAAATGAAAACCAACCAAAAGACAATTCACTTACCTAATTTTCTAAACGAAAAACAGGAGAAAACTTAACAAAAATGGCTTCTCACACCTACTAGGCTGCTGCAGTGAACAATATATACACACACAAGGTGAACAAAATACACAATTGCTACTTTACAAATCTATTTACAAGATTAAGGTACTAACAACACACACACACACACACACACACACACACACACACACACACACACACGCAAATCACTTGGCAAAGACACTCTACACAGCAACGAATCAAAAACGCAGGTTCTTTGTTGGATGGTGGAGGTTAGGAGAGAGGGGGCCAGGTGGCTGTCATCTGGTGGTTAAATACTGGAGGTGATCAACCAATTATACAACCCGAGGATAGGCAGAGACTCCACCTAACTACTCAAGCCCAGGTGTCCACCTCCTAAGAAAGAAAAGGGGAAAACCCACAGCCATCCTCTGGTGGGAGGAGTCACACATAACAAACACTGATAACATTGGATCATAACATTTCCCCCCCACCCAAAAATCAAACGTTTAACCCCAAATGAAATGTTTGATTCATGACCTAGAGAGGGCATCAGCCATGATGTTCTCTAAGCCCTTTTAATCGGTTTCACTCAGTTTGCGCTCAATGACAAACGGACTGGAAAACTTTGCCTGCAGGGGCGAACCAACGACAGGCAAGAAAACCAACACGCGATCACCTGACTGGAACATCCGTGCTACAGACTTTTTATCAAAATTGGTTTTCATTCTGACCTGAGCATTTGCTAGCGCATCACGAGCAAAATTGCAGGCATTATGCAGCCTCTCTCTAAACGAACTAACATAGTCCAGAATGTTTTCTCTTGGACTATGCCTGAGAGAAATTTCTCTTTCAAAAGACGTAGTGGACCGCGCACAGTGTGGCCAAAAACTAAATCAGCTGGACTGAACCCCAAAGACTCCTGGCATGTCTCCCTGACAGCGAACAACAGTAGTGGCAACCCCTCATCCCACTCACGGCTTGACTCAGTGCAAAGTTTGTGAAGCAGGTTTTTTAGAGTTTGGTGGAACCTTTCTAATGCAACCTGACTCTCCAGGTGATACGCGCTGGAATTGTGATGGTTAACACCGAGCTCTGTCATGACCAATTTTTGCCCTGATCTGTTTGGATGCGGCAAGATCAGAACCACTGGTGTCTGCAAGTGGTGTTTCAACTACCTCAGGCAACGGAAAAACTTTGCAGCCAGCTAGATCATTTCAAGGATGATGTCAATGCCTGCAACCGGTAACTGGGGTCGCACACCAAGTTTAACCTCACCCGCCACAAACTGAGACGAGAGCTGCACAAAGTGCAAAGGCACACGCATTACACACATTCTAACTCCCCACGCTAACACATCGGCACCACAATAGGATTGAGCTGAGAACGGTAAGACACCCTCACGAATGAGCGACTGTTTTGCACCAATGTCACACAAAATACTGACAGGAACCCTCTTTTCTTCTCCCATCAATGAGACAAAACCTTTTGACACAAAAGGCTTGAACTCTTCATCTACTTTATCACTTTGAATTACAGTCACATCTTCTAAGGCATGAGGTTTGGTCTGTATTGGGGAAGGATATTTACCCTTCCTGGTCTGTTCCTCTCTTTTGAGAACCGGACAAGCAGCAATGAGGTGTCTGCTCAGGTGATACTTGCAAAGACACTCTACACAGCAACGAATCAAAAACAAAGGTTCTTTGTTGGATTGCGGAGGTTAGGAGAGAGGGGGCCAGGTTCTTTCTTTCTTTCTTACAGTTATATTGGCGGTTGGCAAACAATTGAAAGGTGCATTACCGCCACCAACTGGTATGGGGTTTGGTCTGGAACGACGCTAAAAAAAACAACTAAAAAAAACCCCCTCAAACCAAGGGGCCAGGTTGCTGTCATCTGGTGGTTATATACTGGAGGTGATCAACCAATTATCCAATCCGAGGATAGGCAGAGACTCCACCTAGCTACTCAGCAGGCACGCCCAGGTGTCCACCTCCTAAGAAAGAAGAGGGGAAAAACCCACAGCCATCCTCTGGTGGGAGGAGTTACACATAAAACAAACACTGACAACATTGGATCATAACAGCTGAAAGACTGAACAAAGCAAAACTGATTTCCTGCACATTGATTACAGATTATGTGATGTCTGCAAGGATTTCATGCTTTTAAATACATATACACTGCTCAAAAAAATAAAATAAAATAAAGGGAACACTTAAACAACACAATGTAATTCCAAGTTAATCACTCTTCTGTGAAATCAAATTGTCCACTTTGGAAGCAACACTGATTGACAATTAATTTCACATGCTGTTGTGCAAATGGAATAGACAGCAGGTAGAAATTATAGGCAATTAGCAAGACATCCCCAATAAAGGAGTGGTTCTGCAGGTGGTGACCACAGACCACTTCTCAGTATCTATGCTTTCTGGCTGATTTTTTGGTCACTTTTGATCAGTGTTGGGTAAGTTACTTTAAAATAGTAACTTAGTTACATTACTAGTTACTTCTCTCAAAAGTAACTCAGTTACTTCAAGTTACTCGTTACTTTCAAAGTAACTAGTTACTAGGGAAAGTAACTTTGGTTTTACTCAGAATTCTCTTGTTAATGTGTTTCTTCCATAACTTTGCCAGTCTTCTAGCTTGCTTACTTGCCACAAGTGCACTGTGCCACCTACCAATAGAAAGGAAAAGATAATGTGTATATTTCCACGAGAGAAATCCCACGCCTGGACCGTCATTGACTGCTGCCATGATTCTAGCCTACGTCACAGCGTCATGTGCGCCTTTTACATCCAACACAAAAACTGCTGTCGTGGTGCTTTGATTGTACTCAGAACTCGGAAATTCTGCCTTCTGAATAGGAAGATGTAGGTAACACCAGACTGCAGATGAGCTGCATACATGGCTGGACTGGGACAAAAAAATCGTCCTGGGCATTTTGACTAGAGACCAGCCCACCATTATAGGAAAAATCATAAAGCCTTTGAATGAAAACAAACGCTGTTGTGACAGTGATGTACACTGTTCTGATGGTATATATGCATCAATCTATCAATCGTTTGTTGTAAGATTCAGATAATTATTTTTTAAAAGCTAGACATTTTAAATGAGAATAAGAAAGAAAAGTGTTTCTTTGTGCCCCCCTCTCCCTGTTAATGCCTTACATGCCCCCCTGGCAACACTTTGCTAGACCCGCCCCTGCACAGTTACCAGCTGTCAGCTACCTAAAAAAGGATCCTGGGGTTATTTGTCTCTCAGAAACAGTTCATAACTTCCCTTCAACTCATTCATGTCACCTAAAAGGTAAACCTGTTTCTCCATCACAGCTCTGATGATCCAGTAAGGACATCTCCTGGTTTCATCTTCATGTTTCCCTCTCACCAGATATACAAACTGATATCATGACCAGCAGCTTTTTTGCAGCTGTGGCTCCAGCAAACATCAGCTGATACTAGAAATTAATATTAAATAAATTCTAACAACAGCTGATCAAGCTTAAACGTGCTGCTGTTGTTTAGCGCGACATCCGCTGGTTTCCTCTTTCGGCGCAAAGTGAGCGATAAACAAACAAGAGAGCCGATCAGCTGATCATTGATCAGTTTCATGATTGAAGTAGAAACAGGAGAGGGAGGGGGAGAGAATGAGAGGCAGCTGTGCAGCGTAACGACAGAATAACTCCAGCGTTGTGCCTTTTTCATTGTAGCTGGATTACGGAACAAACTGTTCCCTTTCACCTCAATAAGAAACGCGTAATATTTTCTCTGAATACCAGACGGGACGGTTGGCAACTCTAAAGTTTAACATCATTAACTTCATAGCACCCACCCAGCTGTATAGAAACTCCGTCATGCTAGCTAGCACGCAGTACGGAAAAAGTCAGAATAACGAAAATAAACTCCACCTAAACTTGGTTTATATCTGACCCAGAGAGACTGCAGGTCATAACTTCTTACCTGAAGTTCAGTTCACACTTGGACCGGCGGCCGCCTCGGGTCTCTTTTCCTTCTGCGTCCCTTTTCCTTCATCCACCTGCTGGCCTCCACCACTTGCTAATGTTACTGAATCTGTGGAAGCTCCGTGATAGCCACCACACGAAGTAACGAGTAACGAGCCTATCTAAATCCCAGTAACGACTAACGCGTTCCTGATTTTGGCATAATAACTAGTTACTGTGCTCGTTACCACAATAATAACGTAGTTACTGTAACGCGTTACTTAATAACGCGTTAGTCCCAACACTGCTTTTGATTGCTGGCAGTGATTTCACTCTAGTGGTAGCATGCGACGGAGTCTACAACCCACACAAGTGGCTCAAGTAGTGCGGCTCATCCAGGATGGCACATCAATGCAAACTGTGGCAAGAAGGTTTGCTGTGTCTGTCAGCGTAGTGTCCAGAGCATGGAGGCACTACCAGGAGACAGGCCAGTACATCAGGTGACTTGGAGGAGGCCGTAGGAGGGCAACAACCAGCAGCAGGATCGCCTTTGTGCAAGGAGGAACAGGAGGAACACTGCCAGAGCCCTGCAAAATGACCTGCAACAGGCCACAAATGTGCATGTATCTGCTGAAACGGTCAGAAACCGACTCTATGAGGGTGGCCACAGGTGGGGGTTGTGCTTACAGCCCAACACCATGCAGAACGTTTAGCATTTGCAAGAGATCCCGGGGCTCTCTGTCCTGGTCGTTGTGTCCTTGGGCAAGACACTTTACCCTACTTGCCTACTGGTGTTGGCCAGAGGGGCCGATGGCGCGATATGGCAGCCTGCCCCAGGGCAGCTGTGGCTACAACCGTAGCTTGCCTCCACCAGTGTGTGAATGTGAGAGTGAATGAATAGTGGCATTGTAAAGCGCTTTGGGTGCCTTGAAAAGCGCTGTATAAATCCAATCCATTATTATTATTATCCACCAATGCAACGTTGCACCACAGACTGTCCAGGAGTTGGCAGATGCTTTAGTTCAGGTCTGGGAGAAGATCCCTCAGAAGACCATCCGCCACACATCAGGAACAAGCATTGTAGGGAGGTCATACAGGAGCCCACACACTACTGAGCCTCACTTGTTTTAAGGACATTACATCAAAGTTGGATCAGCCTGTAGTGTGTTTTTCCACTTTCATGGGTTGCTAAATTTGATTTCCATTGATTATTTTTCTGTGATTTTGTTGTCAGCACATTAAACTATGTAAAGAACAAAGTATTTAATAAGAATATTTAATTCATTTAGATCTAGGATGTCTTATTTTGTGTTCCCTTAATTCTTTTGATCAGAAACACTAGAAAAGCTAAATTAACCAACTGTGATTTGTACCAACACATGGACGGGGAAAATGTTATAAAGGCTTCATGATATAAAAGGGATAAAACCTCATGATCTTTACTAGTTGCACAAACATGCACATGTAAGGTTGAACCTGCTGGGTCTTATTTACCTTCCACTTTAGGGCCAACATGTTTCTTGCTTTTAAAAATTCAGATCAGATGCTCTTCTGACGTAATGACACCAGCTTTGTCACTGTCGCGTGAAATAATTTGTCGAGAACAAAGAATTTGCTTTAACAACTAATTCAACCACAGAATGCAGATTTCTATTGATGTAGAATTCTTGTGAAATTTGACTTATTAATTTAAAAAACCAAAAAACCCCAAACAATATTGGTGAAACATGTGACATCTATTGATGTTAAAGAGCAAATTGCTGACTCATTTAGAAATAATGATGGGGCATGGGGGATTCATCACTGTGAAAACTGTGTGGGTAAATAGGTTACAAGGTTTAACAGTATGTTACTCATTGTAAATTTCAGTGAATTTGAAGATTTAATAATTTATTGTATATCAGATTAAAAGATTCAGAGAATCTAGTCAAATCTAGTTGGGTTCAGCAGGGCTGAGTCACGTCATTTTCATACTCATCAAACCCTTTAGTGGCGCCATGTGCCCCGTGAAGGGGAACAGGGGCACCAACTTCCCAGAAGAGACCACCCCCATCAAGGGTTTCATCACAGGAAGCAGAGTGCTCAGGTTTCTCAAGGTTTCAGCCCTGTCTGCTGGGCACTGAAACCTTGAGGTCGTCTCCCAGGTCAAAATCTGAACTGCAGATGGGCGTTGTTAATGCCATGTTGAACAGACGTCGTGTCAGACCTTTTCTTGAAAGTGAGAAATATAAATCAGATTATGGGGGTGTGTTCACAGATAATGAGTATTGGAAGTGATGCTATTTAATTTCTTTTTTCTTTTAATTGTTTGAAGGTTCAATAAACAATCTGATTAAAAAACAACAACAACAAATATATCTAGCTATTATTTAATGGATCATTCTTTACAGTGCTAATACTGATTTTGACACAGAGATTTCTTCAGATTTTAGGAATCTTTGGATGTTAAAGAACATTGTTCTGAAATTGTTCCAAAATTTATAGACGCAGTTTTTTTTCAGATTACTGAACCTTTGCGAATCTTTACTTCTGAGAAACTCTGACACTCCAAAATCCTCTTTTTACACCCAATCATCTTAATGATTTGTTACATCTTAAATTTCCAACCTTTTATTGAGTTGCTGCCATCAAGTTCACAATGATTTTCTCGGTTAAAACATTTCAAGTTTTCTTTGTTCCACTGTGGATAAAATGCGAGTTTGAGATTCTGTTTTTATTTACATTTTAGATAGCGTCTTCATTGATTGATTCATGAGCTTGCTGCTCAGTTTTCTTTGTTACTTCCCCTTCCCACGCTCTGAAATTCAGCTCATTCAAAATTTCATGTCAAATAATCTACCTGCCCATGTTCTCCGAGCCAACCAACCCCTAATCCTTGCTCTTTCATCTATGTTCTGTCGCTCTCCCTTTCAGGCAGTGTGTTGTGCAGCTCTCCCATGTCTCCACCTCTTTCAGGTTGTCTGTTCAAAAATCTCCATTTACTATCTGCTTACTTTGCTCTACCACCACCAAAAGCATCTAGACTCTGGGGTTCAGTCACCACCGCCTACCTTCACCTGGGACTTTGCTCAATGACGTCACTTGTCATCTGAGTGTTGCTACCAAGAAAACGTGCAGTGGTGTGTATAATACTGAGGTCTGTGTTCCCATGCTTCTTCTTTTGTTCACACCAAGGGAGAACAAAATAAATTTAACTCACATCCTGCATATATGTAGACACAGTTGACTTGTCCAAATGATTGGCAGCTTCACTGCCTGGATGTATGTCTGACCATTCATAAGTTATGAATGCTCATGCCTCCGGGTTTGGGAATAACCAATTATGGTGTAAAACACTATGATGACACCTGCAGTGTTTCAGCGGCTGACATGGTGGGTCTTCTTTGGAGCCAGAAGTTACCATATTTTCCTGAATAGGCTAGTTTGTTTCGCATGCTGCATTTATAAACTGTACCGTTGCAACGCACTACTGTACATATATATGTAAGAAAATAAAGTTACGTACATACTGGAAGTAATTTTCAGTGAAGTGGCTAGCAGAGACCACAGAAAGTAATAACTGTGGGTGTCAGGAAGTAGGCGGGACCCAAGAGGAACTTTTTTCAACTTGCAGGCAAACCAGTGAAAGTGTACATTAGGGGTGAACCTGTAATGTATAGTAAGTACATTACAGGTTCACCTTGGCAACCGGAACCAGGAATGCCCACTAGCAATCAACTGTCATCTTCAAAGCGATGAGTGAATTGCTTCCAGTGTGGGCGCAGCCTAATAAAACTAAAATTTCACCCACCACATCTGATGTACAAAGTCTGTGGAAGTCCAAAATGGTTTCTGCATTAGGCTATAAATATGCTTTTCAAAGCTCTTAATTTGGGCACGTTAACATTGGTGTCTGACTGATTTGCTTTTAGAGACCGCCTCTAGTGGCCATTAGTGGCCATTTTATAGCTTTCACATGGGCTTGATCTTCCAGTTTGGGAATCTTCTGCTGTGACTTTTGACTGACTGAGGTTTCCAACCACACAGCCTGAGTCTAAGTGCTCAGTTATGGTGATATGATTGCAGCTCTGTACCATTTACAGCAAATCTTAGGGAGCAGGTCTTCTCCTGAATGATGGGTGTCGCCACACAAAATCTCTTTTTACATAAAGTTTCAACTTGCAACAACCCCTCTGTGCACTCTGTGAATCTTTGAGCTTTAAAACACAATCATACGCCCATGTCTTCAGCCTGGCTGCACTGGCACAATGCGTGACGTTACAAAAATGAGACGCAAACAGTCGGCCAAAGCGGCGGCTTGCGCCAATGGCTGTGACGTCACTTTTGTCGCACACTGCTGATCACCAGGGCAAAAACATCAGATGTAATGGACCCATAAGTAGTGCTCTTGTACTGCACAGGCCATGTGACATTTCTTGAGGTGCAGTGCTCTTAAACTGTTCTGGAAACTACACTTTTCATTTTTTATGTGTTTCACAGCTTTTGAATTTCAAATATTGAGCAAAAACCCTTAATTTAGTTTCTGTTTCGATAGAATCATCACAGTTTTAAATACTAACCTTTAACATAAAAATTGGCTGTATGCTAACTGGTGGCAAACCCTCTGAAAACCCTCAGTCTGGAAATCTTTTTGCTCAAACAGTGCAAAGTTTTTAGGGTAACAGTATGATCTGGAAAAAAATTTCAGGGAATCTTTTGATGTGGAGAATTAGTTCCTATAAGTAAAACAAAAAAAAAGCAGAGAGGTGTGCAATATTTAAAGCAGTTTGTGGAATTGATTCATAACCAGTGTTGGTCTTTCCACTTCGCACACTTCCTCTAAACCAGCTAATTTTAGATGCATGCCTTTTGATTGGGGGAAACCTCTACTCCACAAACGTCGTCTGTCGGGCCTTTGTACAAAAATTTCCCTGTGGCGCTACATATGTCAAAGACTTTGGGCACGCAGGCCAACACGGGATGACGTCATCGGAGGACAGAAGTGCCATCAGATCATATCAGCTGTACATCTGCCGAGGCCTCTCATACATATCCCACATATGACAGGAAAACAGAGGCGCTCTGGTTGCCCACGTGGAAACCTGTCTTTCGTTGACACACAGAGAGAAGAGAAAGTTATTCTTCATTTATAGTTTCTTTTGTAGTAGCTTAGAAAAGAACTGCAAGCAGATGAGGTAATAGTGAAGGCGTTAAATATCACCTTCACAAAATTTTATGGTTTGTCCCTTCAATTCTACAGAAGATTAGGATCTGCTTTCCCCTTAACACCTAAATGTGAAATTGGTTTCAATTCAATGTTATAGACACTTTCTCTCTTTCAACACACAGTTATTTCTTTTGTACAAAGCCTCTTTAGAAAAAAATGGCAAAAAGGGAAACATACAAAGCACCTCACTTCCTAAATATGTAATCTGCAAGGGGGGGGGGGGGGGGGGGTAAAACTGAAAACGAGACAGAAGAAGTGAGGACTGCTTTGAAACGCATAAATTTCCAGTATGTAAAGGGGGTGGTCCCTTTTGCGCTTCTCTGTTTCTCCCCCGCCTCCACGTGTACTTTCAGTCTTTTCCCTTCAACTAATACATCATCACTCTATCTTCTGTTTCCTTTTTGACACGCTCAAAGGAATGATGATTTATGTGTGACAAGAGTTTGTTACACCAAACAAGAACGGGTTGCATGAAGCAACAGACCAGCTCCGCGCGGTGCTGTTGTCATTGTTGGAGTAGTGGCAGAGTGGCAGTCAGAAAGAATGGGGCGGCTCCTGCCTTCTCAGAAATATTGCTTCTCAGTATGACTTCTTTACTGGGTTACCACAAGCCAACGTTAGAAGCAATAGCATTATGGGACAGCGCCACCTTAGATATGTAATGAGGATCTTACACACAGGATCAGTCATTTAGTGGAAAAAGGTCTCGTTCAAAATCCCCACCAGTGACACTCCCATAACTGACAAAACAGAAAACACTGTCATTTCAGCTGTGCACAGTCATAACGATCACTGATGCTGCTGGCATTTGGTAAGAAATGGATCTTCAATAAATGTATGAGTAAAGGTGCAAATTCAAAAACAGTGTGAGTGCATGAGACTTCTGTGACAGCCACAAAATGTATGAAAATGTCATAAGAAGTATCTTACACCCCTCCCCAAAGGAAACTGAATTTTTCCGGGACATTGTTCATTGACTAAGCAGTGGGAATTGGGATTCAGATGTAGGCAAGTATACATCATGCAGTCTGTCCCATTTCAGCCATCAAATGCTCTGATAAACTCCCATCAGATAATGTCTCTCTATCACAAAGCTGGTCTTACCTGCTCCATTTTTAGATGTTAGACTCAGTGTTGGGAAGGTTACTTTTAAAATGTATTCCACTACAGAATACAGAATACATGCCCCAAAATGTATTTTGTAACGTATTCTGTTACGTTACTCTCATTGAGTAACGTATTCTGAATACTTTGGATTACTTAATATATTATCATGCTGTTTACAACTACATGAATGTGATTTATTACTATTACTGAAGGTCTGCGGCTCCGAACTGTAGTTTTCCACTCTCCTTTTTCTCCCTCCTCGCGCTCACAGACACATAACGGGTATGGCAGTCCATTCTCCCTGCAGCATGGACTACACTGCCCATGTGGCTATGCCTGTAGCATTCTGCCTATCCGGTCTTTAAGTGATGACGTGACGAATCCTGCTTCCGTGCCTAAAGTAGTCCGTGTTTAATATGGGTTTTGTGTTGTTAACATGTTAAATGTTTAAAAAGCTCCTAAAAACAGTCAGTGATCACTGTTGACCTCCCTTGGCTTTTATTACTACTAATCATTTTAAAGCTCAGTTTTTAAAACCTTATGAGCTACAGCCCAGCCCATGCAGCAGTATATGAATGACTAACCCTATTCATCCTTGTGGATGAATTATCTCAGTTGTTCTCCTGGCTGAAGTTTGGTCTGTTTACAGCAACCTGCAATGAGATTACATTTGTTCCTGACCACCGAGAATCCTCACGTTGACTTTTATCAAGTGGAAAAAAGTTAGCGTGTTTATATTATGCTCACATAGCTGTAGCTAGCGGTCACGTAGCACATCGTTATATACCAGCTAGCCAAACTTCAGTAACCCTACAAACGTCACTGCTGTCTAGTTTTCTGTCTTCATTTATGTTGGAAGTGATAGCAGAGCTGTACGTTTGAATTTGTTTCCAAAATCCCTCAGTCAGGACATGCTATATTGTATTTAGGTGGAAGCTAGCGAGCTAACTTGCTGCTAACTTCTAACTCCGTTAAATGTCATAAATTCCGTTTCGTTTTCATGGATGCCTGGATGTTAAACTCAATTGTTACACCCAGTAGAGCAGAACGCTGATCATTTTATTACAGATGAAAGACTTTAGATAGTTTTTCAACTCTCAGTGATGCCACAGTGATCATTTGATTTATGGACCTGCAGCGGAGTTTGAGCCCAGACACGGCTAGTGACGTCAGACTTAAAGACCTTAGCTTAGCACAACAACAACAACAACAACAACAACAACAAAAAGGCGCTCTCTCACCCAGGAAACACACAGTTGCAGAGAGAGCAGCGTAACCCTGTAACCATGACAACCGTAACGCTGCCGCCTGGAACAACAGAACCCAAACAATCCTGACCTGCGACAATATGAAACAGGAAAATACCGCCGTGTAATCCATTTATTTCAACAAAGTAACTGTATTCTAAATACCACATTTTTAAACGGTAACTGTAACGGAATACAGTTACTCATATTTTGTATTTTAAATACGTAATGGCGGTGCATGTATTCCGTTACTCCCCAACACTGACAACACTGATCGAGAACAAATCTGACAATTCTGACTCTCCCCTTGGCTGTAATGTCTGCGACAGAGTCCAGTTAATCATCTTTGTGTGTGGGATAGCAAAAGAGTTTGAGATATGAAAGAGCTGGCAGCAATGCACTCAGTGAAAGGGACAACAGAAAGTGATTGTTCACACTGGTACCTGCATTCTTGGATAGACTGGAGCTGAAATAGGACAGGTGTTACAACTTACGGCTGCCCAAATCTGATTGTGTTGTACACCAGCAGGTGTAAGTCTGTGCTAAAAATGAACCATAATGTTGAAGATGTAACTAAAACAGTTAACGTCCAAGAATGTTGGTGTTTTTACCATGCTTACGTCATGTTTCCACTGCCTAATTATAGCATGTAATTTCACCAGTGGCAGTTTATAAAGAGATAAAAAGAAACAGAACTGAGTTCATCTTATTGGTGTGGCCATGGCAGTCCCATTTTCTCATGTTGTCCCTTGGGAAAATTAATTTTCAACGTCTCCTGTAGTGACAGCATGAAGTCAACATTTAGGGGTTTTTTTTTTTTTTTTTAGTAACTTACATCAGGGCCCCAGTGATGAAATCAAAAGGCCGCCAGCACTGGGAAATGTAAAATTCATGGTTCACAGATGATGAATGGTGATTTCTTTTCTTTTTTTTTGCCTTTTCCCTACCATTCCACTCAGTTGATGATTGTGATCTTAAGGGAAGTTCCACCACAGTTATTGAAAGGATTCCTTTAAACTTGTTTTCATGAGTTCCTTTTAGGTAAATTTTAAAGATCATATGACTTCTTTTTCTGTTTTTCTTTCCTTTCTTTTTCTTTTTTTAAAGCGTCACTTGTGAAGTAACTGGCAGCTGTTAGCATGCTAACATAATGAACAGAGCTGCTTGTCAGTCTATTAGCATACAGTTAGCTCTTTAGCACTGTACACTGCCCCTAGCACAAAGTATAGACACTCTGAAAAAGTGAGTAAAGTTACCTCAAACCAGACATAAAGAGCCCTAAAAAAGGTATTCGAGAACATGAAATAAATAATTATTGGTTTTTACCCCAACTGCTATCAGCTTCAGTTTAATTTTTCTAGGAAAAAAAAATCACCAATTATTTCGGTGTCCTTATTCAACCTCTTCAGGTTTGTGACTCAAATATGTATTTAAATTTAGACTGAAGAAGGTAAAACTGCCATCATGCTTGTGTTAGCCTTTACTGCTATCCTCACAGTGCACATAATAATAAGTAAATGCTTGAAATCCTAAAAAAAAAAAAATATATCGACACATATTCATCCAATGTAGGCAGCATTTACATAACAGATAAATGGCAACTTTCAGAAAAGTATTATGTGATTCTCTTGTCTTTTAATAGTCATACTCATAGCAAAGGGGATTTTACATGAGTCATGCATACCTATAAAAGTCAAGAATACCCACTAGTTGGTTTACACTTACACAAGAGCAAACAAGCGAGTCAGACAGAGGGGAGGAAAGGAAACTGAGGAGAGCGAAGAGCTAAGCGAGGAAGGACAAAGAGAGAAACTGAGAGAGAGAGAGAGAGAGAGAGAGACCGGTTGCTGAGGAAGTGTTTTGTCATTGCTGAGACAGGTCAGTAGCTTCATAACTACCACTATAACAAACACACACACACAAACTTACACTTGCTTCCTGTTAACCAAGATTAGTATCTTGATTCTTAACCAAAGTCAACATAACAGCACCTGCTACATCCTGTTGCTGCTCGCGGTGTCTCTGGGGAGTTACGGCAGATACATAACTTTACTTCCAGCTGTGCCACACCTGGTCTTTTAAAGCCCAGTTAAGGTACAGACAAAGAATTTAGAGGGTCACACACATGAGTTTATGACATTTAGTTCAATTTAACTGAATGTCAAACTTAAGAGGGGAAAAGAGCTCAGTGTTGAGGGCAGTGATCAGTTTATATGTTTGATTTCCAACTAATGGAGTAAGAATAATCAGAATTGAACAATCAGCACAGTCCTTCTGCCTTAAAGCCTCATTTTGAAGTATTTTTTAATTATGAGAGAGAATGAGAAAGAACGTAAAGCAGATCGTCTTAAATCTTTAAAATTTGCAGCTAAAATCGAGATTTCCACAAAGTCACAGTGTTGTGCCGCTTTGTAGCTTCTGTAGTGAAGGAAACATTGCGGCTGGAGTGTATAAATGCTCTCTAATCAGACTGTCTGTCACCCCCTGCAGGACACCTTCAACACTGCCGACATTGAGGTAAGCATGGGAGTAAAGCACGGGAGCCTTCAAGCATGGTCCCAGGTTGAGGTTAATGCTAATCGTGATAGGGGTTGTTCTTATTAACAGACACCTAACATGTTAGCATTAGCTTCACTTTGGGAGATCTCACAGGACAAAAAAAGCTGAAGGCCACTGCTACGACGAAAAAGAGGAGTCATCATGACACTGAGGAATATGACGCATCTGCAGGCACAGAGCGAAGCTGCAGGGGAATAACCGTTCAGTCAAGCACATGCTCTTTGTCACTGGCTGTAATTTAAGCTGTCTAGATGGTTATAACTCCAGGGTTGTCAGTTTGGTGCCCGTTGGGAGCATTTTGTGCAGCGGTGCAGCGACACCTGCAAGGAAATATGAAATAGCTGCAGTTCCTGTTGTATTACATATGAAGTAGTGCAGAAAGAAAAAGACCAAATTCTCTAATCACAATTCTCTGTTTTTGCATCTGGCTCATCGAATCTTTGAGGAACCCACAATTTCTTTAAATTCTGCCTTGGCACAACGTTACATCTGAGTTTAAAGAGTCAGTGCTCTTCTCTGCTTCTCTGACTTTTAGCCTAACACCTTAATGTTTCCAGTGAGTCCTGTTGAGCTCTCCACAAAACTACCAACTAAAAGAATAATTTCCACCTTACTACTTTGCTGTTACAGTGTATTTACAGGTGCATGGATGCAGTAAAAAGTGGAAAAAGTACAATTTTAAAATGTGAGCATTACAGATGAATCAGCTCTGCTAGAGATGACAGCGGTTAAAGAGAAAGAGGAAGCCAGTTTCTCATCAAGCAAACTAAACGGTTAAAGGTTCAATTTTATATTTCTGTTGATTTCACAGATCAGCTGAGAAATCCCGAAAATTTTGCTAACACGGACTGTAAATAGCTTAAGCTGTGTTGTGTATTTACTCTAAGTTGCATGACAAGAAAATAAAACCAATTACAAAGCATGTGAGACTTGTGTGCCTTAAATTTGTTTCAGGAAAAGGAAAAGTTGGACTTGTATGAATTGAATGTTTACATGAGAGAGAGAAAAAACATTTCAGAGTCTGCTTTCTCATGTTGAGGCTTAAATGAATTATAAATATGAAAGATGCTGCCTGTACTTTGAACACTTACAGCCCAGTCATGTCCCGACAGAGATGCAGACATCTCTGGGCAGTTCAGCCGTCACTTGTGGCGCTTCATAGCTGTGACAGAAGTCCTGTGTAATCTTTGTCATTAGCGCGGGCTCTCTTGAAAATCAGAGGATTAGAGTCTCGGGTGCAGAACGTACAGATGACTTTAAAGAAGATCCACCATGTGCACGATTTCTTGTACTCATTTGCATGAGGTTCTGTAGAAATACATCTGTTTTAGCAGTTCGTGGTCATCTTTATGTCCTGACCTCATTAAAGTCTGCGCGTCCTGGATACAGCAGGTTCATTCGAGGTGATAGTGTGAGTCACAGCTTTCACTCCTTTACCCTTTCTACTCGTCACCACATCAGTGTTTCCCCTGAACCGCAACGTTCATGATCCTTCAAACCAGTACTTTCTTGTCCTGAGGTTCATTCTGCAAATAGTCCACTGAGAAGAATAGAAACTTGATTGTAGGATAAATGTCATTCTCTCGGTAGGACTTGCATAACTGACTTTTTTTTTGTTAAAGAAAGAGAAAAACTCCCCGATTTGTGTGTGGATGTTAGGAAGGGCGGTGGCTGAGATCTTCTCTGCTGGTGCTAAAGGGCTTTACCATTAATGTGCCGACCAAGCCGGAGTTTCACTTCTGCCGCACCACAGTCCACATGCTCGCAGAGATGTGGACATCAACAGCCAGTCATCAACAATTATGCTGCAATGCCATGTTAGACACACGGAAAGACTCGATGACAAGTTAAGAATGACACATTTTGCTTTTCATCCTAACTTCTAATTGCCTGAGAGGTCTCCGGCTGGCTGCCCTCTTTGTTTAACGTGGTCACAGGTTCAAACACTCACAGGTCAGATGAAACCGACCGCTAAGTCTCTCTGAGTGCAGAGATGTCTTCAACTATGAACTCAGAGCAAGGCAACAAGTAAAACACACAAACAGAACGGGGTTTTTCCTGCCTCAGAACAGCTTCTGCTCTACATATGGTTAATTATAATGGTAATAAGAAGGCGTCTCTGTTAACTTAGTTAAAAGGAGTTTATGCGTTATCCTGGTATTTTCGGCCTTTTTCTAAACAAAATAAATTGTTTTAAACTTGAGTAAATTAAAGCCCACTGTAAAAAAAAGTACAGGTTGAAGAATATTTATGTCACAGTCCTGGTAATTTTCCTTTGGCAAAAGGCCAAAACCCTCTTTGATGTGTGTGTTTAGATAAGTCAATAACGATGTCTGGTTTAGCAGACTTGGAGAAGCTCTGAGGTTAAACGAATACATTTCAGGTAAGAATAGATCATCACTGAAACAATTTGGTCATCAAAAACAGTCATTAGTTTGGTCCACTCTGTGGATTTCCCTCATTTGCATCACTTCTCGCTCGCTGCAGAGCACTGTGGCCGTCTGTGTGTTAACTTTTCATTAAGATGTGCAACACTGTTCCCCTAGAACAACTGTTCTATAGAACCGGGTGTATTTCTATTTCTTTCTCCAGGACTGCACCGAACGAGCAGCCCAACAACAAGAAAATAATTTGAGCGCTTCCATTTTTTCTTTGAAGCTTTTGTTAAAAAAATAGATATGGAGTAGTGCAAATTGCACAAATAAATAATATGTACACTATAAATCTAAGAAACACAGCTGCATGAAGATATAATACAAACATATGTTTGTCATGCAGATGTGACCGTGAGAAGTGGCAAAAGATGCAGATCTGTGAAGATTCTGAGATCAAAAGCAGTCGTCTACATACACAATGTTACAACATTAGGATAATCACAAGAAGTCATAGCCTGTGCCTCAAACACAAAACACACATTTTATAACATGCAACAGAAGAAACACGCCACACACTTACCATCAGACACTGAGTTTTAACGGACCAATGATTTTTCTTTCTTCTTTTTGCTTTCCAGAGACTTTTTCCTCTCAGTGTTCATAGCAAACAATGCCAGGTTATCACTGCTGTTTCTAGAGGACTAAGGACACAAGACAAACTGCACTAGGGCTTATTGGTGTGACAGGATGTGTCACAAATATTCACACCAGTTTTTACAAGCCTACAAAAAAGCATCTTCTGCTCCCGTCCTCTGAGGCTTCCTAAGGGACAGGAGCTCATGAGAGCTGGTGATGGACCCTCATTTAGTCTAGTGGAGCTCTACAAACACATTAAGTCTGTATAAGTAGGTTCCTAAAGCTAAGAACCCAACAATCATTCTGTGACTGACTGACAGGAAGCACACATCATGTCACAAGATCAACACAAGCTACGCTCCCTGGCCAATCAACAGTATGATAATCTAATTAATTAATTAATTAAACAGCGTTTATTATTATTATTATTATTATTATTATTATTATTATTATTATTATTATTATTATTATTATTATTATTATTATTATAGAATATTAATGTATCCATCTGCTAATTATTATTACCATTATAATTAATATGCTACCCCAGATTCCTCATGGCCTGTGACGTAAACACATAGCAGGCCACAGAAGGTGGAGTAAAAAAATTAAATTAAAATATTAAAATAAAATGTAAAAAAGCTTTAATTAAATGTAGATCTCCTGAAATAGTGACAAATAGTCAATCATACAAGACACAAATATGTTTCTAAAAAAAACTAACGCTACACACTAAACGCTACAGGTGACGTCCTTATAATATACAAATCAGTTCCAAACCGTTTTACAGCTGGTTTAGACCCTTAATATTTCCCAAACCCACTTTCGAGAAGAAGAAGAAGAAAAAACAGATAAAGATCTGTGGTTACTATGAAACTTCTAGCTTCTGAGAAAAGTAAGCGCAATCATTTCTGGATTTTTTATTATTATTATTTAATCGTCTGGAAAACAGCCAGACTTGGATTTCCCCCAAATGTGTTGAACACGCTTTTAAAAATGCGCTTGTTTTATGGCTCGTGCATGTAACGCAATGTACAGTATGTTAATGTGAAAAAAAATAAATAAATAAAAATTCACCAATCGATGTGCCCACCAGCCCCGGCTTTCTCTTACGCACGAGCCCGTATGGGCGGACTGGTCAGCTGATGGCTTTAAACGCTGCACACTCTCTCTGTCCTCAATACACGGATCTCGTCACACGAATAATTTTCCAGCCAATTACGCACAATGTGGAACATTTCAAACAGCCGCAGGAGGAAAACTCGCAACTTGGTGGGATTTCATTCGGGAACGTGTCCTTTGCGCGCACCTGGAGCAACCGGAGACATGCAGGGACAGCAAATTGTAGCCGGTTTATGATACCGAGCCTCCGTGTAGCCAGTCTCCGATTTCTTCCTGGGATGGGGAGCAGCGCATGGAGCTGCGGTGCCCTGTTCCTGCTGGCCATCGTTTGCTCATGCCGTGCCATCACTCTGGAGTCTATCCACTGGAGCAGCTCCAATGCCAAGTAAGTGGAGGAATCAGTTTTGCGATCAATACAACTTTCTGCTGTGGACTGACAGAAATCTGCTCAGTGACATTTTCCAGAAGTGATTTATAATGACTGAGAAGTAACTGATAACACAGAAGCACCGAACACTGCCAGGCTCCAGCTCTTCTCCTGTGCCAATTGAAACTAAACAGAATGATTTGTATTAATTAATGACTTTTTATCTTCGCCATGTTATTAGCTGGTGATGAAACCAATGCATTTCTGCATGTGCTCTTCAGATATTTACATAACACAAAAAAATCCCCTGAAGCGATGGAATTGGGGAGCTTTAAAAAAATAGCTCCAGGGATTACTGTAGACTAATATTCTGTTGATCCAGTTCATGATTGATCACCTAATCTTTTTTCCTTTATGACTGCGCTGTTTGTTTTTGGTTTGTTCCTCAGTCTAAACAAGCAACTGGTCTGATGTGAACAAATGAAAACCTGCAAGATCTTGTCGAAACGCTCTTATCACTGAAGTTAAAATGTGGCCACTTTATTATCCATCAAGTTCAAGCTGAGAATTGCATAAAGTGAAGATGCTCCAGTCTCTGCCGGTTTAAGAGGATTTTTATGTTTTTTTTTTTTTTTAAAGTGTTGTGTTTCTCTCTTTTATCACAGGTTTACTCCAGGTCAGGGTCTCATTCTGTATCCACAGATAGGGGACAAGATGGACATTGTGTGCCCCAGGGCAGATGCTTCCTCTGGGGGAAAGGAGGAGTTCTACAGAGTCTTCCTGGTCTCGCGAAGTCAGCTGGAGAGCTGCACCATTGACCAGACTGACACGCCTCTGCTGAACTGCGACAAACCAAACCGTGATGTAAAGTTCACGTTCAAGTTTCAGGAATTCAGCCCCAACTTGTGGGGTCTGGAGTTCCTCAAGGGGAAGGACTATTACATAACCTGTGAGTGTTTTTTTGTGTCTGAAGCCATGGCTGCCAAACGTGTGGCACACGTTCTAATTAAACTCAGTATGATGGGGAAAAGCAGCTGGTTCCTACAGGTGGAACAGCCTTTAAATCCAGGCTAGAAGCTGATTCCTTTTTCCTTCCCCTGCCCTCTCTCCTTCTCTCTCTCTGGGTAAAGAGGACACCATCATCCTTGGCTCCCTCTCAATTTGTCAGTTTGCGTGAGAATCAAAGTAAAAAAAAACAAAACCCGCACACACACAAAAAAACGTGGCCTCGTTATTGGACTGCCGTCGGTTAAACCAGCATCTTAAGAGGCAAGTGATGCATGAGATAGAGAGCAAATCTGACCATGTAGCCTCACCCACCTCGCCACGCTCTGACAGCACACTTCGCTCTGGCAGGCCTGTGTGATTCCAAGGGCTTACATGCCCCAAATCACAGAAGGCTTTTACAGCATCAGGCAGATTTGATGGGAGCTTACATGGCAACGTGGCTTGTAGCCTGCGAGATGTTGTTATCTGACCTAAATGCTGCTAACAAGTATGTGTGTGAATGACAGGGGTGAGTGAGAGTTCCTGGTGTGTGTGTGTGTGTCTCATGTGAGTGTTGGTTATTGATTCAAAAGGATAGCTGCTAAAATATTCTCCATTCGTCTCATTTCCCGTGTTGCATTTTGAGATGCAATGCTTAGTCAGTTCACTGGTTAGTACATTCAGCAACATCACACTCAATTTCCAGTTTGCTGGCTTCACCTAACTGCAACTAATGCAACCATGCTGCAACAAATCCTCTCACTCTGTTCAGGTTTTCTTCAAGATGTTTTGGAGGTTAAGTATTTTGGGAGCAATTCAGCTTTTTTTTTTGTTTTTGTTTTTTTAAAGAATATACACTAAAAAAATAAGTATCTTTTTGGTTCAGCCCTCACAGCATTTTCTGTAGCTTCTGTGGTGTTTTCACATGTGTGATTATCTGCTGTTTATAACATCACAGCTTGTGCTATGTGTGGCATTTTGTTGCATAAGTGATGCAACTTTTGGCAACTGACCCAACTTGTCTGCAAAGGAGTCGTCGCGTAATTATGCATTCCCTGATAATCGTTTATGATTTACACGAAACTTGGGGAAGGGAAGAAAAAAGTGTTTAATTTTTGCCTCCTCCCTGTGTTTATCAGCCACCTCCACGGGCTTCCTGCAGGGTCTGGATAACACTAATGGAGGGGTGTGCAGGACCAAATCCATGAAGCTGGTGCTGAGAGTCGGCCAGAGTAAGAGCTTTGCTTTCACGTGTCTGTGCCGGCGCATGTGTGGATGACATGAACACACACACAAACATATACATACACATGTAGTTATCTGACAGATAGAACCAGCTGTTTATTTCAGGTCATATTTAAAGCAATAATATCATCTCCAGACTTGAATTACTGAGTGGTCACATAATCCTGTGATCATCCATCAATTCTCTTGAAGAGAGATTTCTGTCATGAATTATTCCAAATCCTTAATTTAAGCCAGCACTAGCAGCTTAAAGCCGGTATTATCATGCATGTGATCATTTGAGACTGCCGTGGTATTTATTTTATTTATTTTTTGTCATATTAACATCACAATAACTGGTTTAATTTGAGGATGCATCATTCTTTAAAACACAACAGGCACACAGGTGTACGCTACCTGTCGACACACTATTTATCAATTTTCAAGCCATACTCTCTAAATGAAGAAACTAGTGTTTATAGTGTGCTTGTTTGCTTCTTTAACTCCACATAATCACAGAAACATGACAGCTGCTGTTTCTGTGTGTTTTTCCAGAAACTTTAAAAGCTAAATAAATGAAAGGCCTAAAAAATAAATATTATTTTTTTGACCTCTGAAATGTGAAGTGGTATCTACATAAATAATTCAGGAGTTTGAGTTGGAGATGAAAAAAAAAAAAAAAAAAAAATCAGCATTTCGTGCATTTCTCCACTGATCATAACTGGAAATATGGGGCTGTTCTCCCGCTGTGTTTACTGGTGTAAACACATCTTTTTTTTACAGCGACAGCAAATATTAATAAGTTCAATTTTTAGGTGTTATCGAGTTTTAATTTCTGCATATATTAAAAGTCACGACGAGTCGTTGGAAGCGTCAGATTTTGAGTTATACGTTGTGCTTTTTAAATTGAACGTTTAATCGTGTTGTCATATTTTTTACGTTCACAGTAAATGTGCTGGCAGGAAATTTGAACATCAGTGATGAATGAATGAGACACTGAAGTGAAGCTTTAATGACTGCTGTTCAAACTAAGCTAACTAACACTCAAATGTGCATGTAGTCCCAGTTAAGGTATAACATTTCATTTTTACTTTAGTATTTATTTTTATGTTTGAGCAAAGATCATAATATTTCTTTCCTGTATTTAGACGTTAAACTGTCACTTTTTTATGTTGGTATGTGGAAGCTTCTTTCTGCCACTTAATAAAAAATAAACTTTTAAAAAACTTCAACGTACCAACTCAAACATCTGAGAAAAACCTTGAAATTTCAAGTTACAGAGTTAAACTTTTGAGATGAGAACTAAAATGTTTGACTTTAGGATGTTCTTTTTTTTCCAAATGTTTTTTCCCCCAGTGGCAGAAACAAGCTTCCATACTTTTATGTTTGTTGTTAAACCCAGTTCATTTGAAGGCTTGCACATTATCCCATAAATTGCCAAATTTAAAATTAAGAACTACACTTTTTGAAGGCTGAGAAACCTGAGAGGTTATTGGTGAAAGACTAGTTTAGTTCCTTTTTAATAATATAAATTACTAATAAAGCAATGCAGATATTAAGAAAGAGTCCTTTATAAACCTTTTTCACACTATTTTAAGAAGAAAAAGTAGACAAATCCTTGTTGCTATTGACCATGATGAAAGGTTTGCTCTAAACACGGAGCCCTGAATAATGTGATGTGTAACAAAGAAAAATGTGTGCTTTGTAATCTGACAAAGGCAGTCCACATTCAAGGTTGCCTATCATTACTACCAATGGTGAAACGAAATGGATTTATTAAGTATTGCTCAGCCTGATATCTACTTCTGTTTTTTTCTTCCTCTTTAGTAGATGATCCACTTTATCTCCAGTCCATTAATGACTTCAGCATCTCTGAAGTTTATTTAATTAATGCTAAAAGTGTAATTTAATGTAAGATGTAACCAATGCAAACTGAGCTGTGTGATGGCGTTATCTCCTTTCCTTTCACAAAGAGTTGGTTCTGGGTAGGCTTAAAGACAAAACCAGGTGACTATGGCGATCATTCATGGGGAGTTTATGAGAAAACTAAGATAGAAAGATCTCATTGTTATGGTTTCCTGGGACGACACTGAAGTGTTTTAATTCTCTGAGTAATGAAGAGTAAATCAGGAGGAACCCTGATTGAAGTTTAAAGCAGAAGTAGGACTTTTTAACAGTGCTTTGTTTTTTAGAGGAAAGAAAGGTGTAGGTTCAGATCCGCTGTCTCTTGTTGCCTCTCGCAACTCTTAACAGCTGGGATTGGCTCCAGCGACCCTGACTTAGATAAGTGGAAGAGCGTGGAGCCAACATCCTAATAGTAACTTGTAAGGATGGCGGCCCCAATACATAAGTGGCTGAAACTTCTCAAAAGTATATTTAAGTACTTGATTGAATGGATTTAGTTACTTCTCACTGACAGAGAGTATCATAAAGGGAAATATAACCAATTAAAAACAAGACGGGGTTTCTTTTGATTACTTAATTGTTCTCATTTAATTCTATATTCTCAGACTTGATCACATTTCTAATGAACCACAGAGGAAAATCCGTAACTGTGAAACAGCTGGTCTTTTTCCAGAAAAGTCCCCCTGGAAAAACCAGAGGGAATTTTTTTTAAAATGGCTCCATCTGATAAATTAAGGGCAAACCTGTACCACCGACCCTTACAGTGTATTGATCTAGAGGCTCTGTAGCGTTGCTACTGTGGTTTGGGTCTCCCTCAGCACCTTTATCCTCCAAAAAAAGAGTTTTTGAAAAATCCTCCAGCAGAGTTTCACAGAAAAGCCAGAGCATTAAAGTTTTTCCGGCAACATCTTAGTAAGACACTTTAGGCTGTTTTTCTTCCTTTAATTTGTCACTCATATGTATATGTTATGTGTGAGTGGGTGGGGAAAAAAGGAGAACATGTTAGTGATGCTTTTCCTGTCAAGAAAAAAAAAAAAGAAAATCGCAGCTGTGACACAAAACCCAGCTTTCTGTGGTCTGGCTGCGTTGAGAAAAAAACAAGTTTCGCTCTTTGTCTTGTGATTCAATTTTATCTGAATGACTGTTGATCCGAAATCAATAAACAAATAGAAAGAAATTAGCTCTTTATTTAGATTCTGAATGAACCAATAAATCTCATTACAGTAACCTGGAAGGTGTGAGGTTTGCAGCTTATATCAGTCTGTGTGGTTTTTATTCCAGACTCTTCAGATCCACCTTCAACACTTCAGGAGTCCCCCACCAGATTCCCACCTACACGACCAAAGTCCAAGGCCAAGGACGCCTCCACGAAAGAAGAGGATATAAAAAGTAAAGCTGGTATGAAGACAAACCAAAAATACAGCCTGGGGAATCATGTACAGCAGTATCATGGGCATTTCTAGCACACAGGAGCAGACTGTGCAAGCCTTACCTTTACCTGCCCTTTCAGTTACCTTCCTTTTGTGCATTAATGTTGAGTTTCCCACACATATCAAAAGAACCCAATAATGTTCACAGATTTTTAATTAACCATTAAGTCTGTTTGCAATTTCTACCCCAGGACTCTTGTGTTCGCTTCAGCCCTCATGGGACAAAACTCTTCTGTAGGGCAGCTTCAGCAACACTGCTGAACAAATTGCAGTTTATTGAATACATTTTTATGCTCTCAGTAGTAAATAACTAACAATAAAACAACATTAGAAAGTGATTATAGTCTTTTTAGCTCATAAAAAAGCAAAATGAAGGCAACATTTAAACTACATATTGGCTCTTGATTGAAATATTTGAGTTGATTTGTGTAATTTGTTGTCGCTAACAACGATCGGTAGAAACCAAACTCATCAACCCTTAGAAGACTGGATTTGAAATTGTCTGAGCAGCCTTTTTATTCTGCTCTGACCCACTTCGTGATCATCGTGTGACTCCGCAGACGGACAGAAGAATAAAACAATGCTGCAAACTGTTCATCACAATGACATTTCACTGAGTCCTCCAGTTTGCACTCAAACCTCAAGTGATCATGAGTCTGTCGTGTGCCAAAAAAAGGGCCTGTGTTTTCTAACAGGGTGACACTTAAGATGAAGCATATTCTCTTGTGTCCAGCTTCAGCTGAGATTTTTCACGCTAACATGTGCTGATCAGGCCGTGCCGGGGCATTAAGTGAGTGAAGTTGTTTTTAAACCTTTGTGTCTCTTGCCCCTTAAATTTTCTTTTTCTATCTTCTGACAGATGTGGGCTCGGAGACAGGACTCTTCACGTGGGTTGTCTCTGGCTGTGTGGTCCTGCTCGTGGTCATCATAGTTCTGTTGGCTGTGTTGTGGAGGCACCGTCACCGTCGCTGCGTCCCAGATGGGCAGCAGTCCGCCTCCGTGTCCCTCAACACTTTGGGCGTGCCGAAACGGGACAGCATCAGCAGCGACAACAACGGCTCGGACCGCAGCGACGTCGTCTTTCCTCTGCGGGCTTCCGACAGCATGATCTGCCGTCACTTTGAGCGCGTGAGCAGTGACTACGGGCCCCCTGTGTACATAGTTCAGGAGATAATGCCCCAGAGTCCCACCAACATCTACTACAAAGTCTAATGCTTGCTGCTCTGATGACACTTCTCTGCTGATATGAGGGTAATCATGAATCTCAGTTACTGAGGACAATCTGAGAGCTGTGCGCGGTCCAAAAAAAAAAAAATACAGATAAAGAGCGAGAGCTCCTCAGTGAAGTGACAAGACAATCAGACAGCAAACTGGGGTCTTAACATATCATTGGTAGTTGTATCCAGTTTGTTTTTTGTCAGATATGCTTGGAAATGGGGGAGGGATGTATTTATAAGAAATTCTTTATTACTGCCACCAACACGTGGCAGCTTTAGATGTACAGTAAATGTGTATTTAATATTAATTTATTGATGAATTGGTTTAAGGAAAAGTGGGGAAAAAGCTTAAAAACTGCACTGCAGAGCATTAAATTCATGAGCACTTTGAGGTTTTTCACAGCCGAGATGTGTTGACTTTGTTTGAACCGAAATGAAAGTCATGATTTTGTGGATTTTATTAAAATGAAAGTGTTTCAAGGGACTCCTCACCCAGTCTTTGTGATCTGTTTCTACTTAAGGATTCAATCACGTGTGAACATCAGTTTAAAGGGAAAAGGTGTTTAACTTACTTTTAGGACACCGTAAAATAAAGTAAGTGTCTTCAGTTTCCCAAAGGTGAAGTGTTGTAAATGAACAAAAGGGTGATGTATGTGGTTAGATACTAATATTACACAGTGAGTACAACAGCACTCCGATCTGTTAAATATAACCACTCAGTTATACTTCAAGTACTTTTATAGACTCCATCGCCTTAACAGAGCTTTTCTAGTCTTATTGATCACTCAGTGCTTTTACACTAAACTAAATTCACCCAATGCAACACTTACCGCTCTTTATTTATCAGACACACTCACGCTGATGGACATGCAAGCTGATCAAGCCACCCTTAGATTAGCAGACAGCTGTCTTTGCCCTACATCATGCTTTGATGCAAACAGTTGCTTTGGTAAAGTTAAGTTTAACCTTAAGCTGCTCTCTGAGTGGCTTTCAGGGGGAGGTGCTGGATGAATGAAATTAGGCTCTGAGCTTTTCTCGTCATTAAACCTCTAATGGTGCTCCTGGGAAACTGACTTTCACTCTGGGGTAAACACCATCATTTTTAAAAAAACAAAACAAAACATGTTTTAAGGTTGAATAGACAAAAATGACATCATAGAAACTAGAGTTAGATGTAGTTTACTGGAAACTGAAGAGATGGCTGTAGAATTAACACTTAGAAACTTTAATGGTATGAGTAGGGCTCAAAAGAAAAAATAAAAAGAGCCTAAATGTTAAAGCCAAATGGGAAAACAAGCACCTAACACTTACTCTCTACCAGTTTCCCCTCAGGGTTAATAACAGGTCGGCAGTTTTGCGTAATATCCCCGAGCTACGAAATGGTCTGTAACAAAAAAAAACAACGTATTTATTAAAAAAAAACAAAACACTCAACATTCAATTGTGACTCTCGTCTCTCCCGTGGCACCGTGCGAAGCATCGATTTGTGAACATGTTTCATGCTCCTTCAGCCACATCATGCTGCACATTTTCAACCTGCCAACTTCCATGAGCTTCCCCTCCACCAGGGACACCGTTGTCTCTGAAAGCACGATGCCATGCTAGAGGCTCGAGCTAAAATTAAACAGGTTGTCTATCAGCGCTGTGCAGTACTGCAGATTTTAGTATCAATCTGATACCAAGTCAATACAGGGCTGGCATTTCTGATACTGATGCAGCTTATGCAGGGAGAGCTGCGTGCCATCACACCTTTCAGCCTTACATATATTTTGAAATGCTTTTTTTAAGACGTGGAATCTAAATGTGCCAGGCTACATGCTGAACTTAGAGGACAGAAACAAAGCATTGATCTTAATCCACGAGTATCAATCTAATACCAATACCAGCGTGAGTATCAACATTCACCATCTGCTTTTCTCTTCAGTAAAAAACAAACAAACAAATAAATACATATCATGCTTTTCATATAATGTGGGTTTTTTGATAAAATATGGAGTATTTTGTCAAAAGAAACCTCCTTACTGCACCACTTATATTTGGCTCGATACACACACTTTAATGAAGGCCTGCAGATGACCGGCGTGGACGGCCTCATTCTTTTCCTGCAGCAAAATTTTATTTCCCCTCCGGCAAGATGTGTATTTAAACTATCAGAGGGTGAATTAATAGAAAACATGTCAAATATAACTTCATTATAACTTTCTATAATTGACTTCTTTAATAGACTCAGCGTGGTCTAAACCACTCGTACTTGATGGGGATATCATCCTGACTATCTGCCGGACTATAACGTTATAAGCCACGCTGCACTGGATCGCATCTGATTCATACCTCGGCTTGAACTACCTGATCCGGAGACTTAAAAACAGAAATAACACGGCTCAGCTTGTGAATCTGACACACTGCAGAGCGTGGCCGTCGTCTGTCCATGTGTCCCTTCACGGCCACCCCCCTCCTCGCATGAAGCGATGCTCGCTTTTTAGAGATGTTTTTGTCCTGTGTGAAGCTCCGCAGCTGAATGGGCCGTGGTTGGGCGAGGTGAGTTCAGCTGACCTCAGGGTCACGCCGAGACAATGGTGGTCAGGCTTCTATGGGAAGAACAAAAAACAGAGGCCCCTGTGCTTATGGCCCCTGTTGTGGGCGGGGCTTTGGCTCTGGTAGGCCATTTTGGAAAGAAGAGGCCTTAAAGTGTCCATGCATCAGAGGGGATGTTTGGATCTCGATACAGGCTTTAGTAGGACAAGTGGTGGCAGCGTGGTGCTGTAAGTTTCTATCGGTGAGGTCTCCTCTAAGAATTTATATTACACCAACACAGCCCCATTCCTTAATGCTTAAAGCATTTTTCCTATGCCTCTATCAAAAAATGATGATGTGTGATATGAAGAGTGTACTGATGCCGTAATAAATCTTTAACTATTATTTGTGCAAAGAGTGCAGAGCTAGGAGCAGGGGTGGTGGTGGGGGTGGGGGTGGGTCGTTTAAGGAGAGTCGTAAGCTTTTATCTGACCCCATGGGACGATGTGAGGTCTACAACCTCCTTGTGTCCACCCACCCCCCACCTCACTTCCATATGCAGAGGAACTGGCTTTGTGTGGGGGGTTGGGGGTCATGACTGAGCGATCGCACTCCCACAGTGTGTCCCACCATGTGCTCAGAGAGGTGGAGAGGAGCAGCTATTCTGGTTTCAAATGTTTCCAGTTTACAGAGAGAATTAAAGCTCTAATGTAATACACAAACACACCGCCAGAAAAACTGGACTAAAACATGCACAACTTCCATTTTTTCTTCTCCAGTACAGCTCAAAGGCTCGAGCTTCATAGTGAATAGCTGGAATTTTCAAGTTATAATAATCTGGTGGGCATGAATTCATTCGTTTACTTTGGGATGCAAAATGAAGAGAAACTCCAGGGATAGGAAGTGGTTACAGTTTCCTCTTACAGTTAAGCAGCAAATCATGTCATTATGGTACAGTTTTTAATTTGCTAGTTCCCTCTGCTGGCCAGCTTTTATACTGTACTGCGCTCACATGCATGTGTGCAGTTCAAAAGGTTTTTTGAAGAAATGCTGGGGAAAAAAAACAACCCCCATGCTGCAGCAGCAGAATATACACCCTTCAAGCACAAGCACATGTGCCTTCAAGCACTTAAAAAGAAAAGAATAGTAAGAAACAAAGTGACAATGAGCTGCGATAAATCTTTAGCACTTTGCTCTGAAAGGTGAAAATCATTTTAATTTGCTTCAAACTTTATAATTTTCTTTAGTCCCAGTGAGGCTAATGAGCCAAAAGGAGTGTCAAATTTGAAAGTTTTCAAAGCTGACTGGCTTTGTTACTTGTTTCTATGTTGATTGAGCTTCTTTGTATAAGGAGTTCTTTGTCATTTATTTAACTGCATTTGCATGTTTACTTTATGAACAAAAGCCTCATTTGAATGTTAAAGCTGCAGCGGTAGAAGAAGGTGTGAAAAGGTTTACTGTTTCAGTAAATATACCAGTAAACACAGCGATGGATTAGCTTACCTCTGGGACTGCTAATAAATTATTTAAATTTGAAAGGTGACAACATAGTTTGCACTTTGTTTTATATATTTTTTTAAAATTAAAAATAGCTTATGTGGAGTTAAAAAACAGCTTTTTCTGCAGTAGTAGCTTTAGAGTTTCAGTTGAAAATAAACACATTCCTCTCAAGTCAAAAGAAAATTACCACCATCAAATAAAAGGTACAATTATATTTAAGATTTAGTTTCATGCATGTACAAATTTAATCAATTAAAATGACAAAACATCAGGTTTTGGAAGCTCATCCACTTCACATAAATTTCTCTGGTGCACAGGCTATACAGAAAGCGTTTGAGCAATTCTATAAATTCACAAATTTAAACGAAACGGCTGTTAAAGTCCTTAGAAAGCTTTAAACTGCCTGCAGAAAACATGCCGAGTAAAGGCCATGAATCATTCTTATTTTTTATTTCTGTATATATTTTTTTATGTAGCACCAGACTTTCCTGATGTGGTTTGGTGCCTTTGGCTGTAAAGTCTCTTAATTATCTTTGAAATCTGAGAAGAAAGCGAGGCCTGGGTGCAACATATTCCGAGCTCTCTATGAGCAATAAAATTTTATGAATCTTTGCAACTTCATTTTTTTTTAAAGTAGCTAAAATTTTGCTTTGAACTATAATAGAATAGAAAAGGAACACAAACATCAGTGGGTCTTTTTGTTTTTTCCACAGCAGATATTTATTCTAGAGAAGCACAGGTGCTGCTGATAACATTAACAAAGGCTGTGCTCCATTCAAATGCAAAAGTTCTTAACTTCATTCCTGCTTTACACCTGTGCATCTCCTGCTGTGACAGTCACAGAGTCAGCTGTCAAACAGCCACACTGTCTTAGTTAGATATGCAAACTTCACACAGCTTTCATCTTATGTCTAACTTGCAGTCTGATTAACCAATAACTGCATCAAAAGCTTATTTTACTTGTTAAAAACTGTGTTTACAATTTCCAACACATAAAAACTATTTTTTTCCTTTTCTAACCCAACTTAAATAAATGTACAAGCCTTTTCTGATTATTTCAATAATGTTTTATGTTCTGTTATTTAAACATTTTAATTACATAAATAAATTACTTACATAAAAAACAAGCAATAAATAAATATTTCTTCCTATTGTTGGAGTGAAAAATAACTTTTAGCTTTTATGATGACTTTGTTTATATATTTTTGTTGGTTGTTTGTTGTTGTTAGTTTACATTGGATATTGGCCAAATTACTGAAAATATATAAAGAATTATAACTTGCCAAGTTAATTAATTATCAGCAAATCTGTAAGCTTTGTAAACATATTTTCGATTTTATTCGGAAAATAGTAAAAAAAAATGTATGTTAGTGATAGAATAATTTTTTGTTACACATGTGGTTGAAAGTCGGTGTATGTTAAAAATAATAACCTGCAGGCTAATCTTAATGAGTTGTGAATCAGCAACAGGTTAATTAGTTTTGTTTTTCTGCTGTTTTTTGCACGTGACTAAATTCAATCAGCACGAATTACTTTTGCTATCCAGCTCCGTTATCTTTGCTCAAATGAGTCCAGGGTGGAAGATTATAGGTGTTTTGGTTATAAATGTGAAACTCGAACGTCCACAGAGAAGCTGTTTTTCCGCTATGCGTGCATTTAATTTTCAATAAATAGGTGCTGAAAGCCGCTGTGATCGCCGACTGTTTCCCTCTTCTTCCTCTGGAGAGGTGGAGGCTGTTTGGTTGGAGATATGGGTCGGAAGTACCGTAGTTTATGTATGCTAATAGGGGAGTTGGGGGTTGTAGCTAGATATTTACGTTCAGTGGGAGACGCCCTTCATTCACCCACATGGTTACCAACGGGTCGTCTTCGCGCCACTTTCCTAAGCTCGCTATCATTTTTAAGCAGTGTAACTGGGCTATAAATTGACCCGCAATCGGCTCGGATTTCACTTCACGTCTCGTTGTGTCCGCCGTTTGAAAAGTTTGCGGGATAGTTGTGTATTTATTCGTCTCTTTTGTCGGTGAGAGACTACACGGCAGCCCAAGCAAGTGAGCGAAGATGGTGGATTTCGGCTGGTGAGTGTCTACCGAGCGCATGTTTATCGGCAAGGAAGTCGGATTTAGGGTTATTTTTTTAAAATCTCGATTTTGGTAAATGAAACTCTAAGCTGTGCGCATTACGCTTATTTTTACGCGTCTTTTGTTATCGTGCTGGCGGCGAGATCCAAACATTAACGCGTAAATGAAAATATTGGCCATGAAAACAGTGTAACGTGAGGCGCATGGCATCCTCGGCTCCACCATTGAGGGAATGAGGGAGATTTGAAAAGCTGTACGGAGCTCTCCCCGCTGCGTTTTAGCAACTAGTTGGGGAAAAATACCAGGTCTCCTGTTAATAAACGATGAGTTTATATCGACACACTGATTCAACGTGTGAAAAGTTAGTTTTTAAATCTGGACAATTGGCTGCTCGCTCTCGAGTGCAGTGGTGTGTGAGTTAAAGTGCCCCCCAGAACAAAGCAGCAGCACATGGGGCAGTTCTAGGCCGCGCGATTTAGCTTGGCTAGCCTAGCCTAGCCCCACTAATGTAAGAGTTGTAAGGGTTAAGCTCCAAACATAACACTATCAGGGCGGGTTTATTGAGAAAGATGTGGGGGTAAAATTGCGGAATTCAGAGGGGCAGATGTGCCATAGGTGCAATTTCTTTTACTTGAGCGTGTGCTCATTTGTTGTTAGCTAATGGCTAACCAGCGTCCTTAAACTCAATTTCAGTTTTATTAGCTTTCGAAACTGACTTCAGGAGAAAAACAAGCCAATTAAAAGCAAACTAGTTTTACTGGAACCCCCACGAATGCACCTGCACCGTTACGCTAGCCCTTGGTGTGAGGGCAGTTATAAAAACGTAGCGTGGTTTTGCCCCCCCATGTTTTCGGGAAGCTAACACCAGCTCGCAGCAGCTAAGCTACCTGCTCAAACGGCTGCTGCCTGCTGCTAGCCTCGGCTCCTAACACGGACGATAGCCTTGTTTTCTAGGACGTCCGAAATCGCGAGCCGTGGCTTTCTCCACGTGGAAAAAAGCAACACACTGCTACCTCTTCTAATGTGTGCTACGACATTTGCCTTTTGCGTGCTTGTTTTTCGAGTCGTTTATGCTAAGATTGGCGCACTTCGAGGCGCCATGTTAAAGAAGGTGGGGGAGGGGTGAACAACAGTGCTCGATGCGCAGGCGCTCCCGTGTCGCAGCGAACGCGGGCCGCAGGTTGTGCTGCTCATTCATGTTTTCGCTGACCTCGTGCTGCTCTAATAAGTCCCAGCTCCTCGTGCCACAACAAAAATCTCGTGCAAGAACTGTTAAACAGGGGCGCTGATGCGCTATTTCGATGTCTGGAAGACCGAATTGTCGTTAATTAAGTAAAAGTCACTTACACGTGGAACTTGTTGCAATGCGTTGATTTCCCCTAATGCGCTTTCTTATGTTTTCAGATTAACCGACCTTCCCCGGAGGTGCAGGACTCCCCCTAATCAAAGTTGCCTCGTGGAGCAGCATGGCTGGCCTTCCATGTGATGCTGTAATGGTCTGTGTATTGCCAAAGTGCTTACAGTGCAGGTAGTACTATGGAATACCTACTGCAGTGGAGGCACTTACAGCAATACCCTGACACTGATGTGCACAGTCTTCTGATATTTCATGTCCCTTTTTTTTTTTTTTTTTTTTTTTTTTTTCTTCTTTGAAGTACTGTCTTTGTGCTAAGGTGCATCTAGTGCAGATAGTGAAATAGACTAGCACCTACTGCCCTAAGTGCTCCTTCTGGCATAAGGGGCTGTGATAAACGCCACCAGACAATTTTTTTTTATTTTTTTTTTTTGAACTTCTAATTGGGCTCATATCTCGCAGTTCTCTGCTAGTTTTGCATAGTTGCACTACAAGAATATATGAGTTGTGCAAATCTATGCAAAACTGATGGTGGCCTGCTTGCTCTCCACCTGTTTAGATTTGCTTTTGTTTAAAATTTTGGTGTCACATCAGCCTGATTAAATTAAACTATGACAGTTTAAAAAAACAAACAAAACACCAAATGGGAGTGTCTGCCAGTAATCGTCCAATGAACTCAGTTTCAGCAGTACTAAAGTGCTTATAGTGCAGGTAGTGTTTTGCACAATCTACTGCAATGTAAGCACTTGAAGTACTTCTAACTGCATCTTTCTGTGGAATGGCCGAAGGTGGATTTCTGTTGATCGTCGCGTGGTCAGTTTTGCTGGTTTGCATTCAGCTTTAATGGTGTTTGCTGTGCAAATCCATGCAAAACTGACTGAGTTGATGAGCTATATTCTGCTAAGTGGGACTGGCAGACTTCATCAGAGGTTCTTTAGGTTTTATTGCATGTGATCGGAGACTCTAAGACATCCCTTTCTGTGTAGGTGGGGATCGGTAGCAATGCTGTGTTCCTCCAGGTATTGCACTTGTCCCGGCCTGTGTGGAAACGAGGAAATGGAACGGACCTGAATCTTAACTGGATATGTTGGTGTTTCATCAATTTGTTAACAGTGTTAGCTTTAAAATTTTCAGGTGGTTATTGTAACACCTCTTGAAAGATTAAATTTCTATTGCACATTCCTCTGACTCTGTGCTAATCTCTGAGTTGGCAGTTAAAGGTTTAAACACTGCAAAGTTGATGGATTTTGGCTAGACTTGTAACTATTTTGGAGCTTTAAATCGTGACGTGTCACATTTTGTCACTTCGTGGCTTTCAAAACCTTATCGTAGTCTTTGGACTACCTTTTGGCATTACTCGTGTTGCTGTAGCATGTGATCAAAAAGTCCCCTGCAAGCCAGAAACCTTTGTTACAAGTGGCTGTGCTCTGTAGTTGAAAACGGACATGTTTTAATTTTACATATTAAGGCTCTCCCTGTGCACACAAAACTAAAGACCTGCATTTATAGTGCAGGCAGTCACATGAAGGTGGCCATTCACTAGATAAATCAACATGGGGTTTCTCAATCTGCGTCTGAGCGAGTTCATATGAAAGAGGGGACATTGGTGACTTCTGACCAATCACAAACATGGATAAGTTGACACTGATTACACAGTGCAAAGTATTACGGGAGCAGTGGACAAGGGGGGGAAGCAACCGTGTGTGTGTGTGTGTGTGCGCGTGCTTTGCTCAGTTTGGAAAAAGGTCTGCTCTGGGGGAAAATGGTTCAACCTATTTGAACTCACAAAGGAAAGCCTGCAAGATAAATGCTGACTGTAGGTAAAGAGTATCTGTCATTCAGAAACTGGAGAATCTGGTGGATTACCATACATGTTCTGTTTGCAGCCCTGTTGGTGTTTAAGGGGGTGAAAGGCTTGAATATAAAGCCTGAATTGGACTGCTCTGATATAAACGTTTACAAGCACATTTTATTCTCAGGTCTAAGAATCAGGCTTTAGTAATGACGTTCAGTAATGCAGCAATGCAAAGACTTGAGCGCACTGAGGGCCATTTTTTTTTTTTTTTTTTTTTTTTTTTTTTTTTTTTAGGCAACTGGTGGGAATTTCATACTTTAAACATAATCTGGCCTGGTAAATGGCCTGTATTTATATAGCGCTTTTCTAGTCCCTAAGGACCCCAAAGCGCTTTACATATCCAGTCATTCACCCATTCACACACTGGTGATGGCAAGCTACATTGTAGCCACAGCCACCCTGGGGCGCACTGACACACTGATAATCTGTACTAGGGTTAGCTCTGCAGCACAAGGTACCATGGCGATCAACTGCTTTTTTTTTTTTCTTTTTGAAACACTGCATACCTGGGCTTAAAGTTAGACGCCATAGATTATAATCTCATGAAGTTGAAACAAATCCTAAACATCATGCAAAATTGTGAATGAATGAAGTAAATGAATGGGGGACAGGCACACCAGTTTACATTAAAGTCAGCACACAAACGGGCTTTTAAATATTTATCTTTTCACAATTAAACCACAGGCGTACGCGTCATTAAAACCACAACTTCGTACTTTTTTAGTTTATCGAGCCTGGCGATTGTAAAGAAGCTCATGTCCTACAGAATAGGAGCCATTCTGACTTCATTGAGGACGTAATAAATAAAAAGTCTGAAAATCTATAGTTCATCTAATTTTAATCCTAAAATATTAAAATTAGTTTGACATCCTTCCAAGTTTTGGAGAGGAGAAGGCTTTAAAGACGGATCAATGCTGAGCTCTGCCCACTAGATGGCGCTGCCTGGTAGCGCTTGTGACGCGGATTCAACCGCTGGGTGCAGGTAACATTATGGTACCGCCTCTGCTCTCGGTCCAGCCAACTTGGCCAACATGCCTCTTTGAAAGCGTCAAGTCACACGGCTGTAACTTTGTCTCTGCGTGTGGATTTAAAGGGTAATCCGCAGCGTTTCCCCGACGGAAACAAACCCGACACGTGCCCACGCTCAACCCTGAGATGTGGACTCACCTGATAACCGACGCGCTCTAGCTTGAAGAGAAATATCAACTTCCAAAAATACTTTTTTAAGTATTTATTTATTTATTTTTTACATTATTTATTTTTTTAAATTTCCTGTGATCATTCACCCAGGATTTTATACAAATGGATGCGCTGTGGGTCCGCTGTGTTTTCCTCCTGGCATGTTGCTGTGCATCAGGACTCGGCAGCGCAAACAAATGCGACGAAGTGCGCAAAGTTTTCCAACTCAGACAAATCGGACCAAGTCACTTATTGCCTTCAAATCCAAGACCAGGTACGTTGAGAGGTTTCCTTCCAGATGAAATCTCACAAAACATAGACAGTAATGCAAATGACTATGTCCTCATTTACATCTTCACGTCACCCAATCAGCACAAGAAACACTGATTGGAAGGAAATGAAGACCCGCGTACAGAAATCATTAACTGCTGTGTAGCTGCTTTAACCTGTCATTTTCCGTCTTTGCTGTGACAAAACGTGCATTTTAAATACATTTTCATGTGTGTGTGTGTGTGTGTGTGTGTGCGGTTATGGTCATGACAGAAGAGGACTCACATGTGGCTTTGTGACCTTTAGATCAAGATATATAAGATTCAGACAAAATCCACTCATTCATCTGTTAGTGTCATATTTTGAAAGTGTTACTCAGCATAAATAAATTTGGAAATGCCTCTAATTATTATTATTATTATTATTATTATTATTATTTAAAAAAAAAGCAGACATACCAGTGCAAATGAAGCATAAATCAGGCAGCTTCAGCTACACTAAACCAGTAGCTGAAGCTGCTGAGATTACTAGTGGGCCATGATGAAAAGCTTTCTTTCGGGTGTTTACAGCAGATAAGTGGCTTGGAGAGATAAACAGGAATTATTGTGAGTAAAGTTAGGCAAACTAGGACTCACTTAACTTTCTGAACGCCACCCATGGTAATTCGGCTCAAGACGGGGGGAATTATGGGTGTGGGTATTTCATGTAGGCTGTCATTGACTGGATGGCTGCCGCCTCCTGCTCCTGGTCTTCTCTGACCTCTTCCTGGAAAAGTAAATCTTAATGGTGTTGACTGCCATCCTGCCACAAACTGCTCCCTATAAACTTCGTCACCCCATCTCCCTGCTGCAGTGAGGAAAAATGATTCAAATGACTGAAAAACCCTCAAATGCCTCATAAACCTCTAAATAACCCTTATGTTATCATCATCACTCCTGCCCCTCAAACCAGCCTGTGTGGCTGTGTGGATTTAGGGTTTGCTGCAAACTTAACTTTAAGCATTCTAAACTCTTAATTCAGTGGCTCCTAACCCTGTGAAAACATTTGCCACTCTTTAAAACTCACACTTTTCTAACAACCTCAGGGCTTAAAGTGCATCATGACAGTGGGAAGATGTAAATCGTTCCCTTGATGGATTCAGATTATTGTCCTGACATACATCGGTGAGTGTAATGAGAGATAGTGAGAGGTAAAGTTTTTTTTTCTTTTTCTGTAATTGAACTGAGGTTTGTGGAAAAATAGCCCCTAGAAATTCCAGGAATCTAAGATACAGAGCTGTTTCCATGTTTGACAGTGCCTGCCTGATAAGAAGTGCCAGTTCGGGTCAAAACGCAGCAAGTCAAATGCTGTTGACTGCAGTGATGGAAGTGGAAATAGTTCCGGAAAGCATTTAGGTTAAAAAAGCAGGACCTGGGGCACTTTCATGTCGTCTTATCAGGAAGACTTTGAATTCCTCCACGTGTGCCATCGCCTGCTCTGCTCTCCTCCCCTCACTCTTGAAGCTCGCAGCGCACTGATAGTGTCTCTGGCAACAGCTCAGCACACTCTGCCTAGGCATGTCGGGAAGGCTGTTGCAGAGTTTTAGGGCTCTATGAGGATGTTTTGATTGTCCCTTATGTGGGAAGACTGCTAGTGTTTTGCAGCAGTGGCATATTCAAGACATCAGTTGAGTGAGACGATAACGCTTTGACGCAGATCTTACCTCCGGATCTCGTTGTTTTGGGTTTCTTGCTTCAGCAAAGCATTTATCAACCTGTGCACTGCTAGAAAAGCCTTGTTGTAATGTCTTCTTAACCAATGTTTGACGAATGTCCGCTGGCTTTGAAATAATTCTCAGGATAAGCTGTTGATGCTTCACATATGTAGGCTGTTTCTTATTAGAGTTTTGATCAGTAGGTTTTCAAATGTTTATCATGCGCACATGCATTTTTATCCATCCTGTTGATGTGTCTCTATTGTGGTCTAGTTTCATCCATTGCTTTAGTGCACATTAAAGTATTGTACTGAAATGTTTGGTCTTTATGGTTCCCAGAAGATTACTAAATCTGACATCTTATTGCACCTCCATCAGCTTGACATGCATGAGATTTGCTGAAATGGACCTCAAGAGCTATTGAACTGCCCCGCAGTTTGGTTCTTCACCACATGAATTGTTGGCCTAGCACATTTCGTCGATGTATTCATCCAATACTTTGGTTTTCAGACCAGATATCTGCAAAATTTAACATCATCATCAGCCACATCTGAGGTCACTGTCCAGCCTAAACATAGGTTTCTGGCACAACTTTAACCCAACTTAAGCTGCATGAAGGAGAAGTCAATTAATAAAAAAACCTCCAAGTCAGAAGTCCAGCAACATCTTCTTCAGGGACCAAGATGAAGGCCATAAGATGAAATGTTTTGGTATAGAATTAAAGTTCCATTGACGGGTCCATAATTTGTTGGACAAAGACACAATTTTTGTGGATTTGCCTCTGAACATCACTGCAGGGGATTTTAAATCAAACAATTAATATGTGAATAAAATGCAGATTTACAGTTTAAATTCAAGGGGTTTTGCAAAAAAGATTTAACTTTTTGCGAAATTATGAGATATTTTTTGCATAGTCCCCCATTTTCAGAGGCACTATAGTAATTAGACAGATGACCGACAAGCCTTTTTGTGGCTGTTTGGGTCCTGTTCCCTTGTTACTGCATGACAAATGAAGCAGATACACCATTTAAAGTTTAGTATCTAAAGTGTGGAATTTTTATTTTGTAGCTTTTTGCTGCAATTTAAAATATGTGGCCCAGAGTGATGCTGTTGACAGTGAAAGAAGCCATCACAACAAAATAACCCTATCAGAGAGAGAGAGAGAAAAAACTTTAGGATAGGCCAAATCAGCAATCTGGTACATTGATCAGCTCAGAAGCACCAAAAGGCCCAAAAGACCACAGAAGACATCAAAATCACAACCTCTAACAAAGTCAAGGACACTCCCGAGGAGGTAGGCGTATCATCGTCGAGGTCTACAATCAAGACACTCCTTCATGAATGTAAATAGAGAGGGTTTACAACACAGTGAAAACCACTGGTTACTCTCAAGAGCAGGAAGGCAAGATTAGAATTTGCCAGAAAACAACTCAAAGAGGCCACAAATGAAACCAAGATGAACTTGAAGAGTATGGAGAAGGAGAGGAACGGCTCACGATCTAAAACATAACACATTATCTGTCAAACGTCATGGTGGCAGTGTTATGGCATAGGCGTGTACAGCTGTCAGTGGAACAGCCACTAGTGATATTGATGATGTGAGTGCTGATAGAAGCAGCAAGATGAATTGTGAAGTGTACAGGGCTTTACTCTCAGCTCAGATTCAGATAAATACTGCGAAACCGATCAAACAGCACTTTGCAGTACAAATGGACAATGACCCAAAGCAAACAGCAAAAACAGCCTAGGAGTTTCTCAAGCTAAAGAAAAGGGAAGGATAAATGGGATATTCTTAAATTGGCAAGTCAGTCACCTGATCTGAACCTGATGCAACATGCTTTTGAGTTAATGAACACAAATTTGAAGGTAGAAAGACTCACAAACAAGCAGCAACTGAAGGTGGCTGCAGTAAAGGCCTTACATGTCCACGAGTTCTAGACTTTAGGCAGACAGTGACCGCAAAGGATTTTCATCAAGTACTAAAAACAGTCCTTATATTTAAAATCGTGCTTGTTTGTCTAATAAAAGTTGAGCCTCTGGAAATAAAAAATGGCTGCAATTCCTGTAATTTATGTCTTACGTCTGTGACCATGTGTTAATAGTAGCGTGGGCTGTCAAATCCCTTAAATCTGAAAGCAAGATGGCAAAAGATTTCAACTTCCCCTCTGTGCGTTTTAGCTTTATCATGTTTTAATCCGTAAAGCTTCAAGCTTCACTAACATGTAGTGTTGATGAATCTTAGGTTCAGACCTTCAGGTGTGTGTTTCCAAGAACTCCACATGTTGCACCAAAAAGATGGAGGAGAGGTACCAGGTGGCAGCCCGGAGAGACATCCAGAACCTTCTCCAGACGTCCAGCTCCAGCCTGAAGTTTCTCATAGTGCGCAACGTGGCCGCTTTTCAAGGTGGGTACTTCTTTCTTTGTGTTCAGTCGTCGTGCTTGTAAGCACGCGCTGAGCTCAAATGTTTATCGTTATAACATGTGCGTAGATGTTTTCTCATGTTTTCAAGCTGAAGTATACTTAAAGGAGTTAAGGTTTGTGAGGGTGCTGTCAAAACAGGGGGTGAGTCAGTTTGCGTGCAGTAAGACTCCACATCAGAGCAGACAGAGAGTTTCTGTCCTCCTTACAGCTACCATGCGATCTTCAGATTAGATATGCCGGTTGTTTCTGTTAGAGCCTAGAGAGGCCGTGTGTAGGGGTGAATATCTGTCAGGTGTGTGTGCCTGGGAATAAATCAAGACTGTTGCATAATCTCGAATTCGGAGTGCTGGCCTTGGTAGTTGTCTCATCATAAACGCATCTTAAAGGAACTGATGTATCCTTCCATCGCTGTGTTGTTTTTCATTCCTCTCCATCCTTTCACTCAACAATGACTTACAGGTAGCAACTTGCCTCGCTCTGCACGCTCTCCTTTTTCTCCCTTCACTCCGGCTGATAGCCGACATACAATGGCTGAATGGGTGTGCAACAAATTTAGAGCTTATGACTTAAATGTACAATTTCAGACATACAATTAAGCCACTTCAGTTTAATGATGTCTCTCAGTTTAAAAAAAAAAAAAAAGGCGTGCTGTTATCCTCCCCCGACGCTCCAGAGATTTATAGGAGTGACTTGCATGATCACAGTGTTTCAGTCGCGGTTTGCAGGGGCATTGCCCTGTTTTTGTCATCAGATGTTTCTTGTGTCTTTTTCAAGGCTGAAAAGTTGAAAGAAAGTACACACTGTAGCCTTTCTTCAGAAGTTTATGAAGGATGACACATCTGAAACAGTTAAAACTGCTGACACTGGGAAAGTGTAAGGATTGTAGCAGCTGCTTTATACTCCCCGTGGCACTAAAATGTTAAAGTTTCACTCAGTTATGGAGTTTTTAATAACAGTCTCATCAATGTGTTGTACATTTGGTAATCTAGTTAGGAGTTTTAGCTGCAGGAACCTGGGATCAAACTAAAAATGAACCATTGTGTCCATCTTCAGTGTAATAAAGGACATCGGAGCCCTGTGGCACAGAGGGATCACATTAGACATGAATCACACAGACATATTTAGCAGGATCAAGCTATTGCTCTTTTTATGACAAAACAAAAATTGCATTTAGACTCCTGCTTAAATGTCAATCTGTGTATTCTTCCAGAGGTCTCCTTAAAGCCTCTGGACTCCGGGGTCAGCTGTGGTAACCAGTAGCTGCTTGAAAATAAGCAGCACTCTCATAGTTTGGTCTGTGGAAAGGCAGCCAGAGTGAGCTTGTGCCAAACTAAACAGAGATCCCTGTCAACATCAGCTTGCATCAGTCAACAAACAGCGGCGACTGCAGCCAGCATCCAGGCTGAATAATACAAGTGGCAACAGACGTTCAGAATATTAAGAGTCACAGCTGCATTGTTACTGAATATTTCACATATTACACCATTATGCAAAGCTGATGAGCTGTTTGGGTTCTTTATTTGTTTTTATATTTCAGACTAAATCAGGGCTGCCAACAGATGAAGCTGTTTCTTTCATTCTTAATATTCTGATTATCATATATAGCTTTGAAAACTAAAGTTCATAAAATTAAATGAAAAGAAATGGTTCCCATCAATGTTTCTTCTTAGTAAACGTCATTTAAAATGAACGTTTCTGAATCTCTGACATCTGACAAATCTGTTTATTTCCCGCCAAAAACTGCAGTTCCTTGAGTGGCCACTTGACACAGGATGTAAAACCGAGTCAATACCAGCAAGTCAAACTCTAGAGGAGAAAAAAATATGCTTATAGTCTGGAACAAATTGTTAACTTCGCTCTTTGTGACAGCTTTAAGGAGAGTGATTTCTTTCTTTCTTTCTATTAATGATGTGCCCATTTCAAACATTAGTACATGTCCATGCTGCAGTATTTTTTGGGCGATTGGCAGGTATGCTTAATAACAGAGAAAAGGAAACAACAACAACAACAACGGTGTATTAGATGTGTTAGGTGGTTGCTAGGCAAATCCAACTTTTGCAGATATAGATATTACATATTAGATATTCTTGTGAAATTGGTGGAGGGGGAGGTAGAGCGGGTCCTCTAACAACTAATTCCCGGCTCCTCCTTCCATATGTTGAAGCATCCTTGGGCAAGATACTGAAGCCCAAGTGGCCCTGATGCATCCATCTGAGTGTGAGTGTGTGCGTACGAATTTTAGATAAAAGTGCTTAGACATAAATAGACTGAGAGTGAGTAGAAAATTGCTATATAAGTACCAGTCAATTAAATTAAAATGATAAGGTGCATTTATAAGGTGTTATAGGTGCATAAATACTAAAAGCAAGTCAGGCGATTACATTTCCTGTTGACATGTACTCATAGATTCAGACTGAGTTATCAAATTATTAACAAAATTCAACATATTTTCCACTGAAATCACCTAAGTCAGCCTCACTGGGTCAACCCAGAACTAGATCTGCCTGAAAGTAGCTATCGTTGGCCCTATAACGGATCATTGAACCATCCCTTTGTTGGAGTCTGGTTGCACGGCAAGAGGAATACAAAACTGATAAGGATCATGGATTCAGATCAGATCAGGCCTGGATCCATTTTCACTCTGGTGACTGTGCGAGCTCATCCCATCATCATTCATAGCAGCTCACTTTATCCTGACATGATCTTCTCATTTAAAGTATAGATGTAGACTGCTCTGTTACTATATTTCTTACAACATGTTTTCCTTTACTGCAAGTTGACCTTCATAACATACTTGGAAAGCTGCTGTGAATATTTTTAGTAAGTATAACACACTCATTACATATGCTTACTGTTAGGCTACCAGTAACTCAGTAAAACATCTCTGCCATGACTGTAAGAGAGCCAGTGTCTGATAGTGAAGCCTGATATTAGATCAGGTTATAAATGCATACACTGGAAACCATTAAAACGTTTTTTCTTAGTCTTATTAAGCATTTCTGTCCAGTAATAATGTCAGAAATAATGCAATCCTCTATAAAATAAATAAAATAAAGAGGTTGTTACAGCCCATTAGTACATTAAACCTTTACTGAATAATTATTGAAAAAACAAAAGGGTCATAAACTTGAGCAAAAACAGCTTTTATTTAAGGGCGGCTCCGCCCCCACGGTCTGTTGCTATCTGGGTAACTGATATCACATCTGTTTCAGTTTCTGTCACTTACGCTTTGTTTACAGCTGAATAATTAGATTTAAAAATCAAATGTAAAATTCTTCATCTAATGAAGATTCTTGATGGGCAAACGATGTCAGCAGACATTATAAAAATATGCTTTTTATTTAACTTTGTTTGATGAAGTGCACCAAGCTAATTAAAAGGACTTTTTTCGTCATTCCTCTTTCTTTAAGGTAAATATCACGGTCAATAAACACGCGTCCATATTCCTCGGTACACTGAATTAAAATGGAGGCTCTGCTCTTTATTTACCAGTTGCCATGGTGAATCCTGGTATCGGCGCTCCAATGATGGTGGCTTCGTTTCTGCGTGCACTTAGATCAGAGTTGATTGAACTAACTCTGATTAGCCTTTCTGGAGCAGGAAGATCAGAGTGGCCGATCTAACAGTCAATGAAGTCAGAGTTTGTTTTTAAAATCTGAGACATTGTTGAAGAGTTTGCCCTTCCTGGAAAAGGGCCCCAATGGTGCGGAAGGAGCTCATGGGCAAACATACATATATAGACAGACAAAGGATTATTTTGTTGTATTCTAGAAAGATATGAACACTAAAAGTCTGAATTATTAGGGGCATGGCAGCTTTAACTGATCGGTAGGTAACGTTTCATCTCTGTCATCATTCTGTTGTAGAGAAAAGAGCTTCAAGGGTTACTCCTAGTAAGGGGTGAAGAGTTAAGCTGATTTGGTGTTGTTCCTGCATCGTCATAATAATGCTAGGATCAACATTCCAACTGACCAATCACATTGCAGTGATTTCATAGCTTTCCAATGTGGGGAAAAAAAGAAAAGAACATTGCCTGCATTTATATAAAAGTCTGTTACATCACTCCTGCTGGTTTAGTGGTGATGGTTCTTGCTCCGAAGGCAGGGAGTATGTATTTGATTCAGTTTGTTTGTGTGTTTGTTAGCTGTGTAGTGTCCAGAGTTTGTAAGATATCATGTTAAAATTTTGTGTGATGGTAGATACAAATAACAGTTTGTTGAACTTATGGGAAACTCAGGTCTAGATCACACCCTTTGGGGAAGCTGTGCTCTCTGAGTGCTCTTGTTTTTAATAGCATTAGCCAAAGTTTGGCTAATGCTAACTAAATGCTAAGACAACTCCATTGGTCAGTTGCAGTATTGATCCTGAACCAACGTTATTATGATAATTTATGAATGAAACCAACACTTCACTCTTATCGTGCATTGTTTTTAAATACTAAATTTAGCATCCACATTAACAATATAATAATTAATAATTAATAGGTCTACAGACTGGTGGGCGATACCGAGGAAGTTATGTCTGTGTTTTATGTACAGTCTGTGGATCTGAAGTATGTTCAAAACAAAAACCTAAAAACACTGCTCCTATCAAAACATCACTCTCTAAAAGTTACTGTTTACTTAGAAAATAATATCTCATAAATATGAAAGATAACATAACAAGCAATAAAGTGCAAATGATTAAAAAAAAGAGACGTTTAGTTCATTGTAACCTAACTTCTTCTCTGAACACCTGTTGAATGTTGTTTGTCTTGTTGTTGAGGTGAACCTGTGCTAATCAGAGCTGATATTTGCTCAAATGTAGACACAGACTTTTTGGCTCACAGCCTTAAGTGTCTGTTTACACACACACACACACACACACACACACACACACACACACACACACACACACACACACACACACACACACACACACACACACACACACACACACACCAGAGCCACCCACGTGGCATTGTTCTATTTGGCGTACATGCTTTAAGAGCCTTTGTCACACTGAGAAGACTCACTGTGGCACGATATGTATGGGAAGCACGGAGGGACAGAAATGTCTGGCAGGTTTTTAAGATCTTAACAGGGTGGAAACAGAACTGTTTTGCAGTTCATGTGCAGACATAAAAGAATCCCAAGTCAAGCATTTAATCCGTAGCTCCTATCTGGGGAATGTTCAGTGATGCTGAATTAATATGAATGAATTATTTCTCATTCGTCTTGTGTGAGTGTGGGACTTCTTTCAACTGTCTTTAGGTTATAATGGGAGTAAAGCAAAGAGCCAGCAACCTTATATAGCATCTTTGGGGAAAAAACTACTCTCAATACTTCCTGTGGTGCTGTTCTGCTTCATGTTTATAGTATATAATAAAAAAAAGAAAAAAATGGACAGGCAAGCTTTATCTTCCAGAGCCGGGGGTGGGGGTGTGGAGCAAAAACAACCCTGGTAGACGGAGTCTCCAAATGATTGGCAGCCTGCACTGTAATTTGAGAGACAACAAAGAACATGCAGAGTGTCTAATGCATTACAACCACAGACAGGAAGAAGCACGAGTTAAAACTGGGTCGGCTAATGTGGTCATTTGTTCTGTGCAAAGCCTTCAATTAGGCATCTTTATATGATGCTGCTGAAGGGAGAGGGGGATGAGGAAATTAGAGGAATGTAGCTGGATAAACACTTAGGAGACACCGAGAAATAAAAGGCACCCATAAAATGCTATTTAAATTTTTGTTTTTTTCCCCTGGTGAACTCTGGTGTATTTTTATTCTTTAAAAAAATCTTCAAGGGCATCTTTTGTGAGGGGAAAAGAAAACAATTGGTGGTTTAAGACAATGAAAACGAGCTCTTGAGCTGTTAATTGTGAGCAGTGCGTCAAAGCAGAATTCATCCTGCAGGAATGGTTCATTACATTTCTGAAGACAATTTTTTCACAACATTTTAATTCTTAAACAAACCTGACTGCTGCCTGTCAGGTAATTTCACAGCAAAAAAAAAGTTTGCTGAGCAACTAGGAAGTGGAGGAAAAAAACAATAAAGATGGAGTTGACGGCCTTTGAGTTCTCCGCTTTTTTTTCCTCCCCCCCTCTTCCAGCTGCCGGTCTGTCAGCGAGTCTCCCAGGACTGCATGTTTTCATTCAGCGTTGTGAGGTTTTCCTGCGCTTGGTCCACACAACGCACAAATATGCAGCCTGCTGAGCGGCGCTTCAGGGGAGATCTTTTTTCATCTCGCGCAGGTTTGTCTTACATCCATGGCAACCAACCTGTGCAATCCCCAGCTCCCCGTGGGGATGGAGTCACATAAACCTCAAACAAAACCCACTATGAATCAGCTGTTGAGATGCTTGAGAAGAGTTTCTGAGTCGGGTTGCTCAAATCATAGCAAAGCAGTCTGAGATAGCAGATGAGAGCAATGCTCTCCTCCAGGAGAAGCGTTTGATTTTCTTTCTTTGGGGCATTTGAAAAGTGGAGTATTGTATCGCGCCTGCTGGAGAACTGTTTGTGTAAAAAATATCATCAGGAATTTGTAATGACTCCCTGCTGGTCTAGCAGACAGTTGTAGTTCCTCTAGAGTTCAATTTATGTGTGTGCTGATGACACACTACTGTACATGTGTGAGTGCAGCTACATCACAGAGGTTGGCCTACAAATGATAATGGTGGCACTTTGTACTTGTGAACGATCAAAAGATTCGTTTGTTTTGTTCTGAGGAGCATGCTTTTTCTTTCACTTGATCCACATCTGTCTGTTAAATATGAAGCTACAGCTGCTAGGTATGCTGTTACTGCAGTGTCTTCGGGTGCCTGCTGACCGTGGCAGAGGATGAGGGCCCTGCTGGGCTTAATGTGGCTCTCTGTTGGCAGGCCGTAGGGAGCAGACAGCTCGTCTATCTGCACAGAGTGCCTGTTGCCAGGTGGAGGCAGAACTCAAAGTTTCTGGTGTAAAAGGTCTGTGGGATACTCTTTTCATGTGATATTTGATGGGGTTTCTTTCTGCTACTCTTGTTCCTGGTGAACTCTGCCATCAGTTCTGGCCAAATTGTCAACCAATCAGCATTTGATGCACAGCTGAGCTACATGCTCTTGGATTTTTTTTGGACCGCACAGGGGCATATAGGCTGAATAGGGAGACATCTCCAAAAATGGACACAGAGTTGTGTCATATTTCAGTCTCATTTTGTCTGTTTTTGGTTTCTGTTTTTATTGTTTTTCTGTTTTTTACTAAGGCTGTGCAATATGAGGTTAAATACAGATGATGATGTAAAATCCTATAATTCATGGTGTTGCAAAATACAGTGTACAGTAGTTTTTTTTGGTTTGTTTTTTTTCCATCCCTTGAATGACTGTTTGCAGTCTTACAAAGTACTACATGCACTTTTTAAGACTGCGAGACAGAACTGCATAGCATCAAACAGGAGAAGGTCCAGCCATGATAATTTTGGGAGATTGTTTCTACCTCTGTAGCACAAATTCGGGTTGGTCACGAAAACGTCTGACACACCCCAGAAAACTATACTTTGCAAATTATGACGTTTACCGGTCGGCATAAGTCGAGGCTCACACGCCAAAAACTGCTTCTACCACCTACACACGAATCATGTGAAAGCGCATGCAGTGAGTTCACCAATGAAAAGCACAAAAGGACCTTCAGGTAAATAAAGCCCAGAGTCAAATGTTAGAATTGCAGCTATAGTTTTTAAATAAAGCAATAAGTTTTATTTTAACCCTGGAATCTATTGTTTACGTAGCCCACACTACTGCTCACTGCTGCTGTAACCAAAACTTTATATATTGTTATTTCTGTTAAATATTGCTGCCTCTACAAGGCGAATCATCTCACTCTTCATGATAGTGTTGTACCTGAATAGGGTTGTATGTCGCTGTTAAATGCAATATAATTTTTGAGAGCTTCTCAAGACAACAGGAACTTTGGTACATTAAACACACGAGATAAAATGGGGTAATCAGAGAGCATAAGATACGTTAATAAGCACATTTGAGCCAGGTTGGCAGTTTTGCTTGTGCTTTCCATCTTTATACTGTAGTGGTTTATATAGAAGTGAAAGATCCCTGGTTTGATCCCTGGAGGAAATACGAATCCCTTTGGTGTTGCATGAAGAAATGAGAGAAGGAGAAAATCAAACATGTGGAGTCTCCTGCTTTAGCAACCTCATATAATCTTATATATTATAATCTTTTCCAGTCATTATTCTCAGCTAATGCCTCTTTACCTTCCTGATTGTAGCTGAACTGTCTCCTGTATGTCTTTAGCTCAGGAATGATCTCCTTTCTCCATGCAAACAGTCATTAAAGTGGTTTTTACTGTCTCTTCTGACTGTAGAGAAGTCCTAACTAGAAAAACAGCAAGTTTATTTATGACAATAGTACATTTACCGAGATCTAAAGATAGAGAGTCTGTATTTCACAATAACAAAAATCAAAATTTAAACAGCATGAATGAATAAATATGGACTGCAGCTGGTAAATCAAGGAAGGGGAAAAGGCCATATTTCATCTTCCAGCTTTAATGAATGCTACATGACCACTTGATAAGACAGCTGAGATCGGCTGTTATAAATTTACATCAATGTTTGTGGCGTGAAGCTGTTGTGACCATTAACACTCTGTGGCTTGTGGTCTTCCTTCCAGGCAGTGTGTCATTTTGGTTTCCAGGCTGGGTAAAAAAACGAGACACAGGAATCCAGCAGACATAGTCAGTCAGCCTTTGCTTCTAATTGCAAGCTACTATTTTGTCAGGAACTCCACTGGTGCTGATGAATGCAGCATTAAATAGGCAGGGCTGGCTGCTGGTATCGCTGAAGTGGAAAGCTAGCCTGTTGTTCTCAGGACTTGCAATTTGCTCTCATAAATACTAATTGTGTTTCTGTTTACCAGCTTTTAAAGGATCCACTGCCCATCCTTTGCTCTTTGAATTGATAAAAGGAACACAGCTGAATGGCAGCGGCCCCACAGCTTGACTGAGAGGAGACCGCGGTCAGCTGTCAAATTAGTTAAATGTGCTCTGTGCCAAACAAGGAGCTCTTAGTAGGAGGGAAGTAAGGTTGCTTTTAATCGCTTCCAATTACACATTATATTTGTAACTTGGGGGGTTTAATTTTGATTTTTGAAGTACAATTTCAGTGTATAAATTCTGTTCAAGTAAAGTAAAATTATTACTCAGTTGGGTAACACTTTTGGAAACTACAAGATCCTGAGCTTGATTTGGATAAAAAGAGTATTTTTCATTTTTAATGTGATTGAAAAATTACATTTCAGTTTGGTGAATCTAAGGAAGGTAAAGTAAGAAGTCAGGAATGCTAAGGTCCCGATTGCACCGGCCTAGAGACCCATCTGCAAGCCACCGGTCATCAAGGAAGAATGTGTATTCTCTAACTGGTTGGTGAGTGAATTGATTGCTTTAGTCCAAGTCATGCAGGGCTAGAGACTGGTCAGTGGTGACAGGTTGATAGGGGAAAACGTGCTTCCGCCAACCAGTTTCCAAATGGTTGCTGTTTTAGTGTCTTTGCCACTGATATCAACTGGTGACAGCCAGCAATTACTTGGCAACTGGGAATATTCATTTTTCCTTAGCAACTGGAGTTTTCGAGGGGGATCCTGCTTCAATCTGTAGTTTTCTAACTCATGCAGTGTGCCTATAAATATTGATTTTACAGAAAAATGAGAAAAATTCATCCACATTAATCATCCCTATTTTGAGAAGAATAAAATCTCAGTAAGGTGATTTTTGTTTACATATTCTCTGGTATGTTTAGATGTGATTCAATCCTGGATATCTGCCTCTAGCTGTTGTGCTTTTCCTCCCTTAGTTTGGCTCGTTTTGTATGTTATTATTGAATTCATGAAGGTAATTAGCAGTCTGTGACTTTTTCCTCTAATGTACTTGGCTGTTGCAAGCCCATAAGAGTTCATAAGCTCCTCCAAAAACCCCTTGAGGTGAGTTTAATTTACCAACCGAGCAGCTTCCCTTGGGCCTCAGGCCCTGGGGAGCTCCACGCCCCATTTTCTTTTATCAAGCGTGTTTGGGCCTAAAGGCAGGTGCTGCATTATTATTTGTTCCCTGTCTTGTATAGCAATCTAGTTGAAATATAAAATGGTGCTGGACATTTCCATCTTTAGAGCCCCCGAGCTAGTAATGCAAAACAAAACGCAGCTTGTATTTATTATCAGAGGGTCAGCTAAGGTCCAAATCTCTAATGGCTTTTTCATAAATCCTTATTTTATTAATTTATTTTGTCTTGTAGGTGAAGCCAGTGGGGTCGAGGTTAACTCATTGCAATTACTGCTCTTTCCAGTGCTCCTTTGTAATCAGATTGTAGTTTGCCAGGCTGCACTTGTTATGATGGTAATAAAACACAACTGCATCACTTACGTAAATCGCTTTTTCCACCTCAGCCTGTTTCTCAGTAGCATTTTAAATCTACACTACGACGCATGAACAGCTCTACCTCAAAATACCCAATGAACTCTTTAAGATTAAATGGTTCTTTATTTAATAGGTGTATAGAAAGCGCTCGTCTGTGCTGCTGACTTGTTGCTTCAGGAGTCTTAATCTTGCGTAGGCACTCTTCTTCTGTGATGATATTCCTTTGTGATTGCCGGGGCAAAGAGGTGCAGAGCCAGAGCAGCCAGCACACTGAACTAACGGCCCCTTTTCCATCCACATTTCTCGAAGAATTTCTCAGTAATTTCTTACCAAGGTCAGATATTGCGCTGCGACCAGCTCTGGGCTGCACTGCATCAGCGACTACAGTAACACAGTGTTTGCTTCCAGTAAAGTTTCTATGTTGGTCACAAATTGGCTGCCGGCCTCAGTCAGGGAGAAATATGCTGCTTTTTATAGGAGCCTGCGTTTTAGGATCTTTTGTCTTGGAAATGAACATTCCTCATGTTGCTTTCAAAAACACCAGGCTGCCTCAGATAGAAGCTGCCTTTTTGTTTTCTTCACGTCAGAAACCGTGTTGGCTATTAAACAGCACTTGGAGCTGCAGAATAAAAGGGGAGATTTCCATCTGGCTTTTATATTGTGGTGATATTTAACCAACACCCTCAATTTTGAAGGTCTTGGAGATGCATGTGCTATTTTACTGTTTGCTCCACCTCCACACTGACATGTCTGTTAATAAAGTCATGCTCCCTTCTGGAGAAATCCTGATGACTGTAACAATGTAACGCTGATTTCAGTTATCCTGGGAAATACTTAAAATTATTAATATTAAGTAATAAGTAATATTTTTTTCTGATCTTTTTTTTCCTCCTTGGAGTGATGATCGCCCTCTTGTGGTGCTTTTTGGTGATTTGCAGATTGGAACTTCTAGAAAAAGTCTGGTCTGTTTTAGCTGTAAAGGACCAATGAGGTAGTCAGAGGTCAAGTTTTCTGAAAATCTTGGTAATGCCGCTCGACAATGAGACGATGAGTTGACAAGTTGATACCACAAGTGTGTCTGCTAGGAGGCTGAGGGGTAGCACTGGTGGTTGCCAGTATTTGTCGTCTTTGGCAAATGCCTGAATAAAGTCATACCCATCAAAATGATTACTAGGAGTACTGATTCCCCCCCCCCCCCCAATGCAGATGATGCCCTGATAATTCGTGGAGCGGCACCATAAGCCCGAAGTTTGTGATGCTGAATGATCTGTGTCTCCAGTGTTTGGCATAGGTGGATCCTGTTGACATTCCCACACCTGTACTTTGGGTTTAATGGTGATGAAAGGAAAGGTATCGCCTGTTCACACGTTGAAAAGAGCGGGACCACGATGTATTTTAACTTCACCGTGAACTCGAGAACAGCTTCACAGTACCATCAGTAGCATGCCCTTAGACTGGGTCTCGTCTTTCAATGTTATCAAACAATTAGCCTGTACGCAAGGGGACTTATGCATGGCCTCAAATCTTTCTGTCAAATATAAAAAGCCCCGAGTGCATCTTTTTATGTGGGCGAATGAAAGATTGGAAACCTGGGAGGTTAGAAAGGTGTAAAGGCATGCTAACCTGGTGGACCTTGAAACATGAATGTGCGGGGAATACTTGCATAAATTGAATACACTGAGACGTGGTTGGATTTGAATGACGATTTAATAGCTCAAATAGTGGACTTCGAATCTTTTTTAACCTGAACCTTGTGTGGGACCTTTCATTTAGCAGACTCTTTGTCCACCGGGTTTACAGGCGTCCTTTCTTTGTCGTCACCCTTACCAGAGTTTGTGTGTGTGTGTGTGTGTGTGAACCATCGCAGGGGCCTCTCTGCGAAATTCCCACAGAATTTGAGCTTGGCTTTGTGATTCAAGGCTGGACAGTTGATCCAGGGGAGGACAGAGGGTGAAAAAGAATGTGAAGAAGAAGAAGAATGACCGACTGAAGGAGAGAAAGTTGGGAGGATGCCAGATTCCATTGAAAGTCTTTGCACAGTGTTTGAAGTCAGAGGATGAGGATTTAGAGGGAAGCAGGATTATTCAGAGTCAATACCCTCCAACAATCCAGGCGTTTGGGCTTCTGCAAGGAAACAATATAGTCAGACTGACTGTGGCTATTTCTTCTGTCATGTATTACAAGCCCTGTATCAGACATGCTGGTTAACACAGAGGTTTTCTAATCTTGCTGACATTGTCCTTAGGTACAGAAATTATATGACATTTTGAAGCGTGTATGTATTTAGTTGTGTGACAGCGAGTTTTACTAGAAGATTGATGCCACTTGTGCGGTAAAATCTGTCAAATAATGAGATAACAGGCAATAACTGATTTACTTAAAGACTAGAAATAAGGAAACCGCTACTCTGGCTCCAGGGTAATCTGAAACTCCAAAACTAAAGACTATATTACATCATGTTTGTGTAATCCTCGCATGAATCAACAATGAAATATTGTTTTAACTCGAGAGCTTTGAAGCAAAGCTAGCTGTTTTTGATGTTTTGTAGTTCTTGTGTAATTGCTGGCCGGCCTGTAGCTCTGTTTTTTGCTTTTGCGCTCTTGCTGATATCTGAACATGTTTCCACGGTGTACGCCATTTATCATAGATTGCTCCTCTTTATCTTCTTCTTTTCTTCTGCCGTTGGAGTCTGTGCAGTCTCTAGAAACAAACACTAAAATGTTTTAAGTTTTGGGACACCGAAGTCTGACGTCTGTGCTTCTGGTCTCTGATATCTTCGTGTCGTATGGGTTAATCTAGACTGACTTTGGCAATCGCATGAAGATGATTATCAAGCTGATACCTTCTAATCTCGATAAGTGAAGATATTGTTATGTTACGCGTTCATAGCTGGCATCTAAAAAGTCGCATACAGGGGCAAGGGTACTGATAGCAGAGCAGCTGATTTCACAAAGAGGATAAAACAGTGGTGTCAGAAAAATCTGAAGAGGTTAAACACATAATAAGTACAAAAACACACAAAGCAACAGAGTGTGAGTGTCTAACAGCAACAGTGCTGTGCAGGACGTTAGCATTAAAAGAGCTGTATGAATATGTGAGTTCATTTGTGTCATTTATAGTTTAATTTTTTGTTTTTGCTTATTTGTTTATGGCGGGGTGGGTGGGGGCTATGCCTAACATCATCACAGTGATGACACGGTGGCATTAAGGGGGTTAAGTGCTTTTGTTCTGTAAGGCTGGAAAAGAACTAGCATATTAATAAAGTTTATCCTGTTTGAAGTCAGGAAGGAAATTTAACAAAAATGCTGACTGTGTAGGTTAAGAGTACCATTAACTTAGCAGTTTATGATGGATTACAGTTGTTTTTCCAATAAATTAATATTTACATTAGTGTCACATTAGGAAAAAAAAGTTTTTATTCTTTTATCTGCAGTCCTTGTGTTGTTTAACACGATGGGAGCAAATAATAAATACAAAAACAAACTTTAACAATTTAACAAAAGTAAATAAAAAATCTTTTGTCCACTCAGGTGGATGTGAAAGGCAAAAATGTGCTTCTCCTTATGGCTCTTCTGCTCAACTACTTGGCGTTCTCATTGCTGTTTGCAGCAAACCTGAACAGCAGCATCATGTACTGCAGCACACAGCTCTATTTTGTCTCTTTAGATTGGAATTTAGATTAGTTTTAGTCTTTTGAACCACAGAAACCTAAAGCATGTAAACTGCTGTTTTATATTGTCTTTTTTCCATAAATACTCCTTTCTTTTGTTTTTAACTACCCAACATCCTCATCTGACATTCCAGCAGAAACCCTCGAGTGCAGTTACAGTGTCAGACGAGAAACTAATTGCGGACTCTCCATCATTCTGCTGCCGTGTGTGTTCAGTTTACTGCTGCTCCGGAGATTTATTTCAGCTGACACATTTCCACAAATCCTGGATTGTTTACTGCCTTCCAGAAGTGGACGTTAGCAGTCACGCAGGCTTGCCAGCATGAACACATGTGCACGTGAACTCTCTTCTGTCTTGGCATTTGATCTTTGACTTTTTCTCTCTTTCTCTCTCTCACACACACACACACACTGCAGTCACTCGATGCATAGAGATGAGCCCTAAAAATACCCACACTTGTCAGCACTTTACATTGTCTCCTGTGTACTCGCATTTGAAATGTAGATTTATGGCTGCTGGCTGTTTGTCTTAAGGCCATTTTCTAGATTAGATGACACAGTGCTACACTGCTAAACAGGAACTCCTGGTGACAGGTTTACACAGTTTTTAGGATTTACATAGTGTAGTGAGGAGGGCAGCGGGGTAATATTGCAGTGTGAAGTTTGCGCAGAAAAGCTGACGGTGCAGCTTAAAAAAAAGTCTTTGCTGTGTACAGCAAAGCCTGAGCTCACACTCACCAGTTCCCACTAAAACCATGTTGCTTTGATTTGGTGGTATGTTAAGTGAATGGTTTGGGGCTGTAATAGTCTCTTTTTCTGGAAGTAGCCCTCAAGTTAAACCGGGGTTCTTTAAATAAGTTTGATGTCCAGTTTAAAGGAGGATCGGATACAAGTGTAATGGTTGTAGCTTTCTAAGATACACAAAACAGAACATATACTGCTGCCTGGCTCACTCTTTTCTTTTCTTTTTCTTGCAGTTCACTAGAGTTAGTGTTTGTTTTTTCTCCTTTTTCCTGTATTTGTTTTAGAAAAGACATATCACTTCTTCTGTCAGCTGGATGGAAGGAAGTTTTTCCTAAGTAAGGAAGGAGTCTTCAGGGATTAGGCGTAGTCATCTGTGTGATAGAATCCTAAACACAGCAACACACCAAGGCTACTGTCTGTACTCCTCTTACACTCTTCCCCTGCATCCTGTCCTTTCCCCCCCTACATACTGGTATAATGGCATAATTGTCCTGCTTATCATTAGTATCCTGGCATGAGTGACAAATGAATGTTGTTTTTACTGTGGGGCGGGGACGTCCAGTGTCTGGTGTCCTGCTCACTACAGCTGATAAAACTGTCTAATAGAAACATTGAAATCCTCCTCTGATTAGCCCCCTCGGAAGTATCAGCTTCTTTAGTTTGACTGATTGCTGTAAAGGGACAGTTCGAACTGCTTGTATTCCCAGAAGGATGTGCTTTGGTGGCTGTGCTGTGCAATAGCTGGTGGTCCTCTCGCAAAGGAGCGCTTGGGGTCACATTTAAATGCATGTAGTAGGTATCTTTTTTTGCTTGTGTGGGGTTATTTTCGTAGAAGCATATTTTTCAGTATTTCAGATAGAACCTGACTCAACCAATGACCAATGTCAGTGATTTTATATTTAAATATATATAGACATATATATTAGGCCATTAATGCCAACAACGATGTTACAGAGTGCCCTCTGGTGGACAAGGCATGCATCATCAGTGCTGATAACATGCTTGAAGGGTGTTTCTCTTGTGTTTTTTGTACTTTTGCAGTTTTTATTTATTGATTGTTATCCACAGGTTTCTGTAAGAGCGTACGTAGGCTGCCATGACAGACCACTACTTCCGTTGTCCGGTTTTATACTTCCGGTTACTCAAAGCGAGACCCAGCGTTCAGTCGTTGCTAACAACAAAATCAGTTACTTTGTGCGGTAATAAGTGGCTTTACCTGTTCGAAGATGAGCTCGGGTTCAACGTGTGCTGTCGTCGGCTGCCACAATAATTCAAGAAAACTGAAAAACGCATTAGAAACATTTTGCCTTGAGCATCAACAACTTAGAAAGGCCTGTCCGTGCCCACCGCCCTACGCACTGCACTCTATGCCGCGGAAGGAGGATCGGAAACTGGCGTGGCTGGCAGCTTTAAGACTCAAACACCCTCCAAAGAGAGTTTATGTTTGCTCCTTTCATTTTATCGATAAAAAGCCCACAGAGCTACACCCCGACCCGGAGCTTTATCTGGGCTATGACCGACCCCCACCGAAGAAAAGAAGAAGGCTCACTCGGACCACTTTGAGTGTGACAGCTTCCAGTAATACGAACAAAAACACAGAATCTGTACCCGGTAAGTGAAAGTGTAAATGTGGTTTGCCACCGTTTCGCATTTTAAACACGCAATTCTTTACTTTTACTAAATAATAGCCTATGGTGAATGGCGTTAGTATCAGCACTAGCTGGTTATTAGCAGCAAAGTCTAAATTTTAACGAAAGTTTATAATAATAATAATAATGCCAAAAGATTAGCTCCAAGGGCTGTAAAAGTCTTAGGTTTGTGTTTATAAAGAACATGTTTTTTCAAGTCGAGAAAACTCAAGTAAAAAAGTTAAAGGCAACCTTTGCAAAAATACCAACAGTTGTGACTTTTTTTAGAATGTAAAATAAAATCTAATCACATTAATTGAATAAAATTGTGACAAATTTTTAGGGGACTTAGGAACATTTTATGTTGACATTTATGATTTTGCATTTGTGTGAAAAAATGTAGAATGAGAAATTTCACTCAAATATAATAAGCTAAGTGACACTTTACAGTTTCTCTTATGCTAACAGTTTGACTGTACATCTGATCATATTTTTGTCTTATTCAGACTCCACAGTGTTACGTTCAGTGGAATTAGACCAGGCCAGCATCTCCACACAACCCCCTGAGCCACATCTGCACTCAGTCCACACACAGTGGGAGGATCCTTCGCAACAAGACCATCAATACTGCAACAGGTCTCGCAGAAAAGATGTGCAGGATAAGATGACTCAGTGTGATGAAGTTGCATATTTCATTCTTCAAAATGATGCAGACGCTTTGCTGTACACTGGGATAGCCTTAGAAACATTTAACACACTTGTGTCGACACTGGAAGGATATGACAACAATGAATTTACCATGCCTGTCCGAGATCAAGTCCTCATGACACTTATGAAATTAAAGAGTAACCGTGTAATAGGTGACCTAAGCCGCCAGCTTCATATATCACAAAGCATGGCCAGCAAGATCATCTCACACTGGTTAGACAAGCTGGAGGAAGTTCTCCGACCATTAATTCCATGGCTGCCAAAAGAAACTATTCAAGCAACTATGCCTGAAGCCTTCAAGAAGAACTTTCCAAATAGTACATGCATTATAGACTGCAGTGAGACCCTTTTACAGAAACCCAGAAATCTGGGCTCAAGAGGGGAATCATACAGCCATTATTATTCACACAACACAGTCAAATATTTGGTTGCTGTTGCACCATGTGGACTAATCATGTTTGTGTCTGCGGCATATGGCGGCCGATGTAGTGACAAATTTATCACAATGGACTCTGGAATATTAACATACCTAAAACCTGGTGATGAAGTCATGGCAGATAGAGGTTTTACAATTAAAGACTTACTCTTTGAGAGAAAAGTTAGATTAGTAATACCCGCTTTCACAAAAAAACGTAGACAGCTAACTGAGGAACAGGTAACATACACACGTCGGATTGCAAATGTAAGAATCCATGTTGAAAGAGCAATCAGACGCTTGAAAGTCTACAAAATACTTTCACAAATTGTTCCTATAAGCATGGCTCCTAAAGTAGACAAGATACTGAGAATATGTGCTGCTCTAGTGAACTTAAGAGAGGATCTCATTCGTGATACACAATAATTGTGTATGTTATGAACAATTGTGGACTCGGGGATATTAAGATGGTCACTCAGGACATAAAGTTGCGTAGTGTAATGTAATTATTTTAAAATTTGATGTACATATATGTAGAGAGTAAATAATTCCAGGTCTCACTTTTTTATCTTGTGTTCTAGATGAAAGGTTATGTGATACAGTGTGTGTGTGCGTATGTATGTATGTATGTATGTATGTGTGTATATATAAAACAATTGCAATCAATCAATTGAACAATTATTACTTTTTTATTCAACCACAATGTGATAAATTTCTTAAATGAAAAAAAAATGTTTTCTCAAATCTACAATAATTAGTTGTGCATTCTTGACATTTTTTTGTGTTGGAAGATTACAGAAATACAGAACTATTCACAACATTTAATGTTGTCAGTTTGTCATTCATTTCCCACCATATGTTACAACTACGTACATTTTAGTTGTATTGAAATATTTAACAGATTTCATATTGAATGTCTCCTTTCATTCACAAGACAGAGACCAAACTCTGCAGACATGTTGGTGTCTGACTGTCCCATTTATAGTTGTAACATGTATTAAAGCTTGCCCATTATCTTCAAGTATCTCTCATTTAACTGAAACCGTCCTGCTGCATACTCCTCTACAAGTCGAGGTAAGAAATATGAGAAGTAAAACCCTCTCAAGCGTTTTACTTGTTCCTTTACAAATGCTTCATCATATTGCACTGTAAATGAAACATGCTCAGTAGGTGTCCAGATCACAAGTGTGGCAGTCTTGAGCCCTGTGCAAAACATTGTAAGTTGCACTTGCATGTAATAGCCTCTGCTGCCAGTTTTCTGCAGCTGCAGTTCTCCATCTACCAGTTTGATATCGCTGCATTTCTGGGTAAGCTGCTCCGTGAGTGAAGGATAAGTCTGCACAGGACATTTTATTTCTAGAAGCACATCTGAGTCAATGACCCCGTCAGGACTCGCAGAGAGCCATGGCTCCTGGATGCTGATAACACTACCCATGTGAAGGATGTTCATACCCTGTTCTTTCAGCTGATGACAAGCTTTAACTTCATTTTCTTTACCATAGTTTGTTTCATAATTCCCACGAAAGGAAGGGTACATGTGCTCAGATAAAAATTTGTCATTTTTTGTGGTGGCACGTACTGGAACTTTTTTAGCAGAGCTTGCTGTAAGTCTGATTTTCCTGCAGTTGTGCCACAAATCAGATGCACTTTGCTCTTTTGTTTCTTCTTGTAATTGTTCTGCTTGCTCTTCAGAAACTTGAATGTATGCCTGGTAGAATGCCCTGCATGGATTACAGCTTAGTTTGTAACTGTGTGCTTGGTGTGGCTGAAAAAATTGCTCATCAACTTTACTGTTGCGGTGAGGACCTGCAGATGGCGAGGCATTGTAACACTTTCCAATTAATGTGTTCTTGAGGAGGAAAAGTGGCTTCACTGGTGCTTTGCTAACACTGTCAATAAAGTCTTGATGTGTAAGGTGATATGGTGTGTTAGGGAGAGATTGTGTCACTGCAGTCCGGGAGTTCACATCGTACTGCTGCTCTGCCCTGTGATGTCTGAAGTTTATCTGGCTTAGACGTTTAGGTTCAAGGTTCTTTGCTGTCCCTGCATTCCACCTGCGCTGCTCGTCTGTACACGCAAGCCCTGTCTTTCCACTGATCGCAGCATTCTGCACCTGTAACAAACATTAATAGTTTTTTCTCACTGTCAATACTCAAGATTTAACATAACGAGGAAGTTTACACTAACAAAAGCAGTACACGGTTGGTGTCCTGCATGTTATAGATATGACCCTGGGTCAATACACCTGAATCATATCCAAAACAGATATAAACACTGGCAAAGTCACCCATATTATCCATTTCATATTAATAGTCAGTTACTTTTTGATGCAGAAATATACATCCACAGTCTAATTTTTTTCAAAGTAGTGTGTGTGTACAAATATACATATATATAAACAAACATGTATTATACTACTCTGTGTCACTTCTTATAACTATAGTTTTTCTTGTCTTGTAAATTTGACCTTAATGTTCAGTCTTTTATTTTTTTTATATTTTATCTTCATGTGATTGTACAGCATACAGCCCACACAAAGTTAACGAGTGGCTTTCACATGTAAACAGTGCTCCACGTAATACTTGGCTAGATGGCAGTAACGTGACTCCTTAATCACAGCCTTTGACCAGTCCAGTGTTTCTGTTTCAGTGATTTAAACATTGTGATATCCAGATAAGTGATATACCTTCCACAGAATAGCAGCCGCATGGCTACATGATCTCCCTAATCCGGCGATACAGGAACAGCCGACTGTCTCCACTACTCCACTTTCTCTTAGCATTGCCCATGCTAAGTGTTTCGCTTGATTAATACTCTGGCTCGGCTCTACAGCTGCTTTAAGAAAAATAAAGTCGCCTTGTTTGTTGAGCAGTACTTTATCAATTTTGTTGCTGTGCAGGTAATTATACGCCTCGGTGCTCTTGTAATTACGTAATTCCTCGCCATCAACGCCTTCGGAAAATACAAGGTAATTAATAATGTCGATGTAGCTAACATCGGGCCATAGTTTCATGTCATCTACCCACTCCGTGAGAAGTGACGGGTGAGGCACTGCAACTGAACTGTCCTCGCTGCTTTTTAAAACATCTTTACTGTGTATCCACCTTCGATGTGTTGCCATTTACTCCAGGTAAAACAAACTGCAGTGAGAGAAATCTTTATCAACAGTGAAGGTGTAACCCCGCAACTGTCAACAACAGCGCAAGCGGAAGTAAAAAACCGGCTTCCGCTATGAATCGGGGTAATGGCGCGAAATCAGAAATACTGTGGATAGATGCTGATATATTGACCGGGCTCCAATGTTAGAGTTCCCTAAATGACTGAGGAGCGAGCAAAAGGAAAAAGATTTTCAATAGTAAGAAAAGTATTAAATGAAATAAAATTTAAAAACAGACAAATTGGAAAATGTACTTTTCATGCTATTAACTTGGCCTTTGGGATATTGTTCATTTTATTTTCGTGGTGCTCCTAATCTGTGTTTAAGATCCTTTAGTGTTGTGGACCTAGAATTTAATTTAGTTGAATTTTTATTTATATAACTCCAAATCACAACGTGATGTTTGTGTAAAGTTGGTCAGAAGGTTCCTTTGTGAGTGCGCATGCGCCATTAGCGTGCTGCCTGCTGTAACCCCTAATTTCCCTCGGGATGAATAAAGTATTCTGATTCTGATTCTGATGATGCACAATGGAGCTTTATATCGTAAGGTAAAGACCTACAGTAGTACAGAGAAAGTCCAACAATCACTTTGAAAGGACACTGGTGAAAACTCCTTCACACTGGGAGAGGTGGCCATCTGCCACCACCAGTCGGGGGTGAGGGGAAGAAGGCTGGGCAGAAGTCGTCGTGATGATTTGGGGTTCTTCGCTGCACTGCGTTGGACATTTTCGAAAATGAATTCCTAAGTTTGTCATGGATAGTCATTTGTCTTACAGGATAATGTCCAGGTGGCAGGCCGCCAGCTGAAGCTCAGCAGGAGAATCGTGCAGCAGGACAATTACCCCAAACATCAAAGTAAAATTCCAGCAGAATGATTTCAACCAAAGAAATCCTTGTTTTGGAGCAGCCTAATTATAGCGCAGACCTTAGAGATCATCTGGAATGATATCAAGAGAGCCGCTCACTCCAGACATCTTGATAAACACGGCTGAGCTGAAGCATATCTGTGAGAGGGGGGAAAACATGGGAGAAAGTTCTTCCTGTGCATCTCTTAGTTTGGATGTTATTACATCCAAGTGTTTACTTGTTTTATTTATTTTTCCTTCTGCACTGGTGATATGGGCATGCTCAGTGCAGACACAGAGATTATGATGACTGTGAGACTGATTAATGCAGAATACCAGGGATCACATGCTCTTCTTTGCCACTCTTACGTGGCTACTTTAGTTAAAAGTTTATCTTCTTGTGTAGGCCAGTCAGTGGGGTCAGATTACAAAGCTTTTCAGACCTTACAACCTAATGTTCCATATCGTGGTCTTTATATAAATCTAATGTAATTACCCAGTTCAATAGAGTAATCACTGGCAGCCTGCGTGCATTAGGCCTTCTTTTCAGGTTTATGACAGCCCTGTTGGCTCCATCGCTGGCATCTAACAGCTCCCTGAGGCCAGCCGCAGGAAACGCTGAACAGCCTCACACAGAGCCACCTTTGAAAGCTAATGAAAGCTTTATTATGATATTATTATTTTCACTTTGGCTGCTAAGACGGTGACAGCTCGCGCTCCCGTTCTTTCTGTCTGCATTTCTGCATGTGTGAGTCACTTTGAAAATCCTCTGAAAAAGTCAAAGTGTGCTAAACCTGATGTTTGTTTCTGCAAGCGTATGAATAGATGTTTGCTCCACACACACACACACACACGCACACACACAGCTGTTTTTCTGTCTCCTTACATCGACTTATATTCATTTCAGTGGCTGCTACGATGCTGCCTCCCTAACCCAAACATAACCCCGAACCTAAACTTAGAGACTTTTATATTTCTGTCAATATAAACAGAGAGTAAACAGAGAGATCCTCACAACGTGAGTAATATGAATAGATGTTTGCTCCACACACACACACACACACACACACACACACACACACACACACACACACACACACAGCTGTTTTTCTGTCTCCTTACATCGACTTATATTCATTTCAGTGGCTGCTACGATGCTGCCTCCCTAACCCAAACATAACCCCGAACCTAAACTTAGAGACTTTTATATTTCTGTCAATATAAACAGAGAGTAAACAGAGAGATCCTCACAACGTGAGTAATACAGGTACACACACCCCTCCCCAAAAGAAGCACTTGTGGTCCTTTTTTATTGACCCTCTCTGCTTCTTTTCCTGAACGGTGTATTAAAGGCCATGTTCACAGCAGAGCTCTGTTCTCTTTGAAGTGTTCAAGTGCTGCAACAGATCCTCAAATATTGACTCTCAAGCCTGCTGCAGAAAAGAGAGTGAGAGAGGGGAAAAGAGAGAGATGGAGAAAAGCAATCCTCGCACAGATATGGACAGATAGAGAGAAGGCTCTTTGTTGTAGGTGGGCGTAGTTAGATTTATGGCAGGATGACTGAATTTGCGTTGGATAAATATGCGTTTGTCAGCTGCTATGAGGTGGGGAGCATATATATATATACACGTGTATATATATATATATATATACACGTATATATATATACACGTATATATATATATATATATATATATATATATATATATATATATATATATATATACACACACACACGTATATATATATATATATATATACACACACGTATATATATATATATATATATATATATATACACGTGTGTGTATATATATATATATATATATATATACACGTGTGTGTATATATATATATATATATATATATACGTGTGTGTATATATATATATATACGTGTGTGTATATATATATATATATATATATATATATATATATATATATATATATATATATATATATATATATATATATATATATATATATATATACACACACACGTATATATATATATATATATATATATATATATATATATATATATATATATATATATATATATATGATATCGAGATGTGGAGGAGGAAGTAAACAGAGATAAGGCCTGATGGCAAGCTGAGCCTGATTCCATCCATTAATCTGTCTTAATTTATCCTGTCATAATGCTCCTTTACCTTCCTTAGTACTGGGTTTCATTACATTTTTAATAAGTCTTTGCAGGCACATTATGTACCTATTGTATGGAAAGTTGCTGTTCCTAAATCTAGTTATCTCAAAACTTTAAATGACTTTAGAAAATGCATGAAAAACTGGTGAAGTCAGGGGTTTTAATGCAAGCTGAGCACAGGCATGACTCCATGCAGTTTATTTACAGACCACCCAAAGGAGTGAACGATGCCACAGTAACCTTGTTGAACCTGATTGTTAAACACCAGTGGGAAAGCCTACCGTTCAGCCTTCGACACAGTTCAGGCTCGTATTTTAATAAGATGGCTTTTAGAACAATTCGGCATGAATAAAAATCTCGTGGGCTGGATTCTTGACTTTTTAACAAGCTGAAGTCAAAGAGTCCGGGTACATGGGACCCTGTCCAGTCGGGGATGCGTGCTCTCGCCCTCGCTATTTATCTTGTGCACAAATGTATCAGAGTAGGTTTGAAAAAACAGGGACATTTTAAAGTCTGCAGACGAGTCTTCAGGATCACGTGACCAGCCGCGTCCCACTCAACGATGATTCTGACAAAAGATGTGATCGTGTACTCATGCACAAGCGACCACGTCCATTAAGGGTTCCATTGTAGAATGTGTTTGGTGTTATAAATATCTTGGAACAATCATTGATTCAAAGCTGAATTTTAAATCAAGCTTTGAAGCTGCGTGCAAAAATGGGGACCAGAGACTCTCGTGTTTGAGAAAGCGTTCTCGTTTCCACGCCAATAAAACCACGATGGTTTTATTTCAGCATGCTTCTGCTCGATCTGTTTTATCCTTTCCCCTCGGTGTCGTGGTTTGAATATTTATCTGTAGAAAACAGAAACTCTCCCAATCAAATTGTTAAGAGATCTTAACAGGCTGATTGGTGAACCACAGCAGAACACAGCATCCCTGTACGCCAGATGGTTACAGCGGTGGGTTTGTTCTGGTTTTTCTTGACAGCTAGCTACCCTTTGAACACTGAGTTTCAGTTTCTTCCTTCTGGAGGAAGATTTCGGGTCCCAGAGTGCAGAAAAGCATGGTTTAAAAACAGCTTGATCCCAGCCGTCATGACTCAGTTTTTAAAGTTTTTTTGTGCTATGCTTATTTGTAGGGGTGCAACGATACACAAAATTCACGGTTCGGTTCGATACTTTGGTGTCACGGTTCGATATTTTTTCGATACAAAAAAATGTTCATGCATTTTTAATTTGTCATTTATTAAAATTATAAATATATATTTTAACTCAAAAGTACAGTTTTTAAATTTAACCCTAACCCTTGTGCGTGTTTTTTATTTTGACAGCGAATGCACACCTGCGGACCACTTATGTGCAGCCCTGGTTATTTAGCTCGTCATATTGCAGCCACAGAAATTCTTTTGTCCATGAAACCATAAAGCTGCACTTTCTTTTTGCCTTATAGTCTGATTTGTCATAACTTCTCCGTTTTGTGGTAAGCTTTTCTTTGGCTGTCACTTCTTCACCCTGACCTGTCTTATTTGGCTCAGCAGAACTGAAATGCTTTTACACGCGCACTCACATAAGCTCAGCGATTCTCTGCGCGATCAACCTCTCACATGTTTAAGCTGCGGGAGATTTCACTTGTCATGTTTGCATAGTAAGCTAACGATTAATAAGACGATGTCAGAGGAATTGGTGCACAAATTATCATCACTCACAGATCAGTGCTGTCGCTCTCTATACACAGTTTGCACGATTGCAAAGTGAAAGCAAAAAACAAGCGCAAATTCAAACGCGACTTCAATATGTCACATATTGACAGTGGCTCACCGATGCCAATGACATAATTACCCAGCTACATTTCCGAAAGAATGCAAAAGCATTGACATATATTTTTCCATCCTACGGGCAGGGCAGAGATAGATTTTGGTAGCCCGACTGAAAAAATCGCTAGCTCCGGGACGTCGGGCTAGCGATATTGCAAGCCCTGTATCTGATTGAGGAATCACTCATCTTTGGAAAAGAGAGTTTATTACAGAGAAATGTCTCTTTCCAAAATAAAAGCTATACTATCCGCTTCTTCTGGGCTATATTCTCAGCAGCATAAGGAGAATCATGTGCTAACAGCTGTCTAAATGACTCGGCTAAAGTTAGTAGCATGCTTGTTGTTTTTGTCTTTGCACTAGGATGATGTCGGCGTAAATGTGCAGTCATATTCGTTGTGTTCCCACTAGTGCTTTCAGGTTAATCTCGTTGAAATGACCTTAACGCCACAACACGGCAAATCTCCGTTAACGAGCTACCGCCGATCGCCCCGTGCATGGGGCTAGACGGCCAACACGTTAACGAGCTAACTGCGCTAACACACTAGTTCACACCAATGTAATTGAGCATTGCATGGCACATCCAACATACTGTTTTACTTTAGTCCATGACTCGCTTACCTTCAGGGTCATACGTCACATGAAAACCAAAATAATTCCAAACGCCAGATCTGAATGAGAGTGGGGGAGGTCCATGTTAAAAGCAGAGCTTAACTTCTGTCTCGCTAGCTTGCCCTGCGCTCTTCCTTCTGACTATGCTGTCTGTGTGGAGCGCTCAGTGGATCTGTGCTGGACAGTGCAGCCTAGGCGGAGTAGTCGAACACAGATTCACTGAGCGCTCAACACAGACAGCATCGTCAGAAGGAAAGTTGATAAAATAAATTACAAATGTTGTATTGTTCGATACATATGCGTACCGAACCGAAAGCACTGTATCGAACGGTTCAATATCGATACGAATATCGTTGCACCCCTACTTATTTGTTGTCTGGTGTCTGTATTGAGAGTGTGCATGTTAGGATGCACGACTCACGACTGCAGAACCTTTCCTTTCCTTTCCAAATAAATCACATTTCTCTCCCCTTCCCCGTCTCTGTTTGAGAAAACCCTGAGCCAGAGCAAACCTCCGTAACACCTCAGAGCGGGTGACTGTTTTCAGTTTTAAACAATGCCCCCTTTATTGAAACTAAAGACAGAAGGAATAAGAAAACATCCCAGCGCTTTTCTTTCCTCCTGAGCCCCCCCCCCCCCCCCCCCCGGTCATCTGCGGGCCAAGGTGGTCGCACTGCTGGTGTTTACGGTGCTGCAGTTGCCAGATTGGCAATCCAGAAAGTCAAAACTTAGTCGGAGAAAGGTTTCAATAAGAGATACTTTATAATGGCTCAGCCAGATATGAACTCCAGGTACCACCATCATACAGACGCGCTTAAACATGCCCTAACACATACAAAAGCACACAGACACACACATACATGAAAGGCTTTACTTGGTGGTTTGTAAATGGGAGCAGGCAGGTGCTCACTCACGCACACTGAATAACACTTTTGTGCTTCGTCTCAATCTCCTCGTAAATTGCAGCAGCGCTCCAGACTCATTTGCTGCACGTTTGCTCGTGTTTTGATGCAAAGTCTGATTTGTTTGCCTTACGGTATCTTTTTTTTTGTGACACTTCTCTGATCGTGTGTTTTTCTGAGCTGCCGGCTCGCTCATGTCCCAGCATATAAAAAATAGGTCTGGTTGTCAGTTACGTCCCCAGCAGAGACTTGGGAAGCTCTGTGCCGTGTGATAATGGCAGCATCCTTGTGTGGATGTTTGTCATGCCAGAAAAGCAAAAATAAGACTATTTTAAACTCTTATCAACCCCCCCGATGGTCCTGCAGTGAGTGGATTTTGGTGAGTAAGTACTTTAGGTGGGTAAAAGTGTGTGCAGTGCTGCGTCTTGCACAGATTAAAGGCAAGTTTTTTTACACTCTATATCCAGCAGCTTAAAAGTCCATTCATTCATTCATTCATTCATTTTTTTAAGGATAACTCTGACTGAACCAGCTTTCAGTTTACAGCCTGAGAGGAAGCAGGTCACATGTTAAAATAGACCTAATTTATTACCAGGTCCATTTAAAGGAGTGTTCGAACACGTTTCTGGGTGATTTACATAAAGGCACACTAAAGTAACTTTTTGATTTTTAGGCTAAGTATTAAAAAAAGGGACATAATCAGGCAGAAACATGTGGCAACACTGTTTTTATGGGCTTGCAATTTGTGATTTATTCCCCGGTAAATACAATGTTCTCCTTAATTGTGAGCATAAAGCAATCTTGAGTCCGTTCGACTCGACACGCCAGAATGTGTCAACAGATGCAATTAAATCCCATAAAGAGAAATAACTTCTTATTGGAAATGACTCATAAATAAATTGCAAACTGGGATGAACCATGAGCCGAAAATACACGTACATTTTTCCACACGCACACACAAGTTGTTGCCCGGTCTCCCTGTATGTCTTTATTGTTTTGTTTTTGTGTTGTGGTTATTGTGGTATCTCTGACACTGCCATCAGACTCCATCCTGGAACATCAAAGTGTGCTGGTGCTCTTTGTCATGTAATATCCCACAGTGAAGGCGTAGTTTTCTGTTGACTGCACTGACTGTGCCACCCTAAAAGTCATTGACTTTCATTGTGTGTCTTTTGCTCTGGGATGAGCCGAGCGCACAGCACCAGTGACTCATCCTCTCTAGATGGAGAGTGGCCTTTTCTGCAGCCTATCAGATGTCACCGGGGCTCCTCTGTTGTGGTCACACAGCCGTTCACAGAAGATGAATCACATTAATAAAAGCCATCTTTGCATAGCTCTGCAGCTCAGCTGAGGTCAGCTGGTGGCATTTGAAGCTTTTTGAAACCTGAAAAAGTGGCGAGCTTCAAACAAAGTCGCCGATGTTGATGCGTTACGCCGCACATTGAGGGATGCGTCTCGAGTGTTGTGCATTTACTGAATCAACATGCCTCTGCTTATTCCGAGCGCGTGTGAAAGAGAGCCGCAGCTTTTTGGTCTATTGTCTGCTTTTAAAAGAGTCTCTGACTACAAAGGCTCGTCTTATTCCTCATCCTGCTGAGTGATCCTTTTCCTCAATGATGCGTCTGTGAATGCAAATATGCTTAGAAAGAAGTGGAGGCTTGTTGACTTTGTTGGTTTTGCAGTTTTGAATGGTTTGAAGGCCGCGCATCAGTATTTAAATTATTATGAGAGGATTTTTTTTCTTCTTGTCTGTCTGAGCCGCTCAACCTTTCCTGACCTTGATATTAAATAACGTCTAATTTGTAGAAAAATCCTGTGGTTGCAGTAGCTCAGGGTATGAGCTCAGTGGCAGTGGATTACTCACAGGTGAATGTGAGTGTATGTGAGCAAATCTGCCACTGGAGCTGTTTTTCCTTTATGTTTTGATATATCTGGATTAGCAATCACTTGGTGGGCAGTAGCTGGTGGGCAGTAGCTGGCGGGAGCATGCGGCACAGGTCAGTTTCGACAGGCTGTGCTGATCTCACAGATTCATATTTGAATAAAAAAATGTCTCCCTCTGGTGGAGAAGCAACCAATCAGCATCTTGTTATCAGTTTACTACATCTTCAACTTGTTGACCATGTACTTTTTTATGTATTACTGTAACAGCAGTATTGATTTACTGTCTTAGATGTGAACCCGATGCCTCATCTGCTTTTTTGCTATCACAATATCTCTGTTACTCCCTGACACAATCAGATGCACAGAGATGTAGGGAAAGGGAGACAACACGAGGGAGTGGAAGGAAAATGATTTTGTTTGGTTTCGCGTGAAGTGCCAGAGGCTCCGACCTCAAGTGTAACTCATCACTCTGTTAGCTACCCCTGTCACAGTTAACCAGATCATCCTACATTAAAGAAAATGAGAAGAACAGCAATTATGGAAGAAATGAGGGAAATGGGATCAAATTTAAAAGCCTTTTAGACATGGAGAAAGGCTCAGCTACGTAGGAATTCAACTGAGGGGCTTTTGTGATATAATAGCCAATATATCTGGATGATAGCTGCGGACCTTCGAGCTTTCAAACATGAAATGTTCATATATCAGTTTATTTACCATGCGAGCAGGCGAGGGAGGCATCTGTGCAGTTTGATGGGTGGCATGCTGTAATGGCTTGTAGTGCCTCCAAATGACGCACATGATACATTGAAAACTACACTTTTTTGTTTTACATTAGCTAACTTTTTTTTCCCGTTCTTTTCCATTTGGCAGAATTTCACTCAAACTCTCATTCCCCAATTTTACATTTGAAGTTTATATATCGATGCAGTCTTTCACCCGAGCGTAAGCATTTGGCTACCCTTTCAGTATCCCTGCGCCAGTCTGTCGCAGGGCTAACACACAAGGACAGACAACCATTCATACTCACATTCACTCGCACATTCACACCTAGTGGCAATTTGGATTATCCAATTAACCTATCCCCACAAGCTGCATGTCTTTGGGCGGTGGGAGGAAGCCGGAGTACCCGGAGGGAACCCACGCAAACACGGGGAGAACATGCAAACTCTGCACAGAAAGACCCCGGCCTGATGGTGGAATTGAACTCAGGACCTTCTTGCTGTGCGACAACAGTGCTAACCACCGTGCCACCGTGCTGCTTTTTATCTCTCACGTAATATTTTCCATAGCTGGTCAAACAAAGTTTTTTGCCCGTCTTACTTTTGCTGTGTGGTTGTGAGGCAGCATTTACACGTATATCAAGCTGCTGTAGTTACTTAAGAAGAGCAGACATTCATTAAAAGTCACTCCACAGTGATTTCAATCATGCTGCTTCAGCATCTCCTCCTCCCATCACCAGAAATGCAAACATGACTGGGAGGGTCACTGACAGCCAGAATACACACGGGCAGGACGGGCACGTTGTCTCATCCTCGGCTTTGTTTTTAACAGACAGAAACAAACCCTCTAAAGTTTCTATTAAAATGCTTTTATATGAAAATAGGCAATTAGAACATTTAAAGAAATATCATCCACACTGCACATCTATTAGTGCATTTTTATTTAGGCAGGATGGAAATAAAAGATTTGCAGCTCCACTGCAGAATACCGCATGTTTTGAATCGCCTGTGGGTTGGAGGATTTGACCTTTCATTAACCTAACCAACTATTGTGTTGTTATTTGCTTACTCATTTATCAGCTGTGCTGGGCCACGCAGCATCAACACTAACAACGTGGCTGAAGGGTGTTTCCCGCTGTCTTCTTTACTTCTTACATTTTCATTTACCTACAGTTACAAATGCCGTTCGATTTGCAGATGGCTGATATTGGCTTGCTTATGTGTTGGTAAGGCTCTAATTTTGCCTTAAACTAACCAAACAGCGGACATGAAAAGTCTAAAATGAAACTCCAGTTTTGTAAGATAGCCAGCTGGTTGCTGTCTTTGTCGTCCTGGGATTTTGCTTGTGGATTTCTCTCTTGCTCTGAAGCAGATGTGAGTGTTGACGGTTGAACCTCGATCTGCCACCAAGTCAAACCTTTTGCCCTCCTTTATTGATGAAACCATCGATCTCAGCAGTTTTAAACAGGCCCAAATATTAAAAGATGTACCTTCTTTTCATCCTCCGCATCACTTTCCTGCCATCTTTCCAGTTTTTCGCTCTCCTTATTATTTCTGTCCTCAGGCTTACCCAGAAGCCTGGCCGTCGGACAAGGGCTTCATGTGAGAGGCTCTGCTTCCCACTCACCATCTTCAATGAAAAATAACATGTCAGGCAGCTTTTGTGTCGGTGCTGTGAACTAGCAGAATTTGTGATCAGCTTTATTATTCAAGCCTTTTAAGTTCACTTTAATGTACCTATGATGAGAGATTTATATCCCAGGGAACAGAGGGAGAAGAAAGCAGCGAGAGAGATAAAACAGTGACAAATTTGTTTACTCCACAGATATTCATTACGTGCTTTGACAGGTGGGATTCATTAACTCCATAATCTAACGTGGTAAACCCCCCCTCCCCGAAGCATGCACTATAATCCCCGTGGGACCCTTCATAACTCTGCCTGCTCTGCCTCACACACCTGAGGCAGTAAAAATCTCAAACTGTACTCTGTGAGCACATATTTCTTTCCGTTTCTCTGACGGTCTGCATGCGTGTCTGTTTCACACACACACACACACACACACACACACACACACACACACACACACACACACACACACACACACACACACACACACACACACACACACACACCTTACACTCCAACAGCTGCTGCTCTTGTCTGTGCCGTTTTTGTGTGTCTTTTTTACACGCTCTCTCCCTGTTTTTCATGTTGCTCTCTGACCAGAGCACTTGCTGTGTAGGAGGCGCGGCTTTCTTTTTCTCATTCACACACAAACACACATCTTTGAGTCTCGAGATCACAGAAGGCCTGTGATCACGCTCTTTTCCTGGTGACTCGGTGTTTAGTGCTGCCTCTTGAGATGGTGCGCCTGTAGGCATGCCAGATCCCTCTCTGTCCGCCCTGCAGTCGCCCTCACCAGGGGGGCCTTCGGTCAATCTTTCTGCATCGGTGCGTATTATGCAGCATTGGACAGTCTAAGCTCACTCTCAGACTCTTGGCCCCCCCCTCTAGGTAGCTCCAGGCGTTCGCCCTTACTTTTGCCTCACAACTCATGACAAGCACATGATGTGAGAAAGGCCGTGGCTCAGGTATAAGCCGAGACAAAGGGATAAAGGCCAGCTTACTGCCCTTGTGAACCATGCCCTATTGTGCTAGGATTATTCCGTCTTGTAGGGAAAACGCAGAGGCGTTCTCACATCACGTTCAGGAAATCTTACGCTCACGTGCGACTTTTTACGTGTTCAGCCAGGAAAGAAGAAACAAAGAGTCAAACATGGTTTTAATTGGTCTTGGAATATACGTGCCTTTTGTGTGCAAGTTGGATAGATGCAATTTCCTTTTTCACAGAGGAATTGAATTAAATGAATTGAATCGCTTCACTGGTTAAACACTGCGTATGTACGGAAGCTCCACTCACATTATGTATCACAGCAGTCCCCACTTCAGTGTGTTCCAGTCTCTTTCTTTGCCATTTTTCTTTGTCAGCTCAACTTTTGATTAGAGAACAAATTGCTTCCCTGCACGTACTCCCCTCGCTCTTTCTGGAAAGACGCGGGGAGCTGCAGCCCCTGCTGGGAGCCCTAGAGACTCGTCTTCCTTTCTGTTTCTCTTGATTTGGTATTAATGGAAGCAGAAGTTCTACAAGAGTATTGTACTGTGTATGTAGCTCTGTTCATGCCAGAGCAGTTTTAGCCATTATTAGAAGCTCTGTTGGAGGATTTTTAGGCTTTTCCTTTTGAATATCCTGCTCTTGTTGGCTTTAACCCTTTTCTATATATTTGACATCCTCCTTAATGATGAGTTCTGACACCTCAGTATATGTCAATAAAGGCGTGACGATGACTGTTGCATAGCAGGTATCTTTCACATCTTTTACTCCTAGTGTAGAGTTCAAATTAAAGGTGCTGAAATATGAAGTTTTGAATTTTTTCTTTCTCCTGTTGTCTATCTCAGAGTCCTTCGAGGCCTTGTTGTGGCAGGCGGAGAATTACACCACCACCCTCTTCCAGGATTTGTACCACAGCATGGCTGATCAGGCTGCGGGTCCCGTGCGGGAACTCTTCACTGACATCAGCCTCTTCCTGCTGGGCTCTGAGTTCAGCGTCGATGAGTTAGTGCAGCGCTTCTTTGACGCGCTCTTCCCTCTGGTCTACGATCACCTCATCAGCCCGAGCCTCAGCGGCGTATCGCTGGGCCACGCCGAGTGCGTGAGGTCATTAAGCCGCAGCATCAGACCGTTTGGCGGAGTGCCCGGTCACCTGGCCGATCAGATTGCTCGCTCCGGGGTCTCTGGGAAGCTTCTTCTTCAGGCGCTGCACCTGGGAATCGAAGTCATCAATACCACAGACCACTTACAGCTAAGCCGCGAGTGCAGACGGGCCCTGCTTAAGATGCACTACTGCCCTCATTGCCAGGTACGGATGGACCTCTCTGAAGCAAGCGTATCGATCTGAATTAATGAAACTTCTTTTATCGTCCGCACTGATCGCTCTGTAATTTTTGCTCCACAGGGCTTAACCCAGTCCAAGCCCTGCATGGGCTACTGCATCAACGTGATGCGAGGGTGTTTGGCGAGCATGGCAGAGATTGACATCCACTGGAGGGAGTTTGTACGCTCGCTGGAGGGCCTGTCAGCAAGGATGCATGGACCTCAGGATTTGGAGCAAGTGCTTCTGGGAATTCACAGGCTCGTTCGTGATGCTGTCAGGCATGCTCAGGAAAATGGACCGCGGCTCTCGGCACAGGTTTAGATCATGACGAATGATTTAATGTTGTTTGAGATGAGTAGAGTTCAAACTGTGCTGAGGTTCTGCAGGAGGTAAAACTGGTGTCCACTGTAGATCTGTTAATGTCTGAGATTAAGAGGAGATTAATAAGGAATTTGAAAAAGTCTTGAAGGTATTATTTAGGTTTAATAGGATAAATTACCTTTAATAAATTAAATAACTCCTCACAGGTACATCAGTGTTTGTTTGGTCAGAAATTGCAAATCCTTCAATATTATGAGAACATCTTTAGAGGCACTTTTTTTCTTTTGACGTGTAGCTCAATTCAGGCAGCTTTTGCTGGGAACTGGAAGCCCCGGGGTGCTTGCTTCTGAGCACATCAACTTTGCAGAACTAATTGAGGCACCACAGCTCCATCTAGTGGTCAACTAAAGCTGCTGCTGCTCAACAACCCTGCACATACAGTAGATTCAAAAATTGGACATGATAGGCTTGGCTGCACTAATGGCTTCAGTATAAACATGTGCCACTCACCTCTATAAATTAAGGCCAATTTGTTATGCACCAGAACAGTTTAACGAGCGAATTCTTTAAATGCTTGTTTCTCCCTCAGTGTTTAGAGTGTTTAATTTCTGTCTGTTTCATCGGGTTATAGGTTTACAAACTGTGCGGCCCACCAAGCAGGAAGCCTGCTCAGTCGGTCAGCATCCAGCACAGCAGCAGCAGAGAATCCATCCCTCTTAAAGCGTCTGTCAGAGCGCCGGGAGGCTCACTCGCTAACAGGAGAAAGTAAGTGGGAGGAAGATGTCAGATATGTGGAGAAATGGTGCCATTCTACTTCTTCTTCGTCTTTTTTAAATGGTTTTTATGCACAATTAAAATGCACAACGCTTTATTGAACAAGTTAATTAGCTGCGCACTTCCATGTGGCTGCTGCTTTTGCAGGGATTTTCTAAGCAGTCTGCGTCTGTACCTCACTTACTACGGCGGCCTGGCTGATCAGCTGTGTGCGAGCGACCTCGCATCCAATGACGCGCTGTCCTGCTGGAACGGAACAGAAATCGTTAAAAGGTTTGTTTTAAAGATGTAAATGATGCATACAGACGGGGTGACACATTAGATAAGATGTTTTTTTTGTAAGCCTCTGAAATTAATTTAGAGGGATCAAGGGTGTTTTTGGAGAGATAATCATCAAAATTTGATGTGATATTCAGGTGTTTCTTTTAATTTGTCTCCCATCTGTAGTTTATTTAGCCAGCGGGCATGCTGTCAGAATCCGTCACTGATAATTTTATCGTTTAATTTCTGACATCATGCTGATGGAGACACGCCAACACTCAGTGATACAAAAGGATTCATCGAATTCATATTAGAAATGATACTGCAGGTATTTTCAAATGCCTAAAAGATGCATGTGAATTGAAAAACAGTTTTGTTTTTGGTTGATAGGCTTACTTAAAGAAAACTGCTAACAGCAGTTTGGAAGGAAGTGACACTTTTTGATGTGATGTTTTAGCTTCACTCTGCAGATTCATGCACGTGCACGGTTTGACTCGAGGAGGCTGCTTTGACATTCGTCTGCTAGAAGTTTCTTTGCAATCTTCTTGCTAGTATGTTAGTCTCACCCAGCTGAGACCAACATACCTACATGCAGGCGCTATCTGTGATGTCTCAGCTAAACTTGAAGCCACACGTGCAATCTAACATGACACCCTGGGTGGAGAATTCTGCCTGCAAGGAAGACTAACTGTTAAATGAACTGACAAGAATAAAACAATAATGTAGTTCAAAGATTTGGTTGCTTTAAAAAAAAAACAAACCCTTTAAGGTTGTCTTCTTGTGCATCTCTTTACTGCTCTCTTTAAATTTGTCCTTTTATGACTTTATGACACTTACAAGTCTGGATTTCAGCATGGACTTCAAACGTTTACAGAGACCAAACATTGATCTCTTTCAAACTGTCATATTTCAAACTTTCAAACTTTCATATGAACAGTTGTTCTCACTGATGACAGCTGGGCCTCTAGCTACAACACAGAGCCCAAACATTAGTCTACGGTTGAAGAATCTGCAGTGTCTGAGCCCAAAAGCGATCCACGAGTTCAGTGGCGGCTGTGGCTCAGGAGGTAGAGCGGGTCGCCCACCAACTGGAAGGTCGGTAGATCCCTGCAGTCTGCCTGTCACTGTATCTGAGTTTCCCCCGGTGCGAGTGTGTGTGTGCAAATGTTAGACCAAGCGCTGAGACACAGGAAAAAGTGCTTGTATGAATGTGTGTGTGATTGCTCAGTATACCCGTCCCTTTACTTGCTCTTCCAGAAACTTTCCCAAAATTCAGATTGAAGAGTCACTGTTTTGAGAGACTGGAGGGAATTTTGTGTGCATCAAAGAGGCTCGAGTGTAAAAGGACTGAAGCGGACTTTGAGGTAATGATTTGAAAATATCAGCTGTGGATGGAAAGATAAACTTATCTCCCCGATTGATTTAAATTTGCCCAAATAAGGTTCTTAAACTGTTTAAAACGACGGATGCAATATTGTTGAAACATGAAGTATAATCCCATTTTACATGAGGTCAAAGGTTTCCTTCTTTCCTGTCATGAATAGGCTGTTTGTGCACCATCTGACCCTGCTCGTATATATTGCCCCCTACAAACACCATGACACCACTGTAGAATTAATCTATTAGCTGTTACTGCCCGCACACATAGATCTTGGATATGAATGGTTGTGAGCTGGAGCAGACAACCTGGCCTCTTTCACGGTATCCGTCAGTGGCCTTGTCTCCATTACATCACAGCTCTCGATCTTACCCGTGCTGTCATCACTCAAGGACCCCTTCATATATTCTCAGTCTGCGGTTGTTCCTCTTAACTGTCAGCTGCTGTCAGGGCTGCTGAAACGACAGGTGGGCCTGTCGTTTCAAGCCACAGTGAGGTTGGAGTTGCCAGTTCAGGTTAGACGGTCTATTGTAAAGGATGACAGCTGTGTTGAGATTGTTTCGCGGCGCCGTGTGAAGGTAAGAGGGAAGGAGCGGGGGAAAAGGACGTTCGCAGCAAACGGAGAGATTCAGAGTTCTTAAGAAAGTAGCTCAGTGCTGCTTATCAGAAGTGGCATTACTATGGAGACGGAGTATCAAGGTTAAGTTTCATTCTGCTGTCGACAATTTACTCTTTTCATCTTCTGCTATTTTTTGCCTTAACACCTCGGGTTTCCATCGCAATGGAGTGCAGCCATCTCTGAGAATAGAGATGTTTCTTAAGTGCCGGAGAAAGAGGCAGGCCAGCAGGCTGCAGCCTGTCTATCATGTCTGGCAGCAGCCGCTGGGAAATGCTTATGGTCTGTGGGCGTTCCTCTGCAGTTTAACCCTCCTTTCTTTCTTCCACTTTCACGCTAACACGTATTGATAGGGAGTCCTTCACCTCAGGTTCACTCACAGCTTCACTTCATTTTGATTTTGCCATTACTGCAAAAGCAGAAGGATTGAGAGACATTAAGAATCGGGGGAGACCGGGCTCCGAGGAGACTATCGAGCGAAGTCCCTGCAGCTTAGCAGCCTTCCTGCAGATCTGCAATCTTGTGCTGCTTTCTATTAGCCTAGAACCATAGATGAGTGGCTGGGAGTCAACACAAGCTGAGACAAAAGCAATAAATAACCTCCTGCCTACGGGTCATAACCCAACATCCACTGAGAGAGAGGGGAATAAAACTCACTGCTGGCTGGTGGCTGATTTACAGAAGCTTATCGAGGCCTCTGAGACCTTAAACGATTAGTGCAGTTGGTGCGCGTGTGTGTGTGTTCGTGTGCGCGTGTTACGTGTCTGAAACTGTACGTTGGATTGTGCACGGATGCCTTTTATAACAGCTCTTTGTGTGTGCTGGCACAGATTGTTTTATGGTCTTAAAGGAGGACTAAGGCAACCAAAGCTTTGTCGTTTTTAATAAAAAGGCTGAGCACAAAAAACATGACACAGGAGCCTGAGATTTAAGAGAGATTTAATGCATGTCCTCATCACGGTCCCTGGTAAACAAAGAGATAAAGAACAATCAGATAAGATCATAAAAGAAAAAACACAAGCCGCTTTTATCTCATGTCGATGACGTGGCCTTGCTTCAAGGGGGAATTAGTTCTCCCATTCTTTCTCTGTCTCCCGGTTTGTCGCTCATGCTGGGAGGGAAAGAAATCGCAAGAGGAATTAATCTGTGTTATAGATAATAAACAGATTTTTTCTCTTCTTCTTTTGGTGACAGCTAAGTTCACCTGTTATAACCCCACGGCGAGGCTCTGTGTGGAACAGAAGCAATGTGTTAGCCGTGGATGTGTAAATATGACAAGAATAAGAAAAACTTATTCAATTTACAATCCCTGCAGAGCAGTCAGCCTCGTAATTTGCTGCTTTGATCTGTAATAACATGTTCTCATGCAAGCTGTCTCTTAACTGGCGCTGAATGCTTTGTAGTCTTTATTGTCCAGGTTTAAAGCAGAATTTTGACCATTTTTCGGTCAGCTGCTGTTCAACCTCTTTAAATGTTAAGGTTTTATGCTTCAAGATATTATCATGACAAAAGTCCGGTCCTTAAAATGAGGTCATTACAACCTCAGATGAACTTGAACTGGATATATTATACTGTGTTGTTTTGTAAAAATTAAGCCCCAATGCAGAAGCAGCGTGTGAACATAATGCAAGAGTACAATGATTCCAACCACATCAGCAAATCTACAACAGGATCAGTTAAAGTAAAGAATCAGCGTGCTGCTGTGGTCAAAGTCTAGATCTCAATCTGATTTAAATGTTGAAGAGGAGAGCTGAGCCTCAATGCAAACCTGAACTTGAAGAGAATTTCAGAATTTCTTCATAACAATGTGAGAGACTGAAAACAGTTACTTCAGGTTGTTACTACAAAAGCTGGTTCTACAGGATCCTGAATCATGAGCTTTTCTCAGCTTCTGGATTTTGTAAATAGACGAATCCTTATGGAACACCCTCCACTCAGTTTGAGCACTAGTAGTGCTTTTTCATTCACGCACACACTTTCATACATTGCGTTTATCTAACATTTACATTAATTCGCACTCTGATGGGCACACTGGGGACAAATCTGGACTCAGCATCTTGTTCAAGGATACTTCGACACATGGACTGGTAGAAGGCCCGCTCTACCACCTGAGCCACAGCCACCTCTGAATAAAAAGAGCGTAGTATGTCATGTGTTGTTGTTCATCACAGCTTTAATGACCTAACATTAATATAGCCTGGATAATCTTTTAAAATGTCCTGATATGTAAAACCTCAGAGCCGACGGGGGTGTACTTTCTTTTACTGTGCCTGTATTTATAAGGCTCTTTTCTTTTCTTTTCTTTTCTTTTCTTTTCTTTTCTTTTCTTTTCTTTTCTTTTCTTTTAAGTCCTGTTTTCAAGCACTAGTCCTCAGCTGGTGCTCTTTTACCTCCATTTATTTGAGGCAAATGTTAAGATATCTGCTGTTCCATTAACCACCGCAGAGGCAGTTTAAGGATTTTAAGTGGTTTCACAACCATGTAAAATGCAGAGTTTGAACTTATTAATGTTAATTTCAAAGCTGATCGTGGTCAGTACTGAGTACTCGTGTAATAAAGTAGTATTGACTGCTCAGTACTCATCAGCCTGTTGATTGGCATCATGGCTCAGGTGCTCCCATCGCTATGTAGTAAATACTTTCCCATTCTTACAATTCCTACCAGCGGATGAAAACAACCAGCTGTTATAGCAGTGCTAGAAAGCCTCAACAAGTACCAGAGTGTGATATTTTATTCATGATTACCTCCTCCGGCGTAGGCTCGCTTTAATTCCTCCCCACCTGCAGTCTTTCTCACTGCTGCCAACACACACCAGGTGTTTAGCTGCGTGTTTATATTTTCAAAGTGCTTTTTTCTAATTGAGTACAACATTTTTTTTATTTTTTTTTTTGGTATTTTTACGGTAATAAGGCAACTGACCTTGCATGCTGTTGGAGTTTAACATGTAGTGATGAGTACAGCGAGATGAATGCCACAGTGTGTAACAAAAAGATGCTTGAAGACAGGCGGGCAGATTTCAGCGTGGCCTTTCATTTAATAGGGCACCTTTTATGCTGGAGTGGCTGTCTGAGTGCTAACCTTTGACCTTTGCCGTGTCTTTGCTGCCCGGTTAATCCTGAAGAGGTTAATCACATGGTAATAAGAGCCCTGGAGTTGTAGCCCTGGAGTCTTCAATGTGTGCTCTGTGAGCAGAGGAACCGACTGATTCTTTATGTGAAGGTCCTCGCTGCTCACTTCAGTTTTCCTCCTTTATCGTTTGCTTATAATTTTGGCTCATTTTCACATCTATTTCCCAACTAGATGTGAAGCTCAGGTGATTTTTGCCCTGGCTTAGATGAAATGAAAGCATTTAAGCTCTGCTAATGGGAATCCACTGAAGAAGCATCAAGAGCTTAGTTTATCCCAGCCTGCTCAGGGAACGCAGCTCATTTGAGGATTGTCTCAGCCTCAGTGCAAAATTCCCATGAGGGGACAACATACGCCGAATATTAAAATATGGGAGCACTGTCCAACTTCTTCAGCAATGACTGCTGGTGACCCTTAATCCCATGCTGCATGTGTCTCTGAGCAATGCTTTTTCCCCTCCCTTTTATATCAGAATCAAAGTCGCGGTTATATCATAGAAATCACCAAGTGGAGCAAAATCTGATGGAATCATTTGATGTTTGTGTTAATCTCTAACATCTAACGAGCAGCCTCGCTGGAAACCTGCCGGCTGGTCTGCTGACTTAGCCTTTGGTGCCAGCGGCCAGGTTTCCAGGGGCTTCCTGTGCTCGCAGCAGATATCTGTGACTAAGACATCCTCTTACATTTGTTGTTTACAAAATCACCAAAATTAAAAAAACAGCTATTAAGCTATTTTTTATCACATCATGATTTTGAGACTTAATTTTTGGGAAATGCAATCTCTCCTTTCCTTCCACATGGACTGTATGATCAGTAGAACTTGGACTAAAGAAGTCAAATGGGAAACCAGAGAGCTCTGGGTACCCTTGACCTTTTCACCCCTCAGCTGTAAAAGGCTGATGGGGTATTGTTGTCACCCAGCCGGGTAGGTGGGGTGGAGACCCAAGTTTATTGATGTGTTAGCTCGAAAACAAGGCGATGTTGCAGGATTTTTGAAATTCATACCACGGGGGCATCTACTAAAAATCGCAAATGAATTTGAATCTCAGTTACCTCAACCTCAGGGTCAGAGGTCAAGTTTTCTGAAAATCTTGTGAATTCAATATCTCAAGAAGTACATCATCTAGGATTTCCATCTTGATGCTATAGGTGCAGCTACTTAAAAACTTGGCTGAGTTCAAATCCCAGTGACCTTGAGCTCAAGGTCAAAGGTCAGGTTTTCTGAAAATCTCAGGAACAAAATCACTCGGGAACAAGGTGATGTAGGATTTTGAAAGTCATAACACAGGTGCACCTGCTTAAGATCTCAGAAGACATTGAATTCCCAGGTCAAAGATCAATCAGCTAAATTTTCAAAGTTATACCATAGGCCCATCTACTAGGAGGTATTGTTTTATTATATTTTTTATTATAATTATACCCTAATGTTATCGAGATGCACTTAGAGAATCCACTTTTCACCATCTCTGACAAGCTACTTTCCAAAGTCTCAGTTAACTTAATTTAAATGTCTTTTATTAAAAGTTTTGAAACTGTTTTCCCTCATAAGTTCAGTACCAACTAAACTGTCTAAATATTTTGCTGTATAGCCTAGAAAACATGAAATGCTTCTCTATTGCTGCTTCAGGGTTGTGTCTGCTTTAGATGGCTTTGATCAATCGTGTGAATCAATTTCAAGAAAAAAAAAGAAAGCTGCAACTTCTGCCCATTTCCTCATGTTGTGTTTTGATAAAGTCGCAAGAGTAAATACTTGCAACTGTTATTTATTTTGCATAAAACAGGTCTGTGTCGAGCCCTCCAACAAAACACAAGATTTGAAAATAATTACCTTATGCCAAAGTCATTCTACATGTGCATGTATTAAAGAGCTCTCCAGCTGTGCAGCCTCAAATAAACATGATACCACAGCTGGCTCTTTGTTCAGTGCACACACTACGCCCGCTCTTCATCCATTAATAAACCTGCCGGCGAAGCAGTCGTGTCACATTCAGCTGTCACCACAGTTGTAAATCCAAACCTTTCAGCTTCAGGCCTGCTTTTTTTTTTTTTTAAAGGTAGTTCTGCCTCGCTTTGGCCAGTAGGTGGAGCTCCCACTTTGGGTTCCAGACCCATGCCAAAGAAAAGACCATGCCAGGTTGCTGATCACTCCTCTGCTCCTCAGTTCTGATGATGTATGCCGTAGAACGGCGGTTTTTATCCATGTTGTCCCTGACAGTGACAGACAGAAAACAAAATTTAAATGATAAACAGACACGCTGCAGAACATCGAGTCTCAGCGCCTCCTCCGTTCGTTTGCAGCGATGGACTGACCTAATTTTGAACAGGAAGGAATAACCTTTTAAACATGCGCTGTCAAATATATTATGCATAGCTGTCCTCTTAGTCACTTTCATGCAAGTAAGAGAACTGCTTCCCTTCAAACCTTGGATTAAAAAACAAAAAACCCCAAACATCCTGACTCACCAGTACCTCAGAAGCTACCAACAGACTGTGAAGCTGTATTAGTGTCTTGTGTTAGGCTCAAATTTAGCAACAAACATGAATTCACATCTTACCCATCTTTCCCAAAGTTAAAACACGGGAGAAGGACGGAGATGGGCGGGCTTGATTGGACGGTTTTGATTAGGGCAGAGAGGGAGAGTGGGAGAAAGCTGAGAAGCAGAGGAAGAGGAGAGGGGACGTTCTTGAAAAGCTCCTCTGTGCGACAGCTGGCTGCTGCAGATAACCACAAAACCACTGGAGCACTTGAGGTCTGGGTGCTGCATGGCTAGAGTTCCACTCCAACATGACCTTATATCCTGCCTGGGTTTAGACGCGGGGGCTCGGTCAGAGTACCACATCCTGACGATTATCCCAAGTGACAGAATCAAGAACTCTGTCTGGCTGCCTAAATTGAGTTCATAAGTCCCTCTTGTATCCTTGTGAGTGTGTGTGTGTGTGTCTGCTTTACCCTCCCTGTTCTCGAATTATGCATGATTGCTCTGAACAGATAAATTTTTCAATCCAGCCTCCTGGAAAAGAGATTTCATTTATTTGTGCTCAGATATTATCAGTGATGTTGCTACAGTAACTGCCAGTGAGACCACCGCGCCAAAGAAACTGTAAATTTATAGTTGACTGGCGGCAGGTGGCGCATGTTGTATGTGCGCGCGTGTTTGCGTGTCCCTTTCATTTTTCAGCAACTCTGCTCCCATTTGCCTCTCATGCACTGATTCCCCCCTCCCCTGCCACCAGACGTTGGACGCCTGCCTCCAGCATCTGGAGCAGATTGCGGCCCTGCAGCATGCCAGGTAGCAGGACATTAACAGCCAAGGCCTCATTGTCCACTGATGAGCTGTCAGAGCGCACACCCTCAACCCTCGCGCGATCTCTCGGCCTCCTCCGCCCACCGTCGAGCAAACGCAGAGTCGGTCCCCGCGGAGCGCTCTTCCTCTTTAGCTCAGGTATAAATCACAGGCCGCTGAAAAACAGGGAACATAGAGTTGGTAGGAAAAAAAAGTGAAGTTAATGCTCGTAAAACAGGAGCAGCGGTGAGAGAAGCCCTGCCTTTGATCTATTTGTTTAGTCGTAAAAGAATGTTATAAAGAGCTGGAGAGGCTGACGGAGAAGTCCTGCCTCGTGATTTAATCGCAAGGACACAGCAATATTGTTTTGATAACAAAAGCTGTTATCACAGCTCATAGCGGGGAATAGTTGTGAAAATCAGACCAGTAAACAATTTAATAGAGCTATTTCAGCAGTGGACATTGACAATAAACCTCCCGATATTTCTGTGTTTGTTTCATGTGCAGAGAGCTGTGTGTGTTTTTTATTCTGTCACTGAGATGGTCGTATTGTCGATTGAATGCATGACAAAAAAGCCTAATGGTGAGTTCGGCACTTTCAGCAGTGGCTCTGAGCATGTCTGCACAAGAATTAGACGTGTTTGCTGCCTTATCACGGGGGCCTCATTTCATATTTACTTCATGGCGGTTCGTGGACGATGTCCATGTTGAGTTTCTGCTCCAGAAGAGACTTAATTTTCTCTCTCGCAGGGTTGTGGCTGGAAACAAAAGACTCTCATATCTCTGTATCATTGTCTTGGTTTATCTCTGGGCTGCAGGCTTTTGACGGTACATGTGCTACCTTCTGTTCCTTTGATTTCCTTCTCATTTGTTAACTAAACATGCATCCCATTTACTGCCACGAAGTGAAAAATGTAGTAGTCATTAAGTATTCATTACCTGTGCAATTTGTTTCTTCTTTATGCTCTTTTAGCTGGGAGAATATTCTGACTGCGTGGGTCGCTCTCATTTGCAATATTGACATTTTTAGAATGGAGCCCTTTTTTTTCTCCCCCCATTATTTTATTTATTTATTTTTTCAAAGTTACAGTCAGTAATTTAGCCTCATATCTTTCAGGTATTCTTCAAAAGGCAAATCCAGCTGTATCATTTCCTTATCATAGAAGTAAAAAAATAAATAAAATAACAGCAGGGCAGTCTTTGGAGGTCCTTTTTCTGCCTTTATCAGGGAGCTTGTACCCACAGAAGACTCAGCACCTCTTTATAAGCGGAAACCTCCCTCTTAGCTCCTGACCTAAGCTGAAAGCTGGGTGTGAATACGCTCTCATTAATCTCACCTCCTGCAGTAAAAGGTCTGAGTCTGGAGGCTACCTGAAAATTAATCTAAATAGCTCTTTCATTTCTCTGACGTAAACACAAATGTCTCCAGCAACAATGTGGCACACTGCGGGATGCCCTGAGACCAGACTTTGCTCTCTTATCATCGTCCCTGTAATGTTGTCCTGCAGTTTCTATGGAAACCAAGCCCGGCCTTATTAAAAAAAAAAAAAAAGTTTCACCTTCTCTGAGTCTGCCCTTTACCTGACAGCCAAGATAAACGAGCAGGGTCCTGGGAGGAAGGCAACACAAACATGCATCTCTGCTCAGTGGCCCGTGCTCATTGGCTCTCTGCTGGAAGCCCTTATTTACCTTAATGCTGGGAGGAGGTGAGAGTGGGGGAGGCTCGAGATGTAGTCTGTGCGTGTGTGTGCGAGTGTGTGTGTGCGTGCACGCACTCCCCTTGTGATTACTCACAATACCTCCCATCGACAACCTTGAACCACGCAGCAATGAAAAGAAGAAAAAGAAGCAAACAACTCTTTCTGGCCCCCATAATGCACACGGGCCCGATGATGTCACATGTCACCTTCAACTAATGAAGGTGATGATGGCATGCATGAGCGCCGCATACGTTCACCATCTGCTCGGTTCCACCACGCTGGAGCTGCTCCCCACAATGCTGCAGAGAGGAGTCGAGGCACGTCTGTACTAGGGCTGGGTATCGTCACTGATTTCTAGAATCGATTCAATTCCGATTCACAAGGTCCCAAATCGATTCGATCCACGATTCGATTTAATTCGATTCGATTCGATTTAAATCTGGGAAATTTTGACAGTCAGAAGTATAATTCAGATCAGAACATTTACATATTTTTGTATCTATAAAAAGGAAGCTGACACTCGCAAGACTTTATCACAGGTGTGAGCATCACAGCAGATGCCTTTGTGTCAAAGTAGCTGAAGATAAAACACAGAAAAACATGATGGTGATTTTCCTGGCCTGGGATTTTATAAAAATATTCTGCAGTACATCAAAAACGAAAGAAAACCATTAATTAATGAACATTACCTCTGACGTTACAGCGGTTTTATTAGACACACCTAAGCATTTTGCATTTTGAATAATATTAAAAAGTTTAAATTTGTTCAGTATTGAACAGCAGAAATGAGGCTTTCTTTTCGGAAGAATGTAAAAGGGAAAAAAACAGCGGCCGACAGCGCTGTAAACAACAGTAGATTTGTGCGTAACAAGCAAGAGATTAATGAAGAAAGCGAAACTGTTCGAGAGAGAGAGAGGGGGGGGGGGAGGGAGAGAGGGAGAGAGAGAGAGCTGCGCATCGCGGTGGAAGCAAAACAGTAAAAGAGTGAATTCATGACGATGTTTATGTGAAGCGTTTGGATCTTCTTTTGCTGCTGGTTCGGTCAATATTGTTTGGAGAGAGATCAAACTAACAGCTTTAGAATCAGCGCATAAAGGGCGTGAACACAAAGCGCGGACCCGGATCAGCGAGCTGTCGGCTTTCAGCCCCGACTGTGAGAAAGGCGACATCTAACTGATTCTGATCCGCGGGTCGCGCTGTGTCTTTAAGTCTATGTGCAGAATCCCTGTACCTGCTCTCATTTACTGTTTGGTGGTTCTTGAAATTTTGTGAGATGTCACCAGAGATTCTGGCATTTCGGACAAAATAAATTTATATTAAAAAATCGATTCAGGATTTTAATGAATCGATTTTACGTTATCCAAGCCAGAATCGATTTTAATCGATGAATCGATTATAAAAACCCACCCCTAGTCTGTACCACAGTGTCCCTCGACGCGTGTGAAAGACCGCCGCCTGCATCCAGATGACTCTGCTGCGAGTTTAATCATACCTTCACACCCCAAAGCTACAAAAGTGACAAGTCGCTGAGGCCACTTTTTTTAATATATCACCTGAACTGTCAGGAGGAGTCGGCTGATATGATAGTGGTCACCAGTGGAAAAATCCCTGCAACTTTTCAGTAAAGTCGCCTGCTAGTAGAGCTAATTGAATCGAATTAATATCGATGCATTAATCACCCTGGCTGCTTAATTGTTATGGATTGGTCAAAAGTTTTGTTTTCTGTTTTGTTTTTTAGTTGAGAAGCATGCCAAAAGTCAGGGGTCATGTGAAAGATATAAATTATGAAAATAAGTTGGAAATGATGCTCTGTCAGACAGATGAACCCCTGAAATGCACCATGAAAGGAGTGCATGTGTTTTAAATCATCCTCCCTGGAGTTTTATTTTATTTTTTTCCTAAACAAAGTCCTAAAGTTTTAAGGATTTATTTAATGAGAAGTGTTTTTAAAAGCAGTCCATTTCATGTAAAAAATACCAGCATATTTGCTGGCGTGAAATGCATGTGAACTGTAACTGGATCTGATAAAGGAAGCTGCTTTGGGCTCGCTGCAGCAGGTAGCTCTGCATATTTGATCTGGCAGATTTTTATGCTGGATGCGTTTCCTGATGGAACCCCCCGAGGGATTTCTGTCTCCTCCCGGGATCTAACGGTGGATCTTTGGTTTGTTAAGAAGATGTGTAAACCGCTACACTATGTTGTCATAGCACGCAGTGGTTATTTTTATATGTCATACTCATTTAAACAAATATATTTACTTAAAAACAGTATAATAACACACTTCAGCTGAATTCAAAGAACTGATATGTGTGATGAAAAATTATTTAAATGATTAGATGAATATAGTAATTTTCCCTGTTGAGGAGTCTAATGAAATGAATCCATTGTTTTTCGGACAAAGACAATTTTTGTAGTTTTGCTTCCTTCAAATTAAATGATGAAGATGTGAATGTAGCTTTAATTTGAGACGTTTAAGACATTAACTGTTTAGCTGTGTCTGTGCAGAGTCCCCTGTTTTTACAGGTTCAAACTTAGGTGATTTTAGATGTAAGGATTGTTTTTTATACTTGGATGAGATTCATTTACAGTCAGTGCTTGAAGTCTGAGCCTGTGGACATCACCAAATGCTGTTTGCTTCTTTAAGAAGCAGCCTTTAACACAGATACCTCCTACTTGCTTGTGGTTCTCTGCGTTCAGGTTTGTGTTCAGTAACTGAAAGGCATGCTCTGCTGACTTGGCCATTGAAGAATTCCCCATTTCTTTAGCTCATGAAACTCTTGGCTCACTTTTGCAGTTTGCTTTGGGTCATTTTCCATTTGTACTATGAACCTCTAGCATTTCTAGCATTTGGCTGAATCTGAGCAGAAGGTAAAACCCTGTACCCTTCACAGTTCATCCTGCTGCTTCTAGCAGCGCTCACATCATCAATAAACACTAGTGACCAGGTTCCACTGATAGCTACACATGCTCATGACATAACGCTGCCTCCATGATGTTTGACAGGTAATGTGTTATGTTTCAGATCATGCTCTTCATACTTTATCCTTTCCATCGTTCTGGTACAAGTTCATCTTGGTTTCATCCATGCAAACTCTCTTTAAGATGTTTTCCGGAAAAGTCGAACTTGGCCTTTCTGTTCCTGAGTGTATCCAGTGTAACCTTTGTGTTTCTACTCTTGACCAGACCTTGACAATGATACCTGCCTCCTCGAGAGTGTTCTTGGCTTGGTTAGATGTTGTGAAGCTATTTTTCTTAACCGTGGAAATAGATTGTTAGGAGCTCTCTGGTTTGTCAGACTTGCCCTGACATCTCCTTGGGCCTCAGTTTTAAAATTATAGTGAAAGCTCTAAAATTCAGCACTTAATTTTTTTGTCATGAAATAAGAATGAACAAGTCTCGCTTTTCCACGAAACTGCTGTCAGTCAATTGCCTAAGTGCTTTTGAGCCCCTGAGAAAGGGGGACTGTACAAAACAGAGGGCTGTAATTTATAAAAACCTCTTGAATTAATTTTGAAAATCTGCACTTGGATCAAATCTTGATTGTTCAATTTAAAATTCTCTGTGGTTTTGTGCAGAGGTGAAACTACAAAAAAAACATAAAATAAAGAATATTACAGATTTTGATTTGTGATACTCTGCTTCTGTTAGCAACCAAAAAAATAAAGAAATCAGTTCTGTTAGACTTTCTGTTAGATATGCTTTTTTAAATGTCACATATTTATCCTGTTTGTACACACAACATTAGAGCTGAAATATATTTTTTCTTCTGTTAATCATTACTTAAATACATTCTTGATCAAAAGTGGCAAAAACATCGACAGCAAAAAAGATCATTTTGGGTTTTGCTTCTTTGATGCTCATGAAAGTCTCACGTAATGTGACTAATAACACATTTCAAAGTGACAAATTACAAATGACCGAGTCGTCTGTCTCTTTGGGAACACCAGTGCATGGTCACTCCAGCATTCCTTAAAACTGAAACGTCTGATCACGTGTTTTACAAACTGTTGCAGGAGATCTTTGCCTTCGTTTCTCTCCCTAACATTATTTTGTCAAAGTTAGAATCACCCCCTCTGTTAATTACACCGCAAAGACAAAGGCGTTTTGTTGTGGCCGCAGGTTATGAACGTTTTGATTGACAGGTGCTTGACTCCAGCTGCTGGGTGGAGTGTAAAAAGGTGAGTGTAGGTGACTGTAGATGATCTTTAGATAACATCAGATGGCCTTTGAGAGCAGCTGAAATCAGTCTCCATGGGGCTACTCTCCTGCTCTTGTCATGTCTTGACACTTTTTTCTTCCCGCCCTCTCTCCTTTCTATCTTCCCCTCCCTCTTTCTCTCTCTCTGTGTCTGCTGAGTGGAGTTTCTGCGAGTTGGCAGCCTGTATCTGATCCTGAGGTAATTTACTGGTAGCGATAAGGAAGTGGTGCGCACAGTCTTTCGTTATAGTCCTTTCTGACAAGGCAATCTGAAGCCCATCGAGGCTAAATTGGAGGAAAATTTCGACTCCATGTAGAAGGGAAACATGCAAGGTTATTATTATACAAATCTAGTAAACTGAGATTGAGTGGGCAAACAATCATCGGAGGCTGCTGGTTTAATTTTTTTAAGATGTGCTGATTTATTTGGATTTTGGTGTGGAAATAATAACAGATAATAGTTGCAGTGTGTAAAGTGAAGGGTACAGAGGTCTAATTTGTCATTTGTTAATGAGTTGGTGGAGGCGCTGACTTCAAATGAACGCTTATTTGCCCCGCTTGGATTGTCCACCTGATCCTGATGTGTTTTCGTTGTTGACTTTACAGCACATTTTGTGAGAAAGTCACATAGACTTTGACTCGTTTGCCTTTGTGCATACAAGTTCGCTTTAGCTTATATGTGCATCTCACCTACAGCTGTGTGTGTGCTTTGTGTGCATTTTGTTGATTCCAGCAGTGCTCCCCTCCTCCCTCCCTCTCAGGCAGACAGGCCAGGCAGACCAGGGTCACTGCCTCAGGGGTATGTTAGAGAAATGCCTCTCTGCTGTGGGCGAGTAGAAATATGAAAGAGACCCTAAATCAAGACACAGAGCCCCATGAATCATGTCGTCGGCAGAGCTGAAGAAGAAGGATGAGACCATCTGTAGCAGCATATGAATGGCTAACTGACTCACAGTGCTGTTGACACAAGCTGAAGAAGTGTGAAGAGGTTGTGAAGATTAGCGCTGGTCCTCGCTGCATAGCCTGGAAACCTGCTTCAGTCAAAAATGAGCAAACCCAAATACGCTGCATGCTCCATTCGTCACTCTGACGTTTTACAGAATTGCACGGAGGGAACATTTTTTTGCGAGTTATAAAATAAGATGAATTCTTATCACAACACATCTATAACACCTGAACTCAAGCTGTGTGAATTGTTGGCTGGATTTTTTATTTTTTTTCTCCCGAAGTTTTTTTTTCTCCTGCTCTAACAGCTTTTTCAGTGTGTTGAGTGAGAGCTTGTAGATGCATAAGATGCTCCTTAAAATGATTTAGAAGGCCTGTTAACACCACAACTGTGCAACTGTTGAATGCCTTTTCTTTGACATATGAGTGTGTTTCTCAAATAATTCTTCAAGCTTTCTTCAGCTGAATTTTTGGTTGGTGAAACAGGTCAAAACTTCTCAGACATGCATGTTTGATGCTTGAATTTATAAATGGTTTATGTGGCTATCACAGCAGGGCGAAACCTGATTTAAGGTTCTGAAGTTTAATTAATTAGTTAATTCAATAAATAATTGGGAGATTAATCAAGGTCGAAGCTTTGGTTTTCATTTAGTAAGCAAAAGGTCTGGTTTTATTGTCTGCAACATTCAATTCACAAGCTGATTGGTTTGTGGCTCTTAGAACTCCTTCAGTGCCCTCTTTTTCAAAAAAATATTGTTGTGTTGCCATCTAGTTCATTACTTACACCTTCATAATACCAGTCTGGACCCTGTTTTAGCTTCAAAACTGCCTTAATTTGTTATGGCACAGATTCAAAAAGGTGCTGTTAGGATTCCTCAGAGATTTTGCTCCATATTAACGTGACAGCATCACACAGGTGCTCCAGATTTGTCGGCTGCACATCCATGATGAGAATCTCTTGTTCAACCACATCCCAAAGGTGCTTTATTGGATTGAGATCTGGTAGCTTTGGAGGCCATTTGAGTAAAGTGAACTGTGCAGCAACACTGAGGCAGGCTGTGGTGTTTAAACAATCCCCAGTTGGAATTAAGGGGTACAAAAGTTTACTAATAAAATATCCCCCACACCATTACACTACCACCACCACTACCAGCAGCGTGAACTGCAGATAGAAGGCAGGATGGATCCGTGCTTTGTTCATGCATTTGAATGTTGCAGCAGAAATTGAAGCTCATCAGAGCAGGCAACCTTTTTCCAGTCTTCCATTGTCCAATTCTAAGGAGTTTGAATTTTAGCCTCAGTTTTCTGTTCTTAGCTGACAGCGCTGACTCCCAGTGTAATCTTCTCATGCAGTCTCCCATCTCCTTCAAGCGTTATACATGCAAATTATGCTCTTGCATAATTTGATTGATTGTTTGAGCCTCCTTCTGGCCCTTCTCCTCTGGCCTCTGCCACCAACACGGCTTTTTCACCCAGAGAACCGCTCTGGATATTTTCTCTTTTTCAGACCATTCTCTGTAAAAAATGTTTGTATTGGTAAATCCCAGCAGATCAGCAGTTTCTTAAATACTCAGATCTGCCTGCCTGGAACCAACAAGCATGCCATTCTGATGCTCAGCTTGAATTTCAGTTGTCTTGACCATCATGCCTAAATGCACTGACTTCCTGACGTGTGATTGGCTTATTATTTGTGTTAGGAGCAGTTGAACCCAAATGAAGTGGCCAATGAGTGAAAACGTTCATATCCTCTGTGTTGTTCACCCTGTGCAGATGAATAAAGTTCTTCTGTTAACTGATGTTTGCTCATTTAAGTTATGATTGGCAGGCTGTGAGGATTAGGAAAGATTTTGAGCTGTGCAAACAACAGAGATTTGACTTGACAATTTTTCAAATTGACACATTTTGTCCGAGAAGTAATTCAGGAAACTAGCAGCTAAATGAGTAGATGGGGCATTAAGGTAAACATAACCATAAAATGACTTTAGACTGCATACTTCACTGATATCTAGTGGCTCTCTTCTGTTAACTTCAGCTGATTACTTAATCTCAAATGTGAAAAATACAGTTAAATTGAAATTTGTTCTTGGGGTCAAGCTTGTAAAATGGAAATGAATTGTCACTCTGAAGCAAATTACTTTGTCTGCCCGTATAAAATAACAGTGAATATGTTGTTTTGACATTTAAATTGCGCCGACACTATGCTGCCATAAAAGGACCTTGTGGCATCGATAAATTAGTCTGTTTGAGGAGCGATGGAATCGTAATGGCTTTGCCCAGCGGCGAAGGCACGTCGTTAAAGCACAGTAACACAACAGATGATAATCGCAAAACTTCACGGCCGACCCTAGGGCTTGTTATTTAAAAATTTCACCAACTGAATTAACCCATCAAACCATTGCCATGCAATCAAGGCTGAGGGCGTGCGGTGGTATTTGCAAAAGTGTAGGTGGTTTCAGACTCATAAACAGGAGCTGTTGTTAAATGATTTCTTTCTTCTAATGTATCTGAAAAGTTGCGATGGAGTGCAATGCACCAGCCTTCTTGGGTAAATTATGGTGATCTTTAGAGAGTTAAGTAGGCTGATTTGTACAAGGCTGACAGTGCGAAAGAATTATTTCTCCCCCCTCAAATCTATATTCAGCAAGGAAGCATATCATAGTTTGTGCTAATAAGGACCAGCCCAGTTTGTGCTCTTCAAATGAATAAACATGTAACTTTAATCTTTGCAAAACTGTGCGAGCACATCATCCAGAACCGCTGCGGCTGTTTGTTAATGTTTTGTTGAATATGCTAATTCTGAACTTGCCACAAAAGCCGCTGCATCGTTTTTCTTTTTTTCTTTTGCAGCTGTACTTGTTTGTTTCTGCATATCACTTCTCATCCCTCCTTAAAACAACAATTGCATTTTTTAAACCCTGTTTTTTTGTCAAAGACATTGAATACAGCTGTGAGCGCACCATGCGAAAGCTGTTTTGTTGAACATTTCCTTAATTACAAGTTAAATCGTAAGCTCCACCTGAGGGGAGAAACATATTGACTTATTTAGGATCAAGCAGAGAGACATTGAGAGATGGGCATAATCGTGATGGACGATGGGGGAGTACTGCAGTAGTCTTTAGAGCTCTACTGAGGGTAAGGGTTGGTTGTGTTAATCTCCTGCGACTGGCCACAAGAGTGTGGGGAGATACTGTGTGGAAACATAAACACAGATAAGCCTATTAGAGGAAGGAGAAGGGGAACTCTAAAACTGACAGTCTCTCTCGGGGAAGAGCACATGTAAGAAAAGCGGTACCACAGTATGGTGCCTCGCTTTGAGCTCTACACTTCACTAAGCACCAAACCAATCAGTCGACTTAAACATATGCAGTCTGATACAATAAATCCTGTTTCCCAGAGGTTATAAATCAGGGCTGTGTTGAGGCTGGGTAAACTGTGTCTTACTCGGTTGCGGCCATGATGGATGGACATGGACTTAACCGTCTGAATCTAAAGAAGCAATCTCTATTCAGACCCAGCCTATCTGGTCTTTATTGTGGGTCAGTGGTCGGATTATAGCAGTAAAAGTGAAGGATGTCTAAATAATGCATAAATAAGGAGATTCTTGGAAACAAAGAGTCAAAGTGAATTGGGGTAAAAGCGTGAGCTTCCTGCAGCTTTACCAAAGAGTGAGTTTAGACTTCTAACCAAATGTAAACACAGAATCAGGGGTTTGCAGTAACTATTGTACTAACTTTCTCAGAGGTCTTTCTCTGAAGATGCTTAGTCTGATTTAATCATCAAACAGATTAATCTCACATTCTACTCAAATTACAACAGCAGAGCTGGAAAGTGCAAGGTTAACATGACCCACAGAGCAACAGTGACCACATTCATCAAACATGCACCAGGTTGATAGAGTGGAATTATGCTTTGGAAGTAGAGAGGTGTACTACGAAGCTAAATTAAAGGGTTAGAGAGCTACACCAAGCTTAAAGTCAGAGTTTTCTGTTACATGAAGGTTTCTCTCTTTTTTACCTGGCTCAATTATCATGGTAACTTTGCTGTACCTGTTTGGAAGAAAGTTCTGTTCAGACTTTGGGTTTAAAATCATCTGGGAGTGCAGTGTTTTCACTGATTCTTTTATTTATTCAGATGATCAAAGATGGCTTATATGTAAAGTCGTTAAGATGCATATTAACTGTGTTGGAGGAAGCCTGAGGAGAAACACTGGGAGAACATGCAAACTCCGCACAGAAAGACCCCAGCCTGATGGTGGAATTGAACTCAGGACCTTCTTGCTGTGAGGTGTGGAGAAGTGGAGCCTGCTGCTTAATTTGTCTCAACACGGGAAACCTCACCCCGCCCGGACATGGAAAGGATCGACAGGTTGATAGCTCTTTCTCGATTCTGTGGGAGGTGCATGGCCGTTCTTAGTGTGTGGAGCAATTTGTCTGGTTAATTCCCATAACGAACGAGACTACGACATGCTAACTAGTAAAATAGGCCAGTTAACCCAGAATACATTTTTTTGTTACCACTTGGTTTGACAATTAATATTAATGATTTTGTGCAGTATTAATCTTTTCTTTTTTGCAACAGTGTTGCATTTAACCATTTTATTTTTTATGTTCTTCTTAGATTTCTATCACAATTTAACATCATCCTCTGAGAACATCGGAGAAGAGAACACTCGCAGGGATCATTTTTTGTGAAACTGATAACTGCCGTTGTGATTCCTTTTATCTCAGACTGGGGTTTTAGGTTTTGTCAAGTTAGCTAGCAAATAGAAAGCCTGGCTGATCTGGCTGACCTTCCTTGAACTTCCTTCGCAGTATACACTTATGCTTTCAGTGTAGTTTTCAGTTCTGTTCATGTGGAAGCTCCTTTGTTTGCATTTGCTTATTCAGATTTCGATAGTTTTCTCCCTGTATACGTGTGTCAGTGTCACCAAAACTCCTGAAATTTTGGGTTGTTTATGTTAATTCTTGCAGCATGAGTGGTGATTTAATGGGTAATAGCTAGAGTTGTCTTAGTCGTCATGGAAAGATGTTTTTTTCTAGAAAAAGGAGCAAAGACTTTAATACTATAACAAGGAGAGGTGCTGTACTATAGTATATGTGTAAATCCACAGAGAGAGTTACAGAAATGTTGTTTATGAACTATTTGCGAGGCGGTTACACATATTCAGAAATTCCAGTGCTGAAAGTTTTCTAATGAAACTGAAAGGATGAGAAGAATATGGTGTTTGAATTCCATATATTAAAAAAATTCTCTATTGTGTTGTGTATGTTTTACCAAACATTACAAGGCTCATGCTGAACTGATATATTGAATAAAAAAAAGAAAAAATCCACCCACGCTCTAAATTGAGTCTGCCTCGATGCCGTTGCACTCAGCCTTCCAAGGATGACTGTCATTCTTTTAGCTTTGATGACACAGACTTCTTCATCTTAAGAACCCCTAAACACAACTCAAATTTCAATGGTGTTTTGCAGCTGTCATTCACCTTGGAGCTTTGGAGAGCCATTGGAGGTTTATGAGCTGCTTTGCCATTAGAAGCAGTTTTCCCTTCGACCCATTCAGTCGCTGTTAGGCTGAGTGAAAAGAAGAATGGGGCTGAGAGCAAATATCCACAAACTGCTTCACAGGGGTGATTAGACTGTTGGTATTTCGGTCCTTTTGCCTAAGTGTTGTTTACCGCTGTGGATCTGCAGTATTTTCTCTGAGGTGTTGTGACAGTGTGGCGGATCTCACTGTCTGTGGCTGGCGAGACAGCAGATGTGGCCACTTGTTTCTGCCAGCTGTGTTTAAAATAATCAGAAATATGTGTGGACAGCAGCATGTACACACGGTACAATCTGCAGTTTCAAACTGCACTGCTGTTTGTGTGGAGCTTTGAATTAGTCGATGGCATCATAAGGTGTTTTGTTCAGTGAGCTGATATGTTTTAAAAATTTGACGTAAGCTGTAGATTTGACTTATTTTTGGTTGATGATTCACATCTTTACAAACCATCTTTTCCATGTAGTCATGTGGCCTGTTGCTACGAAATAAACGTTTGAGCCACTTTAAGAGCTCTTAAAGCTCCTGAGCTTCTGCATGCATTTTCTACTCTTTTCTTTGAGAATTATTCATTTTAGAAGGATTATCTTCATGGACATAATGGAGAGGAGGAATGATTATTGTGGCAAAAAAGTCTCTGAACAAATGTATAACGGTATAACATAAGAGTAGGAATGTACTGACAGTCTGCTAAAATGAATTCTTTCACTGGTCCTTTTCCTCCCAACGTTTCTTCCCTTTCTTTTACCAGAGTTAGTTTTTGATTTTCTAATCAGTCCTTGGTTTTTGTCTATTATCTGGCTGTGGCCAGTTTTGTGTTTGACACAAGGACTGCATGCGCCTCTGCTGGCACAGATTTCGATTGGGTGTCAGATTTCTCTTATCTATATCGTTGCTGCAACACTAGATGGATAGCTCATACATTATCAGACAGATTTAATTCCCTAGCGCACTACTGTTTACATACTTGCAATCACTTTGTAACACAGAGCGACAGTGAAAAGATCTCGGCTAACTAACAATGAGGCGCTTTGTGCGATTTAACATGTTGTAGTGACTCCACCTGGGGGGGCGGGGGGTGGGGGTGGGGGGTGCTGAAAGAATATCAGTACTGACCAATAATCTGGCTGCTGCAAGTCTGATATGTTCCTTCATCCATCCAATACTAGAAAGTTTAAAGTTACCCAGACTGCCTTTATGTCCAGGTTCAAAAGCTGGACCCTGAAATATAACAGGTAGAAAATTATTATTTTTTTGTTTGCAGTGCTGATGAACGGGTTAAAAGATGAGGTCCGGCTGTAGTCTCCATGAGCTATGATCTTTGCAGATGACATAGTCGGTAGTGAGAGTTGGGAGCAGGTGGAAAAGAGTCTGGAGAGGAGGAGGTATGCTCTGTTAAGAAGAGGAATGAAAGACTTGTGTGAATGAGAGGGAAACGGGCTGCATGAAGCCGATGTAGTGAAGTTAGATGAGTTTAAAATACCTGGAGTGAACCATCCAAAGCAGCTGACAGCACATGAGAAAGGAGAAGAAAAGAGTGCAGGCATAGTGGAATGGGTGGAGATGACATAAGGATATCAGCAAGAGTGAGAGGGAAGAAACCATGTTGGTAGTGAAACCTGCTGTGATGTATGGTTTGGAGATGGTGGCATAAAAAGACAGGTGGCGGAGACGGTGCTGGCAAAGTTAAAGTTGCTGAGATTTTCACTGGGAATGACCAGAATGGACAGGATTAGGAATGCGTACGTCGGAGGGGCAGATCAGGTTCAGTGATTTGGAGACACAGATGGAGAGGCAAGGCTGAGATGGTTTGGACATGTGTTGAATATGGAGCTGCCAGGCATGAGAAAAAGAGACGAGGCCTCAGACGAGGAGAACATGCAGAGGGTTGGTGTGACAGAAGATGTTAGTGGTAGGATGCGAAGAAAAAGGATACACACATTTGTAAAGTATTGACACCCCTGTGAGAGCATGCAGTTACTTTTGAATGTTAAGATTTTACATACAAGGCCTGGCACGAAATCAGGAGTCAGTCGAGGGGGACACCTCGTTGGATGTGTCAGTGTAACAAAAGTTAGCCTGAACTTCACTGACAACGCACAGTGAGCATGTGGAATAATTAACATATACTTTAATTACATTTTCTTGGTAATAATTACTACCCTTGACCTCAGAAATGTTTCACTGCAACTCTTTTATTTATCATTTACACTGCTTGTGTTTCTCAAGTTGGCTGACACTAACTGACTGTAGTCGACAGTGACAATCGGACCAGGTGAACTGGACGCCTTCTGCCTTCTGAATCTAACAAATATCTAACAAATAATATGGTTTCCTGTGCAATTTTACCACCAGGACATCCAACAGTCTATAACTTCTGTTCCTTTTTTCAGTGGGTTAAATTCTAGCGATTAAAACTGTTTATAAGCTGCACTTGTGGCGTGTTTCTGTGTCTGTTTTGATGGTCCTGTACACTCTGCAGATGCACCCTTACAAACCAAGGTAGCTTGTGTTAGTCTTTCTTAAATATGCTCCCCTCTGGCTTGTTCCAGGAAAAAAGGTGGTGACAGTCGTTTTGGCAGACCTTGTTTCAGCAGGTGATGCCATAGAGGCAAAGTCAGTGTTTTATATACAATATGTTGTTTTTAATAAGTAAATACCATTTCTTGTATCACTGGTTTAATGTGAAATATCTGTGGTGACATTAAGCTAAGATATGTATATTAAGAGCGCACTTTCTGCCAGTATGTGACGGAAAAGGCACGGATCTATCAGAGGAACACGCTGATGTGTGTTGAGTCGCTGCAGGTGTGATCTGCTTCTTTATACAGGCTGCTGGAACTGCAGTGCTGCCAGGGACGGCATTGAAATACGTTACGTTAACATCCTGCTTACAGACAAGCGTGTGGCTTCTCCATTGCTTATTATATTTTCGTGCTCCTTTGGCTCTGCTACTTGACTGGATAGACACCTTGTTATGAAACAGTGCTACTGTGAGAGGAAGTCCAATCATTGTTCAAGTGTTTACTTTAAGCCTGCCATCCCCGCTGCCCCGGTTGTTTGATAGCCTGGAAATAAGGTTGTTGCTGCAGTCCTGATTTGTTTATTAATGTTTACAGAACTCTTCATAAATGCATAATCAGTGACTTATTTATTTATTTTTGTTTCTGATTTTTCTCTGAATCTCCACGAAGGAGGTGTTGAAATCTGGGCACGTGTTGGTCAATGGATGAAGATGGAAAAGATGACTAAGCCTCTTAAGTTTTGTGCCAGAGAGGAAAAATCTTTTCATCAGAGGGATGATTTTGATAATCTGCACTGGAATAAGACCAGAAAATCACTGTATTAAATTCTGCAGAGCATTTATTTGTATTTTGCACTCAAATGAAAGTTTCAGACAGGACAGTATTTATCCATTGTAAAAAGAAAAAGAAAATACAGCAGGACATTACTTTGGATGTAAGTATGATGATCACTGATATCATAAAAGCTCCGATGAGTTTTTCATTATCCGCCCTGCTCTTACGACATCTGTTTAATCCTGAACATTATTGCCCTTATGGGGTATTAACATCTTTAAAATTTCCCTCTTTTGGTGACCATCTGCTTTTATGAGGCCATTGTATCTCCGCAATAACCAAGCTTTCCATTTGTCCTTATTACCTTCCGTAAAAATCAAATATTTAAGAGGTGTTATAAAAGTTCACTCGCTGTTTGAGGACTCCTGATATCTATTTGGCATTAAAAGTGTGCACGATGCAGTTGCTCATAAGCACAAAGAGCCACTTAGCTTTACCGGGGAAGATTATCAGTGCAATATAACGCAAGCTTTACAACTATAATAATGGATTGCTGTGAATGCTAGGTTGGTGTCGTTTTACCACAATGTATCTTTTATTTCTTCACTTATTTCTGTAAATACGTGTAAAACATGTTATAAATGAGGCTCAGGAGTGAGGCTGGTGCACCAGGAGGCTTTGATGGCGATAATAAAAGGATCGCAAACAAGGAGGCGCAATAAAAGTAAACATGTGGCAGTCAGTGTTCGCTCAGCAGCTGATTGACATCACCTGCATGCATGAAGTGCAGGTGCCTTAGTGCAATGTGTTACTGACTTTGGCATAACCATCTGTTAACATCAAAGTGCACTAATGGCATTATATTGTTGTTAGGAGAACTGTTGAATCATTAAATTCGGGCATATACTTGACCCCTGGTGTAGTAGCATACGGTCTACTCCAGCAGCCTGCGCCGCGCTTCTTTTGTTCAGGGATCTCAGGGCTCGTTGCCACTTAAAGGTTGTGTATTATAATTTCCCCCAAGTACAGTGTGCTGCAAAATCATGAATGAATAAAAAAACAAGTTAACACTGAGTAAAGAAAGAGTGCCTGTCATCCTAAGCTGTTGTGTCATTGTTAGAACCCACACTGGCACACAAACACGGCCACAATGGAAGTGCAGTCAGGTGTGTAACTCAATAAATGTAATTTTGTTTACACACACACCCACACACACACACGATCCCTGACAATCCACCTTTATCACAAAAAAAACCATGTGAATACATTCTCGAGGTTGAATAATTGCTACCTGCATTATAACCACTGACAGCATTTCTTCCAAGCCAGCAAGTTTTCTGGTCAAAAAATAAAGATTTCTCGTATTTTTCCCCAACAGGAAATGTGCTTTCGGACAAGCGTGGCAGTCGCACAGTAAATGTTACACATAAACGGTGCAGAGTATCAGAACTAAAGTAACACACTCTGCCGGTTGCACAAGGCGTAAAACCACCTATCTCAAAAGGAGGACACGAGACATTAAAAGCCAAAGGTTGACAGTCCTACAGAGCGCTGTAAGGATCACACTGGAGTTTTGATGAACAGAGCACATTTTAAGGCTTGAGGCTGATGCTGTCCAAGTTTAGGCCAATAAAAGACTTTGAGTTTTGGTTAAACATTCAAACATTCAAAAATTCCTTATGCTCCAAGTCAGTACTTAACTTTGAGACGATTTAATCCCGTTCTTTGTGTGATTCAATCAGTATGACGATAAAAACTTGCAAAGAAATAAAACAGAGGAAAAATAAGACATTTTACAGATTCACCTTGAAGCACTTTGTTACTTGCAGTCTCTTGGGGGAAAAATGGTTCAAATTTCTTTAGTTGAATCTATAAAACTTGGCAGATAACACAGTTTGACTGGCATAAAATAGAATTTTTTGGGATTCCCAAAGAGCTGTTAGCCCAAAACTTTGCATAACACACCATGATGTGCAGTGTGTCAATAAAAAAAAAAGAAGTGGCAGACATAGAAATCCATCTACAGCAGTGTCTGAAAGTCGTGTCCTTAAGAAATAGGGGGAAAGAAATCCAGCAAAGACCTGACACTGGACGTGAAAGATGCCTCTGGCCCTTCAGTTGATCCATCTGCTGTTCACCGAAGCCTCATCAGAAATGGTCTCAGTGGAAGGGTGGCTGTCAAGAAGCTGTTCCTCAAAAGGCTGAGGTGTACCAAGATGCACAAGAACTGGACTGAAAATCAGTGTCAACAGGTGAAGTGATGAATTTGAAATTTTTGGTTCAAAATATCATCAATATGTACAGAAGAGGTCAGGAGAGAGGTACAGCAGTGAGTGTGCACGGCCATCTGCAGAGCATGGTGCAGGCTGTGTCACTGGTTTTTGGGCTGCATTTCAGTCGGTGGTGTTGGGGATTTTGTCAAAACATATGGAAGTATGAATGCAGAAAAATACTGACAGTTTGTGATCCACCATGCAATACCATCTGGAAAGCTTCTGATTGGTAACAGCTTCATTTCTCAGCGTGACAGTGAACACTAAAAAGCATACCTGGATAGAAAAACATGCAATGAGACACTATCAGTAATGGATTGAGCTCCCCAGAGTCTTCACATTGTTGAAGCAGGGTGGGATCATCCTGACAGAGAATAGAACAAAAGGGGGCCAACGTCCAAAGAAGAGCTTTGAATGACCTTCAAAAAGCCTGGAGAAATATCCCTGAACAATATTTAAAGAAAGTACAAGAAAACATACCTAAGATAGTTCAGGCTGTGTTGAAGAGTGTTTTTGTTCTCATTTTCTCATCAGTAAAAGCCTGCGCATATGATATATGATATAGCTGTGTTTACGCTTTCTTGCTGTAGCCATTATAGCAGACTAACCCTTCCTAGCTCTGACAAACAGAGCCAGTTTTAAGAAATCTAACAGTCACCTCACTGATGATTAAAAAAACCAAACCCTGCAGAAATCACAGCAAGGACAATTACCAGCATCAGCCATCAGCCTCTGAACTGACACATCAAAAACACTGAAAGTATTTTGCGTGTCTTCCTGAGACTCTTGATCATTCGCTGGTTCCCTAAATTGGCACTCAGTCATCAAAAACTTTGAGAACTCCAGCTTTTGTGTGTTTGCTCCACTGCTGTTAGAGTGCACTTACACAGTCTGCCTTTTATTTTCTTTAGCCCTGGACAACTTTTTGTTTATAAATCCATAATTAATCTGTCTGTTCATATGAGCAGTTTCCAGTATCCAAGAGCAGTGTAAGTACAGATTTCTGACACAAAATGCCCATTAACCACTGACTGACTACCAGACCATATTAATTACCGCTGCCACATTGCTCAAACAGCTCTGTCTGGCTAATTCCATGGTGTCTCTCTGGCACAAGTCAATACAACTTCAAGGCTCAGGGCTTTCTAGTAATTGGAACAAACATGACAGTAGTGATGTTTGGAGCAAAATCTTTGCCTGAAGCACAGTTGACTGCTGTTGTATTATCCTCTTTGTCACAGTTCTCAGTAAAGGTACACAGTTTCAGATACACATACTGGCAAACCCCATAATCCCGATTATATTAATCCCTTCTGTCTGTCTGTGAAGGTTTTTGTCAATTAATTCACGAGTCAGTCAGAAGTAAATGTGACATTCTTGCAGATATTTGAAAGATCTTGACTGACTGTATGTGTTATGGAGCCTAAACATGTTCCTGTGTTATGTAGGATGTGTGGTAGTCTCGATGTAGTATTTAATTAGACTCTTCTGCCTTATTTTCACATCGAGTCTGCTTTGTGGTAACGAGCAGATGTTTGTTCGAGGCGCAGCCTTATTGTTGATTTTTATACATTAAACTGCATATGTTCGCTTGTTATGCCTGAAGTATTTTCTGTCCTGTTGAGCTTAAGTGGACAGGCTCCTTTGAAGTGCCGGGCTCCCCCAGATCTTCTCCACACTCGGCAATGAGCCAGAAGGACTTTTGTTCTCTTTGTGACAACTGAAAGGCAGGTATTGCCTTCTAGCCTACTAACTGCAGGCCTGCTTTGTTTCTCACTCAGCCAACCATGAACAGTGTGCGTGGTCTGCCTCCTTCGTCTCCTGGGATGCTGAACTACTCGCTCCATAACATTTTGATGAAAGTGCTCTCAGGAAAAAGACATTTCTGTGTTTTTACAGCCAGCTTGTTTTCTTTCTTTTTTTTCCCTTTATCATTTTTGATTGTTGTTCACGGCGTAATGTTAAAAAACAAAGAGCACACGAGCTGTATAGATGGATGGAAAGACGCTGGAAATTAGATTCAAATTCAAATGAACACTGATGGCTGTTTATCTTCTAATAGTTTTAAGCAGTCGTCTTATCATATGAGGGTAGGGAAAAAAATAAATCTGACAGCTTTTGCTTAAAATAACAAACGCTGTCTTATTTATCGCCGTTATATAAAATACAATCATATATTATATGATTTTAAGACGGATGCTCAGCTGCAACCCGTGATTGATATCTCCGAGGCGTCAGAAGCATACTAATTGATCTAAAGTAGCTCGAGCAGCCTGTGACCTGCTAGTTAAACGATGAGTGTTTGGCAGTTATCACCAAACTGCTTCCAGAAATCACAACAAGTGGAGTGCTGTGCCTCAGTTTGCAGGAATTTTTTGAAAAATGAAGCTTAAAATGTAAATTAAGGACAAAAATAAATAAATAAAAGGAGCACCATTCTGAATTATGGCTGAATTATGAACCAACTCTCTTGACCAATAGAAATACAGATCTACAGTGCATCCAGCAGCATATACAACAGAGTGACATTTAAGGCGTTACTGCTCAGAATTTTCACTCAAGCCTACGGGTTAGTTCAACTATTTTGAGCTTCCTAGAGTGAATTTCAACTTAATATTAATGCCCCACTCACACTGGCCTACAGACCAGTAAACTGGAGAAAATGTCCATTCCCTGAACGGCTGCGTGTTTGCTGGAGGTTCCTGAAAGTTTCAAAGTAAAACTTTTTACCTTTTTAAATGTGTTGATTGCAGCTAGGGATGGGGATTGATCACTGTTTTGAGAGCCACCACCATCTCTAAGCAGCATATCAAAGGCATTACATTTGTGCAGATTAATTGCGTGCTGTGTGGTCAAATGTTTTTGTGCATGTTGGAGGCATTTCCCCCCTTTGTTGTGATCAGTGTTGGGGTTGTTACTCAAGAATGCATTTATTACACAGAATGCTTCTCTTTAAAGCATACTTAATGTATTAAGTACTTAATGTAATTAATGCAGTATGTTACTTAATTACTCCAAGGAGAAAGTAATTTGCTATTATACATGTTACATTATTTTTGCATGTCTCTGCAAAATGACCTGAAACCCGTGGTCTTATAATTATCAGTTGACAGTCCCACACACAAATGGTAAAATGGTAAATGGCCTGTATTTGTATAGCGCTTTTCTAGTCCCTAAGGACCCCAAAGCGCTTTACATATCCAGTCATCCACCCATTCACACACAGGTGATGGCAAGCTACAATGTAGCCACAGCCACCCTGGGGCGCACTGACAGAGGTGAGGCTGCCGGACACTGGCGCCACCGGGCCCTCTGACCACCACCAGTAGGCAACGGGTGAAGTGTCTTGCCCAAGGACACAACGACCAAGACTGTCCGAGCCGGGGCTCGAACCGGCAACCTTCCGATTACAAGGCGAACTCCCAACTCTTGAGCCACGATCGCCCCCACAACACAAATCCTATCCTAATGAGGACACACATATGATCTTTTTCTTTGGATTTAGGTATGAACACAAAGCCGACGGCACAAAGCAAAGATGAAAACCCACACAGAGGCTTTAACGGCTTTAAAATAGGTGGAAACAGAGGCTCCAGCCTGACTGCTCATCAGTTTGTTACCTGTTAAAGTTCAGGGTTTGGCTGCTGGGCTGGGGTCGACATTCACTCTGCTTTAACATCACTCTGGGTTTATGGCTAGCTTAGCGTTAGCATGTTGTCTGTGCAGGTGCTTGCGAAGAGCCGAAGTTGGGTTAGCAGCACGATGCAGTCGTTTTTGTCTTCACCACCGCTTTACTATCGCACTCTCGTCCTTTTGTGCAATAAAAGTAAAGTCCATATCCACGCTGTAGACTGTGCTGCTATTTTCCTCCTCCAACACATGAACTGAAATCAGATGATTGTAGCACACGCTCAAATAGAACCAATAATCGGGATCGACAGGCAGGCGGACTAAAAAATTCCAGGGAATTGAACTCCTGGGTTCTTGATTCCCATCCTTAGCTGCAGCGCTAAAGAACAATTCTTTAGATTTACATTTCTGGTTTGTGCCACACCTTTTTTTTTTAAAGTTTCAGTACCTCTCAGCCTTATACATGTGTTCAAGAAGAAAACAACTATTTGCACTTAACAAAAAAGCAAGATTAAAGTAAAAAAAAAATTGATACAGTTTCATCAAGATTAATTTGAATCCAGGATGTTTGGAATTCAGGTCCTCAGGTCTACTATACTGAGTGTAAACTTCCAGCAGTGACGGATAAATCTGGTAATACGATGATCTGGGGCTTCATGAGCGCAAAAGGTGATTGCAGATGACATTTATAGAGATGCCTTTTGGTTATGTCTCCCAGTCTTGAGAAGCCTGGAAGGAGAAGAATATTACAGCTATGACCCGGCCAAGTATATTGCCTGAACTTATTTCCAGTAAACATCATTGAAGTTTTTTTAAAGCTTCCTGCAAAATCTCCTTCCATGCCAAAGTGAAGGCATTAAATTAGTCTTAACGTAAGATATAGATTTGAAGAGTTTCATTGAAAGGTCCCTGCGACCTGCATTTTTAATATAGTAAATGCAAATAGTTTTTAGCAATGCATTAGTCCTAAAGTAACCAGTAATGTTTTCTTCACCGAATCTTCATTAAGCTGTGGGAAGAAATATCCCCTTAGAAAAAAAGGCATGTTCTTTAAAATAAGATGGCTACATTCAGCCAAATTCTCGTCCAGTTTTTTATCACAGCCTTAATCAAAGGACAAAAAGGACCAAAATATGGGACATGGATTGCACAAAAGGAACGCATCAAATCACACACGGTGGCTTTTATCTGTTTTATGCAAGGCCCCGGTATTGTAGTGCACTGTGCTGCTGATGTCTGCAGAAGAGTCATGCTCCTCCTGTGCTGTGATCAGAGTAAATTACTTTGACGTACCTATCCTACTCTGTCCTGAAGTCAAGGAACAAAGCAAAAGAGGCCTGAGATTGCTTTGTTCTGGATGTGAATGTGCTGCACTTACAGTACAGTGTAGTTGAATGGGACAGGAATGGGAACCACGAATAGAATGATTGAAATTTTCAATCTAACCCTGAACAGCAGGGCGAGCAGAGATGAGATGCAAACCAAGCGTCCCTTTGGGGAGAGTGATATGGATTATAGGATCCTGCTGCTGGTCTACAGAGACACAGGCAATCGCTCAACTGTTTGATATCCTCCTGCAGGTTATGTTTGGTGCTACGGTGTGCTTTTTTTTTTTTTTTACTCACCCTGAAGAATATATGATGGCTATGATCAATGTTTTTATCTCTGACACTTTTTAAGGAGCTCACCTCTTATATTCTGGTGTTGCAACCTCCCGAGAGCCTTAGTGTTGCATTGCCAGCCGTGCAGCGTGTTACAAGAGATTGCATGCGTTTCAGGTTATGGATCCCAGTGGCATAATGAAATACATTTCTTAGTGAATGCTAGATGAGTTGACTCTGTGAGTATGTGTGTGGGTATGTATGGACATCCATTTTATATTAGAATCCATATTTAACTACATCCCAATTCAAGGATGTATGCAGATTTCACCTTCATGTTTTCTCATGCAGAAATGTAGCTGTCACATTTTCATTGGATGGACGTGAGCACAGATGGCTCTGATGTAATCTCTTCAATATGCAGCCAATCAGAAAGAGGGAAAAAGACAGTATTATAGGTAATGAAGGGGGATTTTATGAGATTATCAAAGGCTACAAGTGCACGTGGACCTAGTAATCTTTCTTTAATACTGACTTTATTTTTTTTTACTTTTCCTGTGGACCTTTCACGGTAGGGCAGACCCAACAAGGACTTTTGTTCTTTCCACTTCCTACACACAATTTCAATCTCTGCAGGTGTGTCCAGGGATTAAACAAAGCTGGAAGCAGGTGGATCATAGTTATAGTGTACAAGATTCAGCTGCAGCTATAGTCCCAAAGCATGAAGCTCCAGCCAATGCATACAGCGCTGAGCTAACACAGCACTGCAGTTATTGGATATACAGTAGACGGATACATAAAATAGTTTTGGCCCATGACAGCTCGTACTGGCTCCTAGTGGAAGAGCTGGATGGATGAATGGAGAGGAGTGTGTCAACATGCAATACAAATTTGAAAATGTGATATATTAAATAGCGTTAAGAAGTCTAACTAATAAATAAAAACCCAAACAAACTTTAAAACCAAAGTGGAAACTTTTAGTAAATTGTTAGTTTACTTCCTACATGGTTACATGACCTCCTTTACTTTTGTCACTGTTGCATTTTTGATGCTGTTGAAGTTTTTTTTTTTTTAATGCCGCCGATGGCTGATGGACACAGAAGCGTCTGCGTAGCCCTCGCGTGGATTTATCACAGCAGCTCCTACAAAGACACCAACATCACATGTGAACTCCAGCGAGGTGTCTGTGCTGTCTCAGGCTGCCTACAGAGGAGTGCGCTGCTGGTTATAGACATTGAATTTTGCAGGAGTAAATTTAACACAACAATTTAGATGTATTTATTTATTTTTTGCTTTTAAAGCCATTTGGTAAAAAAAAAACAAAGGTCTCAAAGTGCTGGATCCCATTATTGTAAAACAGCCGTGTGCTTCTGAATGACGTTTTTTTTGTTTTTCAAAAGATGATGTTAAGTACCCGGAGCAAAAATCAATTTTTGTTGTGGTTCATAGTAAAAATTGTGAGCACGCAGACAACAAAAGCTGGAAGAGCTGTTTTAAAAGGAATCAATTTTATCCACGTGCAAAAGGTGTTTGCTGATGAGTTCGTGTCAAACACTGCTCGCCTCCCGATTAGACTGTTTGCCTGATAGCTTATTTATGCATCGGTAATTACATGGTGTGCAAGGAGTGCTGACAATGACCGCCCTACCAAAATCCCCTTTATTTATATCACGTCATCCTTTGCATGAGGAACAATATGATTCTTCTAACTTTTGATATTATAATTTATTTTTAAGAGATTAATGACATGACGAATGCATGATGGAGAATCTTTGAGGTTCATTTTGTTATTTGGATGTTTTAATAGCTCTATTGTCCACATATTTTAAATGTTGACTTTGACATTTCTTTGTAAGCTGCTGTCAGAAGACAGACAGCAGAGAGACTACGTGAAGACAAGAAAGAATGCAGAAACAAAAAAATATGTTGATAATGTAATTAGAATGATAACAGTGTAACTGCTGATTAAAAGTAAAGAAGGGGCATGGATTGGCCAGCATTTCTTCTCAAACTAATTACATTTAGAGGCTCTGATTTGCAGGTAATTAATCTTAAAATTGCTTCTTGACTAAATTTGAATTGTGTCGTCACCTTTGCATTTAAATAACTAAGGCCTTTTTTCTTTTAAAAAAAGAGTATTTTTTTGTGACCTTGGGTTTCTTGATGATCACACCCAGCTGGAGTTTGCCGCCACCTCAGCAGCATGCTTGCGTCTTCTGTTTTATTTTTAACTCTCGAGCACTGAAGTTCAAAGCGATCGCCCGGGTCGGCACCTCATTCTGTGTCGGATGACAAGCTCAAAGAGCTCAGCAATTGTTCAGCAATGACTGACTTTACCTTGATCTACCAGTTTGACTGAATGATACACTGTAAATTGAGATGTGAGTGAATTGTGTCCAGTCAGAAGCATTACAGCTGACAGACTGCAGTCAGGCTAAAGAATGAGGAGTCCTTGAGGTAAACTGAAGCCTATTACCAAGCTATGACAACAATGAACGGCTTTAAAACAAGGGCCGATGTTGTATGCTGAACAGCTATATTGCTACATATTCGTTTCATTTCTATGAGGATTCATACAGGCTATAGTTTTCATAAACCATAAATGCGATAGCCGCTTAGATACATATGAGCATCTGCACAAATGTGCAGTGAATGATGTTTTCTTCCATACCACAAATCCCTCTTTAACCTCAGGGTATGGCTGCAAAGTAATTCTACTGTCACCTTAGTGTGAATTCAGAATATTTATCATTGTTTAGTATTACTTGCCATTAGAAGACACGATGATATTAGAATTTTCTTCCAGTGTGAAAGTTTCTGCTGTTACTGCTGACAGTACTTTTTGATACTTTATTTAATTAAACTTTAAGTACCAATATTACAATGTTCACACATTGTAATATTGTGTTAAGGTTATATGTTTTCATATAAGGTGGTTTTCATATGAATTTTCATTCAGCTCTGTCACTATAAAGCAACACTTGTGTTTGCTAGTAGAACTGTAAAATGTGCTTAAATTGAACGTGAAAATACATGATGGAGAAAATTCCCTGATATATTATTGACTTTTTATTACTACATTTTATTGCATTTTATAAGTCAATAAGGTATATTTCCCAACTACTTATGAAGATAAATAGAATGTAAAGTTTTTTCTTGTCTTATTTGATTAGTCTCTGTATTCTATGCTGTAGATTTATTTTCTCTGCTGCAGTAACTGTTAAAACTAGGCAGTCTTTTGAGCTCATTTCTTCATATTTTGCTGGGAAAATGAGAAGTTGGTGCAGATATTAATTGAAATGTGCATGGAAATACAGTAAATAAGAAAAAAAAACAGAGTTTGTTCAATTCTAACAAGCTGGAAAGTCAGTATTTGGTGTGACCACATTTATTCTTCAACACAGCCTGAACTCTCTTAGGTAAGCTTTCTTGTAATTTCATCAAGTAGTCTTCAGGAATAGTTCTCCAGGCTTCTTGAAGGACATTTAAAGCACTTATTTGGATGTTGGCTGCCTTTTGTTCTGTTCTTTGTCAAGATGATCCCACCCTGCTTCAAAAATGTTAGCATCTCATCTGAGAGGCCAATCAATGAGTGTTGATGCTTAACAATGAAGCTGTTGCTAATCAGACGCTTTCCAGATGGTATTTCATGGTGGATCACAGTCTAATGGTACTTTTCTGTGTTCATAATCATTTTTGACAATATTCCCAACACCACTGGCTGAAATGCAGCTCCAAACCAGGTTTTATACACTCACAGTGTCCTCTCCTCCTCTGTACATATTGATGACGATTTAAACCAAACATTTCAAATGTGGATTCATTACTCCATCAGACTTAGTGGGTGGCTGTAGCTCAGGTGGCAGAGCAGGTCAGCCCCTAATCAGAAGGTCGGTGGTTTGATCCCAGGCTGCATCCTGGCTGCATGCCAAATATCCTTGGGCAAGATACTAACCCCATGTTTGCCTACTGGTGGTGGTCAGAGGGCCCGGTGGCGCCTGTGTCCGGCAGCCTCGCCTCTGTCAGTGCGCCCCAGGGCAGCTGTAGCTTGCTATCACCAGTGTGTGAATGACTGAATGTAGTGTAAAGCGCTTTGGGGTCCTATGGACTAGAAAAGCGCTATACAAATGCAGGCCATTTACCTGTAGTCACTGATTTTCAGGTCAGTTCTTGTGTAATTTGGCACACCTCAGCCTTTTCTGCCTGTTTCCCTTCCTTAAGAAGGAACAGCCATCCTTCCACTGAGACCATTTCTGATGAGGCTTCAGTGAACAGTAGATGGATCAGCTGAAGGATCATCTCCCAGGCCCTGTGTGAGGTCTTTGCTGGATTTTGTTTTATTCCTTAGAAACATGACTTTTAGATATTGCTCGTCTGCTGTAGATAGATTTTTTTTAAGGATTGCCTCTTCTTTTGCTCTCCACTTGTCGAGCTTTTTTAAGGACACCATGCTGGGATTTTCAGCCAAGTTTTCAAGTTTCAGCTAACAGCTGAAAACTGATATTTTCTTCCAAAAAACACTGTTTTATTCAAACTGTGTCATCTTTGGCATTTTTGTAGATACACTAAAGAGACAGGAAGAAATTATATGCTAATAACAAAGTGCCCAAAGACACAAAATAAAATAGATTTTTCCTAGAACTAGTTCTCACAACCACTTTAAAAAAATCAAAGAAAACAAAATATAAAGAAATGAGAGGTGGCTCAAGACTTTTACATAACACTGCAGCTCATCAGATGTCATTATGAGGCAAGGTATAGCACAATTCAACAACAAGGTGATTCAAAGTGCTTTACAGAGACATTAGAAACAAAAACAAATAAAAAGCATGATTTAAAATTGATTAAAACAAGCAAACAAACTAACTAACTAACTAATTAACAAACAAACAAACAAACAAACAAACAAACAAACAAACAAACAAACAAACAAACAAACAAACAAACAAACAAACAAACAAAACAGTATATAAAATCCAGCCCGTTCTCACTCCCGAGGCATAACATGTCGATGTTTTGTCACGTCCCGCGGCGTTCCTGAGGAATGCGAAAGGAGACCTTCGGCGTTCTTATGGTACGCGGCGGGTTATGGCTGGAATCCAGTGCAATGACGCTCCCGCGGTAATAGGCGTTCCAGCCCTGTATTCCAGCCCTGTATTCCAGCCCTAAACCTAACCTTATCCCTAGCCCTAACCATAAGCGATTTGATGAAAAAGAGCGAACATGTGTAGATGGAGTCCAGACGGTTCTCATATTTCCTCTTTTTTCCGAGGTCGTCATTTAGGAACATGGTGGGTAGCCGAAAACGTAATATGTTGACGATTTGTCACCTAGCGTAAAATGTTACGCTTTGGGAGTGAGAACGTGTTTGATAAAATCAAAACAGATAAAATCAGAACAGTAGATAAAATCAGTGGTTAAATGTAAGTTTTGAAATTTAAGCTTAAAAGTGTGGATTTGGTGCTTTATTCAAATGCAGCTGAGAACAGGTGAGTCTTCAACCTGGATTTAAATAAACTGAGTGTTTCAGCTGATCTGAGGCTTTCTGGGAGTTTGTTCCAGATATAAGGAGCATAAAAGCTGAATGCAGCTTCTCCGTGTCTGGTTCTGACTCTGCGAACTGATAAAAGACCGGATCCAGATGACCTGAGGGATCTGGATGGTTCATACTGGGTCAGGAGGTCACTGATGTATTTTGGTCCCAAACCATTCAGAGCTTTATAGACCAGCATCAGAACTTTAAAGTCTATCCTCTGACGGACAGGCAGCCAGTGTAAGGACCTCAGAGCTGGACTGATGTGGTCCACTTTTTTGGTCTTAGTGAGGACTCGAGCAGCAGAGTTCTGAATGAGCTGTAGTTGTCTGACTGATTTTTTAGGTAGACCTGTAAAGATGCTGTTACAGTAATCAAGCCTACTAAAGATGAATGCATGGACTAGTTTTTCCAGGTCCTGTTGAGACATCAGATCTTTTATCCTTGAAATATTCTTGAGGTGATAGTAAGCTGATTTTGTTATTGTCTTAATGTGTTTTTCTAAGTTTAGGTCTGCATCCATCACTACACCCAAATTTCTCGCCTGGTTTGTGGTTTTTAGATGTATAGATTGAAGTTCTCTGGTGACCTGTAATCATTTTTCTTTGGCGCCAAAGACTATTACTTCAGTTTTGTTTTTGTTTAGCTGGAGAAAATTGTGGCACAACCAGTCATTAATTTCCTCAATGCATTTACCAAGAGCCTGTACAGGGCCTCGGTCTCCTGGTGACATTGTGATATATATTTGTGTGTCATCTGCATAGCTGTGATAGTTTATTTTGTTGTTCTTTATAATCTGTGCCAGTGGGAGCATGTAAATGTTAAACAGAAAGGGTCCCAAGATGGAACCTTGGGGAACTCCACATGTGATACTTGTCTGCTCAGATGTGAAGTTACCTATTGATTCAAAGTATTTCCTGTTTTCTAAGTATGTTTTGAACCGGTTTAGTACAGTTCCTGAAAGACCTGTCCAGTTCTCCAGTCGTTTGAGTAATATGTTGTGGTCAACTGTATCAAATGCTGCACTGAGATCCAGTAAGACTAAGAATGATATTTTTCTACTGTCTGTATTCAGACATATGTCATTAAACACTTTGGTCAGAGCGGTTTCAGTGCTGTGGTTCTGTCTAAAACCTGACTGGAAGGCATCATAGCAGTTATTCTGTTTTAAGAAGTAATTGAGCTGTTGAGAAACTGCTTTTTCAATGATCTTACTTAAAAATGGGAGATTTGAGATCGGCCTGTAGTTGTTCATTTGTGTCTTGTCAAGATTGTCCTTTTTCAGTATAGGTTTAATTACAGCAGTTTTTAGTGATTCTGGAAACACACCTGATATTAAAGAAAAGTTGACGATCTGTAACAGGTCTGACTCCAAAGTCTTTGAGACCTTTTTTTGAGCTGCATGTTTCTTGTGAGATGTGGTTCTGTCTGTAAACCAGCTGATGAAAATGTGTGAAATTGTTTCAATATGTTGGACATTATGCAAGACATGTAAACGCTGCACAGGTTAAAAAAAAAGTGCTATAAAAACTATATTATATGAATTATCTGTGAAATGTACCTCACTGGTATTATTTAAAATGACTGGAAGATATCTGAATATATTTACAGACCCTCTGTCCTCTGTTCTTGTGTTCACAGCTACACTCTCCGTGTGGTCGGAAACGGAATCAAAGCTCAGATCGCCAACCCCGAAGTCAAAGTGAAAGGAGCTGACCCCGTCATAAATCAGATCATTGACAAGCTCAAGCACATCAATCAGGTAAGAGCCGCCAGTGCTTTGTACATATTTACACAGGATTTTATGATTTCATCATTAAACGGGTCTCTCCCTTCCTTTAAAGTCGACATCCCCACCCCTCGTTCTGTCAGACATATGGGAACTGCCTCCTGAGGCAATCTGGTAATTCTCTGTGCTTCTCGGCACCTTTATGAGACATTACGGTAGGCGTCCTTTGTTAGCTGCTCGTAAAGCTGAAGGCCTCAACCTTTGATTCTCAACAAATTAATTCATTTATATCATCCTTCATATTACCGGTAAGCACTGGCTTATTGAAAACTATTCTCAAATGCAAAATCATTTCTAGGCAATGAATGGGAAAAAAAATCAATCATTACACGTTTAGAAACCCATTTGATCCGCTTTGTGTGTCCTTATATTTACACAATTCTTTTTCTGCTCTTTGTCAAAATCAATGTAGCTTTTCTATCACCCCCTCTGCTTTTATGCACGTTTGTGCTGCTGTGGCTCCTTTCAGCGCTGTTTACCTCTGACGATGATGAGATTAGAACAGTTTACGGGAGCACTCTCTCTTCTGCAGCTCCAATAACAGCTGCCATAGCTTCCCTTTGGGTTGTTCCACTGCAGCAGTGGCAGCTTCACATGTCTGTTGCTTTGGTTTCCCAAGTGGCAGGCTGAAGGCCAGGCCATCTCTCTTGACCTCATGCTGGCACCCCCTCTCTGACTAATTCACACCATCTGTGGGATGTCAGAACACATAAATCTATATCATAACCATTTGAGAGTCCCTGATCTGCCTCGTTGACATTCACTATGTATTTATCTTTTGGTGTGTGCCTTTTTGCTGCTGGCATCTTAAATGTGCTTCTTACCTTGTGGTTCTGTGAATGTTTTATTTAATGGAGAAAGACTCAGAAATTGTTTTTCTGCTGCCAAGTAAGTATGAAACGGATGATCAGCGGCTGAGCCTATATTATGCAGTCATTCATAATCCCCGGAGTTAATGTAACTTGAAATCCTATATGTAGCACACTCGGCTATTTTAGCACACTTTTTTGGGTTTTTTTTTGTCAGTCTGCTGTCTTTGACTCAGCCAGAATTAAAAACCAAACGATGATCAGCGTTTTGCTCATTGAATCCTCTGTATCTCTGTCAGTTTGCAAGATTGATCTTCAGTAATATCATCAACTTCATGACATATGGCTAAAGATTTGTGTCTAACGGTGGCACATTTGTTTTATGAAATCTTTATTTCATCAGCCAGTCTCATTAAGATTCTCTCTCGGGTGTCTGTTTTACAAGAGAGACCTAAGGATGAGAAGCATTCATAAGGAAACGATTATCAAACGGAACAACAACACAATAAACAGAAACATTGGCGACAGTTGCAAGAACCACGCTGTACTTTTGTCTTTGCAAAAACACACCGCTTAAATCTGCAGTCATTTTTGGCAGTAAATTGTTTTGGTCATTTGACTCCATTAAAAGTCAATTAAAAGTCAGAAAGAGTCTTAAAAATAGCCAGAATTAAGCACACTCTAACAGATCTGCATGTAGGAGTCATTTGAGCTAAGCACATTTAATCTTCAAATATGTTCATGTTTGAAATGTTGCAGAAATTTTTGGCTCTCTGTGCAGTGCATAAAAAAAATGGCATACATGTAGTTTGACACCGAGGCAGCACGATGGTCAGTGTTGCCTCGTAGTGAGAAGGTCCTGGGTTCGAAGCCAACATCTGTGTGGAGTTTGCATGTTGTACCCAAAGACATGCAGTTAGTGAGGTTAACTGGTGATTCTAACTTGCCCATAGGTGTGAATGTGAGTGCTGTTTGTCTCTCTGTGTGTTACGTTCCAGCCCCCTCCCTGCGATCCTGAATTGGATAAGTGGAAGAAAATGAATAGATAGTAAGAAAGCCTAAATAGACCTTAAGGGATCTCTAATTAAGGGATTAGATCACCTTTTGAAATCAATATACCGGGCAGCATCCATCTCTCATTGTAAAGAGGCAAAAGTGAAAGCAGAACTGGTGGTAGCCATGGGGTTCTGCAGCACTTTGATCGATACAAACAGCTATGTCTGCAATTTTTTTTCCACTGTGCAGAAAGCCAAAAATTTTCAGCAACATTTTCAGCAACATTTCAAATATGAGTATATTTGAGGATTTGCTGTTTAGCTGCTTCAGATGACTCCTACATGCAGATCTAATTCGTTAGTTTACGTTTAATTTGTGCTGTGCCGTCTATTTCAGGTTTTGTATACGCATATGGAAGGGAAAGTTGTGCTTTTCAGTCTCTTTCAGTTTAATCAAGACCAGAGATGGGCAGTAATCCGATTACTTTTTTCAAGTAACTAGTAAAGTAAGGGATTACTATTGCAAAAACGGTAATTAGATTACCGTTACTTTCCCGTAGGAACGCTGCGTTACTGCGTTACTAAAACTGTGATTTTTTTGCGAGAATGTCTCATGACAGTGACGTAAGCGAGTGCGACGTTCGTGACAACAGCTGTGTGCAGATCAACAATGGATCATATATCGAGTGCGGGAGAGAGTATGAGCGTGCAGCGTTTAAAGCGTGGAAGTACTGACCTTACTTTGAGTTTGATTCCATAAAAAGTGACAAAAACATTAGTGTCCATTAGCATTGTGCGTGGGAAGAAAACATCTTTTTACAGCGAAAAAAACCCCTAAACTTCCAAGCAAGCTCCGAGTGCGCTATGACGTAATGGAAAATTCACAGAGAAACTGCCGTATCCTTCCACTGACCGCTGCGGCACACCTGCACCAGGGTAAACCTCCGCCTACCCAACTCCTGCTGTACAGGTGAAAATAGAGCAACAGGACCGCTAGTCTTTGATTTTATTTATTTTCTGCTGTGTTTTACTTGCATCTATTTGAAAGAGTGAGTGTAAACACAAAAAAAAAAAAAATATTTTATGTGCTGGAATGTGCAGAAAATAGGTTTAAATATTAAACAAATTTCTTCCAGTCAGAGAATGTTGCATATAATTAAATTTTTGCTTGATGCATAAAGTTAAAAGATTAAAATTAATAAAACTAAAAAAGTTTTAAAAAGAGACTTTTCCATTTGATTACATTTTGTATGATGGATTATGCAGAAAAAGTAGAATTGGGCTGAAAGATCTATCGCTTTATCACCTATTCAGGTTGTAAATCGTGTTTTTAAAAAGTAACTAAGTAACTAAGTAATTAATTACTTTTGAAAATAAGTAATCAGTAAAGTAATGGGATTACTTTTTGGGGGAAGTAATCAGTAATTAGTTACTGATTACTTTTTTCAAGTAACTTGACCAACACTGATCAAGACAGAACTGAAGTAGCGCTGGCTGCATTGATATTTAAAGACGTTGATTAATCAACTAATTTTTTCTGAGGAGTCTATTAAATGTTGTTAATGTTGTCTAAGTTTAACTGTTGGTATTTAAAGTACCAAAAAAGATGCTAAATACTGTGATTGATTTATTGATTTATAAAAATTATTTTTCCCTGTGAAATATACCAATGAACTAATTGTTCAGTTTGTTTACATGGTGAAAAATGCTGGTTCTCTTCAGTTTCTTCCTCGTCTCTTTTCTCCTTTCTCTTCAAGTGTCACTTGTATTCTTCCTTATGCCGCGTTTTAAAAAGGAGAAAGTCTGCGACCTCATTTGTGGCATCACAAACAGTGATAAAAAGTGACACTTGGGCACAACACTGACATGTAGCTCATTATCACATTACTCTCTCATCTAAGAATCAAATCTTTGGCGTGTGAAGAAACTTACTGAGGTACATCTGATTTTCAGGAACTGCACACAATGTGAGGTGTCATTTCAGAGTCACAGTTTTTTTTCTGTTGTTTTTGAATAATAATCTGTCTTTGTACGATCTTACATTTCAGACAAAATCCCTGGAACAATAAAAATAAGAGTTCTGTGAAAAGTTAGTTATTTCAATTATATTTGAATATCTAACGTGCTAGTATTTGGAATAAACTAAATTAAAAGACATATAACACAGACTTGGTGGCTGCTGGCTGTTTTTAAACAAAGCCAGTTGTTAAATTACTGAAATAAATACATTTACAGAACTTACTCAATAAAATTAGCGTGAACTTTGATCAATTTTATTCCAAAGCAACTTTGCAACATGCAGTGATGCTGTACACAAAGTAATGTCCAAAGCGAGGGTGTCAAACATAAGGTCCAGGGAACAGAAGCAGCCTGGCACAGACTCCAATCTGCCTTTGGAAAATATGACAGGGAGCGTAAATAATTTGGGCATTCATACTATAGCACAGTAATTAAAAAAACAGATAAACTATTAAATAACAGAAAAGTTCCTGCTCTCTCTATGACAATATAAGCTTCTGTTTTTTGTTTGTTTTGTTTTTTTACAAGGGGTCCAAAAAATGGACATTTCCTGTGAATTTACAGAAACTTTCTGTTTATAATTACAGGACGTTCTGGGCAATGAGCTATGTGATTTTTTTTTTCTGTAATTTTACACATTTTTTTAAAATTGAAGCCCAAAGAGTCACGCTGACAGATTTCTTTCTTTTACCGTAGCAGAGTTTCTATATCACATGGAAAATCTAGGACAATTAAACTATCTCAGAGATTAAATGTGCAGTTCAACAGGGGAATTAAACTGCACATTTGAAAGGGGAGTGTCAGTTGTCTGGCCCACTTAAGATCAAAGTGGGCTGTATGTGGATCTTGATATGAAAGAAACCATCTATGTCCACTGTGAACGACCATCTTTGAACAGAGGCGATGGTTTACGACACCAACTGTCTGCCATCTATAATCCAGTTTTGAGATCCCTTCCCAGACGCCTTAACGCCCAGCCACATCCTGGGCCTTTTGACCTCAGTAAATCACACGATAGGATGGGGCTAGTTTCACAGTGGGTTAACCCGAAACCTTGGCTGATTGTGACCTACAGCCGTTTTCACACCTTGGCTCGTGTAATTAGGTAGAGGATCAATAGGGGGTCCATGTCCCTCTTGGGGGGACACTGAAATAGAGCTTAAATCTGGGACTCTTCCTCATTTGACCCTAGAACTGAAGAAGCTTCTTGGATGAGAGTTGAAACATCTTCAAGCAACTTAAAGAAGTCCAGAGGCTTTTCTTTCCAAGCTCCTTAGACCTCTTCATATGAAATGAATTTGACATCTCTAGTCTGAAGCTTAAAAAATACATTTTGAGATTAGTTTTGCGTACAGAGTTAGGCACCATTGCAGCATCCTCGTAAAACGATTTTTTTTAGCATGCACAAGCGGTATCCACTGCTCTCTCATCAGCTGTCACAAAGAGGCATTGAGGTGTGCAGTTCACAGTTTTGAATGAAATGCTTTGAGAGCTATTGGATGGCTTCTCTTAAAATGTGTTTTAAAGTTTTGTCTCCCCCTCAGTATGAACATAAATGTAAAAACACATATTGGGCCATGTTTGCAAGTTTATGGTGCAAATAAAATGTAAGCAGCTCGCCTCATGTGTAAACATCTGGGATACTTTAAAATATGCATCTACTGCGTGACCTGTATGAGACAGACTGCTGAAAAACGTGTTGACACATCACAGCCTACTTTAGATCTGCGGGTCAGCGTGAATCTGATGAACATAATTTGTGCAATAAAATGTTCAGACAACTCTGCCCACAAACGTGTTTCTTGGAACAAAGCTTCCTTTACTCGCTCAGGTGTTTCAAGAATATCGACGCTGACTACACAGCACACAAATGTTAGCAAATCACAGATGGCACCGAGTCCCAGGGAGTATGAATAGAGTATGAATATCCAGATAAATGCCTGACAATAAAAGTTTTTCTGTTAATTAAACAGAGTTAAACACAGACGCCTTTTTGTGTTTGCTGCTAATAATATCATTTTCACTGTAAAGCAAAAAGTCTTCCACTAAAGTGTGAAAACAAATGCTGTTATCGTGATCAGCAAGAATTTTCGTGACATTAATTAGTTTGCTCGTTTGGCTAAGCGGACCATAAACTAAAGTCTGATTGCAAACGTGGAAGGATGCAGAGGGAAAGTGCGTTTGTGACTTTCTCCAAAAATGTACATGTTTGAACAGATAAAGCAGAAGTAATACAGAAAGCAAAAGACGCCTCTTGATCAGCCTCTTGGAGACATCAGTCTCCAGTAATTCAGGACAAACTTGGCAACGCCGCTTTGGCCCAAACACCGCCGCGTTCCAGCTTTGAAATTGTGCTGCTAGTTTCCCCTTTACTTTTGCTTCCTAAAGTCAATTTTAAATTGGCTAATTCTGGATGTTCCACAATTGTCTGGTTGACTGTGATGGCTGTTCAATAAGCAGTTTTATGTGGAAAGGAGAGCCCTTGACAGTCTGATTTTTGTAGTTAAAACCTACTCGTGTTTAAATACAACATTTGCCCTTCTGCACACGCTCTGTTCGCCAAGTCTTCGTGGTGTGTGCCAGCACAGCCTCCGGCACATGCAGACAAAATAAAAATACAGATTCTGTGCTGATGCAGCAGGGTAAATGCTGACCCCTGCCTATTCGTGTGTAGTCACGATGGGTACCATCTACATCAGTCCTGTTTTTAGATTTTTATCCGGCTTTGTTTCAATGAATTCAAGATATAAGTAAATGAACAAAAAAACAAGAAGAAAAGACCCTGCACCGACACATTTAGTAAAAGTTATACTGAGTCAGACTAATTCTCAATGGAAGTGCTTTATTATTGCTTCATATCAGTTAAAAATAATAACATATCACTCCTTACGCTTTCTTCTTACTGCTTTCCTGTATGTAGAGATTTCAGTAGCTACAGTACAGACAATATTCAGACTTTTTTCACTGAGATTTACTACTGAAAAGATCTTGAAAAATAGAAATGCTAACATTGTTGTTCAAATAGTGATTGCAGCAAAACACGATGTGTATAAAAACTAACAATGGCAGGAGACTGAACAGCCATTCAGATCATCTAAACCAGCTTTCTGACTGCAGAAGCTTTAAACGCCTTGAAAATACAGTTAGCACATATCATGGCTGTAACCTGTTTTTTTTTAAACTTGGTACTACAAATCATATGTTAGATGAGGTTGGATTTCAGTTATTCATGACAGTAGAGAAGCTTCTAGAGAGTTTATTTTAACCCAAACGATGACATTCTCAAATCTATCCAAACAGCGACAGAAAACCAAAAGGTCTCCAGAGTGTCCAGACTTGAATACAAGTCTCCAGATATAGATTTTGATTTAGACCCTTACTCCTCCCTTTTCTTCAAAGCAGGGATTTCATGGGGATTTTTTTGTTTTTTGTTTTTTTTTACCCCTCAGCTGCAAGAGGTTTGTGGGGAATTGCGGGTGGCGTGGACATCCAAGATTTTGAATACAATAACCCGAGAATAGGGTGGCAGAGGATTTCCAAATGACACCATACGTGCATCAACTAAAAATCTTAGACCAGTGGTGTCCTCGAGGCCTCAAGGTCAAGGTCGGAGGTCGAGTTTTCTGAAAATCAACGCAGGATTTCGAAATTCAACAAGTACTCAAAATCTACTAAAAATCTTACATGAGTTTGAATCTCAGGCTGATTTTCCAACATTCACCTTGAATTTTCACATTTATATCACAGGTGGATCTACTAGGAGGCTAAGGGTAGCACTGGCGGCTGCCAGTATTTTATTTTACACGGTTGTAATGCACAGTTAGTGCAGCAGAGAATCCATCAGTACAAACCAGTGTGATGCAAAAAAGGGGCAGATTGGTTAGCAGTCAATTTGAGAGGAGAACGTCAGTGGAGATGCACATACAAGGTAAAATGGATGTAAGTGGTCAATCAGATACATAAAGCATTTAGCTAGCAAAATCAGTTAATAACTAATCAATCAGAGTGCATTCTGCCTGCAGCACCCGCCACAGCCTGTAATTTATTCTACCAGCCAAGCTAATTGATATTTTTTACACAATAATTCCAGTAATCAGCAGAATTAAAAACCTGTTGTCAAGCATGCTTTTTCAGATATTTAACTGAGAGACATGTTTTCCTTCATGTTCAGCAGTGTGGGTGTTGCAGTGCTTTTTAAAAAAGGAAAGAAGATACTCAGTCAATCTATGGCACAACCACTTCAGTCAACTTTGCTTTTTAGTTTTATCAAAGTCCTTCTGGAAGTAAGCCTTGCCACTCAACACCTATCTTGGAACTGCCTCTGGGCAGTTACTTCAGGCTAACGAGACCAGGCCCCTAAATGAATGAGGGAGTGAAGCATTACTGGAGTTTCAGTGTTGACCGGGCTGTAAAATCTGCTTGTATAGAATTACAAGTTCAGTCTCAAGGGAAAAAAATATTTTGGAGACTTTTCCTTAAAAAGCCTTTTTTATTCTTACATGTTATCCTTCTACTGTGCATTTGCAAAGCTTTATTTATGGCTTGATTCGATGTGCATGTCATCTCACCAGAGTACTTGGAAAGAAACCTTACCTTTATTCCCTTATAGTACCTATATCATTAATACAAAACCATCCATTATACAGTTAAACATCACCTCTGCGCTTGCATCAGGGCCACATGTTTCCCACTTTGGGTGTTGTAAAGCACATTATTGAATTTTTGCCATAAATTTCCCCTACTGTGTCTCCGCTTTCAGGATGAGAACTTGCGGAAATGAGCTGTCTTTTATGTTTTCATGGAAACTCTCTTGTTAGGGAGGCTGGTTGGTACAAATGTTCGGACAATCACACTTAAAATGTTGAGCTCGGACTTTCTGAAGCAGTAAATTTGTAAGAGAGCAAAATGGCATCTTAAGGGCTTGTGCTTTTACTTCTGAGAAAGGAGAAATATGGAAACTGTGTGTTTTCGTAGTAGTCGGCAATGGAGGAAGGTAAAACTTTACAAATGATCTTGTATCTAAAAACTTTAAATTATACATCTGGCACGATTCATCTAGCAGCTTGTGCATTCACAATCCTTCAGTCTAGTTATTATCATCTGGCTGGGACTTGATTTGCAAATGGGTCTGATTTGCAAATAGTTCTGATTGGCATGTCATTAGCTGCTGAAGTGCGGCACAAGTGTCAGCGAGAGTGTATGACCTGAATTGCCATCAGGCGTTCATTTTAAACTGTCAGACTTTATTTCTCTACCATTTCATGTTATGAGCATGCAGCATGGTTTTACACACCAAGGAGTGCTAAGAAGTGGCTGCGATTCACAGCCAGTGTGGCTTTTTAAAAAGGAGACTTGGTCCTGGGAAGGATATTTGGGTTCATATTTCAAATTCAGTCACTTTTAAATGCTGATCCTGAATTTCTGTGTGTGTTTGTGTGTTGAGGGATGAGTCTGTGACCAGCAGAAACATCAATTATTTATTGCAGTGTACAAACGAGTGGCTGTGTGCACATCTGCATATCCACTACATAAAACAGCATTATGCAAATCATTATAGCGGGGGTTAACTTAATATGATGAAACTTGTCTTAAAGTATGCACGTGTGCAGGTAAATCCCAGAATCTCTTTTCTAGAGAAAGAAGGAAGTGTACACTGAAAGGCAAAAGGTGGCATTCTATTATCTTTAAAGACGCTGCTGTTGGGCATTTGTATGAGGATAAGAGTGATAGCCATGCAAATGTTGATTTTCATGTTTTCCATCTACATATCAGAAATGTTTTCATTCATCTGCCCCTGACCTTGACTAACCAGAGCACAGAAGCTTCCCCAAGTTTCCCTGGGACCAAATGGAAATATATCATTACTATTCTGCACCCGAGACCGCAGAAAACACAAAACGGCAATGCATCTATTGACAAATTTATTATACAATCTGAGTGTACAAACTCTAGATTTCATCATCTTGCTCATCAGCAGCTCTTTCCTATGAATTATTTGTGGGCTCCTCTCCTTCCTTGCCTGTCCTCTCCTCTTGATGTGGTAAAACCCATCAAGAATCTATAAGTAGGCTCTGTCCCAGTGTCTCTCAATCAAAATCAGGGGCAAGCAGCTCCTCACCCACTCTGCCGGCTGAATTATTTACCAGCCATTGATGTGGTGGTTGACCAGCAGTTTTGCTTCTGAATTATTCATATCGTCTCTCCTCTCCTGAACGCGTATACCAAAATGCAGCATCTGAAAGTCCGGTTTGGGATTAAACCCAATCTTATTTATTACCATTATCCTCAAGTCTCAAGATGATTTATTTTTAACACAACACATCCACTTAATTCCTGTTGCAGCTTACGAAGGAGTGTGTAAAGTCATAAATGTCGTTACTGTGCAAGTGTGTCTTAATTAGAGAAAAATCCCAGAACCTGCAGGATAATGATTTTTTTTTTTACCCACACAAGGTGTTTAAAACATTCAAAGACAAATCCGGCTAAGCTGCCTACACGCAGATAAGTTTATCTTAAGTGAATGTATGTGATTATAGTTTAAGCAACAGCAGCATAATCCTCTTCGTGCACTTGGACATAGGTTGTGAAATTCAAGTTCTGCAGCACAGCAAAGTCCAAAATCACACATGAATAATTCACATTTTTTAATTTTAATTCACGTTCATACTAAATTTTAAGAGCTGCCTCTCAATTGCGTTTGTGTGTAGTTGATTTGGTTTGTGGAGGAGCACGTTCTGCAAATACAGTGTTCATTTCAAATATAGTGACCTAATGCTGTCAGCTACAGTAACAGTGCTTATGCTTAGCTTTTAATTAAAGCTGAACTGTTTTCTGTAACAGATGTGAACGTTTAGAACAGCTAACAAGTAACTGGACAATTTATTAGGTACACCTTGTTCATATTTAATCCTTCACCGTGCAGCAAGGTGTTGACAACATTCCTCAGAGGGCCTAAAGTGTGGCGAGAAAGTGACCTGCACATCATCGCAGTAGGATAGATCAATGCTTTCATTTTGTTTTCTGGCAAATTCCTATCCTACCATCTGAATGTTGCAGCAGGAATCAAGACTCGTCAGTCCAAGCAACATTTTCCCAATCTTCTGTCGTCCAATTTTGGTGAGCATGTGTAAACTGAAGCCTCAGTTTCCTGTTCTTACCTGACAGGAGTGGTAGCCAGTGTCATCTTCTGCTGCTGTAGCCAATCTGCTTCAAGTTTCGACATGTTGTGCTCCCAGAAATTATTTTCTGTATATACCTTGGTTGTAATGAGCGGTTATTTGGGATATTGTTGCCTCTCTGAATGTCTGGCCATTCTTCTCTGATGTCTGAGCCCATGAACTGCAGCAGTTTCTGAAATACTCCTGCTTGGCACCAAGAGCCATGTCACATTCCAAATCGCTTAAATCCCCTTTGTTACATATTCCTAAATGTACTTTAGAGGGTCATCTTGATCATGCCTACATGAAGTGAATCGCTGTCATGTGATTGGCTGATTAGATATTTGTGTTTAAAAGTGGTTATCAGGTGTACCTAACAAAGTGGCTAAATAAAGCAACTTAATAAATAAATAAATAATGCATTCTCAGTTTGGCAGCAGTGTCTTTTTTTTATTTAAGTTGACTCATAGGAGAGCTTAACTTGAATGATAATATTCACTTTGTAGTCTAATATCTGCTCTGACCACTCAATCGCTGACCCGCTGCCTCTTTGTCGCTGATGCACTTGCTCTGCATAAACACACTGTCAGCGCCGCTGCTGACGAGAGGAAGATGGGCGATGACAGCGAGCATCTCGGGAGCCGACTCGCACACTGACACTTTTTTTCTCCCCCCTGCTCCGACTGGCAAAAATGATCATTGTAAGATCTCTTCCCCCACCCTCTATTTACAGATAGCAGAACATGTTCAAAGGGAATACTAATGAGCTTAAAAATCTGCACAGGGCTTGATTCATTGCTTGGATGTCTGAAGGTGTGATTCATGTTGCCATATGACACCCTGCACCTCTTTAGGAAATGTACCCTGTACACGAGAGGCGATCTGGAAATGAAATGCTTTTAGTTGTCTGTGACAGTTTACCTGAAACTTTGAATTCTTTGGCAGTGTTTTTGGGGAGTGTATGTACTTTGGTCTGTGAAATGCAGACTGAGTGGTTGTGTAGGCAGGATAAATATAATGATAATGCCCTAACATTTACAAGATGCTGTTACATGGCAGTCACCTCTTTCCATTACTGTAGATGCAGCTGAAGTGCGTGCCTTAATGGTGCGAGGTCACAAATTGGAGTTGACAGCTGAGTGAAAATTGACAGCATCGCGGTGACATTTTCTGCTGTCTGCATAATGCTCGCTGAAACCATGGTTTCGCTGTTTAAAGACGCCGCGGGTCAAACAAATGAAACTACAGTCAGAGTTTAATTAGTTCTTATGTTTTATTTGTTTCAATTGCTTCAGTCACATTTACTCCAAAAGCAGATGCCAAACAATACCCATCTTAATAAAACCTCACTTTGTGCCAGATAGTATAACTGAGTGATACTTCAGAAAATGCAAATGAAACTCTGAGCTGCATGCTTTAGGTACTGTTTTAGTTTATGTATGTGTGCTTTTTTTTTTCTTTTTTTTGTAGCTTTTTTTTTTGGGGGGGGGGGGGGGTTGTTTGTGGGAAGTATTCATTATTCTCACTACCTGTGGGGAGAAACTGTCTTTGAAATAGCTGCTGCTTGAGTTAATGCTTCGGTAGCGTTTTCCAGATGGCAGGAGTGAGAAAAGTGTGTGGGCTGGTTGACTGGTGTCCTTGATGATGCTCTGGGCTTTCCTTATGCAGCAGGTGATGAAGATATCATAAGCCCATCATAAGTAAGTGTGTGCCAGATTTTTTTATGATTTTTTTTGAGGCAGGCTTTACTCTCTTTAGCAGCAGTTTTCAGTCCTGTCCAGTTGAAACTGCCAATATATATAGTGCGATGTAGCCAGTCAGAGTACCAAAAGCTCGGTTCCCATGCCAACTCGTTTAAGTCACCTTACGACTTCGAGTCTTTGTTGTGATTTTCTGAGCTGGTGGAGGAAGCAGCTGGCATTATGACAAAGTTTGTGATGTGCACTGTGGCGAGTTTGGAACTTAATGCAATACATCAGGCGGCCAGGACTGTTTTAAGGGCGGGGAGTGGAGGACGCTAAACACAGTGAAATGTATGTGTGCCCAGTGCTGTGCAAAAGTCTTGGGCCATCCGTCCTTCCTTTAGATTTTGCTATGAAACTGGGAATAGGTACAGCACTTTACATGTATACAGATACAGCATATAAGGCATAAATGGCGTCTGTACAACTGTAATGAGCTTGAATATCAATATTGCTATGACCAACTTTATTCTGAACTCTTTTATGCAAGCTTTCCTGTAATTTCTTGACGTAGTTTTCAGTTCTTCACACTTCTGAAAGGACATTGAAATGTCTTCCTCGGATGTTGGCTGCCTGTTGTTCCATGACCAAGCTTCCACTGCGTTTTACAGATGCCTGAACACCCTCACTGCAGGAGACCTGTGGCCATCGGTTTTCAGTCGAGTTCTTGTGCCTTTTCTCCCTGCTTCCCTTCCTTAAGAATGACTTGCACCCTTTCACTGAGGCCATTTCTGATGAGGCTTCAGTGAACAGTAGACAGACAGCTGAAGGGCCAAATGTGTCTCTCAGGTCCTGGGTCAGGTCTTTGCTGGATTTTCTCTCTGTTTTTTTAACGACTTGACTTTCAGATGCTTTTCATCTTCTGTAGACAGACTTCTCGCCAAGTTTTCAGCTCTTTGTCAATCACGATATGGTAAAGCTGTGTTATTCTTGGAATTTTTATAGATTCGACTAAAGAAAGGGGAACAAATGATGTGTTTTTGTGGCAGGCTGCTAGTGCCTAAAGTGCCTAAAGATCCAATTTAAAATGGGCTCTTTGGTAAGTTTTCTGTTCTCTGTCGACACAATACTGTTTTATCTGTTGCGCCTTCTTTATGCTTGAATGATACATGGCTCAGTGTTAAGTGGCTTAAAAACAACCGTTCCTCTGATAATGGTCACGTACAAGGACCGGACTAAAACTAAGTAAAAAAGGAGCCAATGTCCAAAAAACAAAACAAAAAACAAACCTTTGAAAGACCTGCAGGATGCCCGCAGAAGTATTGCTCAGACCACGTTAAAGAAATCAGAAGATAGTCTAGCCATTGGATCCTTGGCAAACTCCTGTAATACTGCATATTTACATTATTATTAAATATATTATTAAAACCACGGATATGAAGTTATTAATAGTCATCGCTATCATGTTGTTATAGTTGGGAAATCTTGTTTCATGTGGCTGTTACTTTGACACGCACTACACGCACTCTCTGCCCAATAACCATGCCCCCGATGGCAGGCAGCACCTCCCATCTCTTCTGCAGGAAACTGAACCACCACTCAACAGTTAAAGGACACAAAGTGTGTCCGAGGCAGTGACCCAGTCTTCATGCTCTCCATAGCCCAATCTGATCAAGCACCCGTGGGATATACTGGGGCAAATCCTTTCCATGGAGGCTCCACCTGGCAACCCACAGGACCCAAAGAATACTCTGTTAATATGGTACCAGACACCATGGGACACCCCTGAACTCCCCAGGCTCCAGCTGCATTTTTTTTGGTAGAACAAGAAAAAACAAGAGGCACCTAAACAACCCTTCTTCATCTTTTGAGACTGTACACCCTCAGTTTCTTTCTGTGCCTCTTCTTCTTCAATGAGAAAGACGCATGGAAAGTTCTTCCCACCAGAGATGTGAGCGGAGGAGTGGAAGCAACAGACAAATGAGGCACCCTTGCTTCTGAGCTGTCATTTCAAAAGCAATGTGACAGCAATGTGACAGCAGTGTGACATGTAGCGCAGCTGTATCCTATGTTTATTGTTTTGTCACAGCCTACTGCTGTATTTTATCTCCGATGTCAGATAAGCATAACAGTGTTCATGACACTTGTAGATCCAGGCCTGCTTTTAATCAAATGCACAATGTGCCTCAGTGTGACACGAATGTACAGATGTCGTGCATTTTTTAAAACAATTACACAAACGCAAACGTGGAAAGGCACAAAGATCATGAAGTAGATCACCCTAAATAACTGAAATGACTTAAAAGGAAATATTTATTGATAAATTCGTCTTCCTGCCCCTATTTGAATGTCCCATCTGTGTGTCACATGCCTTCTTCAGATAAACGGTTTACATTTGTGAAGCATTCAACTGTCCATCCTCCATCACAGCTCCTGCAGGCCTCTGCTCTCCTTGCTCTTTTCTCCTCCAGATGCATTTTTAGGTATTGAGACATCCTGTGAGGTGGTGCACTCAGATTGGTTTCCAGTTCACAGGGCTCATCGGTGTATATATCACTTTGGGGAAATGGGTGAGAAAATTTGCAGCCTTTCCCAGCTGACATAGGGCCAGAGGCAGGCTACACGCTGGAGAGGCACATCAACACGCACAGAGAAAGACCGATACACTCTCGCATCTACACCTGCAGCCAACTTGGAATCATCAATTAACCTAACAAGCATTTCCTCACATTTGCGTGTTGGGTTAGGTTTTGCTTTAAGGCTCACAAAGACGATATTAACATCCCGATGTTTAGCAGGTACGGTCGCGTGCCAGGCCTCTGATTAGCATTGAAGCTGGAGGGACTATATGGCCATAGGGTCTGAGATGTAAGGTATGGGAGAAGGTCACATTTTGACCCTGTGATGACGCTGGAGGATGGTCCAGCAATCACACCACTCTTTAAAATTCAACCTCAGGGCACAATGAATATTGTTACCAAATTTAATTAAAATCCATCCAATATTGATATTTAAGCCCTGACCAAATTAGTGGAGTTACTGACAGACCCTTATTATCATTACTGGAGCTTTAAGAGCAGAATTTTAATCTACCTTGTTTGCATGTTGTTTGTGACGTGAGTTTCTGAATTCTTTGCGATTTGTGTTTATATTCCCCACATATGGATGTGTAATAAAAACAAAAGGAAGAAAGACAGGCAGACCGTGCACGATAAAACTCCTCATAAATGCAATTTAAAACTCAGGGCTTTGAACAGGAGCTGTGTGGTCACCGCAACAGTGAAAATATGTTTCATTTTCTGCTGCTTTTCTAATATTGATTGGTTTGTAAAATGCTTTGGTAAGCGAGCGGTGGATGAGCCTCGGTGTCACCGAGGTGTTGTTTTGCAACTTGAAGATAAAAAGCCATTTCTAAATCACTGCATGACTGTGCTTGCACTGGCCTCTGAATATTGCGTAACACCAGTTTCTGTCTGAAGGCGCCAAAGCAAATGGTTTAGCACAGAATGGAGAGTGACACAAAATCCCACAAATAAACAAACCAGGATTAAGAATGCAATAATCACAGTCTTCGCTTTCCACCTCGCCATCCCATGTCCTCTGATATTTTCTGCCAATCTTGAAAAACGTTTCACTGATTTTGAGTTAAAAAAGCAGAGCAGAGTTACTTTACTCCGCGAGTTCAGAACGCCACAAAAGGAACTCTTTCTTCTTCTTGTTTTTTCTTTTTACCATTTTGCTTGGCAGTTAAATTATCGCTAGCCGAACTTCTGTCTGTGACAGAATCCTATTCGATGCAGCCACTCTGGGCACAGCTCTCTCCCTTTGAAATAATAGCCTTTTACTGTACAGTGTAACTTAGGATCATAGCACAGAAGCCAAACATTGTACCTGTTTTTCAAATCAGCCAGTTACCTTAAAGAAATGCAGGCTTACAAATGAAGGCGTGAGACTTTCAGAAGGACATGATTTTTAAAGACAGTCGTTAATTATACTGGTTAATTAGACTGTGAGATACTGCAGATTTCAGTATTGATCCAATACTAAGTAAATACAGGGCCATTATTGTACCAATACCAATACCAGTGCTTCATGGTTTGAGATGAATCACCATTAATTTTCTAATTCTGAACATGTTTTGATGATCACTAAATCACAGATTTATCGCGCTAGTATTGATTTAATACCGATATTAGTGTTGGCATCGATACCATTGATATTCGGATTGATCCGCCCACCTCTAGTTAATTAAAGTAAGTAGCGATGCATTCACGAAGCAGTGCTAAATCTGATGTAAATAAATGTCCAGTTTTCCTCATGATTCAGGCTGTTATAAGCAAAAGTTTGGATATATTTCATATCAGGAAGCAGCAGGTAAAAATTCTGTAATTTAGCTAGTTACAAAAAGTGTTTGCAAGCCGTGGTGAAAGCTGTGACCTACTGGGAAGCCCAAACGTTTCCATGTAGCACACTTTAATAGTTTTTTCTAATTTCTAATTTCTTCTTGTTAATAAAGTGGAATGGTGTGTGGATTTGTAGAAAATAATTATATCATTTTTACCGGCTCTAAATAGTTGTGCAGTTTCCAAAGAAAAGGGGGAAAAAAGGCAATGAATTGGTGATACCTTTGTAAAGAAAAAAAAAAATCATACAACGTGTGTAGTAGTAGAGTTGCTTCACACAAAGACAGTTTTGTTTGTGCATAGAGTCCTTGATATTATTTGGTCATTTCTAACTCTCTACACACTCCAGTAACAGCCAGAGGCCTGCCCAAGGGGGGCTACCATGGGTTAGAGCGAATCAAAGCACCTGTCTCCCAGCCAGTGCTGGACAAAATCTCATGTCATTCACAGAGGAGAGGCTAATAACACTGTTAGGCAATTTGGGCTCACTTCATTGTATTTCAGAAAGAACAGCGTCACTGTTCAATACAATCCAACAACGCAGGGCAGCTATTTTCCTGCACAGGAAAAGCAGAAGAATCAAGTAGCCTGCTGATTGACATTCTTGGTCAGGCATGATGAATGTTTCCTCAGCTGAAGGAACAAATGAGTTAGCTGTGAAATATTATTAGCTTATAAGGCTTGATTCATTGATTAGCGCCGTTTGGGGAATCGAGTCACCTGCCAGTGACCTTATAAAAACCAAACGCACATGCTTTTGCACATCAAAAGCACATAAAACGTGAGAGTGAAACTCTGTCGTACAGGAATAAAGATGTCTATAAATAACGAAGCAAATTAAGCTACTTTCATATTATCACTGCCTGACCTTAACCTTTTTATATTTAGCTTTCATCTGAGTCTTATTATTTTCCTATCATTGTCTTACAGCAGGCTATAGCTGGCAATATACAGTCATTGTTGGCAGCAAATCCCATGAAAAGACCAAAACCAGCTTATAGCTGCAGGCTAGTGTATGTTTATTTAGGGTCAGTCAGTCTCTCAGCACTTTCTGACTTTCCTATCCTGCTGTGGCTCTCAGCTCATACCACCATTGGGTCTTTTTGAAGTGTATTGATGTCTTGAAAGCACAGCTCATGAATATAAACTCTCATTACAAAAAAAGTGAGTTTCCTGAAAAACAGAACTTACAGGGAGTGGAGATTTTTGGGCCTTTTCTTTTTATTAGTGGATATAATGTATGTTTGCAGAACCAGGATGATGCATATATGGGATCAACTTAAAATCAATACTGTGGTTATCTGTGTTAGCTGTGCAAAAGTCTTGAGCCACCGTCCATTTCTTTATATGCTGCTCCCAAGGAGCCAGACTGGTTTCTCTGGACATTGAAAAGAGTGAAAAAGCAGCCAGTGCTGTCCTTATATTGTAGAATAATTTTATTGTTTGATAAACCACTTCTTAACACTAACTTGTGAATCAATCAAGCATCAAAAGACACCTGACTCAAAGGACGATCCAGTGTTGTGTCTTTAGCAAAGAAACGATTAAAGTAAACCATTTTCTTTCACAAAAATACAGATATTGTTTCTTTAGTTGAACCTTTGAAAGATCCCAAAGAGTTTTGTAACAACATGGTGATTCCCAAAGAGCTATTAGCTGAACACTTGGCATATCTCAGCATGGTGTGCTGCGTGTCCTTGAAAAATTACAGGAAATGGGACAAGTGGGAGACAAAAGAATAAGTAGCAGGCCTAAAAAAGAAAGAAAACTTCAAGAAATAGTAATAAATAAAGCAAAAACCTGATGCAGGCCCTGAAGCTGATCCATCTACTGGTCATCAAAACTTTATCAGAAATGGTCTCAGTGAAAGGGAGGCTTTCTAAAGGACCGAAAACACAGAGAAAAGGCTGAAGTACGCCAAATTACACCCGAACTAGACTGATAATAGTGGCCACATGTCTCATACAGCGAGTGTGTACAGCCAAGATCTGTCATGCATCATTTTTTTTCAATCAAAACATAGATGATAACACAGTTTGACAAAAATAAAATGTTATATATGGACCAGCAAGGTGAGCTTTTTCCAAAAACTGGACACATGTTGGGACTGTGTGTAAAAACTGGGGAAAAAACAGAACGAAAGGCATCGAGATGCCTGAAGATAAGCATTCTACAGAATTGTCGAAACACTGTTTTTGTCTTAAATACTGTATTTGCATACAAGTTTCCACATGTTTCACTGCACCTGTTTCCCATTTCCTTAGTAAAATGTAAAGAAACCAGGTCTGGCTTAAGAATTGCACTGTACATATAAAATTAGGAAGTGTGCACCAGCTAGTGTGTTCTAATCAACAACAGAAATAAGATATCAGACACTAGCTTTGCACTTCATGAGGAAGATCAGTATATTTTGTAACAGGTTTTTATCTTTGGCTAACAGTACAGAAAATGTGTTGCTTATTGCCTTTATTTTTAGTTTCAGGCCCTCTGCAGTTTTTGACAAACCGATCAATTAGAGTAAACTGTGAACAGAAAAGTTTCTGCAGAATACAGAAGTGACCTGAGACGACTGAAGGTCATGTGTTTGAATTCTTCCGATTATGTATAAGAAAGCAGTTCTTTTCCCTCTCAGCCACACACATGCACACATGTTTATGTATATATAGACATTAACCTTTCAACTCCATGCAGATGATGAATAGAATCTTAAATCTTGAGTCGTGTATTGTTTCCCATGTGCAGACTAATTACTGCTGGATGCTGTTTCCTTTAAAAATGGGCTCCGAGTTGACAGCCTTTGAACTCCACATAATGAGCCCTCAAGCAGTGCTCTGCCTCCTTCAGATTCAAACCTCCAGACCAGGCTAATTTCAGGCAACACAGAAACCCATTATTCTTCATAATCTATTAAACATTTGGCCATATTTCTGACATAATTAGAGAGAAAATCATGCTAATTACACACATGGAGGGAAAGCTTAGATTTTCCAATCTAACCTGTCACCAGTCAGCAGATGAGACTTCAGACCAGCACACACATGTCCTGGCTCAGCCTTCCCAGCAACTCTGACTCCTTCCCTCTTCAGCCCTGAACCACAGCACTAACTAATTAGCATAGACACTACCTTTTTGATCAGTGCACACACACACACACACACACACACACACACACACACACACACACACACACACACACACACAAATCGTTCTTGTTTCCAGTGACGCACCATGAATTTAAATGAACCAATTAGCGAATGCATTTCCCCTGGCGTTGGGTTTCTGCTGCACAGCAATGCATCAGAAAGGTTAGCCTGCAGACCACTGCGGCCAAGGAGGACGACTGTCATACACCTCATATATGGATTCTGTGAAGTGTACATCATAGCTGATGGTGATAATCCCTGAGTAAACAAATAAGGACATTTTACTATGTATTTATTCATTATTAAAAGTATTTCTTTTTAAGAGATATTATTCAAAATCAGGACGCTGAAAAATTCAGGGCAGAAGTGTTTATTTACAAACAAAAGTCAGCTGCAGTGCAGTCGCTGTGGGGATTCATTGTTTCTTTATGCATTTCTTTTTTTTAAACTGGAGGATTCAGGCTGATTGGCAACATAATGAGCAACTTCTCACATTTTTTCCCATCTTTTTGTCACGGTATGGCATGGCAAACCGTGGAAGGAGTGGGGAAGGAGGACCCAGGCGTGGTGCTCTATGTATAAACAGTGCGTTTATTTACAGTGTGCAACAAAGTAACAATAAATCCCCGTGTTTTCCCAGACTCCCGTGTCGTGTCTCTCCGTGAATAGTCCGTGTCTCTGTGCTCTCCGCTCCCGTGTCAGCACCCCCCGGTGCTCGCTGCTCTCGTGTCTTCCACGCTCCTCCTGCGGGAAACAATAGACGCAGCCGTCAGGACACATACAACTGCGGGCATACACACACACTAACTCAATCAACAGGACGACTAACGTGGAGCCTCAAGGAAATGATCCCGCGTCGGTGGGAGCTCCAACTCTCTCCTAAGTAGCTCCCCCGACGAGGCCTGATCAGCAGCAGGTGTGTGACTTCGGGTGTGGCCAGTCCCTCCGCAGGGCCACACCCCTCAGGCCTGCAGGTGGCCGAGCTCCATCCTCCAGGCACACCCGCAGACATACACACCCATACCTCGCCTAAACATATGAGTGGGACACAGACTAGCACAGCACAGAAAAACACACACATATGTACACGCACAGAGAAGGGGAAACGACACCAAAAATACATAATAATAATACAGGTCCATGACTGCCCAGGAGTCCTAGGTCGCCCAGTCCCAGGACCCTGACACTTTTCTTTACTTCACAACAACCTACATTACCGTGCAAAAGTCTTAACTGACTTTCACTTCTTCATATTTTGCTAAGATAACAGCACTTGCAGTGTGTCCTGAATCACTAAAAATGAAGCCATTCCCAGTCAAATTGGTATGCTGGGTCTATATCTCACAGTGGATTTCTGTCAGATATAGATTTTGTGTGTGTGAAGTGCAGCCCAAAACCATGACACTGCCTCCACCGCACTTTAAACACAGCGACAGACACCAAAGTTATTATAGTGTTGTGTTTTCTAATCAGCTGTTATTTTATTTCAGTTTGGTATTATTATTTGTGTTAAGATTTGTTTTGGTTTTTGTGAGTTACAGAGTTAGTTTTTAGTGCTTTTAATTATTTTTGTATTAGGGGCATATGCCAGTTGCAAGATTTAAGAAAATCAGTGCAGGTATTACAATAAAAACACGGCCGTTAACTCACAAACATTTGCATCCAAGCCTCTGTGATAATAGATTTTACCAAAATAACAAAAGCTGAAACTATTTCCTCTCTGTATTTTTGATTTTAGTTTTCTGAGTTCATCAAATCCTTTTTTTTTAAAAGTTCTAGCTAATATCTTTGTTCTAGGTAACTCATCTAGTTTTTAGTCTAGTTTTAGTTTACCACTTCTTCTTTCGTCCTCCACTTGTCCAGTTTTTTCTCGTTTTTTAAGGACACGCTGGAGAGACTACAAAGTTTTCAGCTGACAGCTCTCTGAGAATCACATTGGAAATGATTCTTTGGCATTTGTTGTAGGTTCGGCTAAAAAAACGGGAAGAAATGTCTTTTTGTCTAAAGATACAACTTAGAATTGTACCGGCTTCATCTTTTGAGTTAGGTGAATGATTCATAAGTCAGTTAAGTGGCTCAATAAAAAAAACATTCCTCTGAGAATTGCCAATTTTTAAAGACAAACTTTAAAAGAAAGAAATCGAGAGAAGTCTGGCTCTTTTGAAGAAATATGTAAAAAAATAAAAGGTAGCTCAAGATTTTTTCGCATTCCTGTTGTCTATACTGTCATAATAATACATACTCATAGATACCTAGAGCTCAAAGTGAAAGCATTCCAGTTCATTTCTATATATTTTTTCTACTAAAAACGTCTAATTTTGTCTCTCTCTTTTTCAAAAAGCTGCTGCAGGGAAAGTCGATCCCTAAACTGGGCTCACTGGATCAGATTGAAACAGGAAGCGGCGATGCAGAGGGGCGGTACAGCGGGGACTGTGACGATGAGGATGGTTGTGCCGGTTCAGGCGCTGGTGAGGTCAAGAGGAAAGTCTCCAGAGTCTCCAAATGTAAGTCGCTCCCCTCTGTAACGTTGTTACTCATCCGTCATCACACGAGCACCAACATAAACCTGACAAATAAATCTAATAAATGTTTCATAAAACAAACAGACTGAATTGGGTGCAATGTAGCACCTTTATGGAGTCATACATATGTCTTCATATGCCTTTCACCTTATATGAAGGACACATTCATTTATGCCATTTGTCCGTCTGCATGTTTAAAGTTGCAGGATTTTAACAGGAAAGCTATTTTTTTAATGAGCGAAACCGTTCAAAAGCGCAGTTGCATAACACCATATTTCAATAAGACTTGCTCCACTCTCCACTTTATGACAGTAATAATAATAGTCATTAAAGATAATAGTTGCTATGGGGACATTATTGTAATCAAGGCCTGTTACTTTAAAAATGATTGCTCCTCAGTGGATCACTAACCCCTGATGAATCACAACTCTCCTCTTCTTCTTCTTTTTTTCTTTTTTTTTTTAACCTTTTACACTCTCCTCTGCACACAGATTCCTCCTCTCCTCTCCATCAAACATGCTAACAGCCTGATTAATCTCCCCTCTCTCGTTTTGCCTATGGCGACAATAAGGAAAAGGGAGCAGGAGGGGTGGGGGGTTGTCCAAACAAGCCATTCTGTCCGTGTAAGTGTTTCCTCTACTGCTTGTCAGTCTGGCTGGAAGCTCTGGGCTGAGAGAAGCTGCTTAACAATCACTCATCTGAGGCTGCAGGGAGGCTCTGACATTTATCACCCATTACAGCAGATCCGCCCTTTACTTGTCATAGGCCAGATTAGCCTGTCCACCATATTTATGACCTGTCTGTCTGACCTCTGTCAAGCATCTGTCCCCTGCCACCTGACCCTAACACAAACACTGTGGATTCCCCCTCCTGAACCGCACCACCTCTGGTCAGTCAGTTATGACTTCAAGTTTTTAGTTCTTCTCTTTTTCCCCCTTAATGATCTGGGGTTTATTTTTCTTATTTTTAGGTTCTATTGTTGTGTAAAATTTAGAGTTATTACAAATTACAAGCCAAAGATAAAGCAGCTAAAAACAAGAATTTTCCTAAAACAACATCAACAACAAAAACAGCCAGTCCAAAGCTTTTGAGGCTATAAAATGATCCAAATGCTGATTCATCTCAAGCACAAAAAAAAGAGAAAAAAAAAGTGTAACACATGGGGTTGAATCCAAAACACCTCTTCAGCTTGTAGGAGTGAAAAAAGGTCACTGGTAAATAGGCAGCCCACTATTCACTGAATCATTCTCCATTGTTTGCCGCTAAAATCGAGACAACAAATAAAACATAACTGGAGACACAGGTTAATGGATATGTGTTAAGTCCTCATTTGACCAGTGATATGAGAGTATTAGTCATGAATGAGCACGTTACAGACGAGCTGGGCTGCTAATGCAGTGAGCAGAAAGAGTTTTCCTCCCTCAGCACACACGACTGTCATGTTGCTGCAAACGGTCTGAACCTGTTGATTAGAGAAAAGGATTTGTCTCTCATAATTTTTTGATGGTTCTTGGTTTCTGCCAGTAGAGCCTCCAGTTGTTCGAGCTGGCTCTGCAGGTCGGCGAGGTCGCCGTTGAGTCTGCGGTTCTCCGACTGCAGTTTGGTGAACTCGGCGTCCTTCAAGCCCTGCGACAGACTGGCGACCTGTCCATGGAAGCAAATGGATGGATGGATGGAATTTATAAAGCTGTCACAAGCTTATAATAGTTTTGCGGTAACCAACGGCAACCAATATGAAAATGCCAAAAGCGCGCCGTGCCTCGTCTGGCCTCTTGAGCGATCCGAACCCCCACAGACTTCCGTGCTAATATGTCAAACTTTACACCAGAAATAAATGTGTGTACAGTTTAACTTGTTTAAAAGAAAAAAAGTTCAGTTCTTTTTGGCTTTGTATAAATATCTGCTGCTTCTGTTTAGTGCAGTGCAGATGTAACCAGATTGGTGAAGACGCAGTCAAACAGCAGAGGCTGACTTCAAATTTCTGCAAAGACAGAGAGCTGCAGATTCAGCTGAGAATCCTCTGAAGGTTCATCGCTAAGGACCGCCTGTTCGTATTATCACATTTTTTTCTCACTTTTTTTTTGGTCCCTGAGTCTGATGTGCTACAGTGCTCAGCTCTCACTTCAGTCAGAAGTTTGTCTAAGACAGACTGTTATCAGACAAACTTGTAGTACAAATGGGAATGAGCTATGTTGTTATTTCCAATTGCTGGAAAGCTAGCATGTTAACAGTATTCTCAATGTGTGGAGCAATTCATTTAGCTTTGCTTGCTGCTGGGAATACAATTTTTAGTTCTGCAAAGCTGCTACATCATGCCGGAGCTACAGAGTTCATAAATTGGCTGCCACGAGGTTAAATCACAGTGGTTTAGATACACTATTAATGAATGCTGTCGGTTTTTATTTGAGTCCGTGTGCAAAAGTTCAGAAACAGAAAGCCGCAGAGATGAAAATACAATATTAAACTGCAGAATCAGAAACAAATACAACCAAAAAATATGCACCCAGGTGAAATCAAAACTAATGTTCATGTAAAATCTCGCCAGCAAACGGAGCTCAGAACTTGGAGTTATGTGAACTTGTTTAGAAATTGTTAAAATCTCACAGCGAGCATGTGAGATGCCAAAAAAGCAATCAGAAAAATAAATGATTTCTGAATATTTGTAAGAAACTAAAAATGACTGAATTCCTGTTTTTATACCCAAATTGGAGGCACTCTGGACATCTCTGGGATTTGAGAGGGTGATTAAGCCTAACATTCAACCTCTCAAACTAATTTTTCTGCCCATAAATGCAAGTAAATAACAGTAATTTAGCATCCTAATAAAAAAAAAAGTATTTTACTACTTGTTCTGCTTGTAAAACTGTAAATTGGAAATTTAATGGATAACAACATTAATCACCAATACTGTTAATTTAGGGCAACTGTGGTATAGTCCTTACACCGGGCCATGGTTGGTCTAATAAATTTGTTAAGCAGTGTAATGCTGTGGTTTGTGTACTAACCTTTTTTGCCCACTGTTTCTACAAACCATAAAAGATGCAGCATATAATGCACATGTTTTTATAACGAGTACGCCAGCCTATCAGAGTAAACTGTCACATTGAAGTCCTTGAGCGTCAGTTCAGAGCTTAAACACCATCTATAATTTGATTAGATTTCCTTCTCTGCCATTATTCATAATCCAACCTCTTTGTGTCTTTGATTTTTATCAGCAGAACATGCTGACGATAGATCAGCGTGATAAGGAAATCAAATGGGATCAGCTCAATACTGACAATAGGAGCTTGATTTAAGGGATTATCCTCATTATGCAGAATGACTGCTTTGTGAAAATGTTACGTATGTGACAAGAGGTGACGGTGTGAGCGGAGCGGCGCATTGTTCGAAAATCTGAAGGATTTTTGAATATTTAAGTGAAGCATTATGTTCCAGGTTTCCATTTTGGAAAGAGCAGTTAGCTGTGTCTGGATCTTGGTGTATTATGTAAAGCACACGCTGAAAGAGATGATTGATTCACTTCACCCTGTTCAACATGGAGGTGCATTGACTTCTCACAGCTCATTGGCTAACACCGACTCTGAATACATAGAACATGTATTCACAGTGCTTCATGTTTTGTTCCCCACATCGGGTCCTGCTTTTACAGTTGGTTCACACCTGCTCGTTTTAAACACACATGCACACACATCTGACTTTTAGTCCTTAATTAAATTAAATTAACATTTGATGCTAGTGAGTACCTCAATTTAAAAACCATTGTAAGATCAAATTGTTGTGTATTGCAGCTGATTGCAGAGCATGTCAAGCATCATAACCAGCATCATAACTACCAATTATAATATTGATAATTGGAATACTCATTTAAAAAAAAGCTGTACTTTACACTCGCACAAAGCACGCACAGCCACAGCCTGAACCGATGCGGCTCCACAGACACGAGGTAAAACTCTTTTTATGTTTTTATTGCACGAATTCAGATCTCAGAATAATTGAACCCCTTTACGTTCCCCAAAAAAACAGCAGGAAGACTGATTCCAGCTTTGATATCCAGACCTTAATGTCTCCAAATGAGGTGAAGTCGGAGACTCTAACGGGCACCTCCTGCAGCCTTTCTTTATGAACCCGATGAGATCATTATACACCTCGGTTACTCACATAAGAACTTTTGCCTAGCTTGGCTTTGGATATAATAAATACAGTTTTGCAAATGTAGTCATTTAGTTATTATTCATCACACACTGCAAAAGAACAAGCAATGTTACAGTCATGCTCCTGCCTCTGTGCGGCTGCATTGTAAAGGATAATTTTATCATAATCTCCATCTCCACAGGACTGACACTGAACGGTTAAAGTAGCCGCTAGGTGGGCAGCTCCTGACTCATCACGGTGAAAACTGTTTGCACCTGGTCATGTCCCACTCAATGCCATCTACAGAAGGGGCAGTTTAATAAAAACACAAAAGTAGCAACACAGAAAACTGGTGATGACTGGTAAATAATGCTCTTCTTTTGGTGCAAAAAGCACATATATTTCAGCTATAAGCCAACCTAACACTTACCAACAGTGTTTACCTTTAACAACTGTGAGTAATGTTTCAGACATGAGTGTTATTTCTCCCTTCACCATCTGTGGAAAGGGCTTCTTGTGTCTAAATGTGTACCCCCTAAAAGCTGCTTCCCTCTGAGTCTTGGTTTGCTGGATAGATCTTGCCGATAGAACGTTTTAGCAATGCTTTTATCTACTTCGGCTTTTGCGTTCACATGCTGCTACCCTCAGGAAAGTTGTATGAAGAATTGATGTAGTTCGAATGAATACTGGAATTTGCACATGTTGACATATGAATTGAACCACAAACTGAAACTTTTACAACAAAACTAAACTAATTTTTGCTGAAAATGTGACATTACAATCTTGTATGCCTGGCTATTTTCTGCTAACACTGTAGGCGATGGGATGACTTGCAAGCTATGCTAGCTTGGTGCTAATATCACTTTGCTATGTACTGATTGTTCCTTGTATTGCATGCTTCAATACATGCTGTTTTTACAGAGAGCCCTGCAGGGCATGCTTGGATATTTCACAGCATAATGGAAAACCCTGAACCCTGTTGCTAGAAGAAAAATTCTTTTAAACTGAAGTTTGCGTCCTACAGACTGACATGTAACCCCTGTAGCTTTGGACAGCTAACAAGGTATTTCTTGCAAACTTATCTGCTGCTTTTAGCTGATTACAACAGATCCATTCTAGGCAAAGCAGCAACGAGGGGCTCGTCGACTTTCTGGGATTCAAAACTAATCTTAGAATCGGATGACCTTTAAACAATACCTGCAGCGGAGAACATCTGTGAGCGTTTTTGTGCTCCTATGCCAATACTCAATAAGAGACCTCCTATCTGGCCTGGAATAGCTTAGCAGTTAGTTCAGTCAGACGAGTCAGTGTGATTGCTTGCAGCGTGAATGCAAAAAGACAACTGTCAAACGCATTGGCAGCAGGAGAGACACAAATCGATTTCTAGCAAATAAGCACAACGAGAGGAAGGGAAGCGGCTCCTTTAGCGTGACTCTTATTAACCAGTAGTGTCTCAGCAGGATAACGTTCAGCGTTATCTGAGCTCATACCACTCAGGCCTGTGTTAAATGACTGGGAATTACACTAGCTGTTGTATCTAGAACTCCTCCACTATCTAATGTTAAGCGATAATGGCCATAACAGCAGTCAACAGGGGATGAGCACACATTTAGTAAAAGCAATTTTCCATCATGCTTTACAGTCTTGTATATGTTCCAGCTCTTAAATGAGGGATCTGAGAGATGGAGAATTACATCAAGGCCATTTTGTCGGACATACAGTATACGGTAATAGGGCGATCACAGTGAGCCCTTTGGAGTTTCCTACCAGGTCCAGCAGTACTTGGCTGCACCTATTATAAAGATGTTTATCCTCATTACAGTATGAGATCAAATTAGGTAACCTGCTGCCTCCTCTGAGCTGAATATAATGGGATCAGAATCATTTGCACAAGTGTTTCTCATAAGCTGTTGACCAGTGCTCTTCACCGCGCGGACTCCTGGGTTGCCTCATCATCACTCAATTAAATTGACCTACTGAACTAGTCTCTGCTGTTACATTTATCTGTTTATCTTCTAAAATTTAATGAATTTTTAACAATCAAGTCATTATTCGACATCACTTGTATATTTTACGTAGATGGACTCAAATTCACAGTGTCCTTGGTTTATACTCCTGTAGTTTTTAGTTCAGATTGTGTTGAATGTGATTAATATTGAGGAGCTGTAACATGACAAGGTTTAACTTTTGGACTTGACCTGTAAACCTAAATTTGAATGTTTTGGTATCCTAATAAGTGATCCTAATAACGTAGATGCTAATGAACACAAACAGGCCCTCTTTAACTTTGCGGTCAGGAATCCATCACCATTATAGCAGCAGCTGGGTGCTGAAACAATCCACACCTACTGGCTGAAGACTAGAAACAGAGCTGCATAAATGAACCAGTTAAATAACAAGAGACTCTCAGTCTGACTCCCAAGTGAGGACAGTAAAGATCGTTAAAAATCTTGACAGGGCAATGGCACAATCCAGCTAGTATGTGCCGTGAAAATTCCTGTCAGACATCAGAGTCTTGAAGTTGAAGGGACAGGTGTGTCAGTGCAAGCACAAAGCTCAGTGGGGGATAGAAAACAACATCAGAGGCTCAAAGACGCAGCAGCTACTGAAGACAGAGACAGAACTGTCACTGCAACAATTTCAAGCTGAAACAGATGAACTAGAATACAATCTGGATTAGACAGTGGTGGTAGAAGAACTCACATCATACACTGCACTGCAATAAGACTCAGTTTACATAATACCCTGTTGCAGGGCTTATACTTAGAGTATAAGCCCTGCAATAAAAAAATATAACCTTAGGGAGCAGTAGGCAGAAAGTTAGAAAATGAGGAGGAAAAAATTAAAATACAGCAGTCCTCCCGAGGCTTACGTCTTACCTATCACTATGGTTGAATAATAGACTGTAAAGAGGTAGCTGCCGGCAACCTAGCCCAGGAAGTTGTGTTTGTGGCTATTAGGTAGCTAAATGTTACCTTCAAATGTAGTCATCAGCTTACATGACCAGGAGAAGAAGAATCTAATTTGAGACAGTCACCAACTTCACTCCATTTCTCAAAGTCAGTTTTCATATCAACATATTTAATTGCTTTTAATGTCAGACTGTATTTAGGACTCTCTCTCTTTCTTTTTTTTGGGATCGGGTAAGTCTCAATTTCTGTTTTTGGTTGTTTTGCTTTGTTAGGCAGTTGTTGCCCTTTTTAATTTTTTCAACAGCCAACTGAATTTCTTCCTCTCTGAAAATACATGTGATTGGTCAGACTCGTTAAATCCTAAAAACAGAACCAAGATGAGCTACAGAAGTCTTGTTTCCTTCTCTAAGAATCATAGTACCAGAAGCTTAAGAGATGGTACCAGTATAATGACATGATTTACTATTATCACTGTAAAAGCTAAATCCTTATCCCTTCTATTTAAACGTTTAACATGCCATTGTAAATCATTGACTTGATGGTGGGAAACTATTTATGTAAAATGTTAACAATGTTAATGTTAACAGGACTACATCAGCTTACGGTAAGTGTTTATATAACGTTAGTCATTGACTAACATCAGACACTGATTGCACAACAGCAAAGCAACTGTCTCAAATAAAATCTGTGTTTTATTATAACAGCACAAAATACTTACCCCACCATCTCACCTTTTTTTTTTTTTTGAATGAGTCAGGAAGGAGCTGTCACGCCAGCTGCACTAGTTGCCATCTTCCACATGCCTCATGTAGTTTTTACTGCTCTTGTCCTCCGTCTTTAGCATGTAAGGATATGCTAGAACTTGTAGGTTTATGCTTCTGATACTGGTTCTGGTGATACTACTACTTTAGAATTATCATTTTATAGAGTTGGATGTCTCGAGACCGGTCTTGGTCTCGAGACCGGTCTCAAGACCACTTTTACGTGGTCTTGGTCTTGTCTTGATCTCGACGGACTTTTGTCTTGGTCTTGTCTTGATCTCGACGGACTTTTGTCTTGGTCTTGTCTTGATCTCGCTGTCTCGGTCTTGCTGTCTCAGATCAACATAGTGGTCGGGAGATTTGGAGTCAACAGTATCCATGACACACAGCGTAACGTTCGATAATGTATCATGCGCAAAAGCTTTAGCTCTAAGAGCCGTGCTTAGAGAGTGCTTTGTAGTGAATCAGAATAGTCGACTCCCATTGAGCGAGAGCCGGCTCCTCAATTAATTTCCTTTCACTGCTCAGCTGTCACACAGCGACACACAGTGGCTCAGCCATGCTCAAATCCCTCCACATTGTGGTTTATAATCCTCAGTTTGATGTTACAATTTTATCTATATATAAAGTATAACTGAAACCAGTTACATATTTCCCATTCTTTAGACAGTTGTTGGAGGTGATCGCTGTTTTGTCAGATGACTTTGGGGCCAGTCAGTACCATCATGTCAGCCCTCAAAAGCACACAAAAGTTAGTCTTTTTTGTCCCGGTCTTGGTCTCGATCTTGGTCTCGCCTCAACTTGGTCTTGGTCTTATCTTGGTCTCGATACCCTCTGGTCTTGGTCTTGTCTTGGTCTCGGATTAGGCGGTCTTAACTACAAGTCTATCATTTGAGCGTTTTTTTGTTTTCAGTGAGAGAAGATTTTAATTAAAACTATGAAAACAGTTCTGAAAATTAAAGTACTCATAAATCAGAAAAAGCTCCATGTGACAGTTATACTATTTATGGGTTAAAGCTTCTTTCACTTGCTCCCTTATTCACACAAGGTGGATCTGCATAGTTGATTTGGCAGATTTTTTTTAAAATCTGGGATTTGTGTCTCCTCTTGGAGGAGGAGTTAGGTACAGGTGTTAACCACCTCACTATGGATCCACTACACTATTTATGGTGTTACTTACATATTATTGTATCAGTAAAAATTCAGTAAAGTAATGCTGTGAAAAAGTATTTCACAACACATATTTATGTAGTATTTTGCTATTTAGTGAAGTTAGAGCTGGCTCTCGTGTATACAGACTTAAGTCATACTATTAGAATAAAAGAGTATAAAAATATGCTCTATTCTATCATAATTGAAACTATAAATAGATAAGTAATAACTCTGATGATAGCAGCTTTAACAGTGGCACAGGTAGGCAGTGGAATAGATGATATAATAGAGGTATTTTCACTATGCACTTTGCACTTAAGGGGATACTGCAAAATAATACACAGCTACTAAAACTATGTACACAGTATCTGTCACCATGATTAATAAAAAAAAACAAATGTGAAAATTAAACTTTGTCAGTGTTACACAGATGATCCTTAGATTGATTATTTTAAAAGGATTTTGACCAGTTGTAATATGTTGCAATAAATCATTTGCCAGATGTGAAATTGATTGAACAACCATAAGACAGCACAGCCCTCGAGGACTTGCAGAATACAAGGTCAACAACACACTTAGAGACTCCCTAGAAACTAAAGAAGTGTGCCCCCTTTGTGCTGTTGTGCTTTAACCCTTTCAGTCAGACCCGCATGAAGACTAGGGTACAGGTTTATGAGGGGAGGGCAACCATCAGTCAAGTCGTCTGCACGCAAACTGTCAAGCTGAATGACAGGAGGATCTGCAGAAATGACACAGGAAAGCTATTTGGAGTGGAAACATCCGGCTGGATAGAAACAAATGGAGGGAGAATAACTAGAACTGAAGGGGGCAAGCTATCAAAAGGCCACATAACAGATTGGTGGCAGGACATCTGCAGGAGCCTGGGTGTTCAAAGCTAAATAAGCCAGCAAAGGCACTGTGTTTAGGTATATAAGGCCTTAATATTTAGATGGTATTATACAAAGAAAATAAGGAGACAGTTGTAGCTGTATTATTAATATTATATTTATAATTATATAAATGTAAATGAGACAGTCGGGGTGAGTGTCAAGGACGCTGTGTGACATACAAAGCATTCATGAGTACATTAGTAAAATGGCTCCTGTCATCAGCAGACAGATGATGTGGCTGCCAGAGACTGCCAGAAAAAGACACCATCTGCCATTTGGTGGGGGTGCGGGGGTGTGTGCCTTATGTAGCAAATGACTTTATCATGAGTATATATTCTTAATTCAGCATTTTTGAGAAGTTCGTCTGGCAGTGTTTTAATTACATGCTTTTTATTTATTTTTTACAAGCACAGGTACAAACGTGCCATCGATTTCACTGTGTTTAGAAATATATTTGGGGCAATGCACAGGCAAAGCATTCATACCTGTTTAAATTTTAAAGACCGAGAACTCTTTCAGCCAGGTCCGTGTGGTGGACAGGCCTCACTAGGCTCTGTTATTTATAAGTGAAGAGATGTGCTCGTACTCAAATGTAGCAGGCAGCAGAAGGAAAAAGTTGCTCTGGCCTTTGTTGGCCTGAATGTGATGGACATCAAATAGTGTTGATTTATGTTTAAAAATCTATTTTGTTTTTATACCACAGCCAGAGATACAACCCTTCATATTCAATTGATTTATCTTGATCTTAAAAAACTGAGGAAAAGGTTTTGCCAGTTATTGGAAAATGAACACACTCCGCTGGCTGTTCAGTAGTGTTGCTGCTTAACCCTTGTATGGTGTTCGGGTCTGTGAGACCCGTGTTCAGTTTTTTTCAAAAGAAAAATTAAACAATTAATTATTTTTTCACGTGTAAATGTGTTGTGTCTTTCCACTCACTCCACTTGATTATAACTGATTTATTTATAACATTTTATATAAAAGAAAAACGAGAAGCACATTAATTCATAAATGTGATCTAACAAAGGTAAAGGGAAAAAATTAACCATGTTTGCTGTTCATATGTCTTGTAATTGGGATGAAGTAAACATCTGTTGAGTAATTTAACATAAAATTGTTTGATAGTGTTAATTTGGAAAGCCAAAACTCTAGCGGGTCCACCAGACCCATGAACACTGGCTGAGTAACAAAAATACGAACACCACACAAGGGTTAACCCTGTAACACCAGGAGTAACATATTTGAGTTTTTTTGAGATGTCTACATCGTCAGTGTGATTTGATTTGGTTTTTTCCCCCCTGAAAAACCTGATGTATGCAGTCAGACACATGCAATGCTACTGTGAGCAATAAATTACACAAACATTTCAATTCAAACTCAGCAGGGTTAACCAGTTGTAATGTCTGCAGATATGAAAGACAAAAAAGGACAACATGATTTAAGTTGTGTCGCCTTCATTTTCTAAATGCTAATAAATTAGGAAATACACATAACACACCTTCCCTGTGATTTTCACTTTTCTTCTCTCCACCAGAGCTTGAGTATGAGCTTCATGGTTGTTTCCTTGGTAACTTTCGATCCACGTTTATTTTTTGTGGACACGTGATGTGCTTTATGTTAATGTTGCTTTCTCAGTTGCATTTAGGTTACCTTGACATGCCCTAGATTACTGAACTATCTCCAAAAGCATATTAACCCCACTACCTCCTACTCATCTGCAGATTGTTCAAGGTTTTAGCTTCGCTGTGGTGGGATTAGTTTATGTAATCAGTCTCTTGTGACTCATCACGAATGCCTCCCCCGTTTTCTGTGGGCTTATCTAACTTATATGGATAATCATGCACCTTTCTCTAACTAAGCCTGCTTTCAACTACTGGAAATGACAGATGTGTGAGACCAATCAAAATGGTCGTTATCAAAGTGAAATTAGGAGGGTGATGTAAGCAAAATAACAGTGCTGTGTAAAGCTGTGCTGGCATTTTTAAACATCCAAGATTTTATGCATTAAAGTTATATCAAACTGCAGAACCACATTTAAATGCACATTAAAATGCCTCTGTAATGCAAGACTCTGCCAAATTAGTGACCCTGCAAGAACATTATGTCTTGGTTTATTGTTACATGTCTTTAGCATAATTACATGTCATCAAAAACATACTTTGTTTGACAAAACTGCCCACAACTTTAAGCTTTTTTTTCATACTTCTTTCCCTTCCTTAAATATACAGTAAAATACAATTTTTTTGGTTGCTTACTCACATAAAGAACAACAAAACAAAACACAGCTTCACACCAATAACCATCAAAGCAGGCAGATGAAAGCGTACAGATTAATATCAGTTATGTATTAACATATGGTCACAGCGTAGATTGAATTCTCCTTCAGATGAAATACACACCTAGCGTGTGCGCTTTGACCATCATTGCCTGCTCTGACACAAACATGCTTGGATGAAAATGAAATGCAATTGCTTTTTGATTTGCCACAGTAAACATAATGACATTTTTCTTGTACGATAATAGAAACCTTGCATTTTCTTTATCATTTCCCTCCCAGGTGTTTGTGTTTTTTACAAGCAAAGCTTTTTAACCACAGTAAGTTGTCATTATCTTCAGCGGCACATTCTTGTTTTTCAATCATTTTCTCATACTTGGCATGATTTAATGGCTGGCTTAATGAGCTGCGGCTTGAATGTGGAAGGACATCTCATCGTGTTAATGAACCATGAAAAGGGCAAGCACACATCATTGTGTGAACGGTTTTAATAATCAGCCCAGTGTCAGACACATGGCGCCGTCTACCAAAACTGTGCTCTGTCAGTAAGCACTGATGCCGAATGTTTTATTTAGACAACTTATTTTCTGATAGTTCAGCAATCACTGTCTTCCCTCTGCCGCTGTTCTTCATCTCTCCAACTCTTCCTCTCCCTCTCTCTCTCTCAACTGTATGTGCTACCAAATTCATGTTTTCAAGTCTATACCGACTTCCCACAAATTTGCTGTCGCAAGCTCAACTGTGATCCTAAAATGGTTCATTAGCTTTCCCATGAATATTTATTTTCATGAAAGATCAAGTGCAAATCTTATTTTATGATGCGATGTCACTGGGAGCATTGGCCTAATGTTGACTGTCGAGCTGTTTAGAGTCACATATTTTATATTTACTGCTGTTAATGTAATTTTCTGATTTATGTATTTTTTTCTCCCCTTGTGTTAATATTTTTTCATATTTTTTCATTAGTTTCTCCTCTAGAAGGAATGCTAAACCTTTGCTTTTGGTAAAACAAGCATGTAAAGATCAACAGGCTTTGACTCTAAGGCAGGCTTTCAGATGCACATTTTAGTATTGTTGCTAAATGCAAATGATTTTGCAGTAACTTAAGTGTAATGAGCAAATGGGTAGCTGTTAAGATATTCATTGTGTGTACTCATGTTGTACAGTGTTTAACTGCATTATGGTTACTGTGGTTTAACAGAGACAGTATTTTAGTTGCCACCACAAGGAGGCACTGTTTCATTGTAAGAGCACGGATGCTGCGTCATCACGCCCCTAAGAAAAAAAAAGTATACCACAACGAAAATGGCACCCATGAGAAAAGTTTTGCCGCGTGTTAATGAGGAATAAAGTTCCCAAAATATTAAGGACATTTTTGCCTCCGTCGTCATTTTCCTTCGAGTTGATCGCTGTCGATGCTGCAATACTCAACAGTAGCAGTTCTTAAAATAACCAGCCCTGAGCTTAGCTTAGTAGCGCTAACAATAGCGCTGCTAATCACAGATCTTGATTTAAATTAGATACCATCTGAATCTGTTGGCAAGGGATACTATTTTTGCTACCTAAGACTTTGTGCTTTTCTACTTCTTCTCTGTCAGTGTGCAGTCTGTTTTGTAGTTCAAGTTCTAAGTGGTGTCACAGACCAATAACAGTCAGTGTTACCAACTTAGCGACTTTGTCGCTATATTTAGCGAGTTTTCAGACCCCTTAGCGACTTTTTTTTCTAAAAAAGCGACAAATCTGGCGACTTTTTCTGGTGTTATTGGAGACATATTTATGACAACTTTTTGACGTGAAAGCGCACATGGCTCTTACTCTCAACAAGCAGCAGTGCTTTGGCAAAGCGCCCACAGGTGGAGGATAGTCCTCCCCCAGCTGCTATCAGGGAAGGAGATGTTTCGTTGCGGGAGCAACGACTGTAATGCAGTCAGTTCTTTTACTGTTATGCTGTTTTGTGGATCACAAGGTTTAAAACTACTAATAAACACACACACACACACACACACACACACACACACACACACACACACACACACACACACACAGTAACTCTCCCAGAGTGCCAATTCGGGTCACTTTTGCCGGTCCAAGCCCGGGTAAAGGAGCAGGGTTGGAATTGTGACATTAAAAAAACAATAATTGCTGAAATGCATTTAGGACTTTTTTTACTCACTTTAACTTTAACAACGTAGGTTACAATTACATTAGCATGACCTATTATGCAAATTAGGCGATGACATCCTTTAGCGACTTCTAGCGATTTTTGGGACAGCCAATAGCGATTTTCCTTACTGAGGAGTTGGCAACACTGATAACAGTGATATGGTTAGCTTCTGATTCAAGATGGCGGCGCGTGAACAGCGCGAGGCTCAGTGTCTCTCCAGAATCTGCTATTTAGCGGGGTTTTTTTAAAATCTTTTTGGCTAAAGCACTTCTGGATGGATGCAAACTGCATTTCGTTGCCCTGTACCTGTGCATGTGCAATGACAATAAAGTTGAATTCTATTCTATTCTATTCTGTTAACCTCTGTTAGCGGTTCTTAGCTAGTGTTAGTGAAACTTTCTTTAAAGTAGATCGTTGCTGGACTCAGACAGTCGGCGAATAAACTCGGTGTGGTGTGAGAATTAATCAGCGGTTTATCAGAGGGAAAGTGTGATTTTTGTGACACTCGAGCCGAGCCTAACATTAGCTGGAATAAAATTAGATTAAAACAGCTGTTGTTGTTGTTTAGCCAGCTCGCTGTCTGCCGTCCGGAGGCGGGAGGGTTGCATGTCTAATCTGCTGACAATAAGTAACTGTGAGAATAAATTAGCGTGTTTATGCACATTTTTATAGAGCCCTGACTGCAGTTCTGGAGGTGAGGCGGAAGTGAGGGAGGAGGTGGAGGCGAAAGACATAATAAGAAGGAGATTATGAAAATATACATGTACAAATGTTAAATGGTTAGCTCTAGTTAGAAAGAACCATTTGTGACCTTTAAATTGTCATAAAACATGATAAGGTGGAATGCCCATCTCGGTCACTGTATTCAAGATGGCGGGCAACATGGCGGCTTGCACAAAACGGCACCTGCTCTAATGTGTTAATGGATTAATTCTAATTTTATGAGAGTGCATCAGTCTGTAGGGAGACGTAATTAAACACTATTCAGTATGTATTTATGACTACAGTATTCTTTTTTCTATTAAACAATCTCAAAAAATTTGTTACTTTACCTTTAACTTTGAGAGCAGAGAGCCTGTATACCCTCCAGCACTCTCCATGCAGAAACTCTCACCCGAGTGATGGCGGCTTTTCTACATGGACAGTTGTTGACTTGTGGTGACTGCATAAGGACTTCTACTCTCAGCATGTGAGGACGTCTTATTGCACTCTTAACTTATACTCTTCACCTCCAAAAACATGAGTCATCATTTTGAATACGAATGTTATCATTTTTTTTTGTTCTTACAGTGTAGTGTAATCGCAGTTTGCGGGACATGAAAGTAGACCCACGCTGCGTGTCAGCAAAGTGACATGACAGGCAAGTTTTGTCTCCTTCCTTTTCATGTCCTCTAAAAATTTCGCTCAGCCTTCATCTTTGGACCTTCAAGGTCATCCTTAGATGTGCTTCAGCAGCCCTGGCAGACCCACACACTGCACTCCCATCATCCCTCCTCTCCGTCTGCCTGCCCTGCCAGGCAGAAAGGAAAACTAGTCTATGTGTTGCAGAAGCCCTCTGCTCACCCTCATTTCCAATAGTATGCACACCCACAGCCACATCTATACACAGGCATGCATGGACACACACACACACACACACACACTCCCACACATACGCTATGCACACTCGCTGACAGAGACAAGCCAGGTGAACCGGTGAAAATCTGAGTCGCCCAACAGGAACAAGGTGTCTGAATCTACTCAGACTGGTGTCCTGTGTTGACCTTCAGTGATAATGGATGAGAAATAATGGAAAAAGCTGATATCCAGGAATGAAACATTGGTGAAGCAACTTGATGTTTGTCATGGCCATGAGCTAAGACGACAGCTTTGATGTTGCATTTTTGGGGGTTAGATGGTGGTTGAGATTTATCACATAGACACACATTATTGCTATGAACACAAAATCCAATTTCACTGTTGTCTAGCTTCAGCAGATTCACACAAATTAAATAATCTGCTTGTAATTGCCTGTTTTCAAGGTCTACGTTAGCGAAATGACGTTAAAAAAATTAATTTTGTGGCCTTTGAGATGCTTTATAAAACTCTTAACTGTGAACTTCTTAGTTTCAAACCAACTCGCAGATAAGAAAAAAGCGGTACGGGGGCATGAAGTCCTTCCTTTGAAGTTGGCCTTCATTTTAATGTCAGCACACACCTGTGCAGTTCGATTGCACGGTTTTGACACTACGGCGTTGGAAAAAAAAAACTGTCAACAGACCGTCTGCCTGTCTCCTTGCTCATATCACACATGCACAGACACATAAAGCCTCGCAACTGTAAACGCTGCAGATATTTAGCATCTCATTGTGCAAGGGCATGCATCACATTTAAGCTAATTTTTAAAAAATCTTCTTGTGACAATTTCAAATTTAAATCTCTACAGTTGCAATGGATTGAAATGTCTTCCTAACAAGGCTTTTATTGTGAAATGTGCAAATGGAGTTAGAGCCAGAGGCTTTTAATTTACTATTTATTTTTATTCAGAGCTTATTTTTTTTTATCTTTAGGAAAAAAACACTCCATAGAAATGAATTTATAAGGAATTTTCATAGAAATTGAGAGCCTGGCGGGCACGCCACTGCAGCCCCCTCTGGCTTCTGCTCCGTAGCTACTGGGTGACCCCTCATCTGGGGCTCTCCACAGCTCTTCCCGGGAGGGTGGCACAGATGCCCCTCCGGTGGTCCTCCTTGGGCTCTTGCACTCTGGGGCCTCTGGACGTCTGGAGCCTGGATCTCCTCCATGCCTGCTTCATGCCCTGGGGGACAGGGCTATGGCTCTCTACATCTTCTAGCAGACCATTACATGTGGAAACCTTTTGAATACAAGCGCGCTGATCCACACAGGTGTGCACACGGGTGTTCACTGTTCATAGACATAAACTACACTTTTATTGGCTATTTCCAAGCAGCCAATAAAGCGCTGTCGGTCCTGCTTGCTACACAACAACATTCAATATTTAGTATTTACTGCTGTCTACACTTAGCTAGATTAACGTGATGGTGTTGTGCTTAGTATGTTGCTGTGTTTTTTTTTTGTTTGTTTTCTCTTCTTTTTCTCTCAACAGGTGATCTAGGAGATTTTTTTTCTTTCTCTTTTTAAGTGCTCTTTCTCACTGTCCCTCTTCCCTTCTGTTTTTCTTTTCCTTCATCTTTCTTTCCCCCTTTCCTATCCCTCAGTCATGTCTGTCCCATCTGTAACAACTGAAAATAAAATAAAATAAATAATAACAACAAAGGTCGATCAAATGGACCAATACGGCAAGGCCGTGATGATCCATTTGACAAAGTAAATCCATTTTTTTTGACGGCTAAAGAACCAAATGGGACAGGCAAAAAAAAAAAAAAGAAAAGAAAAGAAATTGAGTTAATGCTCAGGTTATAGCATCTTTCAGTTCCTCCAAGTTTTGTCCCTTACACATTCATGTGGCAAATCTTCTATTACAGCTTAAAGGTGCTGTGCTGGGCTGATCCCTGGCCAGTTGAGTAGACTGAAGTCATTGTGATTTCCCTGGAAGCTTGCAGAGATAATGGAAGCTTTGTAACATAGTTCATTATTCTGCTGGAGGTGTCCTATTGAAAACGGGTAGACTGCAGCCATGAAGAGATGCTTTTGGTCAGCAGCTAAGAATGGTGTAGCATTTAAATGATGCTCACTTGGCGTTAGGTGGCCTAGTATATGCCAAGAAACAGTGCTAACAGAATTACAGCACCATTGTTTGCTCCTCCGACACAGGCTGGATAGTTCCAGGATGCTATTTGCAATAAATTCTCATCCCACAGCAACATGGTGCAACAGAAATCAGAGGTTTTCTGTGTGAGAAATGTTTACTTCTATGCCATCATGCGCAGTGTACTGTAGGTCTGGCGAACATAGACTCTCTCTGTCCTTATTTCCTCCCCAATAGCAGACAGCAGTTGAACCTTGTAGGGTCTTTTGGTGCGGCGACCCGCACATTTTCAAGGTTCAACAAGATGTGGCAGTGAATGCTCCCCTGCACCTTGCCGTTGTACTGCACTTTTATTCATTAACTCATGTCCTTCCTGTTAGTGTGAACAACTATTGCCAATTTCCTTTGACCTCACTTACTGATGAGATGTTTTCACCCACTGTACCAAATTGCCACTGACATCACGCTACATTTTCCCCCCTTCTAACCATCCCAGGTGCTTCAGACTGTAGTTAACGGGCTGAATAAATATCTCAGAAAAGGAAACAGCTTGCACATTTGTCACTGCATCTACGCTCTTCTGATTTATACTTCACGGCCACGTTTTACGTCCTCTAATACTGTGTTAATTTGCAGCCATTTATTTTGGTCCAGTACTTATGCAAAAGCTCTCAAAAATGTGAAATTCACAAATGAACCAGAAAAGAAAAAAAACATCTGCTCCTTGATCTGCAGGGACTGCGAACAAGACTGTACATTTCTCAGTGATTACAATCTAGAACAGAAAGTGTGCAGTATTGCAACAGTATTGCAACAGTATTGCAACCACATGATCCTATCAGTCAGATATCAGAGTGCCAGCGAGCAGATATGTCAGTGATCTGTGATCCCCCTTTGGGAGTCACACTTTTTTCCCTGGGTTTGCCTCCTCAAGACCCACAATTACTCATTTTCCAACATCAGAGTGATTGAATGTCACAACACTGTGTGCACCTCTCACTTCACAACGCACACACACATGCATAAACACACACAGCACGTGGATATTAGTTTTTTTTTATACTACATTGAAATGCATTTTATAAAAGGCTAATTCAAGTAACACTAACTATAAACTATAAAAATTTCCACAATGACTCAGCCCTGACTAAATATTACTCTTAAATAATACATTTGAGATTAAGATGTGAGTGCACTTATGCTGAGTTTTAAGTCAAAGTTGCTCATTGGAAAAACACTTCTTTAAAAAATATAATTTGTCACTACATAACTTTGCAAACAAGTGCTTATTTCCTGTGATAAGAAACAGTGAAAAATGAAAATGAAGAGGAAAACTGCACAAAGCTCACCTTCATCATTTCATGCTTCAGCGCTGAAGGAGGATTTATTACTGCCATCCATTATATATACAAGCCTTCAGTCTCACTCTTCTTGTAGAACTAGTAAACATATTGATATATTGTTTTATAATAGGTGCTTATGAAGTCTTCCTCTCCATTTTGCAAACACTGATATGGAAATTTGTACTTGCATTACCTAATAGGAGAAACAACAAGTAAAATATTTATAAACATGTTACATAAGCAGTAGTGAAGAATGTTAACTATGTTCAAATTTTAATGTGGAAAAAATCTGTTTAACATTTGCTTACTCATCTCCTTGTCTCTTTCGCACTGCCAGTTTTACTACATTTAGCTTTACATTTATATGTTTCTCATACTGCTGCTTAATTCAGATAAGCTGGTGGGACTGGATTGCAAGTTTCACTAATCTTCCCCAGCTGATATATAAAAGAGATCATGGTACAGTAGCTGGAACTGCAGTGATTTCATTTCAGTTAGAAATTTTGGTTTGAACGGTTTGGGTGCTTGTTGGAAGAAAAGTCACTCCTAATTGAATTCTTCAATTTAATTTTGTGTGTACTCTTTTAGGGAGCACAGATGTGAACAGACACATATACACACACATAAATATACAGTGATATGAAAAAAGACTCCACGGGAGTCCTGTGAAAAGTAAATTAGACCCCAATGATTCAGTAGCTTGTAGAACGAGTTATAGCACTAATAACTTGAAGAAATCGGTTTCTTTACGACTTTTTCAATCTCTTACGTTATTGTGGAGGAATGTTGGCAACAATGTTTCAGTTCACAGTTCATTTTCAGAAATTGGTGGCTATTCATCCATTCAAAGCTCTTTTCAGATTAAAGCACAGGATTTTAATCTGGTTGACACTTGACTGGGCTATTGCAACACCTTGATTCTTTTTCAGCCATTCTGTTGAAGATTTGTGGCTGTGCTTGGGATCATTATCCTCATGTCCCAGTTTGGTCCAAGATTTCGCTGTCAGACAGATGGCTTCACATACGACTACAGAATACTTTGGCATACAGAGGAGTTTCAGGTGGACTCTATGACTGGAAGACACCCAGCTCCTGTTGCTGCAAAGCAAGCCATAATCATAATCCTTCCATCACTGTGCTCGACTCCTGATATGAGGTGTTTGTGCTAATATGCTGTTTGGTTTTCTCCAAACTTGGTGCAAACTTTGGTTTCAAAGGTATTTGCTCAAGAAGTCTTGTGGTTTCTTCAAATGCAACCTTGCAAACCTAAGCTGTGCTGCTATGTTTTTTTTTAGAGAGAAGAGGCTTTCTTCAGGCAACCCTTCCAAATAAAACGATACTTGTTCAGTCTCTTTCTTATTGTACTGTCAAGAACTTTAACATTTAACACGTTAACTGAGGCCTGCAGAGTCTGAAATGTAGCTCTTTATTTTATTTTAATTTTTTTTTGAGGTTTCACTGAGACCTCCACAGTCTGACGTTGGAGTGAATGATTGCTAGGACTTCAACTCCTGGAAAGATTGTGGTATTATGTTATACTGGAATGGTTCAGAAAGCAAACTACCAAAACGACTTCTTTTATAGAGATGATTAGCTGCACCTGGCTGCTACTTACTCTCTTAATTCCTATGGAATCAGTAAGGATGTAGTTGTATTTGGTGATCTAAAAAACATTTCCCAATATTTTTGGGATTACATTCATTTAAAATTTTACTATTAACGGTTCTTGCAGAAGCTGGACTTTAAGTAGGGTTATAAATAATTTAGCAGTTGAAGTTTCAATGTAATTGTGGGGTTCAGCCTAAAAAGCTCAAAGTTTTGACACCTACATGCAAGAATGTAGAGAAAACATTAAACTGCAAAGCTGAGCAGCCCATCAGTCTTATTAAAGCAAACAGTTTAACTTGTTTTTGTGCTTCCTCTTGGAGTCAGAGAAAATGTTTTGCATCTCAGGCCAACGTTCATATTTTCAATTGATTGCCTCCAGTGAATGAATGTGCAGCAAAAAACCAAAACTCAAGCAGTTGGCATACACAGAAGACTTTTCTTTTATGGGTTCTTCAATAGGTTTTTTAAATTCCATTTCAATTAACTTTGAGCGTCTAACACATTGTGGAATAGCAAAGTTCCTTTTTCTAAAGAACTGAATTAGAGAATTAGTCTTCTCGTGTCCACCTCTGCCAAATCCATAACAGGAAAAAGCTCAGTAATAAAACTGTGTGTTAGTAAAAACCTGTTAATAGGAACAACGATGGCAAGCTGTTTAATAGCATCAACCTGCTTCCTGCCAACAATCAAACCTAACATGCAAGTTTCCTGGCTTAAACAGATTTTTAGAATTGCTTATTAAAATTTAAAAAATGAGACATATACGTCAGTATACTTTAATACTGTAACAAGCAGATATACAACTAGCCAGTTGAAGTCTAAAAACACAGTTCACTTACATTTTGTGATTGGCGGTTATAAAGCAGATGATTGGCTCTTTTTAGGGAGGGATGGGACTAGTAGCATCTTTGCTTTTATGGAAATGCATTACCATAATGTGTAATGTGTTTTATGATGACAGATAAAGCCAGAAGCAGAAACCCATTGGTGAAAGAGTAACATTCTTTATTCTGCCTGTGCTGATTTAGCTTTAACTCGGTCAAATCGTAATCTCCTCTCTGTGCACCTTGGAAGTACGTGAAGTTGTGGCCTGAAAACCTCTACTGTAGTTTCTCTCACAGATTTCTAATCATATTCTTTGTGTGCGATTTCTCTTTTTAATTTCCATGATGCAACTCAAAATAATGAGGATTTTAGGTGGTGTGTGGATGTGAAACCTACATGATGTTGCTTTAGCTATGATTGAATTCAAATACTTGTATTTGAATTGGCCAATACAATTATTATTTCTTATTTTGTTTTGTGGAAATTTAGGACAGACTTGGTTATAAAACTCACTGTTTTATAACCAAGTCTGTGTTATACAATAAATCAAAGTAATTTATTATATAATTTAGAGCCTGGCCGATTTATTGGTGGGCCAGTCTTTTGGTATCTACATTCATAAGAGCTGAAAAATGAACATTTTAAAAGTAAAGAAGGTCCTGATTCTGATTCTAAATCTTGCTTTAATAGATGAAATTTTAATCTGTCCTACTTTTCGTCCACAAACTCCTTCTACACTATTCGGAGTTAAGCAAATGTGGTGAACAGTGACATCTTAGTTGCTGCCAGTGGGTTAGAACAGGGGTGGGTAACTCCAGGCCTCGAGGGCCGGTGTCCCTGCAGGTTTTAGATGTGTCCTTAATCCAACACAGCTGATTTAAATGGCTAAATTAACTGCTCAACATGTCCTGAAGGGCTGTATCCCAATTCAGGGTCTGCAGCCTTAAAGGCTGCATTTTAAGGCCGATTACGTCACAGCGATGCGACGAAGGCTGTCCCAATTCAAAGGCTGCACGAAATGCGGCCCTCAAATGCGTCCTTCATTTCCCTGAATTTTAAGGATGTGGCGGTGTAGACTTCGTGGCCCAACATATCCCAGAATGCATAGCGCGGCGGTGGGTGTGGATAATTTTGCTGAAAAAAATGGCGGATGAGGGGCGCCCGAAGAGTAAACTTTAAGTACTGAATATTATGTCACTTATTTATGTGCAAATTTTAAGTAACGAAGAACATTAAAACATTACTGTTGGCCACATGTCGGCAAAGTTATGTGACATTAGTAACGTTTGTACTAACTTGGTTTTAAAGCCTTTACTTTAAAATATACGCCGTTCAATAGCTGACCTTAATCTTACAGAGAAAGATCAAAGCTCATGTAGAAACAAACAAACAAATAAACAAAAGATTTTCTCCTTCATTTCTGTCAAACAAAGCTGTATGAAACGTTTCCAGCTGTTAGATTCATGGTTGCTAGGCAACCTGGGCAGCGCGACGGAGGCTAGACCGTCCCATTTCACAAGCCTCGCACTTCCGGCCTTAGCGGTCTTTGAGTACGCGGCCCTTGTGGACCGTTAAGGCTGCGTACTTTAAGGCTGCAGACCCTGAATTGGGATACAGCCAAGTTCACCACAGGCCTGGTAACGAACTAATCATGTGATTCAGGTGTGTTGACCCAGGGTGAGATCTAAAACCTGCAGGACACCGGCTCTTGAGGCCTGGAATTTCCCACCCCTGGGTTAGAATGTCATTTTATTTCACAAAAATAATATCTAATTTAGCAAATATTGAATAAACTAATTTTTCATATCTGTAGATTGTGATTGTTACAGTATCCTTATTAGGGTACATCATTTAGCACATGAACTTCACTGTAACGAATCTTTAATGTTATAGAAATGTTTATGAAATGTAATTTACTAATTACATGTGATTAATTAATAATTAATAATAATAATAATAATTTAATGTAATATTACATTTTAATAATGTATGAAATCATCGTTTACTGTATGAGTGTAATGTCAAGTAACAACAACACTGACAAAAAAAGTACATTAAGTATGTAAGTAGTAAGAATGTCAAATGCATCACTGAAGTCTGCACCTATGTTTCCCACAATTCATAAAAAACCTTTTTGTATATAGAATAAACATTTTATTTGTTAAGAGCGTTCTCCATAGAGGATCAGGCAGTAATGGTCCATCAAAGTGCTTCCTGTCTCACAATCGGATAAACGCTCATCACATCAGGCATCTAATCCAGTTACATTTCAGCTGAGAGTAAACAATCAAGAGTTAGATTACCCAAAGGATGATATCACTAAAATAGCAATTACTCTTATCACAATTGTAATGGGCCTCTTTAGGCTTTCTCTGAATGCCGACGTTTTTTGCTTCACTTGTCTGTGAGTACTGGTCAAAGATGTACAGTTTAAATTATTCTGCTCCACATGACATAAACAGTTAAAGTGAAGTAGCTGCTGCTTTGGAGTTATGAAGCTAGAGTGTGTTTACAGTTTGTGCATTTAAGAGCATTATCCCACAGTATTGTTACATTAAAGTAAGGCTATTGATCACGTTGGTTCAGAGTTTGCAAAGGAGCTTGAAAGATGTCATGCGGCAATGACCTTTCATCAGACACAAATCCTTTTTGTGAGGATTATTGGCAAAACATGATGTGCAAAGGTTTCGCTGCGTCCAGAGTCACAAAGTCAGATGGTTTGAGTGGGCTAGATGTTTTATCAAATGCTTGAATGCCATGCTGGCCTACAGTACTTCACTTTATGTGTCTGTGAGGATTCATAAAGATTAAATACGTTAATATTATCAGCAGGGACAGAGCTGGATTCAGCTGGATTGGAAGGAACGAGATGGAGACGTCACTCGATTCCCTTACAAGATAATCTGTTCTGACCTTCTGCTGCTTTGGTCCCAAAATATGTTTGCATCAGCTCACGTTTTATCACCATAAGAGGAAACAATAGTGCTTAAATAGGGAGAACTCATAGATGATTTCTTTTTCTGTTTTGACTAAATTCTGAGGACATTTCTTGTTTTTCTATGAAAAAAGTCAGCAATAGTTGAAAATCCATTGGAGCAGGGTATTCCTGTTAGAGCGGAATCTGAGAGGATGGACATCCATTATCTCTGGTGCTGTGGAGGTAGAGAGAGGATTATCTGACTCCTGCAGGTTCAGCTGGCGTCCCACAGTTTACAGACATCAAGATCCATCTCCCAGCTGTCGATCAGAGTCTGGCGCGTGTCTCCATTAGCGCCTCATGGCAGATGTTTTCCATCCACTATTCATCGCTTAGTGTCACACATCCTTAATTGGGCATGGTAATTATCCAATCACACAATATTAAGTGTCCTATTTGTGGAAATGTGGTTGCTGAAAATGAATAGTTATTGATCAGCAACACTGACATTCAACTTACTCCTCTTTGCACATTAGCCTAGCATTGATTGCTGGCAGCACTTCCTGTTCTGCAATACCAAGAATCGACCAGATTCCTAATGTGCGGTCCAGGCTTGACCATTAGAACGATCCATTATCACACTTGCCGTCCACAGCCGTGTCACTAAGGCCTGGTGGGAAATTGGCAAGCAGACATGATTGTGACTGTGAGGCAGAGGCAGATTTAGGTTCTCCAGTTTCTGTCAGCAAGCTATTGCATAATTAATCAGCCATAGTCTATACTGTATGGGTTGCTACTGAGAATATGTACAAGGTTTGTGCTGTTTTGTTGTGTGCCAGCCATAATATATATATTTTTTAATAATTTACATTAAGCTTGTGGAATAAGACTCACTTTTGGAGTGTTGTTTTTTCTTTATGTGTGTCTTGAGCACTGTTTATATATATATATATATATATATATATATATATATATATATATATATATATATATATATATATATATATATATATATTTAAGTTGGGCGTTTTGAACTAAAGTTAAAAATTTATGGGACGTGCACATGGATCTGCTGCAATCATGCCAGGAGTAGCAAGCCAGGAAGCCAAAAGGCAAATATTTTTTGGTTTGCCCTTTTAAATTTTGAAGAAATATTACTCAAGCAGAGGTGTATTTGACATGTAATGCCATCTCTTGGTTGTGTGGCCTCCAGGCAATTATCTATTTTGGTACATTTGAAATGTCAACACCTTTCAACTACCTCAGTCATTATAAATGTGAGCTTTTCTTTCCAAAGACATTTCTCCTTCCATGTGCTTAATTTACTATTGGGGCCTGTATTTATATTGCTGTACTGTTATTGTAACTGTGTTGCATTGTGTTGTACTGCATAGTTCCACCCAAAATGAATGCTATGAAAGTCTTTTTATCCCATCCATTTGCCCTCGGTTCACATACAAACTCAGTCAGCTGTGTGGAGCCTGATTTCATTGCTTACAGTGGTTGTCCGCACAAGTAATCTCTTTATACTCTGCATTTATGGGTAACCAGGGCTCGCTGGGCATCCAAAGTTTTGGGGAGATCTATCATCATAATACAGGTAGGCAGTTTAATAACCCGGCTATGGGCTCCTGAGAAAAAAACAGGCATTTATTTAATGTAACATGGGCAATGTTGGGGGGCTGACAGATGGCCCAGGCAGGAAAAACGATGTCCTGTTTCCACTGCCTGCTGAATTCACAGGACATCAGCCTGAGGAGGAAAAAGAATCTGTTCCCTTTAACGTTCTGTAGGGATCAAAACGTAAATTAAGAGTTTTTATTTTCTTTGTGTGCATGTTTGGAAATGTGATATATGATAAAGGCTTATAAAACTTCTAAATTCCACAGGCATCCACTGAATCCAGGTAGAGAATATAAATCAGGGTCCACATTAGCTTAACTTCAGTTAATTTTAAGAATATACTATAATATTCATTCTCCATTTTTTTCATACTACTAATAAGCTTTCCTAAATGGACTCGGAAATTATTGCTTCAAGCATTTACAACCATTTGAACATTTGAAAGATATCATCTTTTTACCACAAAGGATTCAGAGGGAGGTCGCTGGATGAAAAAACAAAAACCTGTTCCTTGAAACACTGGGATAATGTAATGGAGAATGTCAGTCACTCAGGCCTAGAGAATAGCATTCAACAAATAGTTGCTAGTTAGGAAATCTGTTTCTATAGTCCCAGTTAGACAAGTCTAGACCAGTCAGCGATGCTTTAACAACCTCCAGTCACTAGAGAAAAATGTATTCCCCGAGCAGATGGTGGTGGTTGCTGTCAGTTCCTAGTTTAAATTGCTCACAAAGAGATATACAGTGCTGAAAATAACATTGCAACTGCTTTAGTTGCCAACATATTGCTATGCTCACCTGTAGTTTGCATAGAAGAAGCCGATTTCTCTGCAAACACTCACCAACTACTCACTGAGTGGTAGTGAAACTGTGAAGTATGACACAAGTTTGGAAATGTGTTGGTTAGACACCAAGCAGTGGTAAGGCAAAGCTTTTATTTTGAAAGTAGTCTTTGAAAAGCTCTGTTTCTGGTGTGCATCGAACTCCTTCAACTTTTACTACTGCTCGGCCAACAGTTGCTGATTATTTGCTATAATTTGCTATTGGCCAAAGCAGTCGCAAGAAGAGTTTTAGCGCAGCACTCTCTCTGCCAACTTTGGGGAATACACATTTTCTCCAGGAACCAGAGATCACTAACTGTTGGCCTGTGGGAATGAGGCCTCTGAGGGCTTCTTCTTTCCTTCATGTTTCCATTTTGTTATATTTTTCTTAATTACAGTGAAGAAGTCACTTGGATGAGTGACAAAATATTTCTCCCATTGAAAACGCTCCGTCCAGATGAACAGAACCAACTTTTTGGGATAATAACACAATAGTTAATTGTTGATAACATATGTTGCTGTAAAGCCTGATCATTCATTATTTTTGATGCATTATTTACTTTTTTAAAAAGTAGCTGTTAAGGCCCCAGCAGGGCCCTTGGGTGGGTGTGTCCTGCTGTCTCTCCTGCCTTAGGTGCCACCCTTTTTCTACACAGCTGACTCCCATCAGCAATTAGAAGCATTTAAGGCCAGAGAAAGGTGAGCTCCAGGGTGAGAGCTTTGTTGCTTTGCAGCTAGTGAGCTTACTCTTTTCAGTTTACTGACAACACCTACGTTTCGTTTTGTTTCTATAAATAGTGATAGCAGCTTGTCCATCTCTTTTAGTTCAGTTATTAATACAAGTAGTATCAAAACTCTTTATTTTAACCATTTTGCCTCTCTGTCTCCTTTTTTTCAACCTGGACACATTGTTACTTTCCCTCATCACTTGTACTTTTTTAGGGAAACGTAACACATAGAATAATGTTTTGGGGTTTTGTTTGACTGGGGTTGTTTATATCTGTTTTATTGTGTTCAAGAACATTGAAACCTTTTTTTATCACTGCAAACTCATCTTTAACGTCATTATCCATGTGAAGACATTAGATTTTCAGTCAGGTAAATCACAGAAAAACCTGAGCAGGCTTGAATATGTGGCATAAATAAAATATGTACATGAAAAATATGTGTTGTGAAGCATACTCTAGAACCCACAGTACTCGCTCAGATGAAACATTTTACATTAGTGATAGCATCACGCAAATCCTGGTGTACATCTATCCAAAATTCTCTTGGCTATCAGTTGATAAAACATTATTAAAACAATGCAGTGCTTTCCAAAGTTATTGTATAATTAGACTTTACATTGTCTTTTTCCCCTTCATTTTAAAGGTCATTGTCAACACCTTTAAAGTGAAAAGTCATCCAAACTGGCTGAACATCTGGGTTGTTTGGGATGACATGATAGAAACATAAATTGATCCAATAAATAAAGCTCTCAACATGTAGCTGTGATTAAATTTCTAGTCCTGTTTGATAGGAACTTTGTATCTCTTCTGTATTTTCAGTGTATTTTTTCTCAAATATTGCAGAAATTATCCTTTTGCAGCCTTCTATCCACAATAATGTAAGGAAAGGCGATCCAGAGTGCTTACAATAACAGTAGTTGGGTTAATCAGAATCAGAATCAGAATCAGAAAGGGGTTTATTGCCAAATGAGTGTCAAACAGTTTAATGATAGTATTTTGTAAGTAGGGGATTTGTAAAATCTTATCTTGAGTCAGTCAACATCAATTTCATTTTAATATAGCACATGAATCAATAAAACAGGAGGCTTCCCCTTAAAAAAAAAAAAGGTGTCCTCTGCAACTCAGAGCTTCCCAAAACAGCAACGGTGTTTATGCTGTGCTTTGCTTATAAATGTTTTAAATAAAATTACTCAGGCTTTTTAGCAAAAATTTTAATCCTAAAATACAGTGATGACGTAGGGCAGAGAGCAGCAGGAATCCTCTAACATTTTTGATGCTCTCAGATTCTTTTGCATTGCATGTGCAGCATGATGGCAGAGTTCACATGGAATTTGTCATGATTCGTGCGCTCCAGAATTCCTCTATCTGTGCTGGCTGTGTACACCACTTCACGCTAATGCTCCTTATTGCGTGGAAAGTTTGCTGTGGCAAGAAGCCTGCTTGTAAATCATGTATATTGGATGAGACATGCAGCAGATGAGCCTGGGCCCTCTAGTCAGGCCTAGCATTAATTAAATATCAATTGGCCCTGCTTCCGTACCTCATTTCATGCCACATTCACACCTTGTCTGGGCTCGCTGAGGGAAAGTTAAAATGAAAGTTGTGGCCTTGCAGTTTCATATAACTCACAGCACTGCTCGACTGAAGCATTGTGGGTCCTATGAATTCTGACTTCATTTCTACGGGGAGTGCACAAGGAAAAACTACAGTTTTATTACTGTACACAGTAATATTTTATAGCGAGGAAAGAATAAAAAGAGATTGTATCTGATTGCAAATTTAGATCATTCTGTTGACAAAATTATGAAACACTTGAAATAAGAAGCAAATAAATATGTGATTTAATGAACTTTAGTGATTTTAAATGCGGCTGTGCAAGACAGTGTACATGATGCCTGGTGAGATACTAGATGGGAAGGTGTTACCTGTGAAAAGTTCACACTTCATAAAAATACGAATGCCTTCATTACGAACTTAATCAAACTTAATCAAATTTACATAATTACAGTTAATTGCAGTGTCACACATCATCAAAGTGCTTTTACTTCAGTGCGTGCCTTACACTAATCAGACCTTCGCTGTTGTTTTGATCTTTTTCTTTGGTATCCCGTCCTCATTAGAGCAGAACTAAGTTGCACATTTTTATAGTTGTACTGAAATAACAATAATAAATGACATTGTTATCAATAATAACACACAAGGTTTGGGAAAGTGTCAGCATTAAAAGAAAAAAAAAAGACTTAGATCATGTGAGTGACATGCGAAATACTGCAATGTGAAATTATTTTTGGTATTTTCAATATTTTTTGGAATTGTTTTGTGATTATTTTTTTCCTCGGTGTAACTGTTAAAAATAAAGCTTCTGTTCTTTTGATGAACACAACCTATAGAGAACTTACACATTTACTTTTCAACAGTTTACTTTGTGAGTGCTCTACATAGAGAACGTATGAGTTAATAAATACTTTCATACTGTGCCAATAAGGTTAAAATGAAAAAATATCTTCTTAAATATTCTATTTATGTAAGGTTTTCACAGCTCATACTTATTTTATATTGACTTTTCAAGGATGATATTGCACTGAATCTTGAATTATAAGCAAAAGGTCACAATAAATCCTTAATTTTTCAGAGTTCTCAGTACAAATCAAATGCCTATCCTAATGAGGACACATGTATGAACAGAACACTGAAAACACAAGTAACAATGTAATTGTAGCTATAATGTGATTACTGAATTTTATACTGTTACACATTACATTACTGGGTTACTGAGCAATGTAACGTGATTACAGTAATCCATTACTTTGGAATGCGTTACAGCTAACACCGCCTACATTATTCAAACACACTTGCATTGGATAGAGACTAAAATCTGAGCCTACTCAGTTGAGTTGCTGCTCTCTTCACTGACACTTCATAGAAAGTCAGTGGCATGGTTCACCTTGGAGTTCCTTTGATGATGTGTAAGGGATTCCCCTAATCCTCTGAGGGTAGGCTGGAGGGCACTTTCTCCCTACTGAGGGGATGAAGCCACTTAACGCATCACAAAGTTAATCAACCGTAGGGAGAGGAGGTTGAACCATTAGACTGGATTCATCTCCCACACACACACACACACACACACACACACACACACACACACACACACACACACACGAATAAACTTCATAATCTTTATGAATGCAAAATTTAATGTAAATGTTAGCTTAACTGAATCTGGTACAGTTTTTTTGTTATAATATATAAGAATACCTATAATGTTTATCAGAACCCTTGTTGTGAAAAGCAACAAAGATACACACAGCATAAAAAAATACAACACAGTAAGTAAAAATTAGTAGCTAGGCTTTAAAGTGTGAAATATAACATAGGATAAAACAGGAGGCAGACTATCGGTGAAATTCACTGAAGCGCAGATGTTCAGTACAAAAACTGGGGTGATGGACGTATAGGTGCTGCAGTCAAGTTATATATGCATTCAGCAATTAAGTGTCTGCAGCCTTTGTATGTTGTCAGTGTAGTGATTGTGTGTGCTAAAACAAGGAATGAATAAATTTAACCAAATACTTATTTGCATTCAAAGCTGTAAGATTTGCATATAATTGCCATAATGGTAGCAGAAAAGATGCGCACATCTGTTCCACCAAGCATGAAATTCGTCACTCTATAAAAGGAAGTGCACATGGGACCAACCTTTCTTCAGCTTTATTTAATTATCTTTTTATTATTTTGTGCATTCTTTAGTAGCAAACACTTTTTCATCTTTCTTTTTTTCATGTTTTTCGAAGTAGCAGTCGAGTCACACGTGTGACGTCGTCTTTCACGTTGTTCACTTAATTTTAATTCAGTTCAATTCAGTTTTATTCATATAGCACCAGTCACAACAACAGTCACCTTAAGGCCCTTCATATTATAGGGTAAAAACCCTAAAGTATTAAAGCGAAAACCCCAACAATCAGATAACCCACCCCCAACCACGTATGACACAGTGGGAAGGGAAAACTCCTTTTTGAAAGGAAGAAACCTCCAGCAGAACTTGTTTAAGGGAAGGCAGCATCAGTCACACAGGGTTCAGGGGAAGGAGAAGACTGCAGAAGCAGACACAACAAAAGAGACACTACTGAAGAGGGCCAAAACTTAATAATCACTAATTACTAAACGCCATTTTACTGATTTTTTTTTTAAATACAGTACTCACAGTTTTGTTTGAATTTACAAGTATGACTTTAGAGGTCGTCCAGGCCTTTATGTCTTTATGTCATGCCTGCAGCCTAAGTAATTGGTTTATGTTGTCTCGTTTTGTGGATAAATAATCTTGTTTATCATCTGCATAGAAATGTAGGCAATGTTTTCTAATAATGCTACCTAAAGGAAGTTTGTATAATGTAAAAAGTATCGGTCCCAGCACAGAACCCTGCAGAACTCTGACCAGCTTTCATTTGTGAAGAAGAACTGGAGTCCATCCAATACATACAACTGAAACCACTGCAGTGCGCTGGTTTACATTTTAGCACCAATTATTCTAATCTCTGTGGTAAAAATATTGTGATCAGTAGTATTTAATGTTGCACTGAGGTCTATCAGGACAAGCACAGAGATGACTCCACTGTCGGCCACAGGAGGATCAGTGCCCTTCACCAGTGCTGTGATGAACTAAATCTTCAACTAGACCATCTCTCTGCAGATGATCACCCAGCTGTTTTACAACTACTACTTTCAAGAATTTTTGAAATAAAAAGAAGATGACTAATGAGCCTATAATTAGCTAAGACACCTGGGTCAAGTAAAGGCTTTTCAAGTAATAATTTAATTAAAGCCACCTTAAAAGCCTGTGGTACGCAGCCACAGCTGCACTCAGTCCCTCTGATGGATCAGAATTAGAGACTGGTTTGTTTCTCTGCAGACGAAGCTGTTGATGATTTTTTGACTTGCTAATTTCTCCTTTAAAAACAACTTTTCTTTTGGCTTTGACGCTGATGAATTGTCTCATTGTGCTTAATGAATCATTCTTATGAGTTAAGTTCTGCTGAGACCCAAACATGTATGTGTTTTTTAATTGTTAAGGCCCTCACTCATAATCAGACTTTTTTCAAGTTATATGTTATCTTCTTTTTGATAATTGTAGAATACGTAACTGTTTGCTATGTTTTTTGCCTCTTTCTTTAAAATAATTTGCTTTTATTTTAAATCTTACTATAATCTCTGCCTGTCTGCAAACTCATTCTACACACTCAGGCGTTTAGCAGTCAAATTTGACAAACAAGTACATCTGAGTACATCTTAGCCAGAAGGTTATTATCTATATCACACATTATGATGCCAATATGTTACATAGCAACCACCTAGCAACCAATAAAATGGCCCATTAGTGGCGTTCATGCACCTGTAACACCTTATAAACTCATTGCATCCTTTTTATTTCATTATGCTAACATAGTCTGTATCCACAAAACGTGACTTTTGCATGGTACTTAATTGGGCCATCATTGTACCTGGCAACCACCTACAGACAGACTAAAATTACAGACCAAACCATACTGTAGCATGAGCATATACTTATATATATTTCTGCTGAATAACTTTTTGCAATAAACAGATATTCCCCTCAAAATAGTTCAGCAATCCTAAACCTTTGACTATCTTAAATTGCTAATGTAAAGGAAAACATGCAGGCTGGACCAAAGTTTTTGCTATTCTGCAGTCTACTTGCTCCCGAGCAGTTTCTATGAGATCTTCATCTTCACTGAGGCAAGCAGCTATCAGTGGCCTAATCACCCATGAGCAATTCCACAGATGGTCTGATGAATTTCGACCAAGGCTTTTGGTGTGTGATCCCAGGGAATAATGCTCAGAGCTCCCTGTGTTTATCTAAAGGTTAATGGAAGGTTAATAAGAGGAACGGTGCAAATTCAAAACCCTTATTATGGAAATTGTGTTTTGTGAAAAGAGTAATACTGTATCTGCTCGTGATCTGGCCATACTAATTAGCAGATTGTCACCACATTGGTTGAAAGAGACACATCTGAGGTATAATTTGTTGAAAAATAACCGTTTTTTTTATATTAAGCTTACATGAGCTGATTACAGACACCATCAGATAAGTCTCGATCAAGGTGTTTCATCAACACCTACTGAAGAGACAGAGACACGCTTGACTTAGCAATCTCGTCTTTTTTTTAATCAACTGTTTTTTGACTCTGTGTGCAGACTTTATTACATATACAATCTAAACTGGGAGCAGTGCATTCCTATAGGTTGTTGATACAGTTAACCACATGCTGAGCTCAGCATTTAACGCGTATATCATGTAATTGTCAATCAAAAGTCAACGTTCCCAACAAATACAACCAGATGAGAAATGATACACTGGCAAAGCGCTCATATGCCTTCCTCAAACGAACTCGATTACATTTGAGTTACTGATTAATGTTTAATCATTCAGAAAGTAGTTTTAGCAAGGCTGGTTGTATTCAGCACCCAAAGATTTCTCTGTAGTATAGCAATATTTAAGGCTACAGATACATTAATCAGAAGTCTGTCTGGTCTTCATAAAATAGCTTTGGTTAGAAGTGATTTGATTGACAGAAACATGACAGAGAATCTCTTTCACAAAACAGCCAAGATTGTAGAGTTCATGTGGGACTCCTCTGCTCTGAAGATCACTGAGGAAAAATTGCAAGAGACTTTAGTAACTCGAAGCTCATACATAGGAGTTCTGAGTATAGCAAAGAAATAGTTGGATGACCTTCTGTTTCTTATAAGGCAGCCGAGGAGGTCGGTTTGCTCTTGCATAAAGTTGACTTTAGGGTTAACTCTGAGGATGTGAGATGAGCTTATAAAGAGAAAGAAGGGGAAGATAGTGAAGGGCAAGTTTGCAGAGACCTTTACCAGCACATGTCAATTTGAGCAGACCACTGTGCTTTGTTTTCCTCGGTTGAAAAAAGGAACTACGCATGAAAAATTGAAAACTTTCTTCCCTTTGTTAACACTCTCTGACTTCTTCTGTTACAATATTAACAGGGCTGTTTTCAACCTTTTGTTTATCATTTGGCAGGAATGAACCCTTGAATTTTTTTCTACTTTTGCCAGTCCATCCATTCGCTTCCGCTTATCCTTTTTCAGGGTCGCGGGGGGCGCTGGAGCCTATCCCAGCTGTCATAAGACGAGAGGCGGGGTACACCCTGGACAGGTCGCCACTCTGTCACAGGGCCAACACACAGGGACAGACAACCATTCACACTCACATTCACTCGCACATTCACACCTAGTGGCAATTTGGATTATCCAATTAACCTATCCCCACAAGCTGCATATCTTTGGACGGTGGGAGGAAGCCGGAGTACCCTGAGGGAACCCACGCAAACACGGGGAGAACATGCAAACTCCACACAGAAAGACCCCGGCCTGATGGTGGAATTGAACTCAGGTTATAGCACTGCGGCAACAGTGCTAACCACCGTGCCACCTTGCTGCCTATGCCAGTTAAACTGTTCTTGTTTAATTTATCTGAGATTTTATTTTCAGGAACTCTGATCTTCCAGGTCACAACAATTTTCATCAAGGCTCAATCAATTTGTTTACAAAATGTCTGTAATTAGTCAAATATTTCCAACATCTCAAGCTGATACACCAACATCAGTTAAAGGCATTCACTTTGAATATAGTTATATATATAGTTTATATTAAAAAATATAAACTACTACGATATGGAGCCGCTCTCATCTGTGACAAAAAAGCTGAAACCTATGAATGTTTTCCAGTGTTGTGATCAATAGATGCTACGATGTGCTCTCACTTGTGTGGAACAGATAAATAATTTGAAAATAAATGTCTGTCTGATTACTTTTGTGGGGACTACTCAGAGGATGATTTGTGCCACCTTTGGAGAAAGATTTGATGGTGTTTATTTTCAACTGGCAGATGCTTATTTCTGACTTTATGAACTGCAAATGACATGCTAATGATATGTTAGGAGAAAGCTGTGACCTTGTGCACAAGTATTTGCCCGCAGCGCTGTGCGCATCTAAACAGACTGATTCATAATCTGATGTAACCAATCAACAAATTGGTTGTTGGGTCCTATTTATGGGATCTACTACAGTTAGATATGACCAGATAGAAGGAAAACTTTTGGAAAGCTAACACAAATACAAAGATTTTCCATTTTGTATGTTGTGTTTGGACAGTCTCAGGATGGCAGGTTCTGTCTATATCAACATTTAGCATTACCAGATAAAATATTGTCTAGGATCTAATGTGTGGGTGTCTTTGGTGCTTATTTTGTTGGGCTATTAACAGTCAAAATCTAAAAGCCATTAACGGTTTTTACAAGTCTTAGTTTGTGGGTACGTTTTTGGCTATTCTGAAAAAAATCTGAGAAATTGTTGAAGTAACACGAGCGACTGTGCAGCTTTGCTGCTCAGGCCCCAATCGGTAACTTTATGGTTTTATACATTATCACGCCAATATTACCCTTAGTTGATTTTGTTACTTATTTCCCCATTAATGGATATGTTTGCTGTGTGACCCACTAGCTTTGTAGGAACATGTCTTTCCAAAGAGCAGTCTGCTAAGAAAAGGTTTGGACACAGCAGAGCTCGCAGTTTTCCAAGCTGATTTGTATTCTGCCTGTGTGTGCAACCTGAGAGTGACTGGTGGTCAGAGCCCAGTATTGACTGCTCTGAGGATGTAATAGAGGCTGGGGTGATGAGCTCATGGACATGAACACTCTCCCTGTGGCATGTGCAGCAGAGCCATACAGGATATAACCAAGGCACTTAATCATTCTGCTGGCTCCATGTAGCGATGCACTGGGCTCTGTGTTTTTGAATAATGCTTCTGTCTTAAATTAGATCCCATTGATCCTCCTTTTCTCTGTAATTGTGCAAACAGGATGGATGCTAGTTTTATTGGGGGTCAGACCAGACATATCAAATACTTTAGCTTTAACTACAGAAAGTAAATGAAATCAGACAAAAGGGAGGCACAGCTGATTCAAAGTGATTGATCTATTAAGGGATGCTTAACTTAGAACTAACTTCTCTCTCTAGTTTAGTCATTAAAAAGAGTGCACGTGGCTACTCATCATTTGTCTTTGCTTCACTGATAATGTAATTGTACCAGTGTACTACAGTGTTGTGTGTTTAATTCTGCTATGATGACAACCAAGCAAGGAAGGGGAATAGGTATCTGTTTATATCGTTGCTTTCCAAACAGCCATGCGATGTGTGGTCAGTAAACACAGTATGTTTGTGTTTACCAGCCTGGCCAGTCTCTGATTGCATTTCACTATGGCTACGAGACAGGAAGTAAATATACCATCAAATAGTCTAGCTTTCTCTTCAAACAGAGAGGACATTACTTTTCCTTCAGTCATTCCTAAGACGTATGATTTATGTTATAACCATAGTCTATGTCTGCGTCAAAATATAAGCTTGCTAATATCTGATTTGTTGCCTCTTGCTAGCAAATCTATTTAAAAAAACCAACAATTAACTGATTATCATAACAAATATTTCATTTAAAATATAGAGCTATGTTACAGCAGGCATTGTATCTTCATTACCATGACCTTACACATGCTGTATTTTATTTTGAGTCACTCATCTGCTGCCTTACACCAGGCAGCCACAACTATACAACCACAAACAGGCCAAGTGAGTAACCCTTATTATCTTGTTTCAATGGCACCTGTCAAGGCATGGGATATATTCGGCAGCAAGTGAACAGTCGATTCTTTACTTTAACAAGGGCCAAATTGTGATGGCTGAACTGGGTTGAACTTCTTCAGCACATCTTATGGAGTGCTCCCAGCATGCAGTGGTTAGCAGATACTAAAAGCGGTCCAAGAAAGGACCACTGGTTAACCAGCAACCGGGTCATGGGCAACCAAGGTTCACTGCGGGCAAAGCTAGGGCTGGCCTATGTGGTCCGATGCCACAAAACACCCACTATAGCACATAATGCTGGAAATAACACAGAAGAGTAAGAAGGTGGCCTGTTCTGTTGAATTCCCCTTTTTAAAGTTCATATCAAGAGGTCTGCATGTATGTTTATGTGGAAACGTATGACAGTAGGCTGCTTTACAAAACAAACAAACAAGGCAGTATGATGCCATCTTCTCATCATTCATCATGTTGAGGCAGTATGACTCTGCTGGGAAATGTTGGGTTTTGGCATTTAAGTGGATGATACATTGACAGATAGCCTTCTCAAACATGGTTGCAGACAGTGTCCATCCCTTTATGGAAAACATATCTGCTTACACCAGGGGCCTCCTACAGCAGGGAAATGCCCCCTACCACATGTCAGAAAGTGTTCAGGACTGATTTGTGGGATAGGAGTTCAAGGTGTTTACTTAACCTCAGAATTCTAAAGTTGGCCAATCCAATTTGGTCTTTGGGATGTGCAGGGAAAATGTGTCTGATCCATGGAGATCTCCCTCGAATTAACCGGACTTACAGGATTGCTGCTAATATGTTGGCGCCTCATTCCACATTCCATTCCCTCAAGGGTCATGTGTCTATATTTGGACAAGTTGGAGCTTTGGGTCACGTAGCGGAGATCGTTACGATATAATATTCATACTCAGTATATCTAGAGAAAATAGTTCCCAACAGATACACAGTTTCTTGTGTCTGGAAATGTACGCTACAACTACACTGGTCATTATTATTTTAGATACCCACAGTGAAAGATTTAAAGTTGTTTAGAAACCATTAAGGCTGAGACTATATGTTACAGACTGAAAAAGACTGATTGAGATTTACTGTTGATTTACTGTTCTACTCTCAGTACTTACTGATAACATAATCTAGACTTAGACAATACCGGCAACTGACAGAAGATGTAGTGCGTGCCAATGCTCTAAGCTAAATTATCATTTTTGTATACCAACATAATCAGAGTGACAAACCTAATAAAGTGTTAACATTGACTTCAAATTGTTGGCATGCAAATGTTTTCTTGTTGCCATTAAACACAAAGCAGTTGAGGCTTATGTGAATGACAGTATTTACCTGGCCATAAAAACAAAATAAGGTATCCCCAGAGTTGCGAAGAGCAACATAAAGGTCTGACAAACAAATTTCAGGTCAAAAATGTACGATTAAAAAGCTACATGTATCATCCTCAAGGTGATGCTGGAGGTACTGTCATAGGATCACCTGGGAGGTCATTAAGAGTCCTCTAAATACCACATCTTTCCAAAATTGCATGCCAGTCTACCAAATGGTTAACAAGACATTTCAGTCCGAACCAAACTGGTGACCCGATTAATGAATCATCCCAAAAGTCACACAATCAGCACTGCTAAAAAATTAGAGAAGCAACATTTGATTCTTTCAGAATAGAGTTATGTGCCAAAAAAGCTGCCTTTGCATTATTTTTTTGTTTTGTAGGTTCATTATATAGCCTAGAAATATACATCATTTCTTGTTGTATTTTTAAAGCGCTTGCGAGACCACTTGTTCAATGCCATTTAATTGTGACTGAGGTGTTAGACACCAAAGTGAAGATGTGTGGCAGATAAAGACAAAATCAGATGTAGGAAAAAAATGCAAAAAGAAGAAAGTGGCATTTATAGCAGATCAGTGATCATAAACTAGCTAATCATTAATTGTGTGGGCAAACTAAATGAATGAAGTTTTATTAAATGATATTATTTTTGTGGATAAAGAGGTAATTTATTCCGTTTTCTGTAGGAGTCTGAATCTAATTGAAAGAGGATGATGTCTCCGGCACAGAGCTATATTCAATTGTTCTGTTTGAGAATGGGAGCACTCAGCCTTCCCTGCAAGAGGTCTCAGGTGGTTTCTCTTCATTTAGTTTCTCCCCTCAGTTGATCTCATTCTTGTGTAAACAAAATTCCGGAGGAAAAAAACAACTGGCTGGAAAAATGCATACGTCTTATTATTTCCACATATCCTGCCTGTCATGCTTGATATTGTAGATTGGGCTCTACGGCAATCACTGAAATTCATTGTACGAAGCTTAAGTGCAAACTCTTCAATCGTTCATATGCCATCCATATGTATGTGAGAGTGGCTAACGTAACTTGTGTGGGTTTCACACTTTGAAAAATTAGCTTATCCGCTTTCTATCGACACTCACAGCTGTTGAGTCTTCTGGGTGTGATTAGCAGCCTTTGGTCAGGAGAAAATTTACGACCACACCAGGAGCTAAAACAAGAGATAAACATCGTTTTACTGGAGATATGTGGACAGCACACATCGATATCATTTCATCTTGTACACACAAAACTGGGGGATGGAAGCCTCTTTTTCACAAAGAGGCTTCTATCAAATAAAAGAGAGGTTCCAGAAATTTCTGGAAGCTGCCGTTACCTTCAAGATTAATAGAGATATCACAAAGGTCAACAACAGAGTGGAGTTCACGGGAGGCCAATTTTGGAACTCGATGTGAAACGAAAAGGTTTAGCCACAAAACAGTGAATTCTAAAAAGCCTCTATAGCAACAATTCCCAAAGCCAAGAGTGCTGCGGCCCACTTAAAAAGTAGAAAAAACCCAATCTTAAATCCTTACTCTAATCAAAATACAAGAAAGTGGTGTATTTCCTTGAAAATGTTATGTAAAAAAACCCACACACACACAAGCAAGACAGGTTGTCGGTTATGAATTGTTAATGCTTTCCAGTCATATCTTAAGTGTTAAGGCCATTCTGTGACTCACCTGCCACTGGGACACAAACTTCAGCTTTTCAGGTTGGAGATGCAGGTCCAGGTTGAAAGGAGTTGGTGAAAGGTGGTTTTAATGTCGATACACTTGTGTTTATTATAAATTAACCAAGCTGAAGAGACTGAATTTGTTTTACTGGAATAGCTAACTTGTGCTAAATGCTGATTGAAGTGAAATTTGCTGGTATTGGTCTACATCACTTTCTGCTCCATGCCACAAGGGGTCACCACTGCTGGTTGAAGGTGGATTTGGCAGACTTTTATACTGGGTACCCCAGTGGGGATCTGTGTCTGTAAATGGAATTAAACCAGCAACCTTTCCCTCACAAAGTGAATGTGTTAATCACTACACCTTTGTAGAAAACTGAATCTTTCAAAAAAGAAAAAGTTTTGGGATCCACACTACACACTATCAACACACACCTGGTATTTAAGATCATTTTGGTTTGTCCAGTTGATTTTGATCCACTGAAAACAGTCAAATATGTATAAACCTGCTGTAATTCAGCAGTTGATGTAAAATTTTAACAAAACCATTTGAATTAAAATTTACAGTTTACACTTCATCCACATATTGACTGTTTTATTTAAAATCAACTGTGGTGGTTTACCAAGGCAAAATTTTAAAACCTGCATCTTTTTCCAAAACATTAGGGACATAGTTATAGCTCCCTTTGTTGGCACACACGTCAATCAAAAGAGCCACAACCATAACTGTAAGCCTTACCAATATCCAAACGCATGAGTTATACAACTTATTACCTCAGGAAAAAAAATCTACACCTGTTTTTTTCTAGTTGCTTAAATACTTTATTACTTAGTTCTGTTGTGTTCATTTTGTACCCACATCATCTGCTTCTGATCAGAAGAATGACTTTTGTACAGCTTGATTTTTTTCCCTCCAGAAGTAAAGGCTTGATCCCAAGGCTAACCACTACATATGATTTAGCTATTCGTAATCACACACTTTACTGCTGGTGAGAGGATTCTAAGAGACTTTGAAGAAGGTGTGAAGAGGCGTTGGGTAAACACTTAAGACCAGCTAGCTTTGAAAACACAGGTACTTACACATGTATTTGAAACCACACACATACTCATTTTTACACTCCACATATCCAGACTTCTCTCAAATCATAAATGAAAGTTGTCATTATGGTGTAATATAGTATATATATTTCACTATAGTATAGTATAGTATAGGATACCATCATATAATCTCATATAAGTAATAGTTTAGATGCTGGCTTCTTAATTATTTATTGAAAATACTCAGAAATAACCTTCAGGGGAATAGTTGTTTACTCACCCATAACAGCATGTATGGGCGTGGTGGTAAAACACTGGAACACCGAATCACTGGTTTTTGCTCCTGCCTTTCTGAAATGCTGGTGTAATCTCTATAAACTTACAGTTTCACAACAGACTGAAAATAAACAACAAGCTGTTCCATCTGGCAGCTTGTTTTCTAGCAGCACTGCCCAATAACAGAAATCAATGTGGTTAAAAGGTAGTGATGCACCTAAGTGAGATGAAATGTACTTAGCTAAAGATAAGTTCAGAAGAGAAAAGGCTCCAATTCAAACAAACTGACATTGACTGATATTTACATTTATTTCATGTTCAAGTATGTTTAGAGTCATTTTATTGGAATCCATCATGTTTTCGGGGAACTGTGCTTCCACACAAATTTCTTTGTACCCAAGACACATACACACACAAATAGTCTAGTACAAAGACTTATCTGTGAGCTGTATACTGTCAAACATCTATACGGTCAATATTTAGGTGGCTATCCCTGATTGAGCTTTAAATTGAATCTCTCGATGTTGATGTACCTTTGATGTACTTATTTGACGTATTTTACGAAAATGCATTTTAAAATCAATTCACTGAACTCTTGCCCACACAACTTTGCTCTTACTAGTTTCAGTTAGTAGTTAAATATCTACTTAAAAACATCTTAGTAGCATCACTGAAGTTCTAATCTGTCATTAAGTTTGAAAACAGGAGACAGTTGGAGCATTTTCTTTCACCAAATTTGACAAACTCACTATCGTGCCACCCTGTGAGAAGTTTGATGTTTTCTTCTTTTTTTTATTGAATTGTTTGGCCACCAGGTTAGAACTGGAGTGATGGATGAACTGACACTTCCCATTGAAGATAACTCTACATAGTAATAAGACCTCTAAACTACAGCAAGCTCTGATGGAGTTTGTCAAAATCAGGCTGTACATAAAACTTTGTTACTAAACCACATTTGGACGTAAAAACTCTGAAGGTTGAACCGCTTATAATAATACAAAAGGCGCTTTCTATCATTGCAGTTGTTAGGTATTTTTTCCTAGTGCTGTTAGTGTGGTATTGATCATTGCTGGTCCATGTCCTCGGGAAATCAGCTTGTATTGATTTCACTTCAGTTGTAAGCCTCTCTTTCTGCCCTATGTCTCTCTTCAAGCACCTTTTCCAACCCTCTAACCTCTCTTCTGTGGGTTTAGTAAAACATGTCATTACAGGAGCAGTTTCCAAGCAAATTCCAAAATCATCTCTGCTTGGATTCCAAAAAAGGCAGCCCATTATATCTATTTTCATCCAATAGTTTTTGGAGACTAGATAGGCTGCCTCCTGAACCGACCACAAGAAATATTTATTGTCTGTTGTACATTGAGGATGTAGTTTTCCTTTTAGAGCCATAATTTGCTCTTTTGTGTAGGCCTTCCTTATTGTTCATAAAAAGAACCTACTTAATGTATAGCCAGATAATGGTGGATATTAATAGCTGGAAGGCAGTCAAAGTCAATATTTGTGCATATATGAGCGATTAAGTAACACGTATTAGTCTTTTTGTAATGAAGTATGTGGGTGCAAAGTGAAGAAGCAGTTTTGAGAATTTACTTCAAGAATTTAAAGATGACCTTTAATGTATATTTTACTGTTAAACTGCAGAATTATCTACTCCAGCTACATGAAACTGTTTAGTTTTGCTCCCTTTTTTGGTTTCCCAGCCTCAACCTTCCCTTGTCTGATTGTATTTGCACATGAAACCTAACAGTGTCTTGCAAAACTTGGCAATGTAAAATGCCTGTTGCGTCTTCATTTCTTCATTCCTTCCCCCAAAAGAGATTTCTGGCCATTGCTTTTGGCATCACAGACTACACACACAGCACCCTGTGATTAAGTCAGTAATGCAAATTAAACCTCATCCACATCCCATAATAGTCAATCCAACCACTGACTGTGTCACTATGTACCCCTGTGCATCCTAATACAGTCTAGTTCTGTTCTGAATCCCACTTTTATGTTTTCCACATTGTTCAGCTTTTGCTCATTCTGTCAAAGTGAATTCAGTTACATTTTGCACTGAGTTGTTGTGTTGTACCAGGATTCATTATGCCTTACAAGTTCATGAATACACAATAAGGTGCGATAAGATATAATTTAATTGGTTTCTAACAACGTCAACAAAAATCCCGCATTTGTTTCGTTGTAAACTTTGCACATTTAATGGAAGAGATATATCTGATCTGAGGCTGCTGGTTGAAGCACAACATGAAATTATTGCTTTGTTAACGTTAGAGGACTTCTCCAGTCACAGTTACAATAATAATCAGATGGTAAAAAGAAAGCATGAAAGAAAAAGTTCAAACATAGTATGTTTGAACTTTTATGTTTTGACATAATCATGTTAAGGTGGTGCTGGTTTGTCAGCTAGGATTTAGGAGCCTTGATTTTTGCACTTTTCGGTTAGCAGCTAATGCTAGTTCTCGACAGCTAGCCTGATTAGCAGAGCTTATCTCAAATTCACTGTGATATTAAATGTGAATATGAAATATTTTAGCTAGCAAAACAAAAGTATAAACCAAATATACTTACCAGAGTATCTTTAGGTAAAACTGAATCCTGCTGAGCAAGATAATAATAGACAGAACCACTGTCACTCATTGTGGCCAGGCCTAAAAATATGCATGTCTACAATTTGAATGAGTAATTCATTGAATAAAATATTCTCCACCTGTGCTGTTGTCCTGCACCTGTCTATAAACATGTTTATGTCTGCTGCGAAGGCATTTTACCTCGAATTTGACTCATTTTTGGAGTCAGGAAGGCACCTTTGCAGGTGAGGAAATTTCCTGTTGGACAAGATCAAGTCATTCTTACAGCTTTTTGAGGGCTGTTATATAACTGATGTTACTGTTCTTTTTCTGGGAGGGTACTTATTTATATGGTTGCTTCCATTTATTTTCGTATGTTGGTTAAGGAATGAAAAAAAATCATGTTTTAAAGTTTTGCTTTACTACTGAAGTATTTTTGCTCTACAAAATATAACGTATATCCACTAAATTTACAGTTTATGACATATTCTTTTGGTTCCTTTTTTTTCTTATATACATTCAGTTCTCAATTGAATCCTCACATATATTCACTGCATTTATGTATTTACTTATTTACATTTATGTTTGTTGATGCTTCTTGAAATCTGACATCATGTCTGTACCTTTAAGTTTTTATATACAATAAGTCTCTGGATGTTTCCTCTGCAGCTAAAATAAAGAAAGTAAAGAGTGCTTTCAGCATAGCACGGTTTATTCATCAGAAAGACATTCTGTGATTTAGTCTGCAGCTTGTTGCTGCAGTTGAACCTTGAAGCTTCAGTAAGAGGAATTGATTGAGGTCCTCTTGGGCACAAAGACTTATCTGTAAGCTGTATACCAGGGGTCACCAACCTTTTTGAAAGTGAGAGCTACTTCTTGGGTACCGATTAATGTGAAGGGCTACCAGTTTGACACACACTTCTCAAATAACAAATTTCCTCAGTTTAACTTAATTATGTGTTATCATTAATAATTAATGATATTCATCTATGTACGGACACTAATTATGTTAATTATTTTTCACCATAATTATAAAGAATGCAATTAGGAAACAAGGTAGGAAACATAAATATCAATATGCAACGCTTTATTTCTATATATCTCTGCAAGTATTTACATTTTGAAGTGATCACTTCTACAACATTTTCACTTACCACTAACAAATTTTAACAAGTCATGCACTGTTACATACATTATTTTTGTATGTATGTAACATACAAAAAATCAACTTTCAAATTTTACAGAACTTTTCACCAAATTGGCAGCATTTTAAAGCAAATTGTCACATGTTACACTTAACAAACACATTTGTTTTTCAATAATTAAATTCAACTTTGACATGACACTGTAATGTTGCCACTGAGAACATCTAATATGGCTTTCTTTGTCTGTTAGTGGGAAACCTGGCATTGCATGCTGTTCACCAGTGTGTTGTAATCTGGGGTATAACTTGACACTGCAACTCTGAGTGAGTCTTGCAGATGTGCATCGGAGAGGCGTGTTCTGTGTTTGTTCTTGATGAAGTTCATGTCAGAAAAGGCTGATTCACAAAGATAGGTTGAACCAAACAGGCTGGCAACCTTCATAGCTGCTGTGCACACACCACTGTACTTTTCTGTGTCAACAAGGCACCAAAAGTTTGGTGCACCCAGATAGGCTTTGAGGTGGACATCATTTTGCAATGTTACAATTTCAATTTCCACCTGTCCAGCATCCAAGCTGAACATTGAACTTAGTTGCTCAGCAATGCATGTTGTGTCCACATTCATGAAAGGATTGGAAACAAATGAGACACATGGCTCAAGCTGATCAAGGTCACAAAACCTGTTCTCAAACTCTTGACCAAGTCGGTTTATGACTTGAGTGTACTTTTCTGCAACTTTGTCAAAAGTCTCAGATGCTGAAGCATTGTCTTTCAGCACCATCTGCACAGAGGGAAAGTGCAGCACCTTTTTTCTCTGTAAATGCACAGAGAAAATGTTCATCTGGGCTTTAAATCCATTTAAAGCACTTATCATGTCAGCAACAGTCTTACCTTTGCCTTGCAGCTCACAGTTCAAATGGTTCAGTTTCCCAGTAATGTCTGTTAAAAACGCAAGGTCAAGTGTCCACTCAGTGTCCTCCAGCAGAGATGTGTCTTCCCCTTTGGATTGCATGAACTCCTTGATTTCACCCAAAAGTGACAAAAAACGAAGCAAAATCCGTCCCCTGCTGAGCCATCGGATTTCCGTATGTAGTAGCAGGTCACCATATTCAGCTGACAGCTCCTCCAATAGCACCTTGAATGTTCTGTGCTGTTTAGCTCTGGAGCGGATGCTGTTTATGATCTTCACGACGGGAGTCATGACGTGCTCGAAGCCGATCACCTTTGCGCATAACGCCTGCTGGTGAATGATGCAGTGGTAATGCATGAAGTTTGGGAACTCTGTGTCACCTTTACAGTGAGCGATGAATCCCGTATGTCGGCCGATCATAGCAGGAGCCCCGTCGGTAGTCACTGATACCAGCTTTTCCAACGGTACCTTTTTCTTCGCGAAAAACTCCTTCACCGCGTTATAGATGTCAACTCCCTTCGTTGTTGTCTTTAGCGGCAGGAGTGTCAGAAGTTCTTCTTTTGTGGAGAAACCATCAAATACCATCCGGATAAAGACCATCAGCTGTGCTGTACTGCTGCTGTCGATGGACTCGTCACACTGGATGCTAAACCAACTGCACTTTGCCAGATCCTGATCCAACTGATCGGCCAAGTTCCCGGACATAGCCGACACTCTTCTAACAATTGTAGTTGCCCCCAGCTGGACATCAGAGAGAGTGGAGATTACATCGTTTCCATATTTCTCGTCTTTAAGCACAGTTTTTGCAATTATCATCATTGCTTCTTTGAAATACTCCCCGTCTAAAAATGCCTTCTTTTTCTTAATCATGAAATGTGTAGCTCTAAATGAGGCTTCGGTTGCTTTTTGAGAGTTTTTCACCGGTCTCGTGAAAAAAGACTGCTGTTTGCTCAAACCTGCCTTTAATTCGCGGGCCTTTTCCGCTCGCAGTGTGCTGCCCTTTGGGTAGTTAGCATGGTAGCTTGTGTGACACGTTCGGAAATGTCTCTCCACGTTGTGCCGCTTTGCCGTTGCCACAGTTGCCCCGCAAATGAGACACACGCATGAATCTTTCACAGTGGTAAAAAAGAACTCTTCCTCCCATTCACTGTGAAAATTATATGTTTTCTTCCTTTTTTCCGCCATGTTTTCCTCATCTCCTCACCTTTGCCTTTGCTGGTCTTCACGGCAACTGTTTCCGTGGAGACCAGCTAGCACTAAATATTAGATCATGATCTAATATTTAATAATAAACATTTTTTTTATATATTATCTCTAACAAATTAACGCCAATGCAATTGTGATTAAAAAAAAATAGCAAGAAAAAATAAAAATAGATGCAGCTTACTGGTAAGTTGTTATGGTGAGCTATTTTTAGAACAGGCCCGCGGGCGACTCATGTGGTCCTTGCGGGCGACCTGGTGCCCGCGGGCACCGTGTTGGTGACCCCTGCTGTATACCATCAAATAGCTATCCTGGGGACAGTGAATCAATGCATACTTAACTTCACATCACAGCCAGCTTTAAAAGTCATTCCTGTGTGTAGGTGTAGTCACTTACTGCAACATTGCATTACATGACAAAAAAATTGGTGAAATCCAACAAGTTAGAATAATGAACTGGTCATAAAGATACAAAATATAATGATATAATCTTATATTAGTTATAATGATATGTTTTTACCTTTATCTTCTTGTTATTTTACGAAATAAGACTAAACTCGTAGATTATGATTGCTGGTAAAGCAACTAGTAATTTTTGTGGGTGCTGCTGCTATGGGGAAAAGAGCTGCAGTCAATTTCTGCTGCACCATAAAAATCAGAATTAAATCCCCAGAGTACAGATGGCCTCTGGAGCTAGTCTTATATTTCTGCTTGTACGATACCCTCTGATAGCACAGCCTTTATAGACTTTGAAAAGGTCTGGGTTAGACTAATCCTGCCCGTGACAGACTTATGACTCTTGGGCCTAAGCAAGAAACTCGAAAGTCCTGGGGCAGCTGGTCATCTATTGGAGTTCAGCATCACTCTCTCCCTCTGGGAATGAACCGGGATGAAGTCTGAGGTATCCTGAAGTAACTTCAGCTAGGCTAAAGAGGATGCTCTATTTCACTTGGCAAGGGACATTGAATTTCCCCCCTGAACACTTCAAGTCTCCAAAGAGAGGTGTAAACAGCAAGATATACGCTGACAGATGGCATGGTGCAGTTGTCTGAACTGATATCTGTTGAGGTGTAATTTTTTTTAAAGGTGTACACACAGGGGGGTGTTTAGGGGGTGTCTAGGATATTTAAGTTCTATGATGTTAAAGGTAGGGGTAAAAAAGATGGATCTAGGGGCTGTTGTTCTACTTTTAAAGTTTATTAAATTATGATCCTGCACACTGTACCATAGGCCCACTATCGGGGATACTTGATCACCATTACACTAACCTGCCCAACTGTGATGGATTGATATCAAGGATATTACTTTTAAAGGCTCAGTATTATTCACCGGTTTGACTGAGTTTAATGATACACCTTTCAGAAAATGTGAAACCAGCGTGAACAGCCAGAGGGTTAATACCACAGGCATACTGCTCTACAGCTTTCTGATTTATGCACAATCTGAGTGAAAATTCTAATTACTTAGATGAAAAAGTGCAATATAATAGAGACTCTGACATAGTGTCCAAATAAGCAGCAGTATTAGCAGTAGCAAAAATCACTGTGACGCTTATAATAACGGCAATAAAAGATATTACAACATGCAAAGGACTACAGTATCATGCAATCAGCAAACACACACATGCCATAAATATATAGCATGTGGATACACATAAACAATGTCACTACAATATGTGCAAAATAAATCCTAAATACCTAGAATTATGTTTAATTTTGCATGATTTGCATCGTAAAGTGAGTGGCACTGTTGTGCAGATGTTAGCTCTGTTGCCTCACAGTGGAGGTTGCTTCCTGTGGCTGCTTGGGGTTTCTCCCGTCTGAAGACACTTGAGGTTAATTGGTTATTCTAAATTGGTATTAGCCTTTTGAATGACTAGCGACCTGCCCACCAAATTCTGCTGCTTACCCAGTGTCAACTGGGATAGGCTTCAGCATCTGTGTGACCCAAAGAGGAGAAGCAGTCATGAAAAGGGATGGATGTATCAGGAACTGTAGACTAGATCACTATGTGTAAAAGTGGGGGGGAAAAGTAAGTCGTCTATGGAGCGTATCTGTATGTATTTACAAATTATTTAGCATCCAAATATGACATCATTAGACTCATGTTATCATTATTTGGGGTGGTGTGTAAACTCAAACTGATAGCTTCATGGTTGAAACAAATGCCCTATTACTGCATTGTTGTGTGCACATTATGCCTCTCTCACTCTAACTTTTTGTATCTGTACTTTTTGTTTTGTTTTACTATGGCATGTTTTACTATATATATGTGTGTGTGTGTGTGTGTGTGTGTGTGTGTGTGTGTGTGTGTGTGTGTGTGTGTGTGTGTGTGTGTGTGTGTGTGTGTGTGTGTGTGTGTTTAAAGCTCTAAAGAATTTTATAGGTAATTTAGAGATGCCCCAAATTGGAGTGCACACAGAAACTGAAGGAAGAAAAAAACTTCCTGTAATCCATCTGAGGATTACTATTTATAGCGTGTTATGATGATGATGATGCGTTCACCGTTAAAACATTGACATAAACATATTAATGGCTGTTGACACAAAGGAACACCCAAGATGCCTTTTAAAGCACCTTTGGGGGGGATGACACAGAGGCTGAAGGTGCACTGTAGTTGCATCAGCTGATTATAAATAGGGTAGTGGAAAATTAACCAACTCCCCTAATGACATAGTCCGAGCATTGCTGTATTGCAGCTGTTAGATGTATGCAAGACATTAGACCTCAGGTAATAATGTATCTTTTAATGTAGTCTATATTGACAATATAATATAAAGATGTGCAAACTTGACTTATAATTAAATGCCAGCGACATTTTCTTTAGAAAGTAACATGCTTTTAGGAGGCAGAAGTATTTTTGGATTAAAATTAAAGTTAGCAGATTTGGTTAGCAGAGTGCTTCCTTAGACTGTAAAGTTTTTACTACCAAAGAGTCTTCCAATCAGTGTTTGCTAACATAAACATTTAAAATAAAACTAAATAATCTTTCTTACCAGAACTGCCGTACAAACTTCTCCAGCAGGCAAATACCAAAAAACACTCCAGTTACAATTATAAGTTATACAGTTATAATTCAAGGTCAGTGACAGGAATTAGCTTGTGATTCATACATCCACCTGTGTTAGCATATACCTATCAGTCAGCTTGAAGTGTCCATTTTTCGGCACTTCCATGTTAGCCTTACTTTGTAGCTCCAGAAGTTGCTGCTCGAAAAAACATCCCATGCAGAATCAATTCATTGCTAGCTAAAGAACAGCAAGCAGCACACTGAATAAACAACAAATTGATCCTAATTATTTTGTGTAGATCCAAAGCCCGAGACATCTCTATGCCATAGCCCTCCAAAAGCTATTAAAACCTAAAACAGAGCGACACTACGTCTTACTTTATTGCAGTGAACATGAGGACAGTAGTTTAATTGAGCAAAATTCCATGCTGGCATTAGAACTCAACAAATCTGCATTAATTTACTGCTGAAAATACTCCACAACAAATTTAGTGCTTATGTACTTAAACAGTGACATATATGCAGTTGTGTATCTGTGAATCTCCAGCAGAATTAAATGAATTTAGGGGAAAATACACAAAAAAGGGAGAAGGTTTGGGCAGTTTTATAAGGCAGGGAGATGATTTGTTGGTTTGTTGTTGTTGTTGTTTTTTTTTTCATGGCAGTTGTTGATGATAAAGCAAATGAAATATATCAGTCTCATCCTTTCACTGACAAACCGCATCATTCCTTCCAATGATGTCATGTTTCTAATGAGCTTCCTTCTGACTGGCATTTTGGTTTGTGCTCTCTCCTCAGTGAGCCCGGATGTGACCGGTAATCACAAACATCATCTTCATTATCACCATCCTGCCAAGGATTCAGAAGTGAAGGGCAGATCCAGGAGCTTCAGACTGACAGGAGCCATCTGGGTCCTGGGATTGCCTTGTTTACATGTGCTCCTGGCCTTGTAACAGCTGCTGTTTTGCAGCTTGAAACTTTCAGACTTGATTTCAAGATTATTTATCCAAAAAAGGGCCAGTGGAAGCTCTAATAAATCATGGACCTTCACTTCCACACAGAGGAGGACAGGGCAGGAGTGATTGTGTGGAAACTACAAGACTCAGTGTCTCCTATAAGCATATGGTGGCTTTGAAATGTATGAATTATTTTTTATCAGTTACATGGCATTCATTAACACTAACCATGACTTATTTATAAAAGGTGATGTCAAAAAACTAACGGCTACCGCATATGTTGTAAAGTTGGATTTCTGTATATTCAGCATAAGGTGTGTGGAAAGCATTTAATTACAAGAATCAAACTACATGTACATGCAGTATTTCATTTAAAAGCAGTCTTTTTTTTAATAATATAAAAGTGCTCAAATCACTGTTGAAACCTTCAATAACTTACATATTCTACATCTTACTAATAACAAATACAAAAAAGGAACTCGAAATATCTGCTTCTCTTCAATAATAGCTGCCTTGCTGTCCAGGATCCTTTTAATTGGTATACTTCAATTGTAAAACTGACCTGTGATGCTATGCGGAGAGAAACGATGAAAGGCAAACGGTGAGCAGGTGGACGTGGGGGGCAAGTGAGAGAATTTATACCCCTTTCTTCTTTAGAAATAGATTAGTTTCCTCAGGAGTCTATTATCATCTTTCAAACTCAATCCTCCTCTGCCTTCATAGGCCTGGATAGGGGCTGATAGCTCCTGGAGCCGCTGGTGAGGAAGAATCCAATTGCTTCTACCTTCTACCTGCCTGCATACCGTCGCTGTGCCGCTGACAGGTTTCCGTACAGAGAAAAGTAAAATGATTTGTTTCACATATGCCATGCAGGTCTCTCAGTGGCTGAGAGAGAAAAGTGGTGCTGAATAAAGGCTCTTTGCTCACATATCCTAGGGAGCTCTCTCCAGTGGCTAAAATGATCATTTTTATATCTAAAATGTCACTACTATATTTAGCATATGCACATAAATACATACAGTACACATTGCAGAAGTAAAGGTAAACCTTAAAGCTGCTACTGTAAATATAGATCGCGGTGTAACTGAGGCATTCCAATGGTTCGAGTGTACAGAAAGATTTCTACCACAATATACTTTAATAGGAGTAATAACCAATAATGATTATTGTTAGGAGGATGTGAAATTAATTTATGAAGTCATATTACAATTAATTTGTGCTGAGAAATGTATGTGAGACCCATGACTGTTCACCACTCATCTTAATGTGGAACTTAGCGGCGCAAAGTGCAAATTGGATTTTCTCTTTAGCTTCACCTTAAATCCCCTCTTCAGTCGCAGCTTTTTTTATTTTCCAGCTGAAATATAATTTCCTTGGGTGCTCTGTTTGATCATATACGATCATATTTTAAAAGCCTGCGACCTTGCTCAGACTGCGGCTGTGAGGAAGCGTGAACACTAATTGCTTTCATTGGCCATTTTCACCTTTTATACGCCAGGTTAGACTCTAATGCATTCAAGGTTGTTTAACTAGCTGGAAGCTTTGAGTCTCAAGATTAATAAACGTGTATACATTTTACTCATCATTTCTTGCATCGATTTAGTGTCTTATCTTGTGGCTTCTGATCTTGGGCGAGATTCCCAAATGACAATTGCACTTGGAAACAAACTTGAGGCAGTCGTTTGACTTCATAATAAGTCACAACTGCTGCCTCAAACCAATTATATCACAGGTTACTTCCCTCAAAGTTAGCACTGTTGTCGTTTGATGACACCCCTGAAGAATGTGTTCAGCCTCGTAATGACATACGGCAGACGCAGAGACAAAGGTGCCTTGAGGCTAAATAGAGATGCCAGGCTATACTGGTTCTCCTTACTTAAAGAAAGGATTTGATATATAAGGATGTCTTATATAGTTTTTATTGCTACATAGCGAGACTGGCATCCAGAGGAGGGAGGTAAGGGGCCAGAGGCTGATAGTGATGCCAACGAGGTGCCATTGAGCTGTCACTGCAACATGCCAGAACCTCTTGAATAACATGTTTATTTTCTAATATCCGGTTTGGAGAGAAAATGTGTAATTTGCAAAATGAAATGTGTGTACGACATGTAAAATAACACGTTTTTCATTACATCTGGGGCTTAATTTTCATGTTGTCAGTTCACTCTGTTATAATAAGGCACTGAAGTGACTGCTTAGATACTGGAATGCAACTGCATTTCTAAAAATAGGTCAGACGTTACGAGAATCCCAGTCGGACCATCAGGTCAAGTGAAATGGGTTTGGAAGAGAAGAACAAGAGATTGAAGTCGAACTGTAAAATAACTAAATGTCCATACTATACATCAATCACTGTTAACGGAATAGATTCAGGTTTAGCTTTGACCTACTGTACTTGCCATAGTTATTGCACCGCAATCCTTTGCAGTGATCACGAGTTACTCGGTTTCAGCTCTGAATAAAGTCTTGGACTGTTTACAAGTTGTCTGTTTTTTCTGCCTGCTTGTGTTTGTGGCTCTCTTGGTTTGCTTTTTTTTTTACCACAATCCTGTCTTTACAAATATCAGCAGTTTAAAAAAATGAAATGATTACTCAACGACATGACTTAAATTAAAGCATGTTTTTCCAGCTTTCAGCTGTCATCCATACAGTTTGTTTTGCTCCTCACCAGGCTTACGGTAACTTCCAACCATCCCTGGACATTTGGAAAAGTAATCCATATGTGTCTGTAAGTGTCTAACGTTTAAATATAAATGAGAGCACATGTTAACACTCTATGATAAAGTTATCAAAGTAAACATTGTTACTTTTTTCAGGTTTATGTAAAACAGTTTTGCTGACATTTTTGGCTTTGGTGGTTTGAGGAGCTCACAGTGAGAGCCCCTCACTGTCCAGCACTGTGGCCTCATGTCGACACCTTGAATCTGCAGTGTTTTGGTGATGAGTCATGAGTAGTTGTGAGAGTTGGAACAGAATAAAGCAGAAACCTGAGATTTTGGACTCTCTCTCAACTCTAAGTCCCTCTGGTCACTCGATAGTCATTCACATCCCAGTTGATTGTGTTTCTAACTACAGGACTATGACAGATCATCTAGACTGCTGTTTTTTGCGAACAACAAATTTACTCATCGTGTGTCTTCAGCGGATGTCACTTCATGTCACATAGTGATTTCACCCTTAGTCGGAGAACGATATGGCAAAACACTCCCATTTGATGCTCCTAGTGAACACACATTTCGTCTGTAACAGTTATATTTGTGAAATGACTCATGGATTTTTGCACATTGTTCTCTCTCTGAGTAATCATAAGCTAATATTTGGTCTTTTATGTGACATGGACAGAAATATTGTGCCTATGGTTTGTATTTGTTGTCTGTTATTATTCTTTTCTTTAATCAGAAAAAAAAGACTATTTCTTAATTATAACTTAAATATAAAACAACACATTGACTCAAGAGCCCAGTTTACAGACTTGAAAAGAAACAGCAAAATAATGACTGTAAAAATCAATCCGATCATGAGCAATTATTATGATTACTAAACTCCTTATTAGTTTGTATAGTGTGTCAGAATTTTGAACTTTTATATCAGGACATCATAAAAATGATCTACTCCATACTCTGTTTTCAAATTATGTAAATATATCCTGAGATGAACAACAACATTCACACTTACATTATTTATTGAAAAAACAAAACCCCAAAATGCACACACAGTGTGTGAAAACAAAGTATACCCCATGATTCAATTCAATTCAGTTTTATTCATATAGCGCCAAATCACAACAGAAATCATATGACCCTCGATGAGCAAGCAACAGTGGGAAGGAAAACCTCCCTTTTAACAGGAAGAAACCTCCTGCACATCCATGCTCATGGCCATCTGCCATGACCTGTTATCAATAATAACTTGAAATAACAATTTTCTGTAATTGATTAAATATTAATATATTTCTTTTTTTAAACACATAATTAAACTTCAGAACATAAATCTAGCATACTTTTGTTTTACTCTGACTGTAAATGCTTCTATTAAAGGCATGTTATACAAGCATTGTTTAAATAAACAATTACAAAATACACATTAATAAAATAAATCAAATAACTTAATTAGATATTTATGGCAATCCAACATGTTATTTCTTACCCTGTGCCATTTGTGCCATGTAAAAATTTTAGTTTAATTTCTTTTTAATACAGAATCAGGACTAAACAAAAGAAAGAAGTTGACACTGTTCACTTTATGGAACTAATGCAGAAGACGACTATTATCACTAAATCCTATTTTTTAACCATGTGGTCTCATTGAGATCGGAGTGATGATGGAAACAGTTGTTAATGTTAATTAAATAACTACTTAGTGGTTCAAGACACCGTCTGTATTGTCTGTGGATATCAGGCTGCTGTGGCTCAGGTGGTATAGTGTTGGCCATTAATCACAGGGACCCTCCACGTGGCCAAGCAACTGGCTTCTTATGACAAGTGATCGCCTTACAGGAAAACTCTGTCTCCATTGCTGCACGACTGTCTGCGTGAATGGGAAACACTTTGGAAAGCTCTTTCCAGATTCAAGCTAAAGATAAAGTGAGCTACATTACTGTGAACTTACCATTATTACGTTTAACCCCCAAAACCATCAAAGAAACCTTTTTACAATGTCTGCTGGTGTAATTACTCGATAATATCATGTGAAATGTTGAAGTATTTTTCAGTAATGACTGAAGTGAAACTACATCATAAAATCACAATGCTTTAATGTTTAATTTTGTGACAGCGTCTCAAAGTGCAGTTATTCTTTGCAGAAACCCTGCCTTTGGCATTTTTCATTACTGGTAATTGGGAGTTGAAGAACCTGGACGGTAATAGGACAGTGTTCAGTTTCCACACAGAGACTAAGAAATGAATGGCGATATTAATGAACTCCTGCATTTTAAAAGAGGTGAAGGCAGGTATTTTTGAACAGCTCCCATTGCAGTAGTTTCTCTGTGCTGGAGTGAGTCCAAGTACAATACACTTTGCTGTCTTCAAAATTACTCAGAGGTAAAGCTTAAGATAGTATGAACCGTTGTCTTTGGAGTCTTTTATCTCCGCATAGTGAAGAACGGCTCCTGGGACCTTCTGAGGGGAATAATGCTGAGCACTGCTTAAATGCATACAGAGATTAATTTCATATTCCCGTTGAGGTTTCTGTTTCACTCAGAATTATGACTGTGACCTTGACAACGGCTAACGTTTAGCCTCAACTTAGACAGGAGCTTTAATCATCACAGTGCAGATGCAGCCAAAGCCTTGTGGCATTCATCAAGTTGTTCACGGTAAAGGAAGTGTTTTTACAAGCTTTACTCTGAACACAGGGCATGTCTTTGAAAACTGACAATTACTGTGAAGTGCAAGAGGTCATTTTTAACTAAATAAGGCTTATTGCTACATTAACACTGCATGAAACAAACCTTGGCCTGACAGGATTTTTTCTTTAATTTAGCAGTTAGTTTAAAACAGTACATTCAAAGTTTTTTAATAATTCTTTTGCCTTGGTATGTTGTTATTATTCCCATGCAGTTAGCAGGTGTTGGGTGGGGTGGGGGGTGGGGGGGCCTTCAGTCCACAAAGGCCACCCCACCAGACTTGCTGTAAAACCACCACACCTGGTGCAGGACCTTTTGTTACCTGTGTACCCCCTGTCCCCCACTAATAGCTATTTCCATTCACCTGGGGCCCGTTCTTCGTACGTCGCTCACTACATCCAAGATCAAATGACACATCCAAGACCAAACCATCGCGCTAACCGTGAGCTCGCTAATCCGGTTCCCCGAACACACCTGCTGTTGACGATTAGTACAGCTGGCTGAAGTAATGTGCGATCACTGGGTGTCGTAAAAGGGGATGGGGCAATTGTGGCTCAAGAGTTGGGAGTTCGCCTTGTAATCGGAAGGTTGCCGGTTCGAGCCCCGGCTTGGACAGTCTCGGTTGTAGTGTCCTTGGGTAAGACACTTCACCCATTGCCTACTGGTGGTGGTCAGAGGGCCTGGTGGCTCTAACAGGGACCGCAGATTTAAAAGTAAAAGGGGATACGCATCGATAGCAGAAACAGTGATCGGCAACCCTCTGATTGGTCGGCGAAAATGTCGAAGGAGCGCGCTCGGTATTTTTCGGCAGCAGAGCAAGAACTCTTGAGTGAGGGATTTCAGGAGTTTCAGAGTTTAATCAGAACGCAAGGGAACACTGCAAAGGCTGCAAAAGCAAGGAGAGAGGGCTGGCAGAAAGTTGCTGACAAATTAAACTCGTAAGTAATCTAATAATAACAATAATAATGGAGTGGATTTATATAGCGCTTTTCAAGGCACCCAAAGCGCTTTACAATGCCACTATTCAGTCACTCTCACATTCACACACTGGTGGAGGCAGCTACGGTTGTAGCCACAGCTGCCCTGGGGCAGACTGACAGAAGCCAGGCTGCCATATCACGCCATCGGCCCCTCTGGCCAACACCAGTAGGCGGTAGGGTAGATGTATTATATTATACTATATTATCCAATATTATATTACATTATATTATAATATGTTACATTATATCCTCTTTCACATTAGAGCCACAACAGGACCCAGTAGAACATGGGAACAAGTAAAAGTGAAATATGAGAATATTCTACAGAATGGTAATATTTATCACTTATATTGCTTGTCGTCTCTTGGAAAGAGACCCTGGAATACTCTGTTTGTTCATAACAGCAACCAAGAAAAGGGCAGAGCAAAAAAAAGACAGGTGGTGGTCCTGCACCCCCTCGTCAACAAGTTGGTTAAGTGAATAATACCCTCACGGGAATATCGATATCTCTCAATGAGCACACTGTCGCGCTGAGCTAAAGGATCCTGTCTATCCCGCAATATACGCTGGATTCTGAGGACTCTCCTTATCAATCTTGCACCTTCCGCAATGGGTGGCTCGCGTATACGGACAGGACATGGCTGCGACAGACTTCCCAAATCCACCTTCGCTTTTATAGCCGTGGTCTCTCATCTTGATTACACGAAGTAATTTACAATTACTACTCTGAAATATGGATAACATCTGTAATAATCACATACATGTAATAGAATGTTAATAGTACATTTCCCTTTTTTGGGGAATGACCTGTATGTATCTGTGTGACATCAATACAAGGATCAAGTGCTGCATTATCTTTAGTTACATTGATGTTATTTATTTATGGTGAAACAGTGGTGGAATATCGCTGTTGCTTTCGTATAAATGAAGCGGACATACCTGCGTGGCCGCGATCTAATCCTGTTTACATAAAGTAAACCTGCTCCCGAGCAGGTTTACGCTTACGGCTCTGTTGCTATGACAGCAAGTCCCGGATGGGCTTCGGGGAACCGAACGATCCAGGATCACGCGAAATCGTCAACAATCTAATCCAGCTAACTTACTTAGCGAGGTACGAAGAACAGGCCCCTGGTGTTTATACATGTTGTTTAGCTTTGCAGGTAAGTTTTTTGCAGCACTGTTTTGGTTTGATCACTTTGTTTGATCAAGTTTGATCAAGTTTGATCAAGTGATCAAGTTTCATTTTTCTGCTCCACACTGATTCAATCTCTGCCTTTACTTTTCTACAGTGTTGTTTGTTTTGCAGCACCACTGGATTACTTTATTATACTAATTTCTTAGCACCAACAGTGCTTATTCTGGACACCTTGACTGCTGTGGTTATGTAAGTGGAATGTAGTGGTAACCCTTTTCTGGGTAGTAGCACTTAGACAACAATCAGAATTGCATTAACAGCTCATAATGTTGCATTTCACTGTTGCTCAAAGGAAGAGGTGCAACACAAACATGCAGGTTTGAATACTAAGCTTTGTCTTTTGTAACACATCCCTGTGTCAGCACACGCTTGTAGATTTGAAGTCTCCAGCACGTTGTGAACTCTTGGTCCGATTTCCTCCTACACAAACTTAAAAGTCACATATCTGCTACACACAGGTAAGTACATATACAAATAATTACTCATATGAGCCGAAGTACGAGCTGGTAGGGCTGACAACAACAGGTAGCTCAGGTCAAGTGCTGCTGTTGACCCGCACAGTTTAAAAACACAAAGACATTAAGAATGATAACATGAACATCTGAGTGAACATTCACTGCCTAGATCCAACGGTAAGGTTAAGGACCCGCATTTATTCAGGACTATGCTTCTATTCTCTCTTTTTTTTTTTCATTTTCAGACAAAAAAGAGAACAGTCAGCTCTACTGAGAACCAAACTAAGAAACCCTGCTGTCCCAAATGTGCTTTCAACATTTCTTGATGTGTGCTTTCAGAAATTAATGGCGTCTGAAGGCTTTCCCCAATCGGACACACCTCTCGAACCTCTTGGAAACAGCAGCGTGGGGCTTCTCAATCTCTTTCTGTCTGCACACAACTTTTTAGTCCCTCTGAGAATGGTGTAAACAGTCTCATCAATATAGTGTTCACCACTGTCTACCCACCCACTGCTTCCAGATTATCAGACAGGACTAGAGCACAGGTTTTACGATAAATCATCTCATCCTTTCCCTCCTTGACTTTCCTTTTCACTCACCCTCATTTTTCATCACTCTGAGACTCCCTCCTCATTCATTCACTGATCACTCTTCTACTACAGGGAAATGTTGATCACCTTAGGAGACTAAGGCAACTTCTGTATACACACAGTGCTAGGAAAAAGCATTTTTGCCTGGTTTGATTTCTTTATTTTTTGCATATCGGTCAAACTTACACATTTCAGATTAAGCAAATTTTAATATTAGACAAATCCATCCATCCATTCGCTTCCACTTATCCTTTTTCAGGGTCACGTGGGGTGCTGGAGCCTATCCCAGGTGTCTTAGGGCAAGAGGCAGGGTACACCCTGGGCAGGTCACCGGTCTGTCACAGGTCTAACATAGACAGAGACAACTAATCGCACTCACGTTCACTCCCCCATTCACACATATGGGCAATTTAGTGGTTGCAATTAACCTAACCCCACTAACTGCATCTCTTTGGACCGTGGGAGGAAGCTGGAGTACCCGGGGAGAACCCACGCAAACATGGGGAGAACATGCAAACTCCACACAGAAAGACCCTGGATGGTGGAATTGAATTGTGTAAATTGTGAGTTTCCTTCTCACTTACTTTTATCTTTATATCCACTCTTGGAAACTTGGAAACACACAGTGAATTATTCCAGAGGGTGTAGCACACAACAGACGACTATCCTGTCAAACAATGAGAGGAAATGTGCACTAATTCTTAAAATATGAAAAATTCAGCAAATGCTTATATTAAACCTGACTGCTAAATGCTTTTATGTTGGGTCATAATAATGAATCATTGTCCTAATTTTTTTTTTTCAGTTCATGCAACAGCTTTAGCAATGCTGCCATCGCTTTCAATTTTGAGAGATGAGTTCCATTCTATTTACTGACCCACTTATTATGGCTCACACAAACATGGCTGCCACCGCTAAGACCATCCCTACTACTCCCCATGGGCACTGACCCATTTGCCAGAGAAGCCAACCCTCAAAATTTCACATTTTCAGATCACATACAGTAAGTCATGCTTAAATCCGTTCTCTAATATTTCTCCTCTGCTGCACACCACCATCTAATATCCATCCCTTCCAATTCCCACCCCCTTTTTTTCTCCCCATAGCTTTCCGGTGCAAGGTAGGTGTTCTGCTTAACATTAGCTCCTGACTAAGGTCTGACACATCTCTGCATCCAGGGCAGACCGACTGCCAGTTCCATTTATGACAGAAGTCAATATATTATTCATGCCTCTTAATTAAGCAGTGAAGCAGCAGCTTATATGAATAACATGCAGAACATCGAGTTCTTGGATGGCACTTTGAATGCAACTTTGCCACCACATACACAAGAAGACACGATAAGAAATGGCACTGAGACAGACATCGCAAAGGAGGTGGTGCTTTTATCTACAAGAAATTATGTTATTATGATCATTTGAGGAAACTTACAAATGAGAACAGAGTGCTCATTATCATGATTGCACACAGACTGACTGATATTAAAGACTGTGAATGTTATACAGGACTTTAAGAACGCACGAAACTCCAGAAGATAAACAGCTTCCATTAACCATAAGATTTACCCACACAGCTACCTCTAGGGTTTAAAGAAAATGGTCCACACAAGAGAAAATATCAAATAGCAGCACTTTTGTGGGCAAAATATTTCTTGTTGGAGGGGAATTCAGACTGCTTTGAGCTGAGAGGAATTTCTTAATGTTATAACAAAGGCAAGGAGAAGAGCATCTCGGCACAACTGGTTGAATCTTTAAGCAGATAGATTACAGCAACCCAAGACCACACAGTGTAGTCCCCATCAGCTAAGAACAGGAAACTGAGGTTACAACTCACATGGACTTAACAAAAGTTGGATCACAGATTGTAAAAATCTTACCTGGTATGAGTTTCAGTGTCTGTTGTCACATTCTGATGGTAGGGTCAAAGTTTGGTGCAAACAACATGAAAGCGTGGATGCATCCTGCCTCGGATCAAAGGTTCAGGCAGCTGCTGGCAGTTTAAAAGGGTGTTGGACAAATTCTGTGCACACTTTCAGCCCCTTAGTACTAACTGAGCATCCTTTACACAACACAGCCTACCTGAGTGTTGTTACCAACCAATTCCATCCTACACTGCATCAACCTTCTGATGGATGCTTCAGGACACTGCTATCATGAAGAGGCATCTGACAAATCTGCAGCAACTGTGTGACGTTATCAAGCCAACATGGGCCAAAATCTCTCAGGATTGTTTCCAGCACCTTGTTGAATCTGTGCCATGAAGAATGAAAGCAGTTCTGAAGGTAAAACCCAAGATGTACTTAATAAAGGTTACTTTTATAGTGATATGGCAACAGATTTCATTATTGATCATACAGTTTTTATGTTTATGCTCTAGTAAACGTTCAGTTCTGTAGTGGAGTAGAAATATAAAGTGATATAAGGTAAGATATAAGGTAAGTACTTTATTTAGTGCAGTGCTTAATATAGCAAACCTTTTTAAAAAAAGCCTACATTGTTTGTTTATGTTTGATTAATGACCTTATGACTAGTTAATTTCCTGCTGTTTAATCAATCCTTGTAGCTCGCATTGTAATCGATATTTGGAATCTGTGGAGAAGAATAAATTCTTGGACTTCTGTTTGACACAGTAATAAAGTTATTATTTATTGTTTATAATGGACAGTCTAATGACTTAAAATGTGGTTACAACCGTTTCTGCACATTTGCGTCTCTGTGAACATCAGTAAGTGTAGACACGTGCTGCAAATGTATATTTAGAGCAGATAAATCCAGGCTGTTTCGGGAAGCCAGGCTGTTTTAGTCTTTGATATTAAACAGAAAAAAAGGAGAAGTGTACTCTACCTGTTGGCTCTAGAGCAGGGGTGCTCACACTTTTTCCGCATGTGAGCTACTTATAAAATGACCAAGTCAAAATGATCTACCCACTACAAAAATCCAAAACATATACTTATTTATAAATATATTGAGGATTCTTTATATCTACAATGTATATACATGCATAACCGCAATATCCAATATTTCACAACACAATTAACTATGTAAATTTTTTGTCATTACCTGAGTTTACTCTGATGACTTGCACTGAATTGAATCAGCCAGGGATGCATAGTCCGGACAGTAGCTGCTGACGGCCAGGTTTAAGAGAAAAAACCGAGAGCTAAAAATTGGAGTTAACTCGCTGACTAGCTTGTCAGTTTTACTACACTTCGCGCCGCTGTTTGCGCATGCGCAGCGACCTAAGCGTCAGAAAAAATCTGCTGTCATCTGACTGGCTTCCCTGTATCAATCAAGTGACGGGATGGATGATAGGCTGGCATCTATTTTTTTTTTAATGCCATGCGATCTACCAATACTACCTTTGCGATCGACTGGTCGATCGCGATCGACGTATTGAGCACCCCTGCTCTAGAGCCATATGCCTCTGACACGGTAGTATGCAGAACCTCACTTCTCGTCTTTCGTTCTTTTTTTTTCCCCCCGAGTACAGATCAGTGTGGTGACAAGCCTAACATCCACTGCACTGGCTCACTAGATTCCTCTCTATCTCAAGTCAAGTGGTGGGTCAAAAAGGATAAAACTGTTTTCTTTCTCTTCTCTGATGCATGCTAATGCACAGTCTGTCAGTACTGAGGTGGTAAGGCCCTCAGGGAGGGTTTTCACTGAACTTCTTGCACGGAATTTCTTGTCTGTAGAAAGATCAGGGAGGGTAATCTCTGTCTCTGCTATCCAGGATTGTTCTGCTGTGTAATTCAGTCTTTATCCTAAATCCAGGGAGAGAAAGACAGTGGAGAGAGAGACAAAGACAGAGGGGGAAAGATTTATTTGAAAATGTCTAATGCAAAGGGTTTAGGGCATTGAGAGGAAGACACTTTTTAGGATGATACTAGATGGAAATACATTTCCACAAAAACTCATTATACAGGGAAAACTTGTCCAATAAAGTAGCGGATAGCCAAGATTTTTAATCACTGAACTGCAGCTGTCAATTGAGCATTTCAGAGACAATGTTTATGTTATGGGAATGACCTTGGTGAGTCAGTCTATCACAATATGGAAGCTCCAGTGTTGGTTTGAAATGAAGCATAAACACACAGTGAGTGGGTGCAACACTCTGCATCTGTTCCTATTGGTGAGCCACAACATTAAAACTACCAACAGAAATGATTGATAATCTTCGTACAAATCAATCTTCTGAGAAATAGCTAGATAACTTCAGCTTTAACTCAGGATTTTCAGGGTTACAAATGTGTTTCACTACCTCTCTCCATGGTAACGTGTTTTGCTGAGATAAGAGTTCAGCACATACTAAACCAACACCTACTGACTAATCAATTCACCATTCGTTAAAGATCCTATGGACCCTGGTGCACAGAAAGTAGGAGGCCCTGCAGTTTATTTGAGATAGTTTGCAGGTTTTTATCTTTCTTTGATCATCAATAAGAAACTTGGAGCAACTTTAGTTTTTGCTTTTCTCTTGCTGGTTGAAGCAATTTTGAGCCTTTTAAAAAGAAAAAAAAAATCTATATCTTAATCTAATAATATGATTCTGAAATAGCACCGCAAGTCTTGCACTTGTTGCCCTTTTATAAAACGACCCCATTGTCGATGAGAGTCCCTAAACATGGGGCTGGTGCGTGGTAGAAAAACGTATCCCAACATAGAGCAAAAAAATGTGAGCAGGAATGGCTCGAAGACCACAACAAAGAGCCCAAAGCATCGACACAACCTCCAAAGGTTCAGGGTTATGGGGCACACTGGAACGAGTCCAGTCCCTGGAGGCCTTCACTCTGCAACCCAAAGGACCTGATGCATGCCCCAAAATACTGTCTACCATGCCCCGCGTGCTCAAAGACAGTTTTGTTACAAGAGACCTGCACAATATTAAACAAGTGGTTTTAATGGCGTGGCTAATGGGTATATATAAAAATATATTAATATATATGCATACAAAAACTTATTTATGTCTTATTATACAGTACTAGGTTAAACCCATTTAATTGCCCACTCCCATGTGGGAGTGAAAATTGAAAACCAAGGTTTAATTTCATAGGTCTCTATTTTCAAGGGACTTTTTCACTGTCTCTAAAGCCCTCACACAATTACTTGTCATGTAAAAAGCAATTACAATCCGTGCCTGGATGAAATGTGTCATCAGAGAATCCATTAACAATGTCCTCAGACCTTAATATTTACAGTCACCACCCTACTTTCAGAGGCAACACTGAGTTTTATGAGTTGTGAAGGACAGTTAAAAGGCACATAGTCGTTGTTAGATCTGTTGTTTTAGGCAGTCTGTTTGAGGCAATTAGGATTTCAGAAAGGTATTAATTGCAAAGTTATTATATTACATAAAATTATACAAGTGTTCCTGTTGCGTTCCTTTATTTGACATCAACAAAAGCCACTTTCTTTGTACATTGTATTTATTTAATTAAACCAGTGTGAGGATTGTGTAGGTGAACTACAAAAAGTATGTATGCAGAAAACAGTAGATTATCTCCTCTAAGGAGATGAAAAGCAGTATAAATAAAGCTCAAAATTAAAGCCTATTATACCTTAGGAGCTCACTAGTATGTAGTACTCACTATTTTTCTTTCTTTTTACATTTCCGGTGTAGAAATGTTAAATCAGTCCGCTGTAATGCTTGTGTTTCTGTCTAAAACTAGAACCCGCTAACAAGGGTGGCCCATTCTTTCAAAAACTGAAGCAACTACACTTAACACCTGTTCTCACATCACAGTTAGATCATATCGTCTCACAGCACGAAGACCACAGGTAGATTTTAATAGCAGTAATGATGGCTTGGTTGTTCCACTATAGTGAACTGGAATAGATTACTGGTGCAGCAGCTCCTCAAAATGGAATACAGCTATCAAACAAGGCCATAATGACCAGTTACCATCTTATCTTAAAAACATCATAGTAGCATACTATCCCAATATCAAACCCTACTTTCAGAGGACAGGCTTACTTGTTGTTTCCAGAGCCTTCAGCAATAAGGCTGACTTTCGGTGGAAGAAGAACACCTGTTTTCCTCCCATGATGCATTAAGCATCTTTTCTATACTCTCCTCTCTTTCACGTCACATTGGCTGTCATTAAATTTGCAAAGTGTTTGCTCAAAGGGGAGTTGCTATTTATTGTAAGACCTTGAGTTAGTCGGTGTTAATGTAGAAAGGTTAGGTCCACAATTTGACTAAGGAGTGTCAATTGTGACATGAATTACAATAATTCTGTGTGATATGCAACCATATAATACTGGATTCACATTTAAGTTTATTACAAGATCAAATATTTATCTAAATTTTCACCTAGAAAAAAAAAATGTTAACACAAATTGGGAAAACTGGAAAATTGGCTTCAGACCCTGTGCTTCTTACACATGAAGTATGCAGCTGGGCACTTTTTCTATGTGTTGGTTGCTAACGTTGAGGTTTGGAAGCACAGCCCGTTTTAAAAAATGGTCATCCATGTAGCCACTGTGACATAAGTCACTCGTTAGCGCTGTCCCTTTGTGAAGACTAACTCAGAATTGTAGCTGTTTTTCCCACCTTGCTGTTTGGGAATCAGATGTAATGAAGATGGTAGTGACCTCCAGTTATTCTTTTTATTTTGGCACTAATTTGTTTCTTGTGACTTGTATTTAGTTTTACTTCCTTTTGTCATGACCTTGGTTTGCTTATGTTTGCCTGCTGTTTCCTATCTCCCTGATTGTCTTGTGTCTATTTATGTCCTAATTCTCTCTTTCTCATTTCATGCTTTGAATGATTTTTTTTTAATTGATGAGCTTTGTAGGTTTTGCACCTTATGAACTTTGACTGCCTACCTTAAAAATGTCAGCTTTATGTTTACCTAATTTGGCTGTGAGTCCTGTTTTTTGCTGAACCTTCAGACATGAAGCATAGAGCAAGTGACTTCATTTATTTCAGCGCCATTTCAACATCATACTGTATTTCGTTTGCACCACAATGAAACAGAATTAATTCTTTTACAGTCACAAGGGGTTTTTTTTCTAAGAACAATTCAAAATTATCAAGTGGATCATGCAGGAAAAACTCAGCTCTGCCTTTGAAATCCATAAACTTTTTGTATTTCATCTGGAGTTTGGCCCTTTCACACTGCTTTATCCATAATTGAAGCACATAAATAATTGTACAGACAGAAAGCGTGATTGTAATGAATAATTCTGGTTCAGATGTGAAGCTGTTTCGTGTTGTCCCCATTGATACTGTCATGTGAAAATGAATAAATGGATGTTTGGGGGAGCTACTCCGATGTGTTGAATGCAGCAAGGCAGCAGGGTTTTTTAGTTTCTGCCTTTTTTCTCTGTCAGAAACTCTCTGTCAGTTCTGCTGCCTCCACTAACAAAATGTGACACTGACGCAGGTTTGACAACTGATAGATTACAAGTAGCAGTTAGTACATTGATCTCACCTGTGGTCGACGGCGCTTGACGCTACCTGTTTCTTGCCTGTTTCTCCTTTTCTTTCACTTAATCTTTCACCCTCAGAAACAGGAGTGCAGTAAAATTTACACCGTATGGCTCATTATTGGAACAAAGCAAACTTTTGTGTTTTTTATGGACCAAAAACTACATTACTGTTACCAAGCAGCAAAGGGGACATATTTGCACAGCTGCAAATGATATATGACCATCTAACATTTGTACATGTGTATTGTCATCTCATTATGCCTTTCTCCTCCTCCTCCATCACAGCTCCCTCATTTCCACCTCATCCACTTCCTCCTCACCTCAAGCCTCATCTCCAGAAGTGGTCAGAACTCTAATACACAAAAATGTGCATAAACATCATATTTATTCCTGATATTGACGGAATTACTTATTATCAGCAGATTAGACAGGCAACTCTTCCTGTCCCCTTACAGTTGACAGCAAACAGCTAAACAACAACAGCTGGTTATAAGCTAACATAATGGCAGCTAATGTTAGGCTTGAGTGTCCTACAAACCATACTTGCCCTCTGATAAACAGTTTGATTAGATTCCCAAATTTCCTGAGAGGTTGTTGACTAAGTGTCTGAGTCCAACAATGTTAGATAAACTTCAGAGACGGTTTCATTAATGTTAGCTAACAGCGGCTAACAACAGCGGCTAACAACAGCAGCTAACAACAGCAGCTAACAACAGCAGCTAACAACAGCGGCTAACGACAGCTAACACCATTACAAAAAAGTTCAGAATATCACCAACAACTGCTATCAGGATGAAGTGAGCTTCACTGACTCATCGACTCTTTACACAAAGTTTTATAGCATCCTCCAGAATAAATAGACATGACACACATTGACAGCTGAGGTACACAGCAGACTGACAGCCTACGCTGACTACAGATGAACAGCAGCCAGAGCTTTTACTGCATTGGCCACCATAGCTAGGAGTATGCACTTAAACTGGAAGGGGTAAGAAAACAAAATTCAATTGACTGCAACTGATCAATCTACTGAGATCTAGCAGGAATATATAAAACACTGTACCTTTAAAGTTTTCCCAGTTCCTTATTTATATGAGTTAAATGGAAATTTATTATTTGCATTTAATTATTATTATGTTTTAATAGATTCTGAGTAGCTTCATACTGTCTTGTATCTTGTATCAGCAGCATTGTGGTGCAGAGTTTTGCACTTGTTCTCTATCTTTTCTCCAGGTGTTTCACTTTCCTCTTACAGTTCAATTGCTTGAACGTTAAATGGTGATTTCAGGTACCCAGCATACTCGGTTTTCCACCATTTCTAAAAGGTCGATTGTTGTACAAAACCATAAGTTCAATACTGGTCTTCAGTATTGAACCTCTGGTGACAATACAGAAAGGATACAAAGAAGCACCTGCTCTCAAGAGTTCAGCAGCACTAACTTAGAGTGTACTGCCCCATGCTGTCAAAGCCTAAAAGGCACAATAATAAAGTACTTTATTTTCTGAGTGATGATGCTGGTAGAATGAGCATTTGCTTAAATCTCTACCAAATGTGTTTCTGCTATCAATACTTTTTAATATTTGTACTTTTTTCTCCAGTTTTGAATGTTCAACTCACAGTGCCAGAGTAAGTCTCAAAACATATCACAAGTAATTTGTTTTTGTCACATTCCTAGTGTTCAAAGCAATTTGCAAAAGAATGTCACCCCGTCTTAAACAGGTGAGAATAAAGTACATGAGCCAAATGGGTGAGAAAAGTGAGTTAGTGTTAATATGGTACAAATGAAGTGAAAGAAAAGGCAGACCAGACTGTTTTTAAATTGAGCTTGATTTGAATTCATTAGTTTTCATGCAGTAATAATTTTGAAAGGGAATTCATTTTATAAGCATGGGTCTGTAATTTAGCCAGGAACTATAATTGCTCCACCTCTGAACATACTTTCCCCAAAGCATTTACATCCAAAACAAGATCTCCATACTTTAGTGGAAATAAGTTTCTTGTGTTGCAGTCCTGCTTTTAATAACCTGATATGTAAATGTTTTCATACAAATCCTAACACAATCTGCCCTCTGAAAGGTAACCCTAACACGATTATAGCCACGTTAGTTCAACAACAGAAGAAACTGTCGTGCTTGGTTTGAAGGTTTTCCAGTCGGTAGAGATTTAACTGTAACATGCTGTTTTTTGTCATATGTCAGGATAATTATTTCAAATGTTAGCACTGCATTATCATACTGTGTTTAAGACCCCGAGACAAGCTCGAGTTAGTGTGTGTAGATGTTAATTGCTTGGTAATAATGAAATGCCAGTCATGCAAAGCATTCTCATTAGGTTCCCTTTTGGGCTGCTTTACATGACCAGGAGAAGCATGCAACTCTAGAGAAGACAATTTGACATGTCACAGTGAGGAAATTACAGTGCAGATAAAATGCATCACAGCTGATTTCTATTCAGCTGATGCAAGTTTTTTTTTTTAAAGGGATTTTTCCAGTTCAAGCACTGTCATGTTTGAAAGGCAAATAATCTTAATAACGGGTGCTTTTCAAACTTTAACAAGTCAAAATGTCAGCTGTGAAAACTGCCCATAGTTTTAATGAGTTCATTCTTCCTTTGTGTTCTACTGCAGGTTTATCTTATTAACCGTTGAAGATGCTCATTAGATTTTCTAAATAATGCTCAATGCTTAGTATTGAAGCAGTTCTGTATTAGACATAGATACTAGTTGACAAGCAAATGCATAGCTATTGTAACACAGTTTAACTGACACTAGGTAATCTATTTTTCACTCATATTTTCCAATTAACAGTGCTGCCTATACCATTCAAGAGTAACTGACAATAGGTAATCCTATTGTAAAAAAAAGTCTTGTGCATATACAATATATACAGTATATGGACAAAAGTATTGGGGCACATCTCCTAATCTTTGATTTTTTTATTTTTAGTCCCATTGGCAGTGATGTACAAAATCATGCGTCAAGCCCTTTACAAACATGTTAATTTAAAAACACTGCTCATTTGAGCGTGATAGGATACCACCATCGCAACAAGTTCCTCCCCTTCTTGGTATTCCTACTGCAGGTGGTATTATTATAAAATGGAAGCGTTTAACCTCCCGTGTTCATTAACATCAGCACAAAAGCCGTGCACCAGGAGCTACGTTGCATGAGCAGCTCCTGTATCTGTAATAAGTAACTGGCTCAGTACTTATAGTGTATTCATAGCCATATGTCCATGTCCATATAGTGTATTTGTTACAGTTGTCTGGTCAGAAGCCATGAAACTATCACTTCCACCAAAGATATCTGGAAGGTAATCTTCCGTAATTCAAAGGTATTTGCATGAATAAAATGTTTTTGCATTTTTTAAATGGTAATTTATGCTCTGAGAATTGCACCTGTTAATACAGTAGTAATATAAATGTGGAAGCTCTCTATAAATCAGCCTGGGGAAACAAAAAGTAGGGGGAGGTCCTTGTTATATGCAAAGCTGGCTGATTTTCTAGGGAAAAAAAAATAAACATATATTAGCTTAAACACGTCTGAAGCCAATTTAGAAATGCTAAAACTCTGAAGGCAGCATAGAAATAAATGATCTGATTTTTCTTCCTAGTCTCACAAACATTGGAGGCATGGATCCACAGTAAAGCAATAAAAAGAAATACACAGCAGCATGGGAGAAAAACCCCAGAAAACTTTTTTTTTAAATAAATGTTTATTTTTTACCATTGTATTATCTTCTGTATACAAGAATGTGTAACAAAAGCCAAATAAGCAATCCATTTTAGTCTTTTAAAAAATGGTAAGGCATGTCTGCTTGTATAACCATCAACTTCGACCCCCCCCCCCCCCCAAAAAAAAAAAAACCTTTGAACAACGTGCACCAACAGTTCCAAAACGCTTGATGTGCTCCTTATTTATCAGATTTTGCAAATCACAACAGTACCACACTCACAGCATATGTTTTAGCAAAAGTGCAGCAAATGATTAACATCAAAATGAAGATTCTTGCATAAAACACTCTTTAAAAACCTCACATCACCTTTTCCCCCCCTTTTTTTTTAAATGCCAAAATGAATGAATGAGAGAAAAACAAAAACAAAACAAGTTTAGCACTGAATCGTGTCAAACTGTGAATGCGTGACCGTGGTAACGTATCACGCCAGGAAAGAGAGGAGTACACAAGGCAGTGGAGAATGGCAGACATTCCTCTTGTAATGAGAGAAGACTGTTGTTTAGACAGACACAAGCTCTTTGGAAAAAACTGCACCAAACTTCCAAAACATTCTTTTCTTAATTCACTTTCTTGACTTTGTCTGAAGAACACTGCTAAAGCCCAGCCTCATCTTAGTCATCCAAAAACTCTTGTTGCTGCAGTCACAGATCTTGTAGAGGCTCTAATGGGTGCATTCGACCTTTGTATGGCTGCAGATGCTTTGAGTTTTTACACTTTGGAGAAATAAAACTGAGCTGTTAAGCCCCACTGAGGCGCAGCAGTGCCAAAGCTTAAACAATGCCGTATCTGAAGCCACACGGCTAACTTCCTGCCTTATTATCAAGCACACACCGCACTGATTGTTCCGCCTCACTACCGACCCTGACTCAGAAATATCTGCCTCCACAATGTTTTGGCTGCGTTTGACTCCAAGTAAAACCCACTAACTTGCACTTATAATTGAGTTTTATTCCTGTTGCGCAGCATATTCATTTAATTTGCCAATTATGAAATCACCAAAACACAAAGCGCGTTTAAAAAAAAAAAAAAAAAAGACAAGGAAAAAACATTTTTGCCATTACGGTCGAAACGTTCTAGATATTCTTGCTTAAGTGTAAACGTCCAGAGCTAAAATTAATTATCAGTCCACACTTCAACAGCCTCCATGTAACAAACCATGACTTTTACATGAAACCTCCTTCACTTCAATTATCGCGTCCTCAGGGCGGTACTCCTGGGTGAGTAAAGATGAGGAAAACCAGCACTGCACAGGACTGACAGCTAGTTACTTCAACGGCATTTAATTCAACATTCACCATGTTATAAATAGTTACAGCGTGACATCCTCTCAACTCCCCGTCTGACCCACTGAAACAGCAGCAGCTGATGCTTCTGCTGGTCGTCTGTCTGTGACCACAGGATACGTGAGCAATTTTAAAAAGCTGTTAGTGCAACACAGTGACTCGTATAACTTCTGTATAAAAACGATTTAAACACAGTCGAGTCATCTAACTGTGTTTATGTTTAAAGTTTCCAATGCACCCCTCGTCCCGTCTCATGCAGGCTTTGACCTTGACAGGCTCCAAAGACTTGCTCAGTCATCCGTTTTAGTGTGCACTAAAAATTTCCATGTACCTTTTCAAACCCGGGGCTTTAAAATGTGCATCGCATCCTCTCTCCGGCACCAATGAGTTGCTCAGTTATTACGGCAGTGAAGCGAATGTAGACGGGTCTCCTGCATGCACAGTTTTGGTGGGTATTGGGGAAGTCTTCTCAGTCTCCCAGGGCTGCTTCCAGGCATTGTTGGTGACTAATTAACACAGGTAGAAATCACCCCAGTGTTGACTCACTGCTCCCTTTTTAATGGGTGCTTTGCAGTTTACTCATTAGAGCATTAACTATGATCTCAGACCCTCACTGGACCATAACTGCCAGCTGCAAAATGGTTATTTTGACATGCATGTTGGCATTTAGACATTTTTGAGTGCACAGCATAGAAGGAAAACACAAACGGATTTTATACATACACACACACTTATATATATATATATATGTGTGTGTGTGTAGATAGATAGAGTGAGTGAGTGAGTTCAGGCACACTGTTTCTTTATCGATTTGTCTTAGCAAAGAATGTAGGCGGTAGTTCCATTTTGTATCCAGATGTACAGCACATTTTAAAGAAATTTCTAAAAAAAAACAAAAAACAAAACCCAAACAAACCAAAAAAAACAAGCACACAAAACATCTTTTTGTTTTCTATCCCCCTGCTGTCATGTGAATATTAGAAACTAAGCATTAGGGTAAACAGCAGATAGTGCTAAATGTTTAGTCACACATCAGGCTGCATAATGGGATGACATATAGTAATTAAAATAAAAGCGGTACCGTGAAAAGATGGAAAACGCCATTAGATAGTGAGGAAAATGTGTATATGCTTCTTTTATAGAGTAATAGAAAGAAGATTAAAGTCTCTTCATATGTCACACGCTTGTTTTGCATCATGATTTATCCTCCAAATCTGTTTACGATTTACTTGTCAGCTTTTGTTTTGCTCTATGCGCTAACGTTTCACCTCAGTCAGGGTGAACCCTTGTGATTTTCAACCAGTTTTGATGACAGGTGAATGGAACTGCTCTGCCTTCGTGTTTCTGTGCACAATTAGTTATTGGGTGGCCTTTTGTTAATCGCTTCAGTGTTGTCTTTAGTCATGCTTTGGTTAAACACAGTTGTTGTGCTACACATATAAGGTTTGCTGCTCAGTGATTTAATTGCTATGCTGTTGGGGTTTTTGTGTTTTTTTTAAGTAGGAGGCTGCTGTTCAGTCACCTTATCCTAAAACCATTTCGATAAGAAGTGAGGTGAAAGAGGTCAACTGTGGGAGCTTCCTGTGGTGCTCAGTTTCTCTTTCGTGAGTCATATGAGCACACCGAGGGTAGATTTCCCTTATGGTGTTTTCTGTGAAGAGATCCATGACGCTTGCACAAACTTTGTGCTTTTCTATCCCCTCTTCACGCTGTGGAGACGAGGAAAACTCGTGCCCCGAATTTTCTTTATTAAGCTTTTGTACATGAAACACAAGATCTCTTTAGCTGCTCATAGCTCCTATTGATTTGTCTATTTGTGTATTTACTGGAAGGTCTCTGTTGAAGTAATGGGCTTGTGTATTGTGAAAACATTTCAGGTACTTATGAGCTGATGAGATTCAATCCTCCAGGCACACTCGTGATGGCTTCAACAATATTCACGCTACATATTGCAAGATATTGTATCCGAAAGCTACATTTCTCTGCGACTAGATGTTAAAGCCATTAGTTGCAGATGAATTGTCAAAAAAAAAGTCCCATCTTTTTTTCTAAACCCTTTCCCTTGATCTTAATAGAAAATGTCATAAGGTAAAATGTGGAGGAGAATTAATGAGAACTTAGAACTTAGTGCTAATTGAATCTCACTTGGCAGATTGGTGTTATCAAGTTGTTGCTGAGTACTTTAAAACTATCGTTTCTCTAGTATAACAAAAAAGAAAAAGTCCTTCTTGAACACTTACGTAAAGCTTGAGCCTATCTGAGCTGACACAGGGCAAAAGGTGAGGTCATCTGGCATGATGTGATAGACAAAGTGTCAGTTCAATGAAAAAGCGTGCTTTTTAAAAAATCTTTTTTTACCAATGTTGGAACTGAATTTTTTTTTAAAGACTGCAGGCTAACAGTTATTAAACTGAAACAACAGAGTGCTCACATTAATAACGGCTGTGTGCGCTCAAACCCCGAGGAACTGAGAGACAGCATTAACTCATTTCCTTTCATAAAGTATGGTGCAGTGCATCTCATGCTAAAGGAGACAGAACAGGAAGTGCATTACTTTAGCATTCGGCGAATGTGACCAGTTCTTATTATGGCCGCCACTTATAGCCTTTCACTCAGCTATGAACCCTTCTGGTATACAGTTCGACATCAACCACTGTGTTGTGTTTGTGAAGTGCTTTGCTCCCTGAGCCTCTTGAGTCTGCTAAAGGTCAAAGCCTGCAGGACACAGAATGAAAGTTACGAATAGTTACCTTAGTTGTACGAGTACATTTGGAGCCCTCTGGCCTCGGAACTCTTTTTTAAAAGTTGCTGACTTTGTACGCGTCCTCTAAGAGAACACGACCAATTACACCGCATGTAGCCTGTAGGGGGCATAGGTCTGCTCTCATTAACCAAAGAACATGCAAATTTCAGTATGATGCACTGCAAGACATGAGGGGTAACCAGCAGAGGATATCAGAGGTTACGACGGGTAACTTTACATGTATGCAAATAAACAAGTAACATAAAGCAAAATTCATCAGTGTGGCAGCCAAGAAAATTAAGGAAATTAAAATTTCATAAGGATATATCTATTATTACTCTCCTCCAAGTCCTCTGAGAATAACAGAACCAGCGTGAGTGCATGTTAACTACCCAGACAGACGAAAGTAAATTAGATACCTGAACGCTGTTAACAGGCAATTAGTGCTGCTGCAGAACCATTCTTAGTTTTTATTTAACAGATGATCAAATAATTTGTAGAAACAATGACACAGTTGTTAAAAAAAAAGTATCCATTGCCAGTAAGATTACATTACAGTACCTTCCACTGTAACACATACTGTAACTGCTTATAAGTACAATACAATCAATTAAATGATCTGAAAATATAGATCGTTTTCTCTGTGGGGTGGATGTTTTCTGTAGCTGTAGAAACTTATGAAGCCAACAAAAATAATCTGTGCAAAGTAGTTCTCTTAGTGCAGTACGATAGCACTTTCTAAAGAGATAATCAAATGTGCAACAATAATGTGGCTGTAAGACCTGCTGCTTCCTGAAGCCACGTCGATATGACCAAACGGGAAACCAGGCGAACTGCTAGCACTGTACAACCTGCACAATCACTCCAAAAAACTGTGTAGCCTGCATAAAAACGGAAAAAAAAGAATGTTTTGTCAGTTAACATCATATCCACGCATGCACACAGTAAAACTTTCTCCTTTTGATTTTGTTTTTCCTTTTGGGGGAGAAGACTAATAGGATAAAATAGGTGTTGTCTCGTTTTCTCCATTCATCATACAAAGGAAAAGAAAAATAGATTCCCTTTTCTCTGGAACAAAAAATCACTGACAGAACCATCTTTAGAGGGTTTCATTTCTAAAAGATGTTTTGGGCTTTTTTTTACCCTCCAAAACTCACTTTAGAATAATGAGAAAACACATTTTCTTTATTTTGATGTGAAAGCTGGTTCACTGATGGCACCAAGCATTCTTTGGGGGACAAGCGGGATGCAGCACTGCACTCACTTTCACTCCTACCACACCATACAGTAAGCCATTCTCAACAGGTTTCCAGGAGGCTCTACATGTCCAGTGAGGGAACAGCAGTACAACTTGCTGTTAAACATACTGTTACGTAACAGTAAAAAAAAAGTCAGTGGTAATGCGGGCCACACTGTATTATCTCCACTGAGTCTGCATCGCCCAAAGCGGGAGTGTGAGGGCAACCGTCAGCAGCAGTACGGAGGGTCCGCAGGAAACTGACTTGCCCGCGGCTGCTGCGCGCTCATCGCTTCTGTCAGCTCCGATCACGGGAGCCTCTGTTCCAACAAAAATAAACTCTGTTGTGCAGCCGTCGGAGCAACCGCTGCCGCTGCCGGAGCTGCTGCCCTCGTCACCTGCAGCAACACAAATTAAAAATTAGATGAAAATAACATTATCAGAAGCAGCTACCGAGTGCGGTTCATTGCAGAGGGGAAGAGAAAGCGCACAATCGAGCCCCGGTCACACGAGAATGTGGCAGAAAAAGAAGAAACAAAAAGCTCACCCACATACATCCTACTGATATATTCAACAGTGGGTGTTATAATTTGGTTAGTCGCTTCGGTTGTTTGAAATGTTTTGTTCAGTTCAAATATTCACAATTACTGACTATCTACTATGCTATTATTATTTTTTTTCTTGGCAAAGCTGTAGCATCATTGTTTAAATAACCCTCAGTATTTAGATTAGTGAGCGACTGAAGGTTGCGACGCTTTCAGCTTTGGCACAGATTCCTGCAGTCTTCAGCTCAACAGCAGGTTTTAAACAGCTGCTTCAACTATTCAATTCAGTTTTGTATGAACGGAAAACTGTTTAATTGGTTAACTGCTCAACAGCAAACTTTAGGCACTGGAGTTGTTACAGTGAACATAAAGATACAAAATATCCTCTAAACTCTTGCTGATGAACAAGCTTTACCCTACAGTGCCTGAACCATGAAACAAATGCCAGAAAAATCTAAAGTTTTTAAAAATAAATAGCAATTTGCATACTAGTTTTAATTCGAATCAGTTGTGCTATATCTGACTTTTTTGTCCAATTTATTGCTCACAGCCTAATTATCTTAAATAAACTAAAACATACAAGGGTTTAAGGTTAGGGTTTAAAAAATGACACTGACGGTATAAAAACCGTATCCAATCTAATACACTTGGTGTTATTGTACAGGGTAATTATGCAAATACATAAAGAAAATCTATGAAATCTGAATTTAAATACAGCAGTACAATCCATTCTTGTCAGCGAATGCCTGCTTTCTACCATAAAAACCAGGAGGAGAAATGAGGTTGTAAATTGTTCTAGCACCTCAAAGCAACAGCTTCACACATTAATTACAGTATGTTGGGAAAAGAAGGCTGAAATATGTTATGATTAAAATTTCACAGACTTTCTCAAATGTCCTACAAGCACTTCTTTACTCATTACCCTAATATTGCCTCCACATGCATTTACTTGTTGATTCGGGGGAAGGGGACCCACGGAGTCTGCACATGATTTTTGTCGTTGTGGTAATTCAGGAGGGTTTCTTCGATCTGAGGTGCTGGTGGTTCATAAGCTGAACACCTTATTAATGACTACTTGTATGGCTAAAGCAGCTGTTGAACTAAGACTTTGCCGGCTTGTGTACCTAATGAGACACTGAGTTCAATTTTTTTGTACAACACACGCCGGCTTCTTTTTTTGGAACAGCTTGACAGCGTGAGGTTAAAAATGAAAGTGAACGGTACAACAAAGCTAATGAGTTGGGTTCATTTTGTTCTGTTTGGGACTCTCGGCTCCTTCAAAGGTACTGTCGAGACAGTTCCTATTGTTCAGTGTGGCAAATTTACATGTCAAAGTTAACCACAGACCTCAATTTTAAAAACATACAAAGATTTACTTAGCAGCCATGAAAAGATCTGCTTCTCAGGGCAATTCTGTTTGATTATCTGATCTCAAGTGCTGGTGTAAAAGTTTCCTTTACAGCTGACAGTGCCAGGCTTTCCTCGCTCAGTTTAAAATGGTGGGAAATGTGATTGTGAACGGCAAAGTGCGGGAGAAAGTCTCACCAACAAATCACGCGTAAACGTCTTTTTTTTTTTACGGTTTTCTTGCCTCCCTTGCCAACCTATGCAATAATTTCGGGCGCTTTAGCGCCGGATCTACAATGCTGAAGTAGACACCGCTCCCAAGAGAAAAACAAACATGACAGCAGCAAAGATGGAGCTGAAGTACAAATTATGGTGGCAGCAGTCATGCAGCCACATGTTTTGTTTGTAGCTCGCCGAATTTCTCCCATCTTGTCAGCTTAAGAGGATCCACAGAATCAGAAAGAATGGTTTCTGTCATAGCAGCATTTGAGATGTGCATCTTCCTAAACATAGGCTTGGTTGTCTGTCATTGTCTGTGTCACCACACCTAGAGCTATTTATTCTCCTAATAAATGTCAGTCTTGCTTCAGTGCAACACTAAACATCCTGCAGAGTTGTATACCGAGTTCCTACATGAATGACAACTGAGATCTTATTTCAGTAGTAACAGTGTATATATTTGTCACAGTGCCGCGTGTGGTGTAATGTAGTCCATATCAAAAGTAACATGCAGTGAGGGAAAGCTTTTCTTGATCTATTTTACTTATTGTTAGATTGCTTCCACCCACAGATTGAGCTGTGAGCGTGTGTGTAATTGATAGAGTGCAAAAATAAGCAAATAAGAAAGCTTACTGGAGTCCTGGAAGTAGATGTCATTTCCGTTGTATGCGTTCTTCAGCTTGTTGGTCATGACACGTAGCGCCATGATCTGTTGCCGAATCAGCGTGTCGGGCCTGGTGATATCCACTTCCACCTCTGGGTTGTTCACCTGGTTGGTTAGACCCTCCTTCACCACTTCAGGAAAATATCTGGACACAGCGACACATCAAAAAACTTGAAAGCATCGTCGAGTATTTGGGGACATATGTTGATGACAGTCAAGTCAGAACTGATGGAAAAAAAAATAAAATAAATAATATTAAATAAATAAACTAATGTAAAAAATCTGTACTGACACATCCTTTAGTAAATAATTTATTATCACTATGTTTATGAAAAATATTCATGAATTATGTTGTTCTATGTATGCTTGATAGTTTGGCTGCAACAACAGAAAGCCATCATCACTGACGCTAAATCTACTGTGAGGCGGCTCACAGAGCTTAACACTGTGTAACTTCAGACCATGCACACTGACAGACAAACCGAGAATAAAGCATTCCTATTTATATCACGTGTTTTCGGTGTAACTGGTGAAATGTGATTCTCAGTTTGCTTGTTGTCACACAGAAGAATAAAGAAATCTCTCCAATAATATCCCTAATGTGATATTCATATATACATAAGTCTTGTAGTCTTATACAGTCCTGTGAAAAAGAAAGTTTTCACCAAACTCTCTGAAGTCTTGTTAAAAACTAAGTACACTGTTACTGTTTCCAGAGGGTAACCAGAAACCAAATTTACTTACTGATCAACAGCAAGCGTGAGCACCTCTATAAGAGCAGAAGTTTGGCAGTTTGATGGTAGGTTAAAACAATGCCACAATATTCCCAGGAGTGGAAACCCCCAGGAAATTCACCCCAATGTCAGACCGAGCAATTCTCAGAGAAATAAGCAGAAAATCCAAGAGCTACCTCTTTGACTCTACAGGCCTCGATTAGCATGTTAAATGTTAAAGTTATTAACACTGCAGTTAGAAAAGACCGAACATGACTTCTCTTATTTGCCACAGGACCCTGGACACCTTTCAGTCATGGGTCGACCATGAACATACAGAAAACAAGTGCTTTAAAGTACTACGACTGCAGGTAGTTGAATCTTGGTGTATTAGTATTTCAAAGAACTGCACACAGTCCTGTGAAAACTTTCTTTTCCACACGGCTGCTTGTCTCATATAATCATTTATTCGTGAAGGTAACAATCACTCAGTTCTTTTACGCATGTTTTATGACATAAAGGTGAAAATGGCCACTTTAATTAGTAGATCAGCGGTCCCCAACGCCCGGGCCTCGGACCGGTCCGTGAGTCGTTTGGTACCGGGCCGCGAGAGTTGAGACTCAGGTGTGAAATGTATTGTTTTCAGGGTTTTTATCGGTTTTTAGTTATTTTGTTATCGTTTTTAGCGTTAACTCGGTTTTCCTGGGTCTTTTCACGTGTGTTATGATATGTGTTACGGTATCGGTACTAGTTTTATTTTGTTGTATTTATCCACGACACCTTAAAGGCTGGTCCGTGAAAATATTGTCGGGCATAAACCGGTCCGTGGCGCAAAAACGGTTGGGGACCACTGTAGTAGATCATAGCACGAGACACATAATGTGTCGAAAACATAACTATTTACCAAGGATTTTTCTTTTTCTCTTCCATAAGGGTAATTTCCATGCAGCATATCTCTTAAATGCAGCATGTGCGCTCATGATTTGGGACGACAAGCTGAGTCCCAAAGTAGACCAAGTGAAATTAGACAGAATTACAAGAGCTGTTCTTTCTAATGGCAGATGCTTAAATCAGACAAAACACAGGAGTGCAATCAGGCTTAACGGTCTATTTCATGTTGGGAGTGGTTGCACTTCACACAGAGAGCTCTTAACATGCCCGAAGCACACAAATGTCTGTTTTGTCTGTTGTAACTTAGTGAATCAAGAATTATTTAACTGCTTTGCAGCGATGCAATCTGTGCTTCATCATCTTCTCCAATCATTTTGTATTTCATTTAATAACTTAAAGGTGAACAGAGCTGGACATAGTCCGTTTTCAAATAAGAAGAGAATCCAATGATTTTACACACTTCTAACGCAGTTTGACTGTTACTGATGTTTTATTATCAATTTACTCACCAGATTTAGAGTGGCGCTTAAAAATGTTACTGGCACAAACAATTGTCTTTTATTGCACCATCTGCTGATTTTGTTTCTTGGAGAGGGCTAAAGTGATGAGCTTATATATTTTCTCTGGTTCACGGTTACAGACACGACACAGTGACCAATCAACTGTACGGTTTAGCTTCACACTGCAAACTGAACGCCGGTGACAAGAAGTGTTGGAGCGCCTCTCTCCTCTGGGTGTTACAGCCTTCAGGGATTATATACTGTACAAGTTCTCCATAAGAGTACTAACCCATTGTACTTACAGAGAGAGAGAGCGAGCGATAATCTCTGAACAGAGTGTGGTTATTTTAATCCCTGGCAGGCAATATGTGATAACAGGAGAGATCGTGTGACTTTGCTGTGCTTATAAAGAGTACCAGAAGTCCTCACCTGCCCTTAGTGTGGCTGTTCCAGCACTGCTCCTCATCGGGCTCTGTGAGTTTGCCCTTGGCACAGATGTCATCTGGCAAGTTGGACCAGAACCTTTTGGACTCCTTGAGTTTCTCTTTGATGTCAATCACCTGCCATGGGCCAAAACAGTGAGCAGAATTATATTACATTTCTAATATTTGTTCCACACTGCTTCAGTAATATTAAGGTCTGCTCCCTCACTCCATGACAGACATTACACTGTGTTGTAAAGATGGCTGTAGACACTCGCTGTTGGAGCTCTCACCTGACCTCCTCCATACATATTGACAATGATTTAAAGCAAAATGTTCAAATTTAGATTCATCACTACACAAGACCCTTTGACACTGATTTTCAGTCAGTATTGTGCAATTCAGCACACCTCAGCCTTTTCTCCCCTTTCCCCCTTCTTATAAAGGGCTTCTTGACAGCCAGCCTTCCACTGAGACCATTTCTGATGAGGCTTCAGAGAACAGTAGATGGATCAGCTGAAGGGTCAGATACATCTCTTGGGTCCTGTATCTTTGTTGATTTTTTTCCCCCTGTTTCTTAAGGGCATGACTTTCAGATACTGTTCATCTGCTGTATATAGTTTTCAGGCTTCTCCCTTCTTTCTTGTCCAATTTAAAAAAAACAAAAAACACACTGCACATTCGTTGACATGTGCCAAGTTTTCAGCAAATTGATCTTTGGGAATCACCAAAATATTACCCTATATCTGTCAAACTGTACTATTGTTGACATTTTTGTAAATTCAGAAAATGAAAAATCTCTGTTGCTCAAGAGCTCCTTAAAAACTACAGCAAAGTTTGGCTCCTGTGAAGCAAAAATGAGAGAAATGAGCAAACTATAAAGGAAAGACTTTTGCACAGTAGTGTGAATCAAGTTAAGGCTTACTAGTGTGAATGACACCTTGAATTAGGTTAGGTTAGGTTGGTTAGGTTAGAATGAATATCACTTCTGTACAGAACCACAAGTTTAAAAGGTCTCAACAGAGTTTTCAGATTAAAAAAAGTAATTTGAAGAAAACAAAGATCCAAATAAATTTTCATAATAAAACTGTGATAAAAAATATGACTGATATTTTTCTAGAAATGGAAAAAACACACACACACTTAGAAAACACTTCAATATTTCCTTCTTTGCACATGAGTGAGGCACGTCGTGACTTTAAACAGTCATGTTGCACAAGCCTGTTTTTAGTTTATTCCATTAGGACAGTGGTCCCCGACCTTTTTTGCGCCACGGACCGGTTTATGCCCGACAATATTTTCACGGACCGGACTTTAAGGTGTCGCGGATAAATACAACAAAATAAAACTAGTGCCGGTACCGAAAAAAAGAAGATTTATTCATAACACACGTGAAAAGACCCAGGAAAACCGAGTTAACGATAAAAATGATAACAACATAACGCTAAAAACCGATAGAAACCCTGAAAACCATGCATTTCACACCCAAGCCTCAAGTCTCGCGGCCCGGTACCAAACGGCCCGGGGGTTGGGGACCGCTGCATTAGGAGACCAGTACTCCAACCAACCCCTTTTTCATTCCATTTAGTTTTGAATCCACTTCCATCCATATTGTGTTCATCTGTGATTCATACAAGGCAGACTTGAGATTTCAAATTTGATATCTGGCATGAGTGTTCACCCCCAACCGATTCCATCTGGGCTCAGCAAGAAGTTTGAGCGCGTGATCAGAGAAACGGGGGAAAAAACTCCACAAGGACTCATCATGGACAGAAATCTACTGTGTTGCTTTTGTCATTTTTATAGAATTAGTAACAATCATGAAGACGGAATCAAGTTATTTTAAATCCTAACAGATGGAGTAACATATTGCTTTATTATTTATACTCATATAGAAGTCCATAAACGTCTTCGTGTTTAGCTTGTTGATGAAGCACACAGATCCTTGAGCACATAACAATTAGCTCTAATAAAAAAGCAAGACGATGCACAGTTTGCAGTATGAAATTTAAACCTTTGTGAGCAGCGGAAAATTTGCTTAATTGTCTGTTTTAGAATTAGATAAAAACACTGACGCCACTCTTACTGCTATTCGTTACACTGTGAGATGAAGCATCTTGATCTGATTCCGTCTTTGTGGTCTTAGAGTTGTCAGTTTTCCAATATTGAGAGAAAACTTTGTCCTCAAGACCATCGCTTATTTAAAGAAGAATATCAGAGTGGTTATAACGTTCAGCAGAACAGTGAGATAATTACACTAAACATCAAAGTAAAGCTTCAAGAGAATCTCTTTAAACAAAGAAAAATAATTTTTAGGAGCTCAGACCTCAACTCAGTATGGAGATACTGTGTGACGATCTCCAGAGAGCTGCTCACAGCAGGCGACCTGAGCATTAGTGCTGGGAAATATGGCTAAAAAATGGCAAATGTACGAGAGAAAGAAAACTTTAACAAAGTATAACATTAAAGTGAAGACATGGGCAATTGTGCACAATTAGTTTAAACACATTGTCTATCTACTACAGGCCTGTATTAGACACGTTTGTTCATTGATTCTCTGCGTGTGTGTGTGTGTGTGTCTGTCTGTGTGTCTGTGTGCGTTCGTGTTAATATATATTTTATATATATATATAAAAAAAAAACATTGTTGATGGGTCACAACCTTCACTTTGAAATTCTATTGCTTTTCACAGTGTTGCAATTTTTTTGAAAATTGTTTTGGATTTGAACCAATTTCAGCTGCTGCACTGAAAAAAGTGATATTGGCTCCTTTTAGATATAGCATATTTTATTTTGGTATATCTTTTTAATTCAAATGAGTAATTCCTGTCTACATATATAATTCGAGTAACTCCAGAATACATTCTCTGCGTTTTAATCCAATTAATTTTAGTTAATTAAATGTAGCTCAAAATGCTTAAGTATGTTTTTCATAGCCTCCTGCTGGGCTATTTTGCGCATGCGTTAGGACAGGCCACCATTTTGCGCGCGGACTGAAAGCGGACGTTTTGTGTGCTGCAAGCGGGCTCAAGTTAATCACACAACTTCGTGTAAAGGTGGTCTAGCTTCGGTAAGTAAACCTTTTCCGGTCGTTTTTGTTTTATTTTTTTACCTCAGTCAAAGCATGTTGACTCTTTAAGACGTGTGCACATGGAGAAGTCTAAGTAGTTGTACAGCTCTGAACTTTGTCGTGATTTGACTTAAGCTAGCTATGTGCTCTATTAGCTACTGCTCTATTAAAAGAGTAATTTAAAACTGCTACGTTAAATTGTCATGTTTTTAGCTTAGTTCTGGTGGCACACTTTGTACTAACAAATTATGGAACGAGGCAATTTCTCTGTTGTAGTTAGCTGTAAAGTTCACTGTACAGTTGCCTGCAGTTTTAAATTGAGAAATCGTCCCTCCCGCCACAACATTGGCATTAATAGTCGGGCGGGGGAGGGGGCGTCTGAACGCACCTGCACAGTCAGGGGTGCAGTAGGAAATAAGTAGGATTGGCGTTGCACAACGTCTTTTGTGCAGAAACAAATAATGGTTGAAAACTGTGGAGGAGAATAACTCAGTGGTTGCCAATAATGTGAGCTCAAAAGGCACTGAGAGTGATGTTTGTCAGAACTGAAATTAACTCAGAAAAGAAGTTGCTTCACTTGATAGAGCTGTTGAGTGTGAGACCTGTCAGCGGTCTGGTTTAGCATTTGAAACATCGCTACGTGCTTCCAAAACGCTGCATTTAATCTCAGAGAAAACTAACACAGAGAAGTAAAGCAAGTGTGTAAGTTCATCTCTTTATGTTTGCATAGTATTTCCATGCTGAGCTTAACAACCGATGTATGGAGCCACAGCTGGACTGGCTGTCAGAGTTTTGTATTGAGGGGGAAAGGAAGCGATTTGTTTTATACTTCAGCTAGAATGAAAAAAGACACAAAGCTGGAGTTATTCGGTGTCTTCATGCTGAACAGCTAAAACTTCTTCCCTCATTCTCCCCCCTCCCTCTCCTGTTGCTACTTCAATCATGAAACTGATCGATTATCAGCTGATCGGCTTTTCTGTCGCTAGTCCTGCCTCTCTTGTTTGTTAATCGCCCAGTTTGCGCTAGAAAGTGGAAAACGGCAGATAAACAACAGCAGCACGTTTAAGCTTGATAAGCTGTTGCTAGAATTTTTTAAATATTACTTTCTAGTATCCGCTTGTGTTTTCTGAAGGCACAGCCGTAATAGCTGCTGGTCATGATATCAGTTTGTATATGTGGTGAGAAGGAAACATGAAGGTGAAACCAGGAGATGTTTTTACTGAATCATTAGAGCTGAACAGGTAATGAAGAAACAGGTTTACCTTTTAGGTGACATGAATGAGTTGAAAGGAAGTTATGAACTGTTTCTGAGAGACAAATAACACCAGGATCCTTTTCTAAGTAGCTGGCAGCTGGTAACTGTACAGGGGCGGGTCTAGCAAAGTGTTGTTGAGACCGAGGCCCTGTACAGGCTCTTGGTAAATGCATTGAGGAAATTAATGACTGGTTGTGCCACAATTTTCTCCAACTAAACAAAAACAAAACTGAAGTAATAGTCTTTGGCGCCAAAGAAAAACGATTACAGGTCACCAGAGAACTTCAATCTATACATCTAAAAACCACAAACCAGGCGAGAAATTTGGGTGTAGTGATGGATGCAGACCTAAACTTAGAAAAACACATTAAGACAATAACAAAATCAGCTTACTATCACCTCAAGAATATTTCAAGGATAAAAGATCTGATGTCTCAACAGGATCTGGAAAAACTAGTCCATGCATTCATTTTTAGTAGGCTTGATTACTGTAACAGCATCTTTACAGGTCTACCTAAAAAATCAGTCAGACAACTACAGCTCATTCAGAACTCTGCTGCTCGAGTCCTCACTAAGACCAAAAAAGTGGACCACATCAGTCCAGCTCTGAGGTCTTTACACTGGCTGCCTGTCCGTCAGAGGATAGACTTTAAAGTTCTGATGCTGGCCTATAAAGCTCTGAATGGTTTAGGACCAAAATACATCAGTGACCTCCTGACCCAGTATGAACCTTCCAGATCCCTCAGGTCATCTGGATCCGGTCTTTTATCAGTTCCCAGAGTCAGAACCAGACACGGAGAAGCTGCATTCAGCTTTTATGCTCCTTATATCTGGAACAAACTCCCAGAAAGCCTCAGATCAGCTGAAACACTCAGTTTATTTAAATCCAGGTTGAAGACTCACCTATTCTCAGCTGCATTTGAATAAAGCACCAAATCCACACTTTTAAGCTTAAATTTCAAAACTTACACTAACTACTGATCTTATCTATTTCTGATTTTATCTGTTTTGATTTTATATACTGTTTTGTTTGTTTGTTAAGCTTAAATTTCAAAACTTTAACTACTGATTTTATCTACTGTTCTGATTTTATCTGTTTTGATTTTATATACTGTTTTGTTTGTTTGTTTGTTAAGTGGGTTTAGAGCTCTGGGTAGCTCCCCAACTGGGTCTAGACTGGGTCTAGAGAGTATTTTAAATTCAGGGAATTTAAAATAGAAAGTAGCTCGTCCACAGAAGGACTGGTAGCTCCCCTTACGATAAGGGTTCAGATCGCGCGAACAGGTGTGGGATTAGAGCTCTGGGTAGCTCCCCAACTGGGTCTAGACTGGGTCTAGAGAGTATTTTAAATTCAGGGAATTTAAAATAGAAAGTAGCTCGTCCACAGAAGGACTGGTAGCTCCCCTTACGATAAGGGTTCAGATCGCGCGAACAGGTGTGAAATGTGTGTGTTTAGTTAGTTTGTTTGTTTGCTTGTTTTAATCAGTTTTAAATCATGCTTTTTATTTGTTTTTGTTTCTAATGTCTCTGTAAAGCACTTTGAATCACCTTGTTGTTGAATTGTGCTATACAAATAAATTTGCCTTGCCTTGCCTTGCCTTGTCAGGGGGCCAGGTAGGGCATTAACAAGGAAAGGGGGGCATAAATAATTTTCTTTCTTATTCTCATTTAAAATGTCTAGCTTTTAATAAATAATTATCTAAATCTTACAAGCAAAGTGGTGATCTGGTTAAATGTATAGAAATCCATTATTGTATGTAGTAAATATTAAGTCTAATATATACCCTAGTAATAGTAGTTCATATAGCACTTTTTCCTTTGGGAAGGTACCATCTGTGCTGTCTGCAACTGTATTGAAGAAAAATGTTGAATCTAATTATTGTAGGAAAATAATTGTTTCTGTGCATTAAAGTAGATTACGTCAATTAAGCATTATGAGGCAGAGGGTGGGGGGTGGTTTCCTAATATTTTTGCTGGGAGTTGGCAGCCCTATTAGTTAGGTTGTTTAATATTTCTATGTACTGTTTAGAATACCTGAATAAGGAGGATGGTGTAAGTTTTTTAGGTTGATCAGTATTGCTGAAGTATAAAATATTTTGGGTGCAGTGTATTTTTTGCATACAGGTATAACAGAATAGTTTTAATGTTTTTTTTTTTTTAAACTGAGTATGAACTTATACAAAATGCAGCAAAATATTTATTTAAAAAACCCAGTTTTATTTATTATAAAATACACTATATCGGATTCACATCGGCATCGGCAGATAATCAAAGTTATGATATCGGTATCGGACATAAAAAAAGTGGTATCGTGCCATCTGTAGTTTTTACAGAGGCACAAGTAAGATTTGTTTTTTTACAAGGGAGTATCATGAAGTAGCTTGGAAATGGTAATTGTTTGACTTTCTAAAGTCCTCATTTTAATTTTTTGTATTTGTGTTCCTTTTCTGGCAGATTTTCTTCCCCTTATGTGTTATTGTTTATTCAAGGAACTGTGTTATTTTGGTAAGTACATGCAAATTCTTTACATATTTATCACGACAGTATTGCATTGACAAGTTTGTCTATCTCATCTTAAGGGTTCTTGTGATTATTAATATTGATATTAATTAATATCAATTATTACATATGATTAATATAGTTTAAGAAAAGATGCCTCTATATTTTGTACAGTTTTTTTTTTTTTATAAAGACTAGGGCGTAGAACACTGATTCCATGTGTTGCCAACAGTTCCCATCCTTTAGAGAAAATTATTTAAAGTTGAACATGAAAGTTGCTGGCTGTAACATTAGTTTTTATTTTTTCCTTTTATTTGATTGTTCAATTGGCACTGTTATGGTATTGCTTTCTAACCTGATCAGATTTTAGGTGCACTCTAGATCAGTGTTTCCCAACCCTGTTCCTCAAAGACCTCTGTTCTGCATTTTTTTAGATGCCTCCTTGCATCGCCACACTGATTTGAACTAATGTTTAGCCTAATTTCTTCAAGTTGTGCACAAGTCTGTCACTGACACAGTTAATATGTCAGGGTGCACTGAAGCAGAGAAACATCAAAAATATGCAGGATGGGCATCCTCAAGGAACAGAGTTGGGAAAAGAATGCTCTAGATAATACAGCCTACAAGCATACTTCTAAGATGCATCCATTCTTGTAGGTTAACCACGGCTAAAGTTTTCTTTGTGTAAAGTACTAAGTGTGTTTTTTGTTTTTGTTTCAAATTTTCTCTCTTTGTTGTATGTCCAGTTTATGTGGAAGTGTAAAGACTGCAGTGCAGAAGTTTCTAGACGATCAGAACTTCTTAAGCACTATAGACTGAAACATAGTCATTTTGGGCGTGGCCATCACATTAAGTGCCTATATCCTGAGTGTCCATGTCTTTTAAAGACTTGGAATTCACTTCTGACACACTTGTCAAGGAATCATAGCAATACCCCAGAGTAGAGCAGGGCGATATGGCCAAAAATATTTATCACGATATATATTTGAAAATTTGCGATAACGATATAACCGACGATATAATTGATGCGAGACAAAATACAACTCCACAACATTACTAGCGCAAAAAGACAACCTTCCATTTATTTTCACTTAAACAAGAAGCTGGTTTTTATGTACATTAAAGCTTTATAAAAATGTAACAGTGCAAATGCAAATTCCTTGCTGAAAGTTTAACCAAAAGGGATTTCCAGTAGAAATGGGCTGACATATCCTGAGCATAACCATGTATAATATCCACTGAAGTTAAAAAGAGGTGCTTTGCAACATTAAACTGCAGTGTGCAGTACGTATTTTTCGGACCATAAGGTGCACAGGATTATAAGGCACATTAAGCGAAACAAAGCAGTCAGATAAATCAAACTTTATTAAACTCATTCTTCTTGCTTCCTCCACTTCTGTACCATTGATTCATTAATGTTGAATTCTCTGGCAGCTGCTCTATTCCCATGTTGTTGCAGTATATTAATGACTAACCTCGTATTGTGGATGGATTATCTCAGTTGTTCTCCTGACTGAAGTTTGGTCCGTTTACAGCATCCTGCCATGCGATTGCATTTGTCTCTAACCATGAAGAACCTTCACGTTAACTTTTATAAGTGGAAAAGTGTTAGTGTTCGTCCTCCAGCTTCACTGTTTATGTTATGCTAACATAGCTGTGTCGCTAGCGATCACGTAGCACATCATTATATACCAGCTAGCCCAACTTCAGTAACCCTACAAACGTCACTGCTGTTTAGTTTCCTGTCTTCATTTATGTTGGAAGTGATAGCAGAGCTGTACGTTTGATTTTTTTCAGAAATCTCTCAGTCAGAACATGCAATATCATGCTAAGGTAACTAGCGAAACTAGCGAGCTAACTTCCGCTAGCTTCCTGCTAACTTCTAACTCCGTTAAATGTAATAACTTTTGTTTTCATGGATGCCTGGAAGTTAAACTTTATAGTTACACCTGGTAAAGCAGCAATGCTGATCGTTTTATTAAAGATGAAAGAATTTAGACAGTTTTTAACTCTAAGTGATGCTGCAGTGTTGTTTGACCTGAAGTATACGGAGTTTAGGACCCAGATTACTCCCAGATTTAAGAGCATCTTAGTCCGACAAATACGACAATAACGACGGCCCGCTTGCATGTTCTGCAAAAAAATGTGCTTTGTTGTGTATCTGACGGACAAACACCAAACCAGTTCCACATCACGGAAGTTGCACCATTTTTACAAACCAATTCTGGTTCATCTGTTTCACTCAACAATCGGCCATGTGCGTATGAAAACAAAGGCACTGCGCATGCGCGTTTTACTCCCATTCTATCGCGATATTTCATTTTCCTATCGTTGCCTAACATTATACCGGTATTACCGTGAACGGTATAATATGGCCCAGCCCTACCCCAGAGCACTCTGACAAATTTACAACTTTTTCCTGTCAGTTATGTTGTTGTAGTGAATTAGGAACAGAGCGTGAATATTTTGTGCACATTAGCCGTCATTTAAAAAACAATGAGACAGTAACATGTATGTTTAAAGGTTGTGACTACAAATCAAATATTTACAGTACCTTTAAGTCACACAAAAGTCGCAAGCACAGTTTACACTCGCTGGTAGACTTCAAAGAGGATATTGTCAGAGGATCTTTTGCAACTGAAACTGCAGAGCATGATGCTTCAAATGCTGAGGAATTGTGGGGTGACAAACAGCCTGTTGATTTAGAGACATCAAATGATCATGAAGACGTAGTTCAGCTAAAGCTTGCGGCAGTGTTATTAAAACTAGAAAATATTTTTCACGTTCCAAGTGCTGCAGTTGATGAACTTTTGGAGGAACTTCAGTATTTGTTGGGCACAGCATCTTTGTGTACGGCAGCAAAAGTTATCCAAGACACATTGAACAGTCACAGCTTGCAAATAGACCAGTCAGTCATTGAAGAACTTGCATCTGCACTGTGTACATCTAATCCTGTGTATAAATCGGTAGGTAAAGGTTGTCCCCTAGCAACATCCTTTAAGCGCAAAAATTTCTACAAGGAAAATTTTAAAGTTGTAGAGCCTGTAGAGTATGTGTTGGATGAAAAAAATAAAAGAACATTTCAGTATGTTCCAGTTTTAAAGGTTTTACAGCAGCTTTTCAGTGATTGCCACCTTCTTGCTAAGGTTTTGGATGGTAGTCGCATAACAGAACAAAGTGGGGAAGAAGTGATTTACAGGTCTTTTAGGGAGGGGTTGTTTTTCAAAGAAAACAGTTTTTTATCAGCAGGTGAATTGCGAGTTTTACTGAATTTGTATATTGACGATTTTGAGATTTGCAATCCACTTGGCACTTCCCGTAAAAAGCACAAAATCTGTGCCATATATTGGACTCTTAGCAATTTACCACCTGCTTGCCATTCATCACTGACTTCCATTTATCTGGCTTTACTCTGCAAGTCTGAAGATGTAAAGACATATGGATATGAAAAGATTCTAGAGCCCTTGTTGAGTGATCTTGTTACTTTGGAAAGTCAAGGGATTTTTATTGCACATCTTGGAGAATTTGTCAGGGGCACAATACAGTGTGTCATAGCAGATAATTTAGGAGCACACAGTATTTCTGGATTTATTGAGAGTTTTTCAGGTGAATACTTTTGCAGATTTTGTGAGGCCAAAAGATCTGATATTCAAGAAACAGAGGTTAGTTCAGGTGTGTTTACTCTGAGAAGCAAAGAGACACATGAAATGCATGTAAGTTCTGCACAGAGTAATGCAAAACCATGTCACGGTGTTAAAAGACGGTGTGTTTTCTCTGCACATCTCTCCCATTTCAGTGTTTGCAGTGGATATCCTCCAGATATTGCACATGACATATTTGAGGGCATATTACCAGTTGAGTTGGCATACTGCCTGAATATCTTAATTTTGAAAAAATATTTTACACTTGACAGTGTCAATGAGTCCATTCTGACATTTCCCTACAAATGGGCAGACAAGAGTAATCGCCCTCATGCTATTCCCAGGACTTTCATGCAGAACAAAAGCATTGGAGGAAATGCTCATGAAAATTGGAGTCTCTTACGATTCCTTCCATTGTTGGTAGGACACTTGGTACCTCCAGATGAAACAGCTTGGCAGGTAATTTTGGACCTAAAGGACATTGTTGAACTAGTTGTTGCACCAGTACACACAGAACAATCAATTGCTTTCCTTGAGTCTAGAGTCTCTGACCACAGATGTAGGTTGAAAGAGCTGTTTCCAGGACTGAAGCTGTTACCAAAACATCATTTTGTGGAGCATTATCCACAGATGATTAAATTCTTTGGGCCACTTGTTGGCATGTGGACCATGAGGTTCGAGGCAAAGCACAGTTTTTTCAAACAGGTTGTTCGTCACACACGGTGCTTTAAAAATGTGCTACTGTCACTGGCAGTGAAACATCAGTTCATGATGGCATACCACTTGGAGTCTGTCACAACTGTAAGGCCGAGCCTAACTGTCTCAGCTGTTTCTACTGTCTCTGTTGACATTCTGCATCATGATGTACAGCGAGACTTGAAGATTAAATTACCCATATTCAGCTCACAAAGAATGCTTCTGTGAATGGAACAAACTACAGGCCTGGCATGATTGTAGTTTATGGCTCCTCTGCTGGATTGCCTGAATTTGCAGAAGTTGTCCAAATGGTTGTTGTGGAGGAAAACCTGAGCTTCATTGTCAAAGGGATGGGTGCCTGGTATAGGGAGCATTTTAGAGGTTTTGAACTTTTTCCCACATCACACATCTCCCTCGTTGATCTTGGTGCCTTGGTAGACCAGTACCCCTTGGCAGATTACAGGATTGGAGGCCGGCGAATGGTCATACTTAAAAGATTCATTCATATAGAAGGTAGTAAATGTTGTCTTCAATTGCATGTGTTCAGTTGCATGTGTTCAGTTGCAGTTATCTTCATGGCAACAGGAGGGGTACCACAAATGTTTAGCTTATTTTTAATAAAGATTGGATACTTCCCACAAGGGTAATATTTTTTTTTCCATTACATTTCAGTTCTTTTGGCCAAACATGCCTCATGTTGTCATGTGTCTTAAAAAAACATCATTGATGATGCTCAAAACATTTTGATAAAGGATGAATTGCAACACATACCACTAAAAGCAAAGTGACACTTTTTGAGGATTCTGGCTGACGTATGCAAAAAAACCCAGTATGAAGCTATAGAATAAAATTAAATAAACTGCTTTTTACCCGTAAAACCTGTGTTGCAGTTCTGCACTCTTGTGCTGTTAGATTTGTATTGTTGATTGTCATTTATGCTTAGAAATATTTACTTATATATGCTTAGAGTTTTGTAATTAGTTGTAGATTGGTAGAGGTTTTGATCCTTGATAGTCTGCAAACTTTGTGTGTATTAGACAGCACTTTGGGAGCATGAGAGGTCATACCGTGTCTTATTATTTTATGGTAGGATTAACGTAGTTGCGTCTGTTCTAGTCTAAGTGCTCTTTGTTTAGATGAACTGCAGGACTTCCTCACCGTGTTATCTAGGATGAACCATCTAGGGTGAGGGGGAGGCTACCCTCTTCCTGACCAAGAATGTTTGACCCTTTGATCAGCAGTCCCCACACACACACACACACACACACACACACACACACACACACACACACACACACACACACAGGCAAGGTACTCTTTGTTTGTATGTAGACGTCGTATGTTAATGAACCTATGCATATTCATGTAACCTCAATAAAAGGACAGTGTATGGGAGAACGGACGAGAGCTACTGGGGTCAAGCGAAGGAACGGCGTTTGTCCGGTTCTCTCCCGTGCACGAGTAACATGAAGAAGTTTGCCTACTTGTGTCTTGCTTAGCAGTGTAATTATATTGTCTTCAACGTTCCAGCGGATGGGTTCAAGCTACAAACCTAACATTAATTGGTCCTTCGAGCCGGATCCCGGGGATCGCATTCACCGAGGGGGGGGAGGCACGCTGAAAGACTGACGTCAGCCAGGAAGTTCCTGTGGATTCGCTGTCTGTCTTTCTCCTCGATGAATGGCGATCGGCGGGATTCAGGCTGATATTACACGCTAAGCAACGCCAAGTAAGTTTAAAGAGGCCGACTCTATAACCGTGTCGTTGTGCAGTCTCCGCCATTTTGTGAGGCGTTGAGAAGTTCGCTGCTTTGTGGAGCGATAACTGGGTTAGTGTCCCGAAAAAGAAGTTTTGGTTAAATCGCCCAAGGGTCCCAAGCGTCCGGTGAGTGTCCGGTTTTGAAATCGCCCTGGGTGTGTGTCCCGAGCGTCCCTTCATTGGGTTTTGTCGCGCGAGTGGGTGAGCGTCCCACAACTGGGTCAGGGTCCCGAGCGGTCCGGTGTGAGTCCGGAGTAGGCCTATTTTGTGTTGTTGTCATTGTTGTCGTCGTCGTCGTTTTTATTATTGTTGCAGTCCAAGGATTAACATTAAACAATGTTTTTTATTATTGTTGCAGTGATTTGTGTGATTAGCCGTTTTATTTACAAATATTAAACCTATGCAAGTGGTGCACCCATGTTCAGATGAGGCTTTGATGGCCTATAAGTGAAGTTCACTGAACTAAAGAATGTGGTTTGATGATTGTTGACACACTCTCCAAATAGTTTGTCTTCCTAGCAAGGAAATACAGGTGCAGCAGTAATCTCCTGAGAAATCTTCAGAGGCCCAGTGAGAAGCGCATAGCTGACAGGACCAGGCAGTGGTTGAGGTCAAAGATCAAGCTGGTTGGGACCCATCATGAAATCAGACCTTGGAGCCACAGCAAGGACCATGAAACTGCCTGCAAAATAGAGGAGAGGATCGTCCACAAGATGGGAGAGAGGCTTCAGGAGGATCAGAGATCATCTTCAGCACAGCAGACATCACACAGAGAGCTGTGCTACTAAGCTTCCAGGAAATCAAGAGGAGACTTCCCACAGCAAGATTTTAAATAAAATGAAAGATTCAATATTGACGCTGAGGAAGACGACTAAGGTGTACGACGTGCTCTGCCTTAAACCTTCAGCAGCGTTGGAACATGAAAACTCGTGGGATGAGGGGAGCGTGCCAAGCTCCATCGACAGCGCAGAAGGAGTTCGAGGATGACATCATGATTCTGTGAAAGCACAGGAACCAGAAGCTATGGTGGTGATGACAGCAGTTTCCTATGAACATCACCTAATGCTGTGCCACTATACTGTGCATACGATGACACTCTGAAGGCTGCTGGGATCATAACAGCAGTAAGATGACGGAACCCAGCACCCTTTCCACAGAGGTGTTTCTCTGCAGAGCGTGGACAATTAAGGAGTCATAAATATCCCCCTCACAAGACGAAGGTCTGAAGTCAGGTGATGGGGGCTGGTAAGAGGCCATAAAACTAGAGTGCTGAGAGGTCTGCAGCTTGGAAATAGCTGAGACCCATGTTGACGAACCACAAAACCAACTAGTATGTTTGAATGTCTATTCTACATACATTTGGACTCTGGTCCTATGGACAGTGATGGAAACAACTGGAAGAGACATTCATGACGCCCTGCAGAGCTTAAACCACTCTGCAGAAAGACATGTGATGTGCACACCCGGAGGAAGCACCACCAAGTTGAGATGTTTTTCAAAATGTTACTTTTTTAGTTTCACTATTAAATTAACAATTTCTTTGGTTGCTCGTAAGATGCAGTTTGCCATGAGATGAGCTCAATGAATGGGGTAACTGCTAATACATTTATTAAACTGTGTACCTTTCAGTAATTTAGGGTGATTTGACATATGCTGAGTATAAAAAGGTTTGCATTGAAACTGTCAGACATGACGTATTCATACCTGGGAACTTTTCAGGCATAAAGGTCAAAAAGGGGGGAAATGTTAGATTTGTATTGTTGATTGTCATTTATGCTTAGAAATATTTACTTATATATGCTTAGAGTTTTGTAATTAGTTGTAGATTGGTAGAGGTTTTGATCCTTGATAGTCTGCAAACTTTGTGTGTATTAGACAGCACTTTGGGAGCATGAGAGGTCATACCGTGTCTTATTATTTTATGGTAGGATTAACGTAGTTGCGTCTGTTCTAGTCTAAGTGCTCTTTGTTTAGATGAACTGCAGGACTTCCTCACCGTGTTATCTAGGATGAACCATCTAGGGTGAGGGGGAGGCTACCCTCTTCCTGACCAAGAATGTTTGACCCTTTGATCAGCAGTCCCCACACACACACACACACACACACACACACACACACACACACACACACACACACAGGCAAGGTACTCTTTGTTTGTATGTAGACGTCGTATGTTAATGAACCTATGCATATTCATGTAACCTCAATAAAAGGACAGTGTATGGGAGAACGGACGAGAGCTACTGGGGTCAAGCGAAGGAACGGCGTTTGTCCGGTTCTCTCCCGTGCACGAGTAACATGAAGAAGTTTGCCTACTTGTGTCTTGCTTAGCAGTGTAATTATATTGTCTTCAACGTTCCAGCGGATGGGTTCAAGCTACAAACCTAACAGTGCTCCCTAATAAAATTATTCAATGCAAAGTATTTTAACTTTTTTTTTTCTCCTAATGTCTTTAAAAATCAGATTGAAGAATGGCAGAGCAGCTGAAGCTGAGAGTCATCGTGGCAGATGATGATTTTAGGAGACTTGACGTTCCATCTGGGATGCCAAGAACTTTGACTGATCTTCAGAGCACAATTTGCCAAGCATTTGGAATTGAAAGAGACTTTCGTATTCAATTCATGGATCCTGACTTCAATAATGAGTTTATGAACATAACATCAATGCAAGACATTCAAGACCGAAGTACAATCAAACTTGTGTACATGGCAAATCTGGACACAAGTGCATCTTTGTTAAAGCAGTATCCCACATGCAGTCTTGACTCCTCTGCAAGTCCAGAAAGTATTCAAAGAAACTCCAGTCTCTCATCGTCTTCATCCAACTCAGACAGCACCATAATTCTACCACAGTCAGACAGTGAGCTGAGATCATGTGCATGGCCTCGCGAGTTTACTATTCCTCGATTTTCATTCAATGTAGAGGTGCAACTTCAGCGTGGAAATGAGACCTTCAGAGAAACTGGAACTCGGCTCAAGATTACTCCAGGTGTTAAATCTGACATCTTAGAGATGCTAGCTGATGCGATTTTTCAGTTTACTGCTTATCCTCAAAATTACCAAATAGATGAAGTTGCAGGGGCACTGATCAAAAAATTCCCTTGTCTGCGAGAGCCATCTGCCACAGGTTACTATGGCTGGATGATTAGCCTGAAATATAAGATGGCTAATTACAGGACAAAGATGCGCAACATTGGCTGTCCTGAAGTGACTATAAATGCTTTGAAAAACAAATCCAGTGATGATTGCCTCCCAGCCAAAAATGTTAAGAAACCTAAAAAGGCTGAGGTCAATTTTTGTCCATTACACCCAGCTGGCGAAACGGATGACAGTCTAGAAAACATCAGGGTTGAGCTTTTGACTGACATCAGACGAAGAAACGGTGCCTCAGATGTAAGACAGAAGATGTCAAGAACATTTTCCTACCGTAGACAAGAGGTGGTGCAGGGAAGTCCAACTGCTGGGGAGTTTAAAGCTAGGTGGCCTGCACTTTTCCAGATTAATGAGGTAAAGGCATGCTTTTTTTTGCTGAGTGTTCTTTTCAGTAATTCCTTATGTTATACATTAATTAATCTGGGCCACTTGGATTAAGACGATCCCTAATATAGGTATAAAGAGGCTGGCATTTATAGTGATTGACCTGTGTACCGTACAGAGTATTTATTTGAGCAGCACTTAAAATACAAGTTGTGTATGAAAAACATAAGTGACTTAAAGTGTAGAAACATGAATAAAATAAATTTTTGATTGTTTAAGTAAGTTTGCACTACATATAGGGCCCAAACTATTTTATAGTGAGTTTGATTATTGAAATGATTGATTAATCATCTCAATAATTAATAGAGTGAAATCAGATTATCAATTGTGAATTAACCTAAAACCTTTCATTTAGCTATTCGTTTTTAGTTAGCCTCAGATTGTTAAAAGCATGTGCTAAACAAATGTAAATTAAAAATGTGATGAACAAACTTTGTTGCTCATAAGATAAAAAAATAAATGGGTCAAGTTAAAACCCCTAAGACCTCTCACCACCAAGAGGTGCTGACCTCACAGGTGAGACACTCCCACCAGCGGACAAAGAGCACAGGAAAATGTGTTGCCAACCACCTGAAACAGACAAATATCTGCTTTTTAAAACCCTTTAAACCCACTAAATGGACTGATGCCATTCATTTCGTCTTTGATTAACAGTAGTAACATCCTTCATGCACTGTATACTAACCCATATGCTAATCATGCTTTATGAAGTGATGGCAATTACATTGTAGCATTTAATGAAGAAATAACAAAATAATCATACCAATGATTAAGCACCAGTCTGCTTTTTTTTTTCTTTTCTCTGTGTGTGTGAGATACAGGTAAATGCTGAATTCCAGCGTATTACAACACTTCAACTGGAGACGACCTTCGCGGCACAGTTAGACAGAATTACACCTCAGCTGATGACAGTTTTCCAGAAGAAGGGCGGTGTTTCTGGGCAGAAACTTGCCCACCACTTGCAGATCATGCAAGAGGTAAATCTGAATATTGCAAATTCTATTTGGATTTAATTTGTCTTAAGTGGCAAGTCACTGGTGAGTCAAATAAGCCATTTTAGGTGACCGGCCAAGCAATCTAAATTTTGAAATTTTCATATATAAATTTTATTTACTATGTTTGAACTGACTTATGATAAAATTTACTTATTGCGAATGTCAGACATTGTTCTTTTTTCCAAATTGGTTTAATCAGCAACTCTCTTTAAACAGGCTGAAAGTGATGTTAAAGTGAAAAGGGAAGCAGTTCTCAGGGCACTTTGCCTCTACCTTGGTGAAGAGGACGGAAGCCTTATTCGGGAGTACTTGGTAAGTCATTGTTAGCAAGTCATCTATACACACACTTCTTAGATAGATATTTACACACACACACACACACACACAAACGACTAGATTGGAATTTAATTGTAGAGTTAATTGTTTTTCTTTTACCTTTTTATTAAATGTTTAGGACATTGAAGGAGATGACATCCAGAGAGGCCTAAAGAAGCACACCATGGGCATTTATGTCATCAACAAGGAGGATGGACAAAATGGACATTATGATGACATTGGAATATTTGTTGAAGGGAAGATAGTCATGGACAACATTGGATCTCCGGCCCAAGCTTGTGCATTGATGCTTGGAGTAATCTATGCACTAAACCTAGCCTACCCCAAGGAATTGAGGCACTATTATGAATTCATTCAGAAAGTGTTGATGGGATTGGATGGGGAAAAGCTCTCCCCCAAAGTCCTTGGGCTGAAGAACAAAATTGCTACTGGATAGGAAGATTTCTAAAACCACACATCCATTTACATTTTGTTATGTAAATTACCAATGACTGGTGCTCTTGTGAATAGGAGTGAAATATTTGTATAACCATCATTCGTTCTCACGTTCTGTGTTATGTTTTGATTGAACATTTTCACTTTCAATAATGAATGTTTCACGTTTGGTACATTTGAGTAGCTTGAAGAGCAACTTTGTAATTATTCAGTTTACCGAAGCAATTTTTCTTTATTCCGGTCCTTGATAGCTGCTGCCCTATAATCAGTGTTAACTAGGGCTGGGTATCGTCACTGATTTCTAGAATCGATTCAATTCCGATTCACAAGGCCCCGAATCGATTCGATCCACGATTCGATTTAATTCGATTCGATTTAAATCTGGGAAATTTTGACAGTCAGAAATATTATAATTCAGATCAGTACATTTACATATTTTTGTATCAATAAAAAGGAAGCTGACACACGCAAGACTTTATCACAGGTGTGAGCATCACAGCAGATGCCTTTGTGTCAAAGTAGCTGAGGATAAAACACAGAAAAACATGAAGGTGATTTTCCTGGCCTGGGATTTTATAAAAATGTTCTGCAGTACATCAAAAACGAAAGAAAACCATTAATCAACATATGAACATCACCTCTGACGTTACAGCGGTTTTATTACAGACACAGCGTTTTGCATTTTGAATAATTTTAAAAAGTTTAAATTTGTTCAGTATTGAACAGCAGAAATGAGGTTTTCTTTTCGGAAGAATGTAAAAGGGAAAAAACAGCGGCCGACAGCCTGTAAACAACAGTAGACTTGTGCGTAACAAGCAAGCGAATAATGAAGAAAGGGAAACTGTTCTTGAAGTACAGAGAGAGAGCTGTGCATCGCAGTGGAAGCAAAACAGTAAAAGTCTGAGTGAATTCATGACGATGTTTATGTGAAGCGTTTGGATCTTCTTTTGCTGCTGGTTCGGTCAATATTGTTTGGAGAGAGATCAAACTAACAGCTTTAGAATCGGCGCATAAAGGGCGTGCACACAAAGCGCAGACCCGCCGACAGATCAGAGTCAGCGAGCTGTCGGCTTTCAGCCCCGACTGTGAGAAAAGCGACATCTAACTGATTCTGATCCGCGGGTCCCGCTGTGTGTTTAAGTCTTTGTGCAGAATCCGTGTTCCTGCTCTCATTTACTGTCTTAACTGTTTGGTGGTTCTTGAAATTTTGTGAGATTTCACCTGAGATTCTGGCATTTTGGGCAAAATAAATTTATATTAAAAAATCGATTCAGGATTTTAATGAATCGATTTTACGTTATCCAAGCCAGAATCGATTTTAATCGATGAATCGATTATAAGAACCCACCCCTAGTGTTAACTCACCTGATTTAAAAAAAAATAAATAAATAAATAATAATTGCATGATTACCACACTGCAGCACACTGGTAACACTTTAGGACTATTGTTTTGAAGCAAGTATGTTAGGTCAGAAAACATGTAAAACATTCAGAATCCTCAAGGAAGGACTAGAATGGAAAGCAGTAAGGAAAACACAAGTTTAGTTTTAAGTCTAATTACCTTATTAAAATGCAATTTCTAAATATGGATCGCAGAACAGCAAGTCTGAAACTTTGGTTAGTTTGTGGATGCATCAGTTTGTAATTGTGATACTTTATACCGCTGGCAGTGTTTTATTCTTTGTTAGAGAAAGAGAAACATTGGTTAACATTTCTCTTGTCTGTTGTTTCTGTTTTATTTGAATAGAGCTTTTTAAAGCTATTAGTTCATAGGCAAAAGTTTTGTAATTTGTATTATACAAATTACAGCAATTTCCCTTACATGTGGATTCTTATTCTGTTTGCAACAAATTTTGCATTAATAAATGATGTGAAAGAATTTTGTAGTTTTCATTATTGGCGTTATTAAAAAGAACTACAAATCAGGGTAAGCAATATTTTTTTAAGTAAAATTTACTTAATTGAAATAGAGAGAAATTAACAATTTTATTGATTTGAATATAACTTTGGGACATAAGTTTAAAGGAAACAAATTATTCTGGTACACTTAACACAACCTTAGTTGGAATTACTAATATTATTTGACTAAGTTGTATCCACAACAGTTAAGTTAAAGTAGCTTAAAAATATATGTTGGCTTTACTCGCTTAAATTAAATTCTGTGTACTTAAAAAATATTTCTGGATTCAAACAAATTTATTTCGTGCAACCACTTGTCATAAAAAAATTTAGTAAATTGAACAAAACATTTTTTTCAGTGTGAATACCTCGAGGCTCTTCAAAGCATAGACTGCAAAATATCTGTCTCATACAATTTACAGCCATATATTTCTAAAAAAACCCCATCATGTTATCGAATGCAATACCCAAAACGTCTCTTCTTAATCTTAGTTATATTCAAACGGAGTTGCCAAAGTATACAAACGCATATATTTCAACTTTAGAGGTAAACCCTGTGATATTAATAATGACTGCTCAGTCAGGAGGAGTGACTGCCTTCACTGGAACCTTTACATCAGACAGCTGAAACAGTGGTTGATAGACATATTACAGTCCAGGCACAGTAATATGGTAGAAACAAACCAATAAGGAGAATTACTTATTTTGTACTCGTCTATAATTCAGCTCCATGAATCAACTAGTGAACTGTGACTGACACATGCTAACAACTCTCTCTTGGTGGTAAAGCTTCATGAACAGATGGAGTCTGGTCATGTGACAAGTGAATCTACTAACACATGAGCTCAGTAATGATACAACATACAGCATGCGATAAAGGTGAAAGCTCCAGAAAAAGCAAGTGAGTGGGCCTTCTTTACCTTTAGGCCAACTATAGAAATGATGACAAATTGCAAATGAATCCTGGGTGGATGAAATCCTAAACACTGCCAGTGTACTGTATTAGACAGTCCTCCTTCTGTATGTTTTGAGCCAGGCTTGGTGTGATTGTAAGCTGTAGTTCGGCTTTCTTACTTGGACATTGCCTTACTTTTTACTCATTTTCATACCTGGCTATTTTCACAGGGTTTGATTTGTTAAGCCACTTAACAATGACCCATGAATCATTCAGGTATAAAGGTACCTAACTCTAGGGATGAAATGTATGTGTTGACGCATAACAGACAACTTAGCAAAGAACCAATTTTTTTTGTATCTTTAGGCAGCAAAGTATATCATTTGTTCCTATTTCTTTAGTTGAAAAAAATCCAAACAAAACACTGTTTGACAGGCATAAAATAGTATTTTTGTACCAACAAGCTGATGCCCAAAGAGTTCTTAGCTGAAAACTTGGCATATCTTGGCGTGGTCTGCAGTGTGTCCATAACAAATTGAGAAAACTGCACAAGTGGAGGACAAAAGAAGAAGTGGCAGGCCTAAAAAACAACCTACAGCAGATGAACAGCATCTGAGACCGATGTTCTTAAGAAAGAGAACAAAATCCTGCAACAACCTAACACAGGACTAGAGAAATGGCCTCTCAACCGATCTGTCTACTGTTCAGTGACGCCTCAGAGATGGTCTCAGAGGAAGTACATGGGAAGAAAAGGTTGAAATACACTAAATTATACAAGAACTTGGTATCAGTGGCAGCAGGTCTTATGGAGTGATGATCCAAATTTGAATTTTTGGGCTCAAACTGTCACCTGGAGGTCAGGAGAGAAGCACAACACTAAGTTTATAAAGTCATCTGTTAAACACGGTGGTGGCTCTGTCATGGTTCGGGGGTGAACTTTTGTCAGTGGTGTTGGGGATCTTGTCACGAATGCAGAAAGGTAACATTAGATTTTAGATCTACCATCCAATATTAACTGGAAAGCGTTTGATTAGCAACAGTTTCACTTTTTAGCATAGCATACTGCCAAAATAAACATATAAAAATTCACTATGAAACACTATCAGTAATGGTTTGGCCTCCACAGAGAACTTTCCATTATTGAAATCATGGGATTAATGATGAGTGTGGTCATCTTGACAAAAAACAGGACAAAAGGCAGCCAACATCCGAAGAAAAGCTTTAAATGTCCTACAAGAAGCCTGGAGAACTATTCCTGAGGACTGTTTGAAGAAAAAACAATGCCTAAATTAACTGCCTGAGAGTTCAGGCTGTGTTGAAGAATAAAGTCGTCATACAAAATATTGACTTTCAGGCTCGTAAAATTGTGCAAACTCTGTTTGTTTGCATTTTGTCTGTGAAGGTTCTCAGTCATCCAGGTCATCTTAGTCTAAGGAGCTTGGAAAGAAAAGCGTCTGGACTTCTTTAAGTTGCTTGAAGACGTTTCACCTCTCGTCCGAGAAGCTTCTTCAGTTCTAGGGTCAAATGGTGGAGAGTCCCAGAATTAAATCCAGTGAGAGTTTCCCCCCAAAGAGGGACAAAAGGACCCCCTTGATGATCTTGTACCTAATCACATGAGCCAAGGTGTGAAAATGGGTGTGGGTCACAATCAGCCAGGGTTTCGGGTGAGCTCATTGTGAAACATATCCCCACCCTAGCATGCAATTTCCTGAGGCCCAGGATGTGAGTGGGCATTAAGACGTCTGGGAAGGGAACTGAAAACTGGATTATAGATGGCAGACAGTTGGTGCCGTAAACCACCGCCTCTGTTCAAAGATGGTCGCTCACAGTGGACGTAATTGGCTTCTTTCACTCCTCTTTCAAACCATCTGTCCTCTCTGTCCAAAATGTGAACATTGGCATCCTCGAAAGAGTGACCTTTGTCCTTTAGATGCAGATGGACTGCTGAGTCTTGTCCTGTGGAGGTGGCTCTTCTGTGTTGTGCCATGCGTTTGTGAAGTGGCTGTTTGGTCTCTCCAATGTAGAGGTCTGAGCATTCCTCGCTGCACTGTACAGCATACACCACATTGTTAAGTTTGTGTTTTGGAGTTTTGTCTTTCGGGTGAACCAGTTTTTGTCTGAGCGTGTTGCTGGGTCTGAAGTACACTGGGATGTCATGCTTGGAGAAAAACTCTCCTGAGTTTCTCTGATACACTGGCTACATAGGGGATGACAATGTTGTTGCGTCTGTCTTTCTTATCCTCCCTCGCTGGTGTCTGGTCTTCTTTTCTGTGCCTCTTTGCTGACTTTAAGAACGCCCATTTAGGATAGCCGCACGTTTTGAGTGCTTCCTTTACATGTGTGTGTTCCTTCTTTTTTCCTTCAGGCTTAGAGGGAACATGTTCTGCCCGGTGGTGTAGGGTCCTGATTACTCCAAGTTTGTGTTCCAGAGGGTGATGGGAGTCAAAGAGGAGGTACTGGTCCGTATGTGTGGGCTTCCGGTAAACTTCGATGTTGAGGTTGCCGTTCTCTTCAATGTGCACAGTGCAGTCCAGGAAAGGCAAACAGTTGTCCTTTGTGTCTTCCCTGGTGAACTTGATGTTTTTATCTATGGCGTTGATGTGCGCAGTGAAGGATTCCACTTCTTGTGTCTTGATTTTGACCCAGGTGTCGTCTACATATCTGTACCAGTGGCTGGGTACTCTTCCTTTGAAAGAGCCAAGAGCCTTCCTTTCCACTTCCTCCATGTAAAGGTTGGCTACAATAGGCGACACAGGGGAGCCCATGGCACAGACATGTTTTTGTCTGTAGAAGCCCTCGTTGTATTTGAAATATGTAGTGGTGAGGCAGAGGTCTAACAGTGTGCAAATCTGATCGGGTGTGAAGTTGGTCCTGTCTTCCAAGGAGCTGTCTTCTTGTAGTCGTTTTCTGACAGTCTCCACGGCCTCCGTGGTGGGTATGCAAGTGAAGAGAGAGACTACATCAAAGGACACCATGGTTTCATCTGGATCCAGGGTAAGTTTCTGGACCTTGTCGGTGAAGTCGGTGGAGTTCTTGATGTGGTGTGCGGTGTTCCCCACGAGAGGTGCAAGGATGGTAGCAAGGTGTTTTGCAATGTTATAAGTGGCTGAGTTTATGCTACTGACTATGGGTCTGAGTGGGATCCCTTCCTTGTGGATTTTAGGAAGTCCGTAAATGCAGGGTAAGGCATCCCCTGGATAAAGGCGGTGATATGTACGGCTGTCAATGATTTTGTCCTTTTCAAGGTCTTGAAGGCAAGCTATAACTTTCTTTTTGTAGCTGCTTGTAGCTTGTAGCTTTGCATTTTGCTTTTTCCCCATATATGTTTACACATGCATCAAGAAACCACTTCATCTATTTCTCATTTTCCAAGCACAATATAAAGAAATGAGTGGTGACTCAGTATTTCCTTTAAAAGACTTTTATCTTCATGACAATTTTGCAAAATCAGTCTGGAGTGGAGATCACATGACATGACTGAAGGGTCTAAAAACAGCTAGAAACAATGTTAGAGCTGCTATTTCCCAGTTTAAATGATGAACTTTGATACAGTCAAAAACACTTTTTAATGTATAAACTATTTATTTGTGAATCCAATTTAATTCTTACATGAAACCTTTTACATTTTTCAGCTAAATGAAAAATACTGCTAGCAGACTTTAGCTTGGTTATAGTCAGTTACATTGCTTCTCTCTGACTAGACTGAAATCTCATAAGAAAAAGAGGCAATGTAGCCTGCAGGCTTAATAAAAAAATTATATTGTATTTAGGGAATTAAATGCTCTGACGCTCTTGAGGCTAGGCAACGCGAGGAAGCTGTTGTATATAGTACACTAGTTATGCCAGGCTCACATAATAGTGTGCTTATATTTGCACTTACGTCAGTGCAGACAAATGAATTTTGGGATCCACAGTTTAAGTTCTGTGAATAATAAAAATAATAGCAATAATCTAAGGTTGTGCAGCAGCTGTTTGTTTCATATGTATACAAAAGAACTGCCTTATATCTTTCAGCTGTCTATCACAGACACACTTTGTGAGTTAGAACTAGAAAATGTTGCTTTTGCAAGATGGGGCTTTTTGTGTGAGACTGGATGAGAAAGAGAGAGAGCTGAGAGACTAGAGCAGCTATCAGGTCATATCTACCGAGCCTGAGGTAATAACCCAGTGAGCAGCAACGTTTCTTTATCTTGGCTTTGGCTCCAGGCCACAGTAACATTCAGCAAAGCCACAGCTGCACAGACTAAATACCTCATACAGTGTAACTCTGATGTTCTTGAGGGAGGTCTAAAATATGATAACTTACTAGTTGTTGTTATGACAGATATTTAATAGTGTAACACATCTGCATCTCACAGCTGCTATTGCTTAAAACGAACCTTCACCGAGACAGATCTTTACACAGATACCTTGATGTCAAATACGCTCTACCCACTGAATTTTCATTAGCATTGTCCGCTATAATCACACTGCAGAATTCTAATCAGTATTTTGCATTTTTACTAGTTCTACAGTTGTCTATAAGTTCAAGTTTCCCACATACAGTTAACACTGCAGTCCCTCCATTTCTCAGTGGATTTTTTTTGTCCTGTATTTTCATCCTGTTCTCAAAGAAAGACTTTACGCTGTGTTCTGGTGCTGATATATGTTTATTTTCATAAACATATATGAAAAAAATATATATGAAAATAAACATAAGATATATGTTTATTTTCATAAACATATATGATCTGACAGTAAATACACTGAGACTGCTTGAACTTGAATCATGTATACTGCTTCATAGGGTGTGCATGCTGTGAAATGCAACATAAAGGTATGGTCAATTCATTTCCTGTACTACGTATAACTTTTCTACTCTTCTGGATCACTCAAAAACATTTTTCCATGCATATAAGCACTGCATAGTGTTTCTTGGTATGGAACCCAGCACTTTATCCATCACTTACTTGTTCTAGATTTTTTGTTTGACTGAACACATCTGTCTGGTGAGGTTTCACTATTTTTGGGAGGTCTGAATGTGTCAGGGTAGAACATAATGTTGGACCATCTTCTATTTTACCTCTGTGGAGGTCTCAAGGACAGCCTCTGTGCTTGTTGTTTAGTATAGGAGATAGTGCTGAGCATCACTGTGTTCCCTTATCTAAAGGGGATGCAGGAACGGGAATAAAGAAAAGCCTCTGTGGAAGGATAACCTTCAGTATGGGCATGACCCTACCTGCTGCAACGTGTGTGCTCATCTCTTCTTAATACGGAGAATTTTCAGTTAGGATGCTAGGTCCACTTTTTTCTTAATAATTTGCCTCTGTACCACATGACAGTGGATTTAAAATAAAAGATAAAGATTCAGTTAAAATGAATTTTTTTAAAACTATTTCGAAATTACAAAAATGCAGTGAGCCATTTTCTGATGCCGAGTCATCAATGTGATATGTACTTATTTATGTTTGACTTCTAACTTCCCATCGTCCAAACATGGCTGGTCAGGGACAGCAAATGGGCTGGATGTTGCACGTGGATGAACAATGCCCAGGTCTACTTTCAAGGGAACACTGGTGAGTATTTTTTTTCTTCCCAGAAAACTGACATCAATCAGCAAAACACCAGAGCTGCTTTTAACTGTAGCATCTTTTTTTATGTTGCTCAGCTAGCTTCTGCATGTCTTTTCTTCCGGAATAACACATAATCACCCAAAGTGTATTAAGCATCCAGCGTCCTCGGCATCAGGATTCTGAGAATCAGGAAAAATACTACTCTGAAACACATGTAAACTGTAAGTAACCAAAACACCAGATCTATTTGTCTGGTGACGTGTGTGTTTTCAGTGTGCTAGGTGCTTGTGCATGTTCAGTTCTTTTCATTCGGATAACCCAAAATTTATCTGTCTCAAAACTCGTGAGGGGGCACATGTGTATTCATGTGCAAGTGTGAACACACACACACACACACACACACACACACACACACACACACACACACACACACACACACACACACACACACACACACACACACACACACAATGTCCTTGTTACACTGGGGATTTGAGAGAAGTGTATACAGTGAAGCCTCGGGTCTTAACAGGACATGAAAGGGCCTGTACCAACAGGATGCCACTGCAGGAGACTGCCCTCATATTTGATGTGGTAATCCTGTCATGGAGACACCAAAGCTGGTTAGGTTTAACACATGCTGGTGTGGCTCTGATTCACAATAGCCCATAGCGTCCTGGCACTAACAAAACAATATGGACCAGATCACAATGTGCTTGGTTATTTTTGCTCAAACTTTAAAATTTAACAACAGTAATGTGATATTGATACGGTCCATTCTGACAGCTAAGCATCTGCAAGCAGGAGCATTTCAGGTGAACTGGAGAAAGGAAGGAAGGATCATTCCAATGTACACATATAAGTAAATAAATCCATTTATGATTCATTGTGAAGTGAAAGCTTATGGAAGTTTAATTCAGAGTTTTCCATCTGTATAACTCGATGTACGGTCTACATAAACAATGTCTAAAGTTCAGTAACAGTTCAGTTCAGTACAGTCATTTCAACTGCACAAATACAGCAGTAAACAAACACTCATTCATGAATAAATAACTGCAAGCATACACACATAAGCACACAAACACACAGCATACTAAGGGCAAATTGTGAAGACAAAAATCTAAGCATGAGTCTTTATATGAGTACCTAGGGCAGTGAGTTTGACTCCAGCTAGAATAGCTGCTGCTTTCACCACACATCTATGCTGCAGCTGCAAGATTAGATGCTGCTGAACCTTCAGCATTTCTCTCCGTCTCACTGGGAGCCCAGAGGTTACTGCTGCGCTGCTTTAAAAAACCCTTTAAATAACTGATAATATCACTGGTAGGTTCAAAACTATATCACTGACAAGAGTGACGCAGGTTGCTTCTACATGCAGTTATTAGGCATAAACTGATAATAGCTGCAGTCTAACACAATTAGCAATCCTGTAATAATTCATCAGGGTTATTGTGTTTAAGGTTTATTTATTTATTTTTAAATTAACACCTATTTGAGAGGTGTTAATTTAGCTGCACAGAGACCGCACTTCCTGGTGCAACACTGGTTCTTATATTTGACATCTTAAGTTATTACATGTAACAAGTGAAATGTGAATTGGATGTAATTATTTCATAAAGTCACAACCTTTAACTTAAATGAGACCATGCTTAATTTTTAAGAAAATCAGAGAAACTAACTCACATTTGTGATGTTGTGTTGTTAGTCACAGTTAACTCAACACACAACTCAATCTGCAAAATATAACCACATTTGCAAGGATGTAAATTACAGAAGAACACAATGATTTGCAAATCTTGTGAACTGACAATAATCAAAGGAAAACAAATATAAATGTTTAAGATGAGACATCTTAACACATCATGAAAAATATTAGCTAATTATGAACAACACATCTTTAAAAAATTGGGGCGTAGGGAAGCAAAATGCTGGAAAAGAAAGTGGTACTAAAAAGAAGCACCTGCAAAAACATTTTGCAACTAACTACAGTTAATAGGCAGAAGTCAGAAACATGATCGGGTTTAAAAAGAGGATCTTAGAGAGTTTCTCAGGAGTAAAGATGGGCAGGAGTTCATTAACCTGCATTTATCTAGAAATTGTAGAACAATAAAAAAAAAAACCAACTTAAAATTGTCAAAAATATTTCACCATCTACAGCACAGAAAAGCTTCAGAGGATTATGGGAGTCAGGAGAAATCTCTGTGCGCAAGAGACAAGGCCAGAATCAGTATTGGAAGCCTGAGATTTTAAAGCCTTCAGGCCACACTGCATTAAAAACAGGAATGAGCTTATTTAAACTGGGCATGGAAATTCATGCATGGGCTCATAAACTCTTCCAGAAATTGTTGCCTGCAATGCTGTATAGTGCCATCCACAAATGCAGGTTAAAGCTCTATCATGCAAAGAAGAAACAACACTTGAATGCGATCTGGAAACACTATTAACTCCATCATCTTCTCAAAGCTTATTTAAACTGAACTGGACTGAGGCAAAAACTGTTCTGTGGTCCGACGAACTGAAATTTCAAATTGTTTCTGGAAAACATGGACGCCAATGTCCTGCAGACCAAAGAGGAGAGGAACCATCTGACTTGTTATTTGGAAAGGCACCATCGAGGCTCTTTATAGTTCAAGGTAAAGCCCTGTATATTTATTATTAGCCACCAAGCAAAGGTTCCAGTGCCTATATTCACCTTGAAAGTCTGACCTAATCCTACGCTGAGAGGACTGTTTGTCATCATTAATAATCAATGAATTATCCTCTTCACATAGGTCAAATTTGTAGTGCCTCCACAAACGTCTGCCTTAACTGGTAGCTTGTAGAGAGGGACCGATAACCTCAACAACAAACTACCAGGTGTGATGATGCAACATTAAGATGGATAAAATGCTTTAATTTTAATGTAAACAGTTTAATTTTTAAAAAACTGGAAATGAGCTTAAAGAGTTAAATATAACTATACTTTAACATTAGGATCTCAGGGTGATTTTTTCAAAACTACTACTAACAATAATGCCACATCAACATCACAAGGTTACACCAAATGTCAAACAGGACCTCTATTCCATTAAATCGTTTATACAAACAAAGCTTAATTCCAGTCTGCCTTCCTCTGGTTTTGCTGAATCCTGGAAGTGGTGTCAAGTGGCTGATGAGCATTCGGCGCATGCAGCAAGCAGGGCAAACTCCAGCAATGCATGTTAATTCAGGTCCAGTAATTTTAATTAGGGCTTTCACAGGTCAGATCCACCAGCTTCAATTCCAAATTTCAGCCACAGAACTGTCTGTAGATATGAGCAGTACAACCTTCTTAAACAGTTTTTGTTTGTTGTGTTGAGTTTGTTGTCTCAGCATATCACATGCATATAGCCCTGAAATATGATCAGCGCTATAAGTAAGTGCCAATATTTCTGCTAATATGTGCCTGCTTGTCACGATGAAGTGCTGTATACAGACGGGAAGCAGACTTATAGCTCACCGAAGCACAGATTAAACAAAGGGACCGGCCCCTGCTTCCTCCCTGCCTTTTCTGTTAACAAGTGTTATACCCTTCCCAAGCACACACATGCACCATTAACAAAGCCAATCTTAATCGATTTCACAAAAAAACCCCACTGTGATTCACCATGAGTCACTCTGTTTGAGAAGAAAGCATCAATCGCAATCAAAACACACAGCACCAATTTGTCCCTCATTCCAAATGACTCACACAACAAGCAATTTTATGAGAAATAAATAAGAAAAACCAACAAAGTAATACACGAATGTCTTTTAAAAAAAGAGCCCGTATGAACACTACATGGTAAAACAGTGAAATCAGAGAAAATTGACTACATGACTGTTAAAGATCCCTTTTAATAAAAGAGGATGCTGAGGCACTCCTCTGCTTTCACTTTGCAGCAGCAGTGTCCCTTTATCAGATGCCCAATACGACACATTCATATTGGGCTTTGCAAGATGATCTCACGGTCTGTTTGGGCTCATGTTGATTTATGAGCCCGGAACGTGCTTTAACTAGTTTCAATAGAACTAAAATCAATACAGATTTTCAGAGCGAGCCTGTGTCAAAAGCTAAAATTGGGATAATGTGTTTGCACACTGTAGATGCAGTGAGACGTCTGCACTATAGAGACAATCTAGAAATCCTTAAAATACCACCTTAAAATATCAAAAAGGAAACAGTAATCAGTCCGGCTCACACAAAGTCACACATGATGATTTCCTGGATGTTCAAAGTTAAATATAATACCTTCTTCGTCTTCAGAGCACATGTTCTCAACCAGTTCCTTAATTTAGTACAGTTTGAGTTGTATGGGCACACAATCATACCCCAAAATGCGAAAGTTTTAGTTATTTCACCTGAGAGTTTTTCTTAATTTTCCAAGGGTTCACTCATTTAAAAAAAAACACGATATCATTTACTTCTATGCACCAACCCAAATTAGGCAATATGAATGCAAATGTGTGCAAATGTTGTGGTGTTCTGGCTTCCGTCGCCGGGCTTCCCTTAATCAAAACTGATCAACACAACACACGCACAGGTTTGCATGTAATTATCATTATTGCTTATTTTGTCATAAATATTTAACTTTAGAAAACAATCATTTACAACAGGTTTCAAGCCTATGGGCTCCATGCAAACACCGCCTACAAATATTTATTAGGGCTATTTAATAATTCATTTAATTGAATGAATTAGGCATGGTAAATTGAATGTAGCAGTCAGAGTTAATGCTTTGCATTGTTTTTTTTTTTTTTACTGATAGTGATAATGAAGCTTATGCAGAAGTTCAATGAGTAAGACCTGTGTTTGCTCCTCTGCCTGGATTCCTGGCCGCCCGGACCTCTGGTCTATTATTTAAATCACTTCTGCCTCACTTCTGTCGTCATCACCGTGGCCCAACCATTTTTTCTTCAGTGAGAACTGAGCCTTAGTTTTGCATGCTTTAAATCTATTCTCATTCTGCCTCTCACTCTCTCAGCCTGCCTCCTCCCCATCTCCACCTCATCCTGGTCATTCATCCAAGTTCCCATCTGCTTGATAACCACCACCGCCAGCATCTAGATTCTGGGGGGTCCTGTCCTACTTCCTACCACTGTTGGAACATGTCAAATTCATCTGAGCCTAATCGCTAAAATGTTTATGACTCAAACACTGTACTTCGATGAATCATCTTGTTCTTTCAAATGGTCATTCCTTATTGAATTACCAGTCAAAAAACTGATTGGCACTAGGGTCCCGAGTAAATGGCCAGAGCAAAAACAAAAATCTTTGGAGTCACTGACAATCAGAACCTATGGCTTGAATAGTGAAGATGCTTGGATACTAGCCAAGGTATGGACAGGCCAACTGGCTCAAGCTATGGCAAGAATTCAACAATTCCACATAGAGATATCTAAGAGCTCAACATCCTATAATGGAGAATTTTAAACATGTTTTGAAGTCGGACCTTGAGAGGGGAACAGAAAGCAGAGGAGAGTCCATCCTTGCTGCTGCAGGACTAAGAGGGCCTAGAAGCATCTGTGTTGTTCATTTTTAAATTTAAACAGAAAGAACAGTTACTACAAACAGATGTCAGGTTGTGTGGAACTGAAGCCTCTGATCAGTAGTGCTTCTTTATGGAAACAGGATTCTAGCAAGATGAGAAGAGCAGCAGTTTTCAGGAATTTAAGACAAGAATTCTCCTTCAGATGTCATCTAAACTTTTAATGCAGCATCTACCTGAAGTGCTGTGCCATCAGAGTTGAAACAACCCTGTATTACCTTACGGCTGTAAACCCAAGGACTTTGATGAATTTAGTATAAATATGGATTTCAGACATAGCTCATCATTAGATGTTTAAAATGTTCCCGTGGCTGTTAAAGTCAGGTCATTTCTAAATAAGCTAAACATCCCAGTTACCAGTGCTGTGACTTTCACAACAGGTGAACTTGTTAATGTAATATTTTGATCCTCTTCCTGATTATGTATACAGCTAATTACACAATTAGCAGAGGCTCTGTAAGCGTAATGAAATCTCCCACACATCTGTTAATTCCTGCAACAGGCAGCAAGCGATAGTTAGCATGCAGTTTGCAACTTATCCCCATGACAACAGCTTTATGCAGTAGCTGTTGTCATTTTCAACAGCCCTGTGCGCGTGTTTATGTACACTTGTTATTTCTGTAATTATATGTGCAATAATTCTCTTACACAAAAATGCTCAGCTTACTTTGTATTAACTGTAACATCTGTTAGATCTTATTGTTGACGTAAATGTTCTCAAACATTTACAGTGGGGCAAAAAAGTATTTAGTCAGCCACCGATTGTGCAAGTTCCCCCACTTAAAATGATGACAGAGGTCAGTAATTTGCACCAGAGGTACACTTCAACTGTGAGAGACAGAATGTGAAAAAAAAATCCATGAATTCACATGGTAGGATTTGTAAAGAATTTATTCGTAAATTAGGGTGGAAAATAAGTATTTGGTCACCTCAAACAAGGAAAATCTCTGGCTCTCACAGACCTGTAACGTCTTCTGTAAGAAGCTTTTCTGTCCCCCACTCGTTACCTGTATGAATGGCACCTGTTTGAACCCATCATCTGTATAAAAGACACCTGTCCACAGCCTCAAACAGTCAGACTCCAAACTCCGCCATGGCCAAGACCAAAGAGCTTTAGAAGGACACCAGGAAAAGTATTGTAGACCTGCACCAGACTGGGAAGAGTGAATCTACAATAGGCAAGCAGCTTGGTGTGAAAAAATCAACTGTGGGAGCAATCATCAGAAAATGGAAGACATACAAGACCACTGATAATCTCCCTCGATCTGGGGCTCCACGCAAGATCTCATCCTGTGGGGTCAAAATGATCATGAGAACGGTGAGCAAAGATCCCAGGACCACACGGGGGGACCTGGTGAATGACCTGCAGAGAGCTGGGACCAAAGTAACAAAGGTCACCATCAGTAACACACTACAACGGCAGGGAATCAAATCCCGCAGTGCCAGACGTGTTCCGCTGCTGAAGCCAGTGCATGTCCAGGCCCGTCTGAAGTTTGCCAGAGAGCACATGGATGATACAGCAGAGGATTGGGAGAATGTCATGTGGTCAGATGAAACCAAAGTAGAACTTTTTGGTATAAACTCAACTCGTCGTGTTTGGAGGAAGAAGAATACTGAGTTGCATCCCAAGAACACCATACCTACTGTGAAGCATGGGGGTGGAAACATCACGCTATGGGGCTGTTTTTCTGCCAAGGGGACAGGACCACTGATCCGTGTTAAGGACAGAATGAATGGGGCCATGTATCGTGAGATTTTGAGCCAAAACCTCCTTCCATCAGTGAGAACTTTGAAGATGAAACGAGGCTGGGTCTTCCAACATGACAATGATCCAAAACACACCGCCCGGGCAACAAAGGAGTGGCTCCGTAAGAAGCATTTGAAAGTCCTGGAGTGGCCTAGCCAGTCTCCAGACCTCAACCCCATAGAAAATCTGTGGCGGGAGTTGAAAGTCCATGTTGCTTGGCGACAGCCCCAAAACATCACTGCTCTCGAGAAGATCTGCATGGAGGAATGGGCCAAAATACCAGCTACTGTGTGTGCAAACCTGGTAAAGACCTATAGTAAACGTTTGACCTCTGTTATTGCCAACAAAGGTTATGTTACAAAGTATTGAGTTGTATTTTTGTTATTGACCAAATACTTATTTTCCACCCTGATTTACGAATAAATTCTTTACAAATCCTACCATGTGGATTCATGGATTTTTTTTTCACATTCTGTCTCTCACAGTTGAAGTGTACCTCTGGTGCAAATTACTGACCTCTGTCATCATTTTAAGTGGGGGAACTTGCACAATCGGTGGCTGACTAAATACTTTTTTGCCCCACTGTATATTCAGTGGGAGAAAATACACAAGACAACTTATATAATCCATATGGATGCACATTTTTCTTTTTTTTTAAAGAAACATTGTGGGTGGCTGCTTTAACAGCTGTAAATATAAAAGTATTGAAATTTCATAGCAGGAAAAAGTCCAGGGAGAAAACCCTGGTGTGTCTAAACAGTTAAAGCCATAGCAGATGCAGCAGCAGGAGATTACAGACTAAACGGGCTTGTTCCACCACAATAATACCGGATACGTGTTTACAATGCACCTGTGAACTGCCAGAAGCTTTCTGATTTGTGTTCCTGTATTTCCTTAAAAAAAGACCAGTATAGTATGATATAACACTAAAACAACCCAGATTACATAAATACTTTAAAATAAATAATTTGTTAATTTGTTTTAATGAAGTAAATACGTCTCAATATTACCTGACTCCATAAATCTCATACTGACTACTTTAATATAAAACTTTAATGTAACCTATTTCTAGGTATATTTGTGATATTTATACTGGAAAGAGCTTAATTCATGTTACTGTGAAACAGAAAAAACAGACCTCAAATGACGCAGATACTGAGCAGCTTTAGTACAGCACATTCATGTTAAACAAACCGTGACCTGACTAATGTAAGCACAGATGGAAGTTTCATACACAGCTGGTTTTGTGTCCCATCCCAAGGGTAAACCTACCATTTGGGGGAGGGGGCTTTATAAACAGATGCTTCTCTGTAACATAAAGTTACTACACTAACTTCATGGAATAAATTAGTTCAAATCTCTTGCATATTTTAAACTCTCGAGGCAGGAAACGTTAAATAAAAGCAAACACGTTGATGTAGGGGGGGAAAGCCCCTTTATCAATGCACTTCCCGCAGAAACTAAGATTAATAAAAAGGAATGAATTTATAATGCGGATTATGCTGGTGCTGACTGATCATCGGGGAAAGCCGGCTCAGCTGTTAAACACCTTGGTTCAAGAGAGGGCGCCTTGATCATTTAAATCATCTATTGGAATTATTCTTATAACGGTTCATGCACGAACCAGAATCTTAAAATCATGTCTCACCTTATTTGTTTATATTTTGTATAAAAAAATGAGAAATATGTGCAGCGGTACTGAAACATATGCAAACATAAATGGAAATGCAGCATTTCAAACTGTTCTAACAAGACTGAAAGTCATTATTTGGCAAGACCGCATTTATTCTTCAATACACCCTGAACTCACTCAAACAAACTTTCTTTTAATTTCTGTAAGCAGCCTTCAGGAATAGTTCTCCAGGCTTCTTGAAGGACTTATTTGGATGTTGGCTGCCTTTTTGTTCTGTTCTCTAGCAAGATGATCCCACACTGCTTCAATGATGTTGAGGTCCCTGCTCTGGAGAGACCTGGAGAACCACTACACACCATGCCGAGATATTCCACGAGTTTACCTAATAGCACTTAGAGGCTTAGGGACTAGTTTATGCCTGTCATACTGTGCTATATTTAAATGTTGCATTTTTTCAAGATTAAAAAAAACCCTATGTGCCTAAAGTTACAATTTAAAACTGAGTCTTTGGAAATTTTCTGCTATGTGTAGATGCAAAACTGGTTCACCCTTGAGTTAGATAACTTTTATATGTTTCATGACTCATAAGTGAGTATTGAGTAGCTTCACAAAGAAAAATAAAAACTTCCTCTAAAAACGGTCAGGTACAAGGACTGGACTGAAAATGAATAAAAAAGCAGGCCATGTCCAAAGAAAAACTTTGAAAGACCTTCAGAAAGTTTGGGCAACTGTTGTTTAAAACCACACCAAGTCTGGATCACTGGAAGCAAAAGAGAGCTGTATACTAGCCTAAAAAGCTATTGTAATGTCATACTTTAACAACTACAAGTACATAAAACAGCCTGTTTGCAGTGGGGCACAAATTTAGAGCGAGATTTAACACACACCCACAAAAAGCCACCATCTAGCTTTAACTGACCAGTTATTAACAAATATCATTGTATCAGTACTTAAACACTATGAACACATTCAGCAAAGAAAATTTGAATCATCTTAGAGTAAACTTCAATCACCAATAAAAAGCATCACATAAAAAGAACAGATACCGCTGGAAAGAATGTGTGCATTGACCAATCTTCACCAAAAATGTGTTATGTAACCTTGATAAATATGCAAAGATATCCTGCAGGATCACTTAAAGTCCTGGAGTTTCTAGGTCACATGGACACCACCAGGAACCGGCTAATGGTATTGTGGCTTGAACCTGTCTGCACCGGGGGATTTAAATTATATAAAGCATAGCAAAGATGGGCTTTGAAAAAGTCGGGAAATCTCCAAAGAGAACCAACACAAATGGTCACTTCCTTGTTATGCTCACAGCAATTGGGTTAGCTTACTTCAAACACAATGGCCCTGCATTTTGTGATTCAGTTCTTTGAATAATGCTCTAAATAGGATTTTCTTGGCCACACTGGTTTATTTCAGTTTGCCTGCCAGCCTATGTAGATGAGTTAAGCTCACAAGGCTCTGCAGTGCTAAATCAAGGTAAACACCTTCTACCTTTAGGCAGGAGTGATAACCACACAATGTCAAGGGAAACAGTAGTGGGCTAAACAGCCTGATGATGAGAAGAGATGCTAGAGCCGAGGCAGATTCCAATAAATGCTGCACCTTTCTGGCGGCATATACACACAAACTGCTCAGAGGGTAAAGCAGCCAGGTTTAGCTGAGCAGTCTGGGCCCAAATTTAGCTCGAGATGGGAAATTCTCATTTACACTGAAACTGAAGATGAAAACAAGAAAGGTTGAGCTTTCTTCATTACTGTGGCGAGATAGTGAATAAATGATGTATGATAGATCACTGTTTACCTCATGGACATTTCGCTTCTTTGACGGCACTGGCCATGAATAATGGGAGGACAGATGTTAGATTACAAGGAAATTTTCCATCACTGTTAAACGACAGAGTATAGTGACTAGTTAATTAATCAGCAGACTGAAAGTGTACAGTATACTTTATGTATATGTAGCAGCATGCTGAATAAGCTGGTTTGTCCATATCCATTTAGATCATATGCAAGGGAGAGATATCAAGAGTTGGACAATGTCTCATCAGTATCACGTATTATCAATTATTGTGTGTTTTTATATCACATTAACTAATCCAAATAACACTAGCATGCCAGACTGACATTTGTTTTTGTCCAAGGAATGCAATCTTGTGATGGCATGCACACATGGGAGGTGAGCTTGATGAAGGATACAGCATGACAAAGAGGCAGAGAAGGAGACAACAGGTTTTATTGTGATTTCCCTCCAGTAAAAAATGCAAAGAACATTGTTGTCAGCTATAAACTTTGTGCCAGCAGCAAAATGTGTTCAACCATGAAAAATACAGCATCAAATGTATTGAAGCATTTGATATAACAGCACACGAGCAATATAGAAAACAAAACCACAGTGGTGATGGAAAGGAGGCCTGGATTTTAAAGCCATGCACACTGATGGGTAAACAAAGGAAAGAATCAGAAGAAGCTTGTTGGTGGTTTGCCATTATGCCATTTGGATGATTAACAATAAAATTGGTTAAAAGGGTCTGGATCTCTCTCTCTCTCTCTCTCTCTCTCTCTCTCTTTATCTATCTATCTATCTATCTTACATCTATCTTTCTATCTAGATCATTCATTCATTCATTGTTGAATTGTGGGAAACCTAATATAGTGTTATCCGTGCTTTAAAAATCAGGAATACCAGAAGTAGAAGCAGCCTGTTAACTAAGCACAGCTGTTGTTGTTTGTTTTTTCATTTTGCATTTCTTGTAAGAACTATATTTTTGAAAATGTCACACATTTCACCAATTTTTGCTTGTCTCAGACAGATTTATGAACTCTGAAACAAAGTCCACATATGTCTCATGTCTGGATTTGAAAGAGTGTCACTGATCTCATTCTAGTTCTTGGGTGAAACTTGAAATCTGACAGAAGATTTCACGCCATCTATGTCAAAGAATTTTAAACTCTGCTGGTTTTGTCAGTAGAAAATCATACGGTGCTCTTGCACTGCAGTGAAAGATTTGTAAGGAGCTCCAAGAATAGAGAGCAGAGAAAGCCCAGAAGAGCTTGCAAATAACCCAGGCAGAGTAGCTGGAAACCAGCAAACAACAAAACATCACCATGGTTTTGTAATTTACTGGAGTATCTCCCTGCAGCACGCACCATACTGTGCACATTTCCCAACCAGCTGTCCACCACAATAGGTGTCTAGCTTCGTTCTTTCCTCCTTCGGCGGCAGAACAAGCGCACTGACAGAGAGTCCTGCGAGCTAGTCGTTCTTTCAATATTATAGTGAAATATATTTTTACTCATTTGTGTGTTTCTGTGAAAATGGGAACATTAAAAAGCACAAAACCACCACAGTGGAAGAAAATATTTCACCGCTTAATACACGATCAGTGATGCATCATTTAGTGTGCGCTCTGCTAAGTTGGCAAAGTGAAAAAGTATTGGAAAAAAAGACTGCTTATTGTGAAGAATGCAGACATCCTTCGGCAATTGCTCAATTGGGCTTAGCATAAGAACGAAGCAAGACATAAAACTAAAAGGATACATGAAATGAAAGAGAAAGCTATACCAAATTAAGCGTGTTGAAGCAAAGGAACTGGTGCAATGGAAAACAAAGTAATGAAGCTGACTTTAAACAGAAAGGAGTTAGAAGGTGGCCACATTGATCTGTTGTGTCTGTCCATGTTCATTAATTCTAATTCATTTTGTGAGACAGGTTTCTGTTGAGCGAGCATGGCTGATTACACATCAGTCACTGTCAGATTTTCATCACTTTTGACAGACAGAATTACCTCTGGACAGTTAAATTCATTGCCCTCTACATAGTCATAGAGGGTAGTCCTGAGACAACCAGTTCATACCATCCCATTATTGTAAATTCTTTGTTAATAATAAGTATTATATGAAGATTTAAAATAGGCCTGGTGAGGTGCTGGACTGGCTAAAAGTTTTCCATCTCAGTCTTTAGTTTAATTTAAACTGAGGAGTGTGTTCTGTACGTGAAAACAGACCCACTAAGACAGAAAATCTTCTGCACTTGTGTGGTTTCACCCCATGTACAAAATAGAGATGAATTATCAGTGAATTTTACTTTTTATCTCTCAGATCCTTTGAGTTAATAACATGTGTGACCATCTGTGTGAAAAAATGCATTAACCCTTGTGTGGTGTTCGTATTTTTGTTACTCAGCCAGTGTTCATGGGTCTGGTGGACCCGCTAGAGTTTTGGCTTTCCAAATTAACACTATCAAACAATTTTATGTTAAATTACTCAACAGATGTTTACTTCATCCCAATTACAAGACATATGAACAGCAAACATGGTTAATTTTTTCCCTTTACCTTTGTTAGATCACATTTATGAATTAATGTGCTTCTCGTTTTTCTTTTATATAAAATGTTATAAATAAATCAGTTATAATCAAGTGGAGTGAGTGGAAAGACACAACACATTTACACGTGAAAAAATAATTAATTGTTTAATTTTTCTTTTGAAAAAAACTGAACACGGGTCTCACAGACCCGAACACCATACAAGGGTTAAGTGAACTCAAATTAACTCAAGATATCACCCTACAGACTACAGACATGGATACATAATGTCTCCCTTTAAACACACGTATAGAGAGAATCACACGCTCTTAAGTGGCTAAACTATAGCGCTTTCTGTTCTATTTAAAAAAAGAAACTGAGTCAAGACACTGCTGAGATTCTTTTCCCCAGATTTTTGTCAGCATAATCTAAAATAGAGTTTAGAAACCCCAAAAGCACTCAAGCCCTTTGGTTGTTACTGCTTCTAAAACATTAGCTCAGCATGCCCAGTTTTCCGAATTAGCATGCCAGTGAGATTAACTGGTCTTAACACTTGTTCTTTTTTGCCTGCTGATCTGCACAGGCTATTAAAGAGAAAAACTGTAGAGAACAGATCTGCATTACATGCCAGAATTTCATTAGGGCTGTAACTCGATCCATTTTATGGCATGACTCATGGATTTACCCAATTTGGCTCTGCTACCATCGGTCATAATTGGCAGTTGTGTCTACAATTGCACTGGGCGGAGTGATTTCTATATGACTGATTATTCTGGCAGAAAGAAACTTTCATGTGGGAATAGTGATGCCGGCTGCCATTCAGAAGCTGAGGGATGCTCAGATCGACTCTTTTCATGCATTCAAATTGACAGTGTGTTCAGCTAAATCTCTATAAATCCCTCCATTCTTTCAGTATACTGTGGCTATGTAACAGTTGCACAATAAAGTACATATAGGTTGATGCCTTTCAGCACTGGATTACCATGATTGATTAAGAAATAAAACAGTGATCATTTATTTAACACTTTTTCCTTCCTGAGAAAAATGCCATTTGCCAGATCGTTTCCTGGCCCGGGCACTCTGCTAAAAGAATGTGAAATGGAGCATGGAGAAAGGCCTGGCCACTGCTAATGACTGATTTACTTTCTTTTCAACTGCATCCCCATTTCAACAGTGCACAACAATAAACAACCCATTAGGGAGACTCAAAATAGTTAGAATTTAGTCGAATAAATCAACAACTGAATCATCTAACATCCATCATTGTTTTCTATTTTTTTTTTTTTTGTTGAATGGAGGCACCGACATTAATGCCGGGTCAGCAATGCTAAGCAGACAGAGAACAAAGTAATTTCTGTCAGAACTGTGCTATCAGACATCTGTCAAAATAAAAACAGAATAAAAATACTACAAATGCAAGGAACACACCATCAGCATCCTCTTAAATCTGAACATGGAACACATGGTTGATGATATGCTCAAATACTGCTGTGTATACTGAACAAAAGGCTTTAGTGCAACACTAAATGAAGAGGAGTCGGCTGAATGGCAAGAACAACATCCAGGCTATCAACACCTTCACTCTGCCGGTGGTCAGGTATCCTGCTTGGATAATACGCTTGCCAAAGAAGAAGACAGAAGCCACTGATATCAAGAAGAGGAAACTCCTTACAATGCATGAAGGTTTCAACCAAATCCAGCACCCTGAGACTGTATGCTAAGCGGAAGGAAGCCGAGGTCTAGTGAGTGTCAGTACCAAAGTCCAGGATTAGACAACGAACATCCACGAGTACATCAGGAAGATAGGGACAACTGACCATGTGTTTAGTGAATACCTAACGCAGCAGAAACCCAAGAAAGACGAGGAGCGAGAGGAGGAACCGTCATGGAAGGACAGGCCCTTGCACGGTGGTCCTGGGGTCTATCACACCAGGCAAGACCCCAGGTGCAGGCTGTGTAAAGATGCCCCTGATACAATCCAACACATAACAGCATGGTGCAAGATGCTAGCAGGCAGGGCATATATGGAACGCCATAACCAAGTGGCCAGCATAGTTTACAGGATCCTGTGAGACTTCCAGATACAGACGGACAAACTGGTGATGGCTAACCAACCGGAGATAGTAGTAGACAAGCAGAGGAAGACGGCCATAGTGATAGATGTAGCGATAATGAATGACAGCAACATCAAGAAGAACAGTGGTCCTAGTGGTATTCGGAGCACTCAGTAAAGTGACCTCCAAGCTAGGCGAGTGGCTCCAGCAGATCCCAGGAACAACATCTGAGCTCATCCAAGGTCCCTCAAGCTCTCAGGCAGAGGACCCAATATATATAAGCAAGACGGTGAAGCTGCCCTTGCTCAGTGTGAGAGGAGACCTTCTTTGAATTACAAAGAGTTCATTCAGTTCCAGTAATGAATGAGTCATACAGGAAGACATATTTCACTGAAAGCACGCTATGGCCACACCATTCATATATATCATGCATTGTCAGTAAATTAGGATTCAGTTAAACCCCAATTAAGCTTCAAAGAAAAAAAAAAGAACACGCTAGCCATCAGCTCAAAAAGGCAGTGTTTTTACCAGTAGCTGTATTTGTATATGTAAGCCAGGACAGATGTGTGCTCAGCTGTTAGGACTTTGACAGTCTGAACCACCGAGTTAGGCTTTCAGCTTAAAATCATTCAGAGTGAGGCAGATGAGATAGTGGAGTACTCAATATATATCGTAGCACTAATTCAGCATTTATAATGCCTTGGGCCTTAACGTCAATATTTTAGTTCTTTAGTGTTTTGGTCTGAGTTTGTAAAGCTCACAGCTTTTACTTCAAATACCACAGACAATTGAAGAAAGACTGCGCCACTAAACTGCACCTTTTGACCATTCCTTGACTTGAATGTGTGCTGAAGTCAGTCCCAGACACTGATTATGTAATCAGCAGCTGCTTTTACAAATCAGACCGTAATCACATCCAGAGTGTGAGAGAGAAGCGAAAAAAGGACTCAGACATTTCACCTTCCAATCGAAAGCACAAAGACCTTCAAATGCTGAATGTTTGAAGACTTCAAGAGTTTGAAGACTTTTGGAAGACATTACCATCACAATTATTTAGAAAGAGTTTACATATTCTTTCTGATTACTCTGGTTTTCTCCTACAGTCCAAAGGCATGCTTGTTAGTTAATTAGTGATTCTAAATTGGCCACAGGTCTGTCTCTTTGTGCCCTGCGATAGAACAGAGACCTGTCGGGAGTGCACGCCGCCTGTCACCCTGTGACAGCCAAGGGATAAATAATTAATTCATTACAATCAATGCCTTTCATGCAGTACAGTGTGTACACTAGGGTTGTCATGATACTAGAATTTCAAACTCAGTACCGATCCCCAGAAAAATACTTGCTACGCCAAACCATTTTTCACAATGGAGGAAAAAAAATGATAAAATTGACAGACATATTTTAAAGAATGCATATTTCCTGTGGTTCTTGGCACTATATTTCATTGCTAATTAAATGAGGTTATCAAGGAACTTTACACTGTTTCTGTGTAGATGCTGGTAGACTGCTCTCACCTTCAATCTGCATTATTAGTAAATCAGGACTTTAAGGGAAATATATCACTTTCTATAGACAAATAACTACATTATCCCGTTATGTGAATATTAATATTACAGACCAGTAGAACTGATAACATTTACTGCCGAGCTCCAAGATTAATGTTGTTATGTTATTATTAGCCATTGCCGCTAGCTGCCACCTGAACAATAACAGGAGGGGAAGGATAATGTGGGTGATATTTCCATCGGCTAACTGCAATGTGTGTGTGAGACAGGTAAGCATTCAAAATAACTCAAATACTTCAACATTGTCTCAAAATTCTTGATAAAGACTGAAATGTCAGCCTTTAAGCTTCGCCAAGCTTGTTCTATTCAGGTGTTTAGCTGCTAGCGTTATGAGGGGCTCTGTGAAGATGGCACTGTTAATATTGCAAATGAGTATCTGATCCAATAGTAATATTTAGCATCAATTAGTATCCAAGGATCAGTTTTTTGACAACTCTACGCGGCACTAATGCTGCCTTCTGTACTGAAAAAAAAAAAATCAAGTATTGTTACCTTTCCAGAATTTTGTTACCAAAAGGTGCTATAAGACATACCTAATACATGCATTTTTAACTTCTATATGTAAGTGCTAAAAAAACACAAAGAATATTAAACTTGAACTTATGTAACAGACTGAGTCACTGTTTGCTACAGCAGCTAGACTAAGTACTATACAGTAGCTGTAGCTGTAGCTGCGTATATCAGCAATTTTGCAGTTCTTTAAGTCTTTCAGATTTTCCTGGATGATATATGATAGACTCAATTAATTTGCTCAGCTTGTCTACACCTATACAAGGAATACAAAAAGTCATGCACAACACAAGCAAAAACAATGGGGAATACTCATGCATAAAAGGGTCGCAACAGGGTTAATGTGAATAAAACCTACAATACAAACAAATAATTTAAAGCCTCAGATCAAGCAGAGCAGCAGTAGAAACACAATATAGGAAACCCAAAGAGAAAGCCATCCAACGCTGTAGGGCAAGTTCTGACAGCTGAACCATCTTTCTGCCAATGTAACCCATGTTAGACCAAATGTGAGGCAGAAAAACACAGTTGTAAATATTGGTTTCAGCTGTTCATAGTTTCAGTGTAGTTACCAAGTTACCAAGAAACAAAAATACTAAGTAAAAATAAAGCAGACATGCCACAAACAAGCAATCAATATCAGTTCTAAATAATGTGGCAAAGTGAAGCACTATTGGCAGGTTGATTAAAACACCACGAGACACATGACATTGTGAATGTAAGAGGAGGAATGGAAAGCTTACACTGTGTTGCATTGTCCTCCAGACAGCCCTCTGAGAGCAGCAGAGAAATGAAGAAGAAAGAGATTTAATTGGACATCAGAGAAATAGAGAGACTGAGAGAGAGAATAGGGCCAAAATAATGACTAGTTAGTGAAGCAAAAAGTTAAATGATAAATGGTGCTGCTAAAATATTCTATTCACCAGCCTATGAGATTGAGTACCTCAAACCATTTTATTCACAATACATTTTCCAGTGTGAAATCAGCTGCTATCAAGTCTGATCAATGCACAGATCACCACCTGCATACAAACAGCAGCCTAATGTGGGAACGCAGGCTGAAGTGGTCTAATGACAGTGGTTGTTTCAAGCAATGCAATGCAATCAGTTTAGCAAAGTACGCCAACTTTTTAATACTTCAGTGTTTCACATGTATTTGTACTGTAAGTATTACACATAACACACCTAATAAATTTACACAGTGAGATGCAAGTACATTGAAGAACGGGTTAGATATGTTTTCCTGAGCTACCCAGTTCCCACTTCTTGGAACAACTTTTCAAATCTTTTGCAAGCAGCAGGCTGGAGTGCATGTAAGCATACATTATTAAAGATAGTGAAACCAGTGGGTTTTCTCTAAATGCACTTTTGCCTTTTAGATTTTTCCCACACATTTTAATGTGCATGTTATGAATCAGAAAAAAGTGGATTTGGTTCTAATTTTCAAATGAGGCCTGAGTGTAAAGATACGGAGTGTTCAAGAATAACACTTTAAAGGTTCTGGACATCTTTTATACAGTCACTGTGGTATTCCTAACAATTACAGCTATTTTTGGAGTAAAGACTACTTATGGAGACTCTCTGCTGCCTGTAATCACGTCTCTGCTCCTTCCTTTTTTCCATTTTAATCCCATGGAACAACTTGCACAGTTGAAGATTATAAAATGTACCTTTTATTTTAAAAGACAATACTGTGTTTAATAAACAGATTTACTTGTTGGAGTGAGGATTACATAAAAAAAACATCGTCTAAATGGATTGGCGAGAGGAAAAATTCACAGCATAAGGAGCTATTTTCTAGCCTGTGTGAGTGCACACTTCAGCTGATATTCTGTTAGTATTACTTCACAATTGTCTTTTAACTGAATTTACTTAAAGCAGTAACTGTCGAGAAACATAACATATTCATTAAAGATTTGGTAGAAGGCCATATCGTGTTAAACAGCAGGAATAGTAACAATTTCAGACTTTTATGAGTAAAAAACAATAAAATATATCCACTCATTAGGTACACCTTTTCAACTTGTGTTAAAGAATAACACAACTATCTAATCAGAAGGTCACAAAGCAACAATGCAATGCATTTAGGGATATACAGATGAGTCCAACTGAGCATCAGAATTGGGAAGAAATGTGTTTTGAACGTGGCATGGTTGCTGGTGCCAGACAGGCTAGTCTGAGTATTTCAGAAACTGCTCATCTCCTGGGATCCCCCCCTCCCCAGAACTATCTCTATAGTTTACAGACAACAGTCAAAAACGAGAAAATATCCAGTAAGATGCAGTTCTATGCCTTGTTGATGCCAGAGGTCAGAGTAGAGTGGCTAGACTGCTTCAAGTTGATAGGAAGGCAACAGCAACTCGAATAAATACTCGTTACAGTCAACGTATGGAGAAAGGTGTCTCTGAATGCACAACACATCAAACCTACAGCAGCAGAAAACCACACCTGGTGCCACAGAAGACTGGAAAAATGCCACCTGGTCTGATGAGTCTCCATTTCTGCTGAGACGTTCAGACGGCAGGGCCAGAATTTGGTGTAAACAACATGAAGGAGGATTGTTCCTTAGCATGTCTATCTCTTTATGGCCACAGTGCTTTATGTTAGGCATGCCTACTCATACAAGTGTCTCATATCCATAAGAATAAGTCAGCTTGACATGAAACACACACAGCTTAGTTAATATCAGGTGCATCGCTTTTGCTGCTACATGACAGCAGCACATATTTTGTAGCAACAGGGGAAAAGATGAGGAGTCGTGGGCTGTGAGGCCCGGTTTAACATCGTATCAACTTATGGGCTTCTGCGCAGCTCTATAGCGAAGCTTGACGTTGACAGCCTCCTACACAATGTGCCTCAGTAGCATCAGGGGGCTCCGCAGACCTTTTTTGTAGCCTCAATTAATGTCTTAGCATTTTTTCATCATTCTGACGTTTGGTGGGTGGATGTTGAATCTTTTGTACGCTGTTGTTCAAGATGGCGCCGAGTATGGCAGCCTCGTCGCGAGCTCCCCCAAGCAACGGCTTTTTTCTGTGTTTAATTTTACTTTTCCTTTATTTTTTCACGAGCAGCACTTGTCTCCTTGTGTACGACCGACAAACCTTACTGGACATAAAAGACGGTCTTTCTTATAACTTTCCGGAGTTCAAGTTTTGCAACACGGACGCTCCGTTTGCAGACCCCCCATTCATCTCACCTGAGACGCCTTTGTTCTCTGGCCCTGGAGGCCGCAAACGCCGACGCAGAGGGAGAAGATCTGGCGTTCTGGTTCGACTGAGACGGCGCACTTACAGACCACCGTTACCCAGTTTATTACTGGCTAATATGCAGTCTCTGGAGAACAAGCTGTGCGAGCTTCGGGCACGGATCTCATTCCAGCGAGAGATGCGGGACTGCTGCGTGATCTGCCTCACAGAAACCTGGCTATCGGACAAAGTACCGGACTCCGCAATACAACTGCCGGGGTTCTCTGTGCACCGCGCGGACAGGTCACAGGATCTTACTGGGAAAAGTAGAGGCGGTGGTGTGTGTTTCATGATCAACAACAGCTGGTGTGATTATGCGAACGTGCACCCGGTCAAATCCTTCTGCTCACCGGACCTGGAGTACCTGATGATTAAGTGCCGGCCATTCTGGCTACCGAGGGAATTTACAGCAGTGATTATTACGGCTGTTTACATTCCCCCACAAGCCGACACTGACCGTGCACTCAGGGAACTGTACAGCGCGATCAGCAGCGAGGAAACCGCACACCCAGAGGCAGCGTTTATCACAGCCGGAGACTTTAATAAGGGAAACCTGAAGAAAGTCTCACCAAAACTCCATCAACACATCCTTTTCAACACACGTGGAAACCGGCTACTCGACCACTGTTACACCTCTTTCCGGGATGCGTACAAAGCCCTCCCCCGCGCCCCATTCGGCCAATCAGATCACTGCTCCATCCTGCTCCTGCCCGCCTACAGGCAGAAGCTGAAACAGGAAGCTCCAACCCGGAGGGCGGTGCACTGTTGGACGGACCAATCGGAGTCTGCGCTGCGGGACTGTTTTGATCACGCGGACTGGGAAATGTTTCACGTGGCCGCCAGAGACATTGATGAATACACAGACTCAGTCTGTGGATTTATCAGGAAATGCGTGGAAGATGTCGTCCCATCCAGAACAGTCAAATCCTTCCCAAATCAAAAACCCTGGATTAACGGAGATGTTCGCGCGGCACTGGCGGCACGGAACACCGCCTTTGCCTCCGCGAACACATCGGACTACAAACACGCACATTACCAACTCCGGAAGACGATCAAAGCAGCCAAACGTGAGTACAGGGACAGGGTGGAGCAACAGTTTGACAACCCTCGGAGTATGTGGCAGGGACTAAACACGATCACAGACTTTAGAGGGAAAACCAGCACACCGCAGACCACGGCCTCTCTGTGTGAGGATCTAAACGTATTCTACGCTAGATTCGACACAGCGAACACCATGAGACCGGACAGTGTGCGCACCGCGGATGACGTCAGTGCGCACACTGTGTCTGAGGAGGATGTGCGGAAGTGCTTCAGGAAGGTGAACGCACGCAAAGCTACTGGTCCGGACGGGATTCCCGGCCGCGTCCTCAGGTCATGCGCGGCTCAGCTGGCTGGAGTGTTCACGCACATCTTCAACCTTTCCCTCTCTCTGTCTGTAGTCCCAGCCTGCTTCAAAATGGCCACCATCGTCCCTGTACCCAAATCCTCCACCATCTCCTCATTGAACGACTGGCGACCTGTAGCCCTGACCCCCATCGTAAGCAAATGCTTCGAGAAGCTGGTCAGGGACTTCATCTGCTCTGCACTACCCAACTCACTGGACCCTCTACAGTTTGCATACCGCCACAACAGGTCCACTGATGATGCCATAGCCCTGACACTACACACTGCCCTGTCACACCTGGAGAAGAGAGACACGTATGTGAGGATGCTGTTTGTAGATTACAGCTCAGCATTCAATACCATCGTTCCCTCGAAGCTGGACAGGAAACTGCAGGATCTAGGACTGAGCAGCTCCCTCTGCAGCTGGATCCTTAGCTTCCTGTCTGACAGACGCCAAGTGGTCAGACTGGGCAGCATCACCTCATCCCCCATCACACTGAACACTGGTGCTCCACAGGGGTGTGTACTGAGCCCTCTCCTGTACTCACTCTACACCTACGACTGCACAGCCACTAACAACTCCAACATCATTGTGAAGTTTGCGGACGACACTACAGTGGTGGGTCTTATCACCAACGGTGATGAGACGGCTTACAGGGAGGAGGTCAGCGCCCTGACCCACTGGTGTCAAGACAACCATCTCACCCTCAACGTCGCAAAGACAAAGGAGTTGATAGTGGACTTCCGGAGGTGCAGAGAAGTACACACCCCCATCACCATCAACGGCGCTGCTGTGGAGAGAGTGAGCAGCTTCCGGTTCCTTGGAGTACATCTGGCTGAGGATCTTACGTGGTCAGTACACACAAACAAAACAGTATACACATCCAGAAATGCATACACTATTATATATTGTACATATATTTATTAGTTTCAGGTTGGCCATTCTTGTATTTTGCTCGTTTGTGTTGTTGTGTTTGCACATCTCTGTTGCTTGTGGGGCTCGCACACAAGAATTTCACTCGCATGTGCTGTGCCAGTGTGCCTGCACATGTGATGTGACAATAAAAGTGATTTGATTTGATTTGATTTTGAACATTTTGCACATTTTGGGATAAGGCTTGGGCTTTACCCTTCTCTCATGCTCACGAGGAATATGTATTAAACAACATGTCCAGCTTGTGTTGAAAAAGCGTGTGCTGTTGTGATTTTTCTCTGTAACCATCAGCAGTGAGTGAAAGAACAGAAATATTTTAAGTCCGAGTACAGCAGCAGTGGAAGTCACACAGCACCTGGGGGCTATATGGACTATATGAACAAGCCTCTATTTTTTCTGGCCTTTTGACATGAGCCCCAGTAAGTCGACCTTAAACTCAGCATGCCACCACCGAGTCTGCCTCTGCCAATAAAATTTCAAAAACACTCCACTTCTGTACAGTGGAAATCAGTTGAGCTTTTGAAAAATGTGAGAAAGGAAGCGTGTTCTGCATCCTTTGTTGGCAGAATCCTGACTTCTTTACTGGAAATCATCATGCATTAGCACCGCATGAGTTAGGCTTTAAAGTCAAGGCTTTGTATTCGAGGTTTGCTTTAGGAATGGATCAGTTCTTCCACATAAATTATTTCATCTTTCAGTCATCTCTGGAGCTGTTTATATCACAAAGGTAATTATTATTTCATTTAATTTTTATAACTGCATTTTTCAATCCAGGTTTACAGTACTGGCGAAATTATCTAGTCTCGGTGCATACCAGTCTATCCAGGCTTGTTCCAGCTGCAGTGGTTGGCCTCTCCTCAGGGGTGTAGGGCCTGAAACGCCCACTGAACACATCTGAGATGCCCCGCACAGACCTGCCTATTCCTGATGGCTTTGGTTGGCCACACCCTTGAAAGACCTAAAAACAGAAGAGAGGTACACAAAGTTACCGCAGAGAAAAGGCAGACGCCAGGGAAAAGAGGATAAACTGCCCAGTTTTGTAATAATAATGCAATATTTCCCCATAATAATGACAGCGAACTTTGCAGTGATAAATAATTTAGTTGTCAGCATTCAGAGGATGCACAAAACTGCACTGAGCCAGGGCTGAGTCTGTTACTTTGTAGATTACACATCCATTTTGATCCCACAAAACTTGTACTTTGCTCTACCACTGATATTTCTCCCTCTGTCAATTTGCTCTCAGCACCATTTCTGCTCTGTGATTTGAGACAGCCAAACTGTAGAGAGCCGTCCTGGAACCAATACTGTCTATCAGTGATGAGTCTCTTTTTAAATGAAGTGTGATATTGTTGGGAGAAAAGGAATTAACCCTTGATATGTTGTTACTCAGTCGTCCTAGCGAGATATAAAATTAAGAAAATCTGACATCTGACCAGGATTCTGTGTCGCATCCTTGTTTTGCATCCACGTTATCACAAACTACAACTGAAATGAAGCTGTCAGCGTACAGAAGAGATAAACGTAATAGGCTAATTTTATTCTAAACTGCAAATAGGAAAACTTTTGGGAGAGGAAAATGCAGAATTGTAGCATTTTGTAATATTTAGTGTTACATGGCTGAGCGATACAGAGAAAGTAACTACCCGGGAACAATGTAAACCCGCACACACATTGGCTTTTTTAAAAGGAAAGTTCTTAAATTTAACAAACAAAAGTTCAGTTGTTTATGCTTTGAGAAGTGCAGATTCACCACTGGAATCTCGCATTAATCAGTGTGTGGCTCATAGAGGTTCATATGAACAGCAGATTGCTTTAAAGGCCCAAACAAGACACCTCCAAACAGCACAGCTCATTAGCATTCATCCCTGGCACGTTTACTGGCCCCTGGCTCAGTAGTGATGGAGCACCCTAATGTATTAGATGGCTGTCATGACAAGAGACTGCTTTTTTCTAATATTTAGCAATTCTTCACCATGATTACGCTTCCAATATCTTGTACATCGCACAAGCAAAATGTTTTTCAACAGGTTTGAGGAGCAGTAAACGAAGAACAAGACAACTCAGGGAAATGGTCAAAATGTGAAAGATTATAATCTGACACCAATCTGTCAGCCAAGCACAGCCTCAGAGAAGTGAGACGTCAAGCGCATTGACAAGGGGTTAAGTTGGACATTGACAGCTGTTTGATATGGGAGACAATGTGACGGCTAATTCACAGTGACTTTTGTAACTCTGGCATGGAGATGGGCCACACGTAACCATCAGAATAACAATGATGAAGTGAAAAAGCTGCCTTTTGACAAGAAAGGCAGTGAAAAACCATCCACTGTGTGATAATATCCTAATTGTGCCACTTCATATTTAAAATGTGCCAAGAACAATTTACAATATGAAGTCTAAAGAGGACAAAGACAGAATTAGCAGCGAAAACGTTAATATGTCCTGTCCCAAATTTTAGATATGCGAATACAATTGTGATGTTTAGGAGACTGTGTTATGTGTAAAAGCTTGTCACAGGGTTCCAAATATATGTTGCATTTACATTGCACAGATTGACATATTTCTGCTGAATCATGCAGATTCATATGAATAACAAAATAAAAAGGGACAATGAGATGAGAAGTTGAGGACTGCTAATATAGTCCAGTTATTATGCTCATTATTTCCTGGATGAGATATTAGACAAGGCAATTTTTTATGTTACTTGTGGTTTTACACTACTTAAAAATGTACACACTGTTTATCAGGTCAGATATTGTGTGTGTGTGAACACTGTTTTCAGCACAAATTCAACAAAGTCAGCACAGCTTCTTCAGGATACAGTACCTTGGCTGACACTTGCATGCTGTTGTCCTGCATAGTCATGATAGCGTCAGAGATCTTGATGTCAATTGGTTGTATAACTGCTTCAATATTGGAGGGGCCTTGCAGCCTGTCTGCCACCAGCAGCATGGCATCTGTCAAAACACAGAGGACACATGTCAGTTTAGAAATATTTAACACAAATGGATTGGTTCTCCATTATGAGTGAGTATCAGTATGTTAACATTGCATTTGAGTATTATCAGCTTTCAGCACAAAACCCTCAAAGTATTAAGCTCTGCGACTGCAACACTGATTTAAACAACAGGGCAAACAACTGTCTCGAGATTGTCTTGACAACCAAAAATTACAAATCCGAAAAGGAACCTGCATTTTCCATTGTTTTTGTAGGTTGAAATAGTACATCAGGTAGAAAATAAGTAAAACTACTTGCAAATGAATCAGCCTTTTCATGTTCAGCGACATGCGATACAGTTCAGTAGGAAATATTAAAGTCAGAAGTTTTTTTTGTAGAGGAAAGAGGGAAGCATCATCATGGCAACTATGACAACAACGTTTAAAAAGACTGGCAAAGATTTTTACCCAAACAATGATGTTTTTTGATGCCTGACCTTAACCAACTAGCTTTACTTCTCACATATGAATCAAACTTGGTGTAAAAGTCAAAAGAGTTTAATCCAGCACTGCCAAACCAACATCTAAATGTTGACTTTTAATTATAGATTTTTTTTTCCACTTTTTAATTCAATTCAATTCAATTTTATTTATATAGCGCCAAATCACAACAACAGTCAGTTCAAGGTGGTTTATATTGTAAGGTTTAGACCTATGAGACCCTACGAGCAAGCGCTGGGCGACAGTGGAAAGGAAAAACTCCCTTTTAACAGGAAGAAGCCTCCAGCAGAACCAGGGAGGAGCAACCATCTGCCACGACTTTAATCTAGTTTTATGACTAAAAAAGGATGAAAATATAGTAATGACATATACAGCAAAGTAAATAACATATAATTTAAAAAAACAAAACCAAACCCACACATATTCACAAACACTGGCAGGCTCTGTGCCTGTTTTTTCCCCCAGAAAAACATCATACGACATAGGGTATGATCATGAATTTTAAGCAAAAACAAAATACTCAGCTGCCAAAACATGCCGCTTGTCTTAATTTAATTGCTGCATCTTCTTTTCTTTAAATGTGTCAGAATATTTTCAGTGAATAACATCTCTTGAGACTCCGGTGGCTACTGAATGATGCACCAGGAATGATTAATGAACTGATTACCAATCATCTCGGGACCTAAGCCAACACATTCTTCTTCAGTGGATTGTCTCTTTTTAAACAACATGACATCTTGATTCATGGATCCAAACAGTTCCACTTTAGTCTCGTCACTCTGTTAACAGAATCCTTCAATCTACAGGCTGATCTGTTACTTTCGTCCACATTTAAGTCAGCTTGTGTTTTGTTTTACTCGGTAAAATTGTGCAGCAAAAGTGCCGTCATGAAGTCCCTGCTTGCAAACAAAACAAAGAGTCTTAAGGCACTTTAGCAGTGTTTTGATTCTCGCGTGTTTCGCTGTGAAGACAGATACTCTGCTACATCTGGTAGATGTTCACAGTTTTGATTTCCCATGTGAATTTTGTAGCCTGCTCTCTTTTCCAGCAACACACCTATAAATCATCGGTGTCATGGCTTGTGTTACTTAAGTGTCTGTGTTTGTATTTTATTTCAAAACCCCGATGAAACCTTCCAGCTGAAAAATATAGCTATGTAATATTTCCTTGACAAAGTCCTTGCTTGTTTAGTGTTCTTCTTATACTCTGCAGATTCTTTGTTCTTGCTTTCATTAAGTCTTTGGCAGTCGTGTTTATCCAGGGAGGTTTCCTGCTGTACAGTGACTTTAGTATCATGCTGCCAAAACTGTATCTTGGAATTTGAAGTCTTTGAGCAATCTTTAAAAAAAAAATGGTTTAGTTAAATAATTTCTTATCTTAGCTTTTGAGACAGCACCTTTATCTTATCCAGGTTTGCTGCAGAGCTTGGACACCTGCATAGGTGAGAATAATGCCTGTACCACAGGTCGGTCTAGAGTTCCCAGAAGCTTAATTATCTTTTGACAGCCCTATATTACAATTTTTCCTTTTTAAAAGAAGGTGGTGACGCTCTGGAAATATAAATAACAGGGTCAAAACCATAGATCCTTCTCACAACACACCAAAAACACCCAATTTCCCATTTCAGTGTTTTACAAAGGCATAAAAATGTCGCCATCTCTCTTTCTGACATGTCATTGGTTCTTGTGCCGTGCATCTGCGCGCTGTTGTTTTGGACCCTCTACCACCTGTAGGCTCTGGGCAATATTTGCTCATCACTTCCCAATTTTATTCATAGACTATTTGTGCAGAGTGATGAGCCTAGATGCCAAGCTCTAACAATATTCTGCTGCTGTAAGAAATGAATCATTAGGTTAATTTGCAAATGTTCAGTGACATAACTGAATATAGGAAGAGCACACCAGAGAGGCTGAGTCATGAAGAAGAAAAGGTAAGGGGAGAGGAGTTAACTGCGAGAAAAGGCAAGGGCAAATAGATCAACAATTTAAGAAGCTGGAGAGCGTTGCTTAAAGAGCTAAATATACCCACTGGTAGGCATGTGCAAGTGTGTGTGTGTGTTTTTATGTGCACACACACCTATATACACATACATACATACATACATAAAGCAGGGGCCGTGACCTTGGACGACTCTCGGCACGAATCGATACCTAAAACAGATTACCCACCGAACCTGACACTTTTCATTTTCATTATAAGACTGTGATATTAATATGTTCATACAGAAGAATGGTACTATTGATTGAGTCGGGCTGGGAGATGTCTGAGGTGAAAATAATGTGTTTGATAATACACTGTCCTGTCTCTCAAAAAGTAATTAAAAGTCTCGTCTGTGGGTATAGCACTGGTTAAATGGAAGGGTAGAGATATCAAGGAGACGTCTATCTCTGTGCAGTGACATTTGCAGGGATGTGAACAAATCAGGAAAAGCCTATTTAGCCCAAAGGGCAGAAGAAACACTGTTCTGGCTCCACTGAGTCTTCAGTAATGTTTGAATCAAATGTGTAAGTCATTAAATAGATGTGATTATAACCAGAGTTCTGGCACGGAGTGATAAGTAGCCTCTAGGTCTGAAGCCTGAGGGGGCGAAGCCTGCAACGACGCTGCCAAAAAGCAGAACTTCATCCTCTTGCATGGCCACTTAAATCAGGTCTAAATGACTGTATGCAATATAAAATGCTTAAACAACATCGAAAACTGCTTCTGCTGACAACAAATTATTTAGTGAATATGGCTCCACAGCTTTAGGTTAAAAAAACTGTGCTTTTTGAAAAAGCCGTGTTATCGTTTAACATCAACTAACAGATATGATGCAAACATGTTTACAGTAGCCAGCTGCAGTGTGTGGGCTCCTCTCAAAATTACACACAATGCCCAAGTTTATCATAACTGAGCAACGTATCAGTTGGTGACACAACGACAATGGAAGTCTGCAGAGACAATACTTGTCATTTGAGTATGATGTTGTTTTTTTGGGGTTTTGTGTGGAATCTGTTAACAGTAAGGAAACTGTAATAAAGCATCACTGCATCGGTACATTGTCTGCCACTCTCCCATCACTGCTGATGTTTTGTTGTTGCAGTGCAAGTTTGCAAATGCAGTTTCAAAACAGCTCAGTAGTTTCAAACTACTGAGCACTCCAAAAAAATCAGGGCAAGAGGCTCTTATGTCTAAATGGCAAAGCAGGTCATTTGTCAGCATGATTTTTGAGTGCGTGCTAATCGGACACCCCTGTGGTTCAGGCATGATTATGTTTAGGCAACTGAAATTACTTTCTAATGGTCAGAAAGTTGTTATTGTTGTTAAACCAAATCAATAGTCACTGATTGTTGGTAAAAGAAAGAATATAAAACCATTACCCAAGAGTCAAAACTGAGCTCTTTATCCCCCAGTGACTGCTCTAAGGAACTTTTCCTGAGATTGAACTGCATAATCTCGGTTTTAATATTATGCATTTTAGCCTTGTGTGGAAACTTCACCTTGTTCACTAAAGAAAAGCTTAGGGGTCTTGTAAAATTGACAAATAAGATCGTTGGGGTAAGTCAGCTACAGCTCTTGCAATTACAGTGCAGCACAGAGGCACTGAGGAAAGCCAATACCATTCAAGACTGTCCTGACCAGCCATTGTGGAATGTGTTTAGCTCCTGCCTTCAGGCCAGCATTTCCGAGTGGCTATCATGAGATTTAAAAAATATAAAATCCCCCTTCTCTCAGTGGCAATTGACAGGGCAGGATATTAAGCTCACCCGCTTGACTAAGAGGAGTGATTTCGGAGACAGATGAGTACAGATGAGGGAGTACTAACCTTTTTCAAGAGGGGTCTATTAAAAACAAAGATTAAATCACTAACCTGGTATTAACAATTAACAAATTAAGCTGTAACAGCTCTCAGGTCTAGTAGGGCTGTGCAGCTGCCATGCTGCAACACAGCCTATTCAAAAGAAAAAAGTGTAACATTAATATGTAACATCACTGTTATTATTACATCCTTCATTTAAACTTTTTCTCTGTTTGAGATCGAGAGCTCTTTTTCAGGGGAGACCTGTGTACAAAGACATACAACCACATAATGAAATGACCTTATATGTGATCACAAATTAAGAAACATATATTCAAGAGTAGCTGCAGATAAATATATATGACCTTTTAAAATGCTCCAATGAAATAGGAGAATGTAGCTTTGTAGTTCTTTTGTAGTCTCCATTTGTAGGCAGGCCACAACACCAAGAAAAGCACAGTGGGGGGGACTGTGGAGAAGGCAAACGAACTCAACAACTTCTTCAACAGGTTTGACCAGCCCACAACCCCCCCACCCTCACCCTCACCTTCACTACAGTCCTCTCCCCACTCTCCTGCCTCCCTCGCTTCCCCCCCTTCCTGACACCATGACACCCCCCTCCTCCAATCCCTCTCTCAGCAGCAAGACATCTCCCCCCCTCCCCTCCTCCCAAACATCTCCCAGTGTCACAGTGGATCAGGTCAGGAGGTAACTGAGGAAGCTTCGCCCCAGAAAGGCAGCAGGCCCAGACAAGGTGTGTCCTAGGATGCTAAAGGCGTGTGCTGCTGAACTTGGGGAGCCGCTACAACGAGTCTTCAACCTCAGTCTGCGACTGGGGAGAGTGCCCGCCCTATGGAAGACATCCTGCATCGTCCCGGTCCCCAAAAAGAACCGGCCCAATGAGCTGAATGACTTCCGACCGGTGGCACTGACGTCACATCTTATGAAGACTCTAGAGCGGCTCTTCCTCAACTTCCTCCGACCACAGGTACAACATGCCCAGGACCCACTACAGTTTGCATACAAGGCGGGTGTCGGAGTGGAGGATGCCATCCTGTACCTCCTACACAGAGCCCACTCACACCTGGATGGGGGAAAAGGCACGGTCAGGATACTGTTTCTTGACTTTTCCAGTGCCTTTAATACCATCCGGCCCTGTATGCTTCAGGAAAAACTGAACAGGATGGAGGTGGACCCCTGCCTGGTGGCTTGGATCTCCGACTACCTCACCGACAGACCACAGTACGTCAGGCTGAAGGACATCACGTCTGACACTGTGGTCAGCAGCACAGGAGCACCACAGGGAACTGTGCTGTCCCCTCTTCTCTTCACCCTGTACACCTCTGACTTCTGCTACAACTCTGAATTATGCCATATTCAGAAGTTTGCAGATGACATGGCCATCATGGGGTGTATCTGGGATGATCAGGAAGAGGAGTACAGAAGTCTGGTGAGGAACTTTGTCGCATGGAGTCACACAAACCACCTGCAACTCAACACCTCAAAGACTAAGGAACTGGTTGTGGACTTCGGGAGGTCTAGAGCAGGTCCACTGCCGGTTCAGATAGAGGGGGAGGAGGTGGAGGTGGTCAACAAGTACAAGTACCTCGGGCTGTGGGTGGACAATAAACTGGACTGGTCATGCAACACAGAGCACCTGTATAAAAAAGCCCAAAGCCGACTGTACTTCCTCAGGAGGCTGAGGTCTTTTAACATCTGCAGGAAGCTCCTGAGGATGTTTTACCAGTCGGTGGTTGCTGGAGTACTTTTCTATGCTGTGGTGTGCTGGGGGAGCAGCACAGCAAAGAGGGACTCATCCAGGCTGGAGAAACTGATCAGGAGGGCTAGCTCTGTGGTCGGCATGAAGCTGGACACTCTGGTGACAGTGGCAGAGAAAAGGACATTAAAGAAACTGATGGACATTATGAACAATGCTGGGCATCCTCTGCACACGGCCATAAACAATCAGAAGAGTCTGTTCAGTGACAGGTTGCTTCTCCCCAAGACAAGAACTAACAGACTTAAAAACTCCTTTGTCCCACACGCCATCAAACTGTTTAACTCCTCTCTGGAGGAGAGAGGGAGGAGAAACAGGAGGACAAAGGAGGGGGGAACAACTAAGCTGTAGTGCCTCTTCACCTCACTGTACAATACCTTGTGCAATACTTTTTGTAAATAGTCAACAGTGCAATAGACTCAATACTTGAAATGTGCAATTCACTTGTATTTTTATTTTTTATTCCTATTTATTCTATTTATCTCCTTTGTATATTTTATTTATATTTGTCTCTGTATTTATATGTGTGTGTGTGTGTGTGTGTATATATATATATATATATATATATATATATATATATATATAAACAATTCTGTAACTGTAACTTCGGTCGTTGCTGTGCTTTTTGGAAGTCGAATTTCCCAGAGGAACCCACCCGAGGGATTAATAAAGTTCTATCTTATCTTATCTCTGAAAATATAAAGTAGTATAAAGTAATTCATTTTCATTTCAAGTACAGCTAATGCTAAAACCTCCTGGGACCTGACATTGACAATCTATGCAGTAGGGCCTTGTAAATAAACCTCATGCAAGGTTGCCTGCTTTTATTCATTAGGGAGGACCATTCCACTTTTTCATGTAAGATACAATGGTGAGTAAGAAATTAATCACCTGTGCTAAATTGCAACGCCCGGTGATACACAGAGTCAAGTGGCTTCAAGGTGGTCGAAGCGTGCATATAAACAATATCCCTGCAATCAAGCACAGACAAAACTGTGGACTACACAGTGATCTGACTATCTGCGAATGACAAAGACCTGAAGAAACAAGATCCCAATCTCTGTCTTTAACTTTGACAGGTTTTCCACATGTTTTTTTTTAAACTGTAAAATCTCTAGTATTTAAATAAAACCAGATACCTTTACAAAATAAAGTCAGAGAAAGATTAACAAAGACATTTATCAACATGACATTATGTTTCTGGTTACTAGTGCTGAACAGTGTTGGTCAAGTTACTTGAAAAAAGTAATCAGTAACTAATTACTGATTACTTCCCCCAAAAAGTAATCCCATTACTTTACTGATTACTTATTTTCAAAAGTAATTAATTACTTAGTTACTTAGTTACTTTTTAAAAACACGATTTACAACCTGAATAGGTGATAAAGCGATAGATCTTTCAGCCCAATTCTACTTTTTCTGCATAATCCATCATACAAAATGTAATCCAATGGAAAAGTCTCTTTTTAAAACTTGTTTTATTATTTTTAATCTTTTAACTTTATGCATCAAGCAAAAATTTAATTATATGCACCATTCTCTGACTGGAAGAAATTTGTTTAATATTTAAACCTATTTTCTGCACATTCCAGCACATAAAATATTTTTTTTGTGTGTTTACACTCAGTCTTTCAAATAGATGCAAGTAAAACACAGCAGAAAATAAATAAAGTCAAAGACTCAGCGGTCCTGTTGCTCTATTTTCACCTGTAAAGCAGGACTGGAGCAGGCGGAGGTTTACCCTGGTGCAGGTGTGGAAGAATCCGCGAGTTTCTCTGTGAGTTTCCCATTACGTCGTAGCGCACTCGGTGCTTGCTTGGAAGTTTAGGGGGTGTTTTTCGCTGTAAAAAGAAATTTTCTTCCCACGCACAACGGACACTAATGTTTTTGTCACTTTTTATGGAGTCAAACTCAAAGTAAGGTCAGTACTTCCACGCTTTAAACGCTGCACGCTCATACTCTCTCTGCACTCGATATATTATCCACTGTTGATCTGCACACAGCTGTTGTCACAACGTCGCACTTGCTAACGTCATTGTCATGAGACATTCTCGCAAAAAATCACGGTTTTAGTAACGCAGTAACGCAGCATTCCTATGGGAAAGTAACGGTAATCTAATTACCGTTTTTGCAATAGTATTCCCTTACTTTACTCGTTACTCGGAAAAAGTAATCGGATTACAGTAACGCGTTACAAGTAATGCGTTACAAGTAATGCGTTACAAGTAATGCGTTACAAGTTTCACTTAATATTTCTGTTTTTATGTTACATTTTATATTTTAACCATTGTATGTTAATATTCTTTACATATACTATGTATTCTACGGAGCCCCGCAGGGGACATGGGAGAAAAAAAAATTAAGACGAACTAACTCAGGATCTCACAAAACTTTTGCGAGATCTCGCAAAACAAACTCAGGATCTCGCAAAACAAATTCGGGATCTCGCAAAAGTTTTGCGAGATCCCGCAAAAGTTTCAGCCGCATTCTTCTCGACCGGGAGGAACACTGCTTTTCCGGCACATCGTGCCTCGACCTCCCGGTCGGCTTCGAGCAGGCGTCTGAAGAATGCGGCTAAAAGTTTTGCGAGATCCCGAGTTTGTTTTGCGAGATCTTGCAAACGTTTTGCGAGATCCCGAGATAGTTTTGCGAGATCTCGCAAAAGTCCGTCTTAATTTTTTTTTCTCCCATGTCCCCTGCGGGGCTCCGTAGTATTCTGCCCTGATTACTATGTAATTGTTTGCTGATGCAATAACTATCTGAAAAGGGCCTCATTAGCTTGAAGAGTTTAACTTATGAAGTTGTTAATAAACGTTTCAGATTGGTTATTTTTTCCTTTGACATTTTGCTTGTTTAAGAAGAGAAATCAGACTCACAGGCAGCACACTCAAAGGGCATTTGCAGCATCTCAGACGCCAAAGTTCAGATTTTGACAGACAATGGGGGATTCATTGAGTATGAGTGTTAAATCTGAATTTATTATGAGTCTTTTAAGGATGCTAAACTTAATGACTAAAATGTTACTTTTCATGGGTAAAACTAGAGCTTTGATTTTGATGGGAAAAGGGGAGGCGTCTATATAAGTCCATATAGTGTATGCATTCAGTTTATAATTTGTACTGGAAATTATTTACCATTCGAACAAACATGTCTGTGTTCTATGTTGTCTACTGTATGCCAGGCCCTCACTTTTAAAGCGTACTGAGTGAATACAGACGCAGATAGTCTCCCTCTTCGCTCTGTTAGTGCCTGTGCCTTTGAAAAGCGCTCCTGTTTGTTTACTCTGTAGTCTCAAATTGGGCGTGATGCTTGGTTAGATTTCCATCAGGAGCTGGCTGGAGGTCATTGCAGGGGACCAGCTTCAGTCCTGTGAAGTCTTCAGCTGCCTATGTTTAGCAGAGTACTTCTCTAATGCTTTTGCAAAAAAAAACCAAAGTGCCTCGGTGGAATTCAGTGAGAGTAGATGGGAAATTGGCAGCAATTCTGTTACCCATTCCATAAAAGACTCAAAGACCTAAATGATATCCTCAGTGGAGTTCTGACAGCCTATTTTTCATATAGCTTAATGAATATTTGATGGATTGCGAGTATGAGTCAACCATATGAACTGTTAAGAGGGGGTTAGTTGTACATGCTTAAATGACTTCTGATAAAATATAAAATACAAGAACTTTAGAAAATATATATCTTGAAACCGTGAATGATATTAAAGTTCATGTACTGTTTTAATTGTTTTGTTTAGTTTCTAAGTGATACCATTGACACCACTACCCTTCACTGCCATGCAGTCTAAGTGTTTTGGCTTGCTTCATGTCCTAGACCCAGTTAGTCAGGTTTAAATGGATAACGGGAAGCTTGCTACCTATTCTGTTTGCAATTCTTCTGCATTTCCCAACTTATACAGAGTTTAAGCACAAATACTTTGTGAATCTAATCAATGGAAGTCATTCTGTGACCAGAGTTGGTTGTGTTGAAACAGGACCTTAAATAGAAAAAAAATTATTATAATATATAATTATAATATAGTCTGTAGGTGATCTGCATACATTTAAAGCTAAATATGGGGTCTATTTCTAGTTCTGTTTTCACTGGTACCCCTACTTGGTACATCCTAAACCTGCATCATCATATACTGTAGCAGATTATACACGAGCATGAAGTTGTGAAAGTTGTGGCAAATGGGGGGAAAAGGACTGGGTATAGTGATGGCCACACTTACTGGCTTCACGTATTCACGGCTGCACAACTTAAATAATCAAAACATTAGGTATTTAAAAACCAGATGATGAGTGCAGCCACTGATAAGATAACTCGCCGTCATTGGCTTTTCTTTGAAGCGCACAGGCTTTGGAAGTTATTCTACAATAGTCTGCTTAATGCCTTTCATTTACCAAACAGAGCTGCTGTGTGATTGTGGCAGCACAATCACTGCTGTTAGATCACACATTTAGATGACTGTAAAGAGACACCCTAGAGTAAAGAAAAGGCCTTTAGTATAGTCAACTAATCCATCCAGTGCCATGGTACTGGGTCGTACCATGGCACCATCCATCCATCCATCCATCCATCCATCCATCCATCCATCCATCCATCCATCCATCCAGGGCATTGTTTGGTTTTAGCACTGTTTATGGTTATGTGAATGATATGAATTTGCACTGAGCTGCTTACCTCCTATAATTTGAAAAGTACTATTAGTATCACCACACCATCAAACATACCACTGCGACACAGGGTAGGGTCATCAAGACTGTGCAGCAAAGAAAAGAAAAGAAAAGTCCTGAAAGTTAACTTTAAATGCGGCCAGGATCTGGACTTTATTGAAAATGGTTCAGTAAGTGATTTCTTTCTGGAAATGCAATTTCAAGGCTTCGAGACAACAAAGACAATGTTGACTTTTATGTTATTCAGATTTCATTCGTGGGGACATTTTCCCGTCTACTGACCACCAGATTCACATTATGAACAAATGTTTAAACAAAGTTGTAGAAATATGTGATTTACATCCAAATGTTTTGGCAGGGAACACCTCCCCAGGTAACTTCAAAATGCCTTTGAATGCAAAGGTCCCAAAAGTAGAAACACAAAGAGATTTGCAGTCATTTCTGTTTCTGCTTTACTCTTTTTGATATCCTGAGATTTCTGGCAATGACAAAAACTAATTTTTCTTCATAAATTGTTTTATAAAGGGTTTTTTTTTGCTACTGCAATTATCTGATAGGGATCTTCTGTAATTTGGCCTTAGTTTTAGTAAATAAAAAAATATATAATTTTTCTAACAAATGAACAATTGATTTGTACTACTATTCATCCATCTATCCATTGATAGACACAGTGGGCTGTATTGGCATGGTTATTTATTGCTTCCTGCATGGTGCCAACTTTGCTTCAGGCAGCTTGCTCGGTGATTTTCTAGCAGAAAACTCTCCCTTTTTTGTCACTCTGTGGGATTTGGAAAGACTCCAGCAAACTACCTGCAGAGTCCCTCGGTACACACAGCGGTCGTGGATGAATTTGTGAAAATCAGCCACTATGATGAGAAGCTGAGAATGTTGAGAAGCAAAAAATAAAGAATTGTAGTAATAATTAGCACAATTATTAATAACTTTTAATAACTTTAAAAATGGATTTGGGCGTAAGTTTATTTTTTCACTGGTAGATTAAACTGAATCTTTTTTATTTTTGTTATTTTAAACAAGAAGGGCATTTTTTCCAGACATCATCAATAAGTTTAAGATCTGGTATAATATACACAGCATGTGTTCTCTGGTTTCATTAAAACAAACAAACAAACAAACCACAAATTAATAATTTTAGGACACTGAACTAATAAATGACGAAACACGACACTGTTCCCTTCTACACTGCGTTCACAATTTAATGTGTGAGTTCAGGAAAACACACATTTTGATTTTTCTGTGTTTCTTTACATGTGATACTGTGACATTTTTAAGCCTTTATAGGTAGCAGCACAAATGAGATTCACCTGGGTTAGTTAAATTACTGAAAAAAAATCTATGATAAAATGGGACTTGTTCATAATGATTTCTCTTCTTATTCATTGACTACCCCTTGAATCACACTCTGGTTTAATTGGTGGAACATATTGGACTTTTTCACACCACATAAGCCAGACTGGCCCAAGTGAAAAAAAAAAGGGACAGCTCACTGGGCTGTGCATGACTGCTCTGGAGTCGGTGGGAGGAGTGTCAAGTCAAATGTATGGAAATGATCCCTTCAGGCCATTCATCCCTTCTATTCATGTGTGACCTACTCCTACTCTATAGGGATTAAAACAATATCACTGTCCCAACTAAGAATGAGATGTAGATTTTATTTTGTAAAGTAAAGATGAGTTTACTAACACATATTAGGGTGCTGCAATAGTTTATAATAAACAAGTAAAGCGGAGATTCTTTACATTTAGTCTACATATTGTTGTAGCCCTTGTTAAATCATAAATTGACTGATTAACTACATATTTTGGAAAGCTGGGGTCAGTTTTATACCCAGGCTTGATTACTTCCACAATGGCTGAATAAAAGACCTCAATAAGCAACACAACATGTTACGATCTAAAGAAACAGCTAAGAAACAAAGTTATTGACATCTATCAGGCTGGAAAGGGTTACAAAGCCATTTCTAAGCTTTGGAGTGAACTATGGTGAGAGCCATTATCCACAAATGGTGAAAACGCAGTGGTGAATCTTTCCATGAATGGTCGGCCACAATTACTCCAAGAACACACTGACGACTCAACCAGGAGGTCACAGAAGAACCCTGAACACCCGCCCTCTCACATCATCTATAATTGACTGAGACAGGACTCTCTTCCAGACACTCTAAACCAAGGCACAATGTACATTCCAAATTCCTTTAACTTTAACTTTAATTTTAAATAGGTTTATATTGTCTATCCTGTAAAATAGTCAGATGTCTATTCATACAGGGAATGCAGAATTATTAGGCAAATGAGTATTTTGTCCACATCATCCTCTTCATGCATGTTGTCTTACTCCAAGCTGTATAGACTCAAAAGCCTACTACCAATTAAGCATATTAGGTGATGTGCATCTCTGTAAAGAGAAGGGGTGTGGTCTAATGACATCAACACCCTATATCAGGTGTGCATAATTATTAGGCAACTTCATTCCTTTGGCAAAATGGGTCAAAAGAAGGACTTGACAGGCTCAGAAAAGTCAAAAATAGTGAGATATCTTGCAGAGGGATGCAGCAGTCTCAAAATTGCAAAGCTTCTGAAGCGTGATCATCGAACAATCAAGAGTTTCATTCAAAATAGTCAACAGGGTCGCAAGAAGCGTGTGGAAAAACCAAGGCGCCAAATAACTGCCCATGAACTGAGAAAAGTCAAGCGTGCAGCTGCCAAGATGCCACTTGCCACCAGTTTGGCCATATTTCAGAGCTGCAACATCACTGGAGTGCCCAAAAGCACAAGGTGTGCAATACTCAGAGACATGGCCAAGGTAAGAAAGGCTGAAAGACGACCACCACTGAACAAGACACACAAGCTGAAATGTCAAGACTGGGCCAAGAAATAGCTCAAGACTGGTTTTTCTAAGGTTTTATGGACTGATGAAATGAGAGTGAGTCTTGATGGGCCAGATGGATGGGCCCGTGGCTGGATTGGTAAAGGGCAGAGAGCTCCAGTCCGACTCAGACGCCAGCAAGGTGGAGGTGGAGTACTGGTTTGGGCTGGTATCATCAAAGATGAGCTTGTGGGGCCTTTTCGGGTTGAGGATGGAGTCAAGCTCAACTCCCAGTCCTACTGCCAGTTTCTGGAAGACACCTTCTTCAAGCAGTGGTACAGGAAGAAGTCTGCATCCTTCAAGAAAAACATGATTTTCATGCAGGACAATGCTCCATCACACGCGTCCAAGTACTCCACAGCGTGGCTGGCAAGAAAGGGTATAAAAGAAGAAAAACTAATGACATGGCCACCTTGTTCACCTGATCTGAACCCCATTGAGAACCTGTGGTCCATCATCAAATGTGAGATTTACAAGGAGGGAAAACAGTACACCTCTCTGAACAGTGTCTGGGAGGCTGTGGTTGCTGCTGCACGCAATGTTGATGGTGAACAGATCAAAACACTGACAGAATCCATGGATGGCAGGCTTTTGAGTGTCCTTGCAAAGAAAGGTGGCTATATTGGTCGCTGATTTGTTTTGTTTTTGAATGTCAGAAATGTATATTTGTGAATGTGGAGATGTTATATTGGTTTCACTGGTAAAAATAAATAATTGAAATGGGTATATATTTGTTTTTTGTTTAGTTGCCTAATAATTATGCACAGTAATAGTCACCTGCACACACAGATATCCCCCTAAAATAGCTAAAACTAAAAACAAACTAAAAACTACTTCCAAAAACATTCAGCTTTGATATTAATTAGATTTTTGGGTTCATTGAGAACATGGTTGTTGTTCAATAATAAAATTATTCCTCAAAAATACAACTTGCCTAATAATTCTGCACTCCCTGTATTAATGTACAGAATTCAGAACCCCCCCCCCCATTGTACAGAACCCCCCATTTTTGCACATGTCGAGTAGCGTGTCATTTCACTGTGTGTTATACTTGTATAACTATGCATGTGACAAATAGAGAACCTTGAACCCTGAACAAAATGTAAAGAACTTGTGTTACTTTTCCAAGTTAAGGTTCATGATTCAACAATAAGAAAAAGACTGGACAAAAATGGCATCCACTGGTTTCAAAGAGAAAACCACTGTTGCCCAGAATGAACACAAAGGATCATCTTATATTTGAACCACGAGACTTGTGGCAAAATATTCTTTGGACTGTCGAGACAAAAGCTAAAGTTTTTGGAAGGTTTGAGTCTCGTTACATCTGGTGTAAAACTTTGCACAGCATTTAAAAAAAAGAACATCATACCAACAGTTAAACATGGCAGTGGTAGTGTGATAGTGTGTGACTGCTTTGCTGATTTAGGACGTGGACGAACTCCAGAAATCGATGGGACCATAAATTCTGCATTCAGTACGTCCGACCATCAGTTTCTACCCTGAAGCTCATCTGTATTTGAGCTGTGCAATGGGACAATAATGTGAAACACACCAATCCACCTCTCAGTGGCTAAAAAAAACCAAAATAAAGCTGTTTGAGAGGCCGAGTCAAAGTCTGGACTTAAATGAGACTTAGATGCTTTAGTGCAGAGATTCCCAAAGTGGGGGGCCCGCCAGACAGGGCTCCCACACAAATGCAAAGCAGAAGATGAAGCATCGCCAAATATGTTTCCAAACCAACTTCCTTCCAAGCAAAATACAAGAAAATATGATGACTGTGTAGCCTTTGGCTTCACCTGCACAAGTGACAAGGTAGGTCTCCCCGACAGAATTACTTTTCTTTGCAAGATCTCACAAAAGTTCATCTTAATTTTTTTTAATCTCCCATGTCCCTTCCGGGTCTCCATATTAAACAAAGGGGGGCCTAGCAAAAAAAAGTTTGGGAACCGTGGCTTTAGGGTGACCTTAAACAGCCGTTCATGCTTAAAAACCGTACAACGGGGCTGAATTAAAAAAATTTCTCCAAAGAAGAGTGGCCTCATTGCCAGCTATCACAAGTGCTTGATGGCAACTTCTGCTGCCAAGGTTGCTACAACCAGTTATTAAATTTAGGGACAAATTACTTTGTCACACAGGGTCAAGTAGGTAGGTCCTTAATAAGTGAAGTCATCATTTAAAAAACTGCATTTTATATTTACTCAGGTTATCTTTGTGCAATATAAAACTCTGTTTGATGATTTAAAACATTTAAGTGTGACAGATATTCAAAGGTGGTAGACACTTTCTCACAGCGCTGTATGTTTCCAGTGATCATTTGTTAATAGTTTGTTTTTGCAGCAACTGCCCATCAGGAATTAATATGAATTAATGAAGGGACTATTCAGCTGTACTAAAAACGATGAACACAATGCTACACAGTACCCATAAATATATGCCTGCCTAGTGATTCAGGGTTGCAGTGATGAAAATGTAAAGAATAACTTTCACCATCCGCTGGTGCAAACTGCAGAAAGTGTCTGCACACAAACACTCCAAGCTGATGTCGCGAAGCTGTCTTTCTCCACATGCCTGAGCTCATCATGAAAGGTGTCACAAAAACAGCACGTAGATTGTTTACTCTAAATTCTAGTCGACAAATATATCACAAAGTGGTGGCAAACGGATATGATTAACCTAAATTTATTCACAACTTCATGTTTTGGTTGTAATCGTGATGAATGAATGAAGAATTCCCGAGTTAGATCGCTCCCTTTGAACAAGTCTTTTGGTTGACATAGTAAACATGGCCAGTAAACAGTTCCATAATCATAAACAACAATGCTGCCACTTTAATATGGAAAGAAGCGTCAGGGGCAAATCACTGCGTCACTGCACTCGGGGATCGCTGTTTATATGCTTTGCTTTTTTTGACAAACCATGCTGGCTTTGTTCAGTGGCAGAATGGCTCACCTAAATACAACAGTGCACCTGCTGTCTCCTTTCATTTCTTGTTCGATCACAGCACATAATTGCTAGTCAGCACCTGCTAAGCATTCATGATGTGGGAGTGCCTGTGAAAATACAAACATATGTACAGAATTTTTGATCTTCCTGTTTAAACTCTCAGTTCCGCCGTGTTGTAGAGGTGCAATGCTAAATTTTAACATAAAATAAACACGAGGCAGATGACATATGAGGGCCTTACAAGACTGACTGGGAAAAAGCCATGGAATAATCTTTGCCCACAGGGCTCATTGATCTGCCTTTGAAGAGCTGAGAGGATGAGAACATACAGACATGCCAATGATTACACATTAGGGTTCTGCAGTTGTGTTTCACAGTAAAGTGACACATTTGTGCTTTATTTGAAGTATGACAGGATAAACTGACATGCACATGTTATGTAATATTCATCATCCTTCCTTAAAGACATTCATGGTAACACTCGTGTTTGTGACGATAAGCCTCAACCTTCTACTATCACTTCCACAGAACCTATAGGATTGCCTTGAAGAAGTCCAGCTTCAATCATCATTGGACTTTACCAGAACAGCTTTGCATGTTTCACAGCTCCAAAATCATTATTTATCTTATGCTAGCTCTTCATGCAGCACCTCACTTCATCCTGAGTCTGTAACAAGCCATCTCTTTGTAGCTCCATCTCTCTCTTTTCTCTGATTTCCTGCTGCTTTGCCTCGTTACAGCAGCACTGCCTCGTCTGTTGCTTGTGTGCAGGCTCTGAAAACAATCTGCAAAAATACTATAAAATATAAGTTCCTGATTAAAATGGTCACTTCTCAAATCCATCCACTTATGTTTGAGACTGAGTCTGATCCGGAACTTGAAAGCTGACAGCACATGCGCAGCCTAACCGAAAAACCTACTCCATACTCCATATTTCCTGCCTTAATGGACAAGTGCATTGGCTTGAGGCTGAGGCTAAAAACTGACTGACAAAAAGAAACTGCACCCACTGTAGTATAGTGCTTTTTTCCCCAAAAATGGAAAGCAAATGTAATTTTACTTCATAACCAACAAAACTTATAAAGTAGTCCTAAACAGAGCAGCAGAAAAACGTAGGATGCAGCAGGTGGTTGCTGTGTTAAAAAATAAAAACGCATTTAGAGCAGCTTTTGGCTGAAAGAGATAAGATGTACATACACTGACCTTATTTGAAACTATAGGTATCTAACATTGTAACAAACGAAAGAAAGCAAAATCGTTCCACTTTAAAATTGTGCCATCTAAACCAAACAAAAACAAAGCCAAAACGATTACGCTATCACATCATTTTCCTGTAACATTTTTTTCTAATGTGCAGCTGTAAGAGGTGAATCAATTACAAAAGATTCACTACCCTGCCAACATTTCTGTCTGTCTTTTAGCAGCCTGCACAGCCAGTCTCTCAGGCACTTACAGCTGGATTGTAGCTCAGTAGCAACACCAACAAATAATTCTTGATAGGACCTTTTTCAGTTTGTTTGGCTTTCAGCTATTTCTGGTTTACTTTAGCTCATCTGACACCTCAAATACCATGTCTCTTCTTCCACCAACTCTAATGTCTTTTTACATTGGCAATTTTTCTGCTTTTCCAGCTGCAAGAAAATAAAAACCCAATTCTGCTGCCTCTCTGTTAATTTTCCTGTTTTTTGCAGGGAAACAAATGTATACTGGTAAAGGAAACATTAAGAGCAGATGCAATGCTCACTGTGATGGATAACCCAAAAAGTAACTATATTACCAAGGGCTTATGTTCCCCAGTTTCATAATCTGCTTACACACATCAACCTCACTGCACGCCTCACCCACGTGCAGCAAGTTTCAGAGCTGAAATTTTCACACTGGTGAACACAGCACTTTGGGAACATAAAAATGGCCTCTGCATAACAAATTAAACTCAAGCTCAAAGCATGTTGCTGTTAAGTGAAGGAATTGAATATGATACTGCAAATCTGCAGTGCCCCAAAAGTGGTAGGCGTCATCTTTGGGAAATGGCTACTCTGATTAAAATTTCAGTGGAACAACTGGGACGGATCAGTCGATAAGCAGATTGACAGGTGTCGTTAAACAGAACCAGGATGGATTTTTCTTTACTTTCAGTGTTTTTAAGTTAAGCTAACTGACTTTATTTTACCATCTTTATTTTAATGAATTATTCCTGTGGAGTCTGATTTGGCCACAACCTTAATAAATATGCAAAACAATATGCTCCACAGTAAGTAACAATATGTCTTCAGCAAATGTGAAATTGGAGGATAAAAACTTGCAACACTCAATATGCCTGTGTGGATGAAATCAGTTAAATAAATCATACAGCTTAGTTAATTCAGAATATTACAAAAACCACTCGCTGGTTGTAAATATAAAGGGCATTGGTGTTAGCATTCGTGCCAGAGATGCAGGAAAACAGTACTCTGCAGATCCTGCAAAGCCAGTAGCAATTACAAAGAAAAGAAATTGTTTTTGATGATGCTGGGGATATGGAGATCACTTCCACTCGGCTAAGTGAGTCATCCAGCCTTTTCAGCTCTTTGACAGGCAAAAAACTCCACCAGCTACCTTGTTTGTTCCTGTCATGTCTGTTACTGAGACTGTAATGCTTGATACTTGTTCGAGTGCCCGTGTGTCTGTATGTGTATGTGTGAGTGTGTGTGTGTGGTTTAATTTAGAGGTACAGTACTTATGGCATACTAGCATGAATCTTAAATCTTCTAGAAAAAACTAACTTTGGTTTGTGCAGAACTGAGCACAGTTACACAGCTATATCATTTAAAGCACCGACACACTGTTCATCTTCATGATCTCAAAGAGATCGCGGAAAGTCTTTCTTGGAGGAAGGAGAAAACATTGGCTTCATGAACTGTGGGTTGTGGGAAGGTACAGTTACATGGGGACCCAATCCTAGCAATTAAAAAGAAATGAGCAAATAAAATCAATGAGGATCACTTACGCTGTGGTGTCAAAGGACTCACCAGAGGACAACACAAGTCTATATCTTAATTAGGAGAAATAATGTGTTTATGGGCCCAGCACAGAGGAAGAAGTTGGCAAACTACAATGGTCTTTACAAATCACACCAAATTTAAAGCTAAAAGAGTTAATTAATTCCACTGGACATGCTTTTAAGTATGTTTACTAATCCCTGTTCAGCCACACATCATCACTGTAACAGTTTTTGTGTAAAGCTCTTCATTATTTAGTGGGGGGTGCAAAAATATGCAAATTTGAACTCTGCTGAACTTTGTGGGTGCAGCCAACTGAAAACTGTTCACAATAACAAACAGAGAGACAGAGAAAAACCCAGCCTTTCTTTGGTTAATTATTTCCATACCTGCATTGTATAGTAATAAGCTTACAATATACAAATATCAGATATAAAACCTCCATAAAAATAAAAATATTTATTTATTAGCTTAATTTAAGCAAGCAGATGTGACTGCAAATGAGCCTGAGTCTCTCAGTGGTAGTAAAGTGCTGCTACCAGCAACAGCAATGTGGATAAAGGTGCATGCAGCATCATCCAGGGCTGAAATATGAAAGAAATGCAGCTTCTGTAGTGGCCACTTTAGAGATGCTCTAAAAGCAACTGAATCCTAATAGGCTCCATCTTAAAATACCCAGCTAAGCTTATTAAGAGTCATGTTTATAGCTTGGTACAAAAGGTCTCAGTCACACCAGGTTGAAAAATGTGTATTCCCTAAACAAAAAAGCTGCTTTTGAGTTCTTTGTTTGGAAGCCGATTGCTGACATCACCCATAGTTTTCATAAAAGATGCCAACTTGTCTGACAGCATTCACCATTTTACTCTCTAATGTTGGCCGATCAGAAAGTCTAGAACCTAGGAGGGAAAAAGTTAAAGATGACAGTTTCTAAATGGAGGGACAGTAACTGTGTGTCTATATGTAACTCTAAGTGTATATTTTGTCTATATCCGCCATTGTAGAAATTCATCTCATGTAAACAATAACGTGGTGCACAGGGCGACGTCAACAAGCCCCACACCTTTGGCGTTGCGTGACTAAATCTCAGTTTTCCTCATCCACATGTAAACGCAAAAACAAAGTTTTCGAAAATCTGTGGCAGGAAAATCCCAGTTTTCAGTGATCCAAAATGCCGTTTACATGTGGACGAAAGGCCCAAACGGAAAGAAAAAGCTGCGTTTTCAAAAATACCCATGTACATGTGGACGTAGCCTGTAACTGTAAAATTGTATCAACTCTTAAAAGCTAGCTAACTAAGCTAATATAAGCAGCAGCAGCAGATTGAAAGTTGTGTCTCTAAATGACCCTGATGTTTATAGTTGGTTAGCCGTTGTTTGTTTAGCAGTGTTTTGTGGCCAGGTTTGCAGATTCAGTTGCATTTTTAACATGAAGGAATGAAACAGTAAGTATGTCGAGTGTAACTGGTAATATTAGCTAGGGTTGCTGGGGCATTGAACAAGAACATTAAACTAGAATTAGGCTAATTAGCTGAAAATACTGAAGCCACCCATCAAACTCTTTTCATGTTAAGACTGTGAAATGTGAAATCCAGTGACAAGCCTGACATTTGGAGTTAGAGCTGCAAAGCAATTTTTAAATCTCCTATTTGAGAAAGAGGTTAACAGTCAATTATTATCTGTCTCTAATTTTAGCCACATGTAGCTGAGACGGTTATGTTACACTGATAACATTTGCTTGTCAAAAATGACGTTGTTCACGATGTAGCCTGAGCCTAAAAAGCTACTGTAGAGTTTGAATAATAGGATGCGTGTCCCTTCCTCTTTCTCTCTCTCGCCGTCTCTCTGAGGGTATTTTAACAAGGTGCTGACAAGAAAAATGATAATGATGTGTCTGTCATGATGCAGAGCCGGGTAAATTTGTCACAATGGCAGGTGACTGATGGTCTAGGATCATCCAACGGCCAAACCCTGAATTCTTTCCCTGAACACACACGCAGACACACACGTGTAGACACACACAAAAATCACTCAGCACGGGTAGCTACAAGCAGGTAAATCACTTTCTTCCTCAGGTTTATCCTCATTGTTCATGAACTGCCTGTCTTTTTTTTTTCAGCCTGCAAGTGACAATGTCATTACAGTAACCTTTACAAAGTGTAAACTACTGTACTGTGACTGTAACTTTATATGTATGAAACCGATGCTGTGATCATTCTTCTTCTGCATAGCAATATGTAGGCTACATCAAAGTATTCACCAAGGTCGTTACTGTTTCAATGCTACACAGATTTCTGCTTTAATGCTCGCATAGATACAATGTGATGCTGACATCTTAACATGCAAACTGCTTTTTTTTAATGTATCCAATAAAATCAGCAGTTGGTGTTAATTTGTTTGATTGCCAATATTTTAGTTTCTAATCTCATGGTGAGGCATTGTCAGTGTTAAGAGACATTTTAATGGTTCTGTAAAGCATTTAGAGCAATCTCTCTTCTTTTATTCAAAACGAAGGCATAGGCTATTTTCACAGCAGTTACTCTGATATGAAAGGGTAGGTAAAACCCAACTGTTATAAGGACATTATGAAGGTTATGCGCTGCGTTTATCCGCTATTTAATGTCAAAATGGCTGCTGGGAAAAAAAAAACTTGTGTAATCTAGATAGAACGAAAAATATTTCACCACCTACTCTTACATAGTACCACTGCGATACTGTCTTTTAATACTTACAATATTAATACTTAAATAGGGTTAGGTTAAAAAATATATAACAAGGTGTAAAGAGCATTGCATAGATTTGATATATTTAATCTATGTTATGCTTGACCTATTGGCTTATTTTATAGATTAAATATAATATTGAATTAATTAATTATTCAACAAAAAAACCCCCACAACACCAAAACCATCATCTGACAAACAAACAAGAATAAAATTACCAAACCGTGTTTTACATTTTCCACAATTCAAAAGACACAACATATCTTATGGCAGATAAATTGTGATTGTCAGATGTGACACAACTTTTATGTGCCGAGAGAGAAAAGACTGAAGTCACTGTGAGTTTTGTGTTTGGTGACTGAGCAGACATGCAAAGAACATTTCCATAAATATTTAAAGAGAAAGTAGGAAAGCAAAGCTGTTTTCATACAGTGATGGAGTCATGCTTATTAAAATCTGCCTTTCAAGGTTTAGATACACTAAAGTGCAATATAACACGTAGCCAGAACCTGATTGTTGCGACAGGATTTTATTTCTATTAGTCTAAATGACACGTGTATTAAGTTTAATAATGTTAATGTCAGTAAGGTTGCAAATCTACTGGCATTTAGCGAAGTCTGGTTAAGCCAAAGTATTTTCAGTATAAGAAAAATCCTTCTCAGGAAAGAAGATTAAAAAGAAAAAACTTCAAATGATAAATTATTCAAACCCAAAAAACTGAAAACACTTGGCCTGCCAGTTATTACCTGGCAAATAAACCAAAGGTAAAAACAAAATGTTCACAAATTTTGTCCATTATTTCTGTGCTCTTCAATGTAATTACAGATCACATTTCCATGGTGAATATCAGACATACACGGCATGTAAGAAATGACATTATGATTTCATTTTAAGCCACAAAGCCTGTCTTACAGCAGAAGGGCTCTGGCACCAATTCACCTTAATGTTACTAACTACATCTGTGCCTTTTTCTGTCGTGACATGTCAAAATGACCATCATTAAAAATAGATGTTACAGGCGTATTGGTACTATTAAGTATTGTGTGTGAATATATATATATTTTTTTATTTTCTTGCTGTGTATTGGAGTGTTAGGAGCACTACGCTTGCAAACACATTAGTAACTATTTTACGTGCCAGAAAAAAAAAAAATTGTTTTTCTTGGTAGATTTGGTATAGCAAATAAAAATGTAGATTTATTGGTTTGATTTTAATGAAAATAAAGAAACAGCACTTTATACATGCTTTTTTTTCTCCTCTTTTACTTGCTGTGGAATACTAAAACAGCCTTGAGCTTCTCCTGTGGTCATACAACTACTGATAACATCAATGGTATCAATAGTGACATTTAAACAGGACGGAAGCGAGGTAAGTGATGTTGTAGGTGACGTCAGACGCCGGAGATTTTGGCGGAGAAAAAGCAAATGGTAGCATAGAGTTTAACAAAGGTTTTCCAAGCTTCAGTATTACCAAATATACTAATCAATTGTCATATAACTAACAACATCTGTTTTATCATCTCTAACACCCTGGAGGACAACGGGGAGAGTTTAGACGCTCTCCAAGATTACATCGACCGCTGTTTTCAAGATTTAGTAATGCATAAGGCCCAGAGTGCATCTTCCCCGGCCAAAATCGAGACGCCGTCATCGAAGAGAAGTCGCCAGGCAGACTCCCCCGGTACAACATCGCCTGCCGGCAAAGACATCGCAGAAATCCTGGAGTCAATCGACAAGCGATTGTCCAGTTTCGATGCGAGGCTGTCCCTGGTGGAGATTTTACACCGGGAATTTAAATCTCTGAGAGAATCCCTGGAATTCAGCCAGCGGCAGGTGGAAACGCTTGCCGCTGAAAATGCCACGCTACGGGAGTCGGTTAAATCTCTCACCGATAACGTGACCCAGCTAAACATTGAAAATAAAAAAATAAAAGAGTCCGTTATCGATCTACAAGCCCGTAGCATGAGAGATAATCTTGTGTTTTCTGGTATTCCAGAAACTGCCGGAGAGGACGCAGAGGCAACGGTGAAAAACTTCATTAAAATCCACCTGAAGCTGCCGGAGGACACCGTAAAGAACATCGACTTCGATAGAGTACATCGCTTGGGGGGCGCGCGGTCGCGGACCGGGAGACCACGGCCTATTGTGGCCAAATTCAGTCAATTCAAACAGAAGGAACAGGTGAAGAGTCGCGGCAGAGAGCTGAAAGGAACGGACTTCAGCGTGAACGACCAGTTCCCCAAAGAGATCCTGGAACGACGCAAGGTCCTGTTCCCAGTTCGACGTAGCTTTATCCAGAAAGGCTCCCGTGCTGTCATCGCTGTGGACCGGCTCTACGTGGACGGACAGCTGTACCGCGACCCCGGCACCACACCGTGGTTATACTGACTGCACTCCAGATAAGAACCCGCTACACTCTTTTCTTATTCATTCACACTTTCTCCTTTAAAATGTGTTTAACCTAGTAATATCAGTAGGATGTCATAGCAGATATAACACCGTCACCCTCCGTCATTGCTTTAATTGGAATGTTTCCGTTTCGTTTCCTTTTTTTTGTTGTCGCTCACAGTTCATGTGGTTTCTTTCTTTCTCTTGTCTTTCACTGCTGTGGTCACCTACTCCCCCACTCACCTACAAACAACACCCTCTATTTCTCCATATTTTCACAACACGATCACGCAAACACATCAGCTCAACGGCAGCACATTCACAACAGCCTCACAGCACGCACAGACTTGCAGGACACATAAGGAAGCCACGCTTGTTCATATTAGTGAATATTCACACACATAGTCAGACTTATGGAGTCTCTCACCACACTTCTTTTTCTCTTTCTATTTACAAACAAGGGATGTTTCCATATTCTCTCCACCTGTCTAAACGAAACACCCAGCATACATCATTAAACATACACGCACAATTAAGGGCATGCTGAGGTTTGTCACATGGAATGTAAATGGAGCTGGCACCAGAGGAAAGAGGTTAAAAATATTTAACCAGCTTAAAAAACTACAGGCAGATGTTGTTTTATTACAAGAAACTCACAAACCTGTCACAGGTTTAAATGAACTTAAAACACCTGAGTTTCCTAACGTGTTTGCAGCCTGTTATAATTCTAGACAACGGGGAGTAGCAATTTTAATACATAAAAATGTTAATTTTACAGTACTCGATACAGTTATAGATCCAGAGGGTAGATTTCTAATTATTAAACTATCAATATTGAACAAAAAACTATGTATTGTTAGTATATATGGTCCAAATGTTGATGAACCCTCATTCTTCCACGGTTTTTTTAGTGCACTCTCTGAACACCTTGATTGCACACTCATTCTTGGCGGTGACCTCAACCTTGGACTAAATGAAGAAATGGATAGGCTCAACACAACAGGAACTCAGCGTAATTGGCAGTCCACAAATATAATCAAACAGTATATGAACGACTTTGGTCTTTGCGATGCATGGCGCTCTCTTCACCCCACCAGTAAGGAATATACTTTTTTCTCGCATGTTCATCACTCTTACTCTCGTCTGGATTATTTTTTGGTCAGCAGCTCACTGCTGTGTGACATTTCAGACACTGAGATTCATCCTATAGCTGTCAGCGATCATGCTCCTGTATCTTTAACACTAATGCACAAGAATAATACTACGCCAAGTAAAAACTGGAGATTTAATATATCACTACTTAAAGATGAAGACTTTATTAAATACTTTAAAAAGGAATGGACTTCATATTTAGACTTTAATGACACTCCCGGAATATCTGCTTCTGTTCTATGGGAAGCAGGGAAAGCTGTGATGAGAGGTAAAATAATTTCTTTCTCATCACACAAAAAGAAAGAAGAAAACAAAAATATTCAGGAATTAGAAAAAAACATCAAATCACTAGAAGAAGCCTACGCGTCCTACCAAGATCAGGAAACATTGAACAAAATATGCAAAACAAAACTAGAATTAAATGAAACTATTAATAAAAAAACACAATTCCTTATACAAAGACTTCGCTTGCAGAATTTTGAACACAGTAACAAATCAGGTCGATTTCTAGCTAACCAGCTAAAAATAAATAAAGAAAAAACAACTATATGTGCTGCTAAAGATTTATCGGGGAACACAATATATGATCCTGGAAGAATAAACAACATTTTTAGGGATTTCTATGAAACTTTATACTCACCACAAATAAACCCATCTAAAAATGAAATTGATCTGTTTCTTGACAACGTAACTCTTCCAAAATTACTAGACAGTCAAGCAATGGAACTGGATTCGCCACTGACGCCAAGTGAACTCCAGGAAGCCCTGATAAGTATGCCCAATAATAAGGCTCCAGGTCCAGACGGCTTCCCTGCAGAATTCTACAAAGAATTCTGGACAATTTTGGCACCAGTATTCCACAGCATGTTGCAGGAAATCGAGGAAAAGGGCAGACTACCACCAAATATGAATTCTGCCAACATTAGTCTCCTGCTAAAACCAGGCAAAGATCCTTTATTTCCCTCAAGCTATCGTCCAATTTCTCTTTTAAATGTAGACCTTAAAATAATCTGCAAAGCTCTCTCAAAGAGATTAGAGAAAATGACCCCCCTCTTAATTCATCCTGACCAAACTGGTTTCATAAAAGGTCGGCACTCCTCAACAAACACTCGTAGATTACTTAATTTAATAGACTACTCATACGATAAAAACATCGAAGCCATAATATTATCTCTAGATGCAGAAAAAGCATTTGACAGAGTTAATTGGAAATTTTTATTCGCAACTTTACACAAATTTGGTTTTGGAAACTCTTTCATAAACTGGATAAGAATATTATACAATTCCCCAACGGCTCGTATCAGAACAAATGACCAGACATCCTCCAGCTTCTGTCTCCTGAGGGGCACCAGACAGGGATGCCCACTCTCCCCCTCACTTTTTGCAATTTTTATCGAACCTCTAGCAGCAGCATTTAGACAGGCTACAACAATTAAGGGCATAAAATGTAAGAACATAGAACATAAAATCAGTCTCTATGCGGATGATGTGTTGCTTTTTCTGCAAAACACACAAACCAACCTCTCTGAGGTAATTACTTTAATAAACTGGTTTTCAAGAGTTTCAGATTATTCAATTAACTGGCCAAAATCTACAGTTCTCCCCATTAACTGCTCCTTCCATAATTCTTCCTCTGCCCCACTGCAATCCGGAAATATTAAATATTTAGGTATTAATATCTCTCCTAAGCTTTCAGACTTAACTAAACTAAACCACATCCCACTTCTAAAGAAAGTAGAAGGCGATCTGACTAGATGGAAATCTTTACCCATATCACTCATGGGAAGGGTCGCCACTATAAAAATGATGATCTTGCCAAAAATAAATTACTTATTTTTGATGATCCCTAACAAACCATCACAAGATTGGTTCAGATCTCTGGATTCATATATTTCCAAATTCCTTTGGAAAGATAAACCCCCGCGTATTAGCTTAAAAACGCTACAAAGAACCAAGGATAGAGGAGGATTAGATCTGCCTAATTTTCACCAATACTTCTTAGCCAACAGGCTTCAGTTCATCTCAGAATGGTTAAAACATACCTTCTTAGTTGAGCCCTGGCTAGATGTTGAACAGGCACTATGCAAGGATCTAGAGATTTCAGACCTACCATTTATTAGCTCAAACATCAAAAGACATGAATGCTTTAAAAGTATCAACATCAGCTTTTCTCTAACAGCATGGTGGGAGTTTCTAAAAATAACGGAGTCTTCATTAATCCCATGCAAACGTACACCTATCTGGAATAACCCTGACATATTACAAAACAATAATATGATTAATTTCCCAGAATGGAGTTGTAAAGGAATTAAATACTTAGAACATATATTAGAGGGAACAGAATTTATTCCATTTGACAGACTAGTTGAACAATATGGGATCAACAAGACAAGGTTTTTAGAATATCAACAAATTAAATCCATAGTAAAAAAGAAATTTAACCTCAGTCAAGTTGAATTACAAACACCACTAAGTGCGGCACATTTTCTTACTCTTAAATCCCCCAAATTATTATCTAAAATATACAGAACACTTTCTAAATTAGATGAATCAATATCCCTTCCTACTGCAAAGTGGGAAGCAGATTTATCAGTCAACCTAGACCAAAACTTCTGGTCTCAGATTTGCTTAAAAACTTTTAAATTAATTAAAAATCCCAGTCTGCAATTAATACAATACAAAATACTTCATAGAGTGCACTATACAGGTCATCGGATGTTCAAGATGGGCTTTACATCTTCCAACAACTGCTCACACTGTCAAGGCAATACACCAGACAATTACATCCACGCTCTTTGGTTCTGTCCACCAGTGCAAAAGTTTTGGCGCGAGATATGTGAAGACTTATCAAAATGTCTGAAATGTAACATTCCAACCTCCCCCTTAGTGTGTTTGTTGGGCAGCTTAGATAATGTCACTTCAGAAAAGAATATAGCCCATATGATCTTCACTGCCCTATGCATAGCCAAGAAAACAGTCCTCATGAACTGGAAAAATAAAAATAATCTTAATTCTAACCAATATAGAAATTATCTATTAGATTACATTAGTCTTGACACAGCCTCTGCCACCACATTAGATCAATTGCTCTGGGCCCCTTTTATCAGCTCCATCACCTAGTGGGGGTGGGGGGTCATAGTTTGGTCCCGCCTTCACTGTTGTGATTGGTGAGGGGGTAGGGACAGGCTTAGGGCGTCGGGGGGTTCCCCGGAGGCATCTTCCTTGGGGGGCTCAACCCGGGGTAGCGGTCACGTCCGGTTGAGGGCTCTGTTGGCTCTCAGGTGACTGTTTCCTCGCGGCTGCGTGCAGCGGGGCTAGGGGAGGGTCTGTGCTGACGGACGTGGGTTACTGACCTGGCAACCTGGCTGCCCCTGGGTGGGTCCGGGATGGGCGTGAGGTTTTGGGGGCGCTCCGTCTCTGGGCTGGGGCCCGGGCCGGGCCTCGGGGGCTCGGGTCCTGGTTGGTGTGTTGCCGGGGTTGTGGGCGGGTGGGTGCATGGGGGCCCGGCCCTGGAGCAGGGTGCCGCCGGTGCATCGAGCCGCCTGGGGGGCTCTTCAACTGGTGGGGGGGATGGTCACATCTTGCAGGAGCTTTCTTCTCTCAGGAACTCTCTGCAGGAGGGGGAGATACAGGAGAGGTGGAGGAAGATCTCAGCCTGAGCGTTTACCGTCTTATGTAGTCTGGAAGATGTGTGGTTGGTGGGGTGGGTGCAGTTTTCTCTGTGGTGGGGTTGGGTGGACTGTCCAGGGCTCTGTGGAGCCGGGGGGCGCTACTGCACTGGGCCCCGGTCTGATGGGCCTGGGCCCCCCTTCCCTGGCGGGTCGCGGAGGGTGGGAGTGCCTACTGGGGTCAGCGGGGGAGCTGGCCCCAGGGAGGGGTTACCTGCCCCTCCCTTCCTTCCCTCCCCATCTCCAGCTGCCTCCCTCTTCCCGCTCCTCCACAACCACCCACACATGCAGGGCCTTGGAGTGGGGGTATGTCACCAGGGTGCAGAGGAGGCTACCCCCCCCCCCCTCCCTGTCCCCTTCTGGCTGCCTCTGCCTCAATTTTATCCCACAACTTAGACATTCACATTATTCACACTCTCATTACACATACATATAGGATCTTGGGGGTGGGCACAATCACGGAGTCCAAATCACCATCAGGGTGTATACCTCACCCCTGACGTCGTTGCCCACCTCTCAATTTTAAATACACTTAGTCATTGAGGGTTAGCAGGAGGGACTATGCGCTTACCTGCTGCTCCTTGGCAGGTAGCTCCATGCCCTCCTGGGTTTTAATTGCACCTTAGAACACATATGCATCAACACTACAATGAGCGGGTGGAGGGAGGTTTGGAGTCTTCTCCCACCCCCATTCTCTGCGGCCTGCTGGAGCGGGAGGGCTAGTAGGAGGAGTTGGCCGTCCGACTGCGGTCTGGGGTGTGGGGCCTCCCTGCTGCTGCGGAGTCGGGGTGGTCTGCCTCTCCCCACCGCAGGGAAAAGGGTAACACCACCTGGGTCTGGGTGCAATTCCCCCCTCCAGGGGCAAGGGTACCTAGACCCGGTTTGTAGAGTACGCTTGGGGAGTGTGATTGTGTGTACAGCGTCTCTTTATGTCTGTCTCCACGTTGGTTGAGTGTGGAGTGAGTGCATATGAGAGCATGAGGGTGGGAATGGATGTTTGTGTCTGTGTGTGCCTGTATGTCTGTGTCTATATGTCAGGTTGGGTATCAGACGCCACCTCTCTGGGGACACCTCAGGTCCTCCAAGGTTTGGAGGCCTATCTCCACCCACCACCACTTCCCCTGCCGGTGGCGGACTCCCTCAGGTGTCGGTGTGTTGGTGGTTCTTTTGTGTCTGGGGGTGGGCGTCCGGGTGCACACCGGCTCACTCCTTGGCGGCCGCTTGTCGGGGCCTGGGGCCTGGGGCTCGCTCGGGCCCCTTTGGAGGTGGGGTGCCCCCGGCCTCTCGGCCTAGGGCTCGGTCACTCAGGCGCAGCTGGGGGCCGGCGGAGCTCACGGGCGCGTCACTGCAACTCCCCCTGACTTCTGCTCCGCGGCTGCTGGGCGAGCCCTCATCTGGGACTCTCCTCAGCTCTTACTGGGACAGTGGCGCGGCTGCCCCTCTGTTGGTCTTCCATGGTCTCTTGTGTTCTGGGGGCCTCTGGATGTCTGGAGTTTTGATCTCCTCCATACCCGCTTCACACCCTGGAGGACAGGGCTGTGGCCCCCCCCACACTCCCTAGCAGATCATTACATGGAGAAACCTTTGGAATGCAAGCATGCTGATCCACACAGGTATGCACACATGGGTATTCACAGACGCGGACTAAAGCTTTCTTGGCTGCTGCCTCAAAGCACACTGTGCGCTGTCTATCTTGCGTGCTGCACAATATCGTTTATTACTTAGTAAATACTGATATCTATGACTAGCTAGTTTATTGTGATGGTGCTTTGTTTTCTCTATTATTATGTTGCTCTTTGTTGTTTGCTGTCTCCTCTGTTTGTTTTTGTTTGTTTGTTTTTTTTTTTTTTTTTTTTTTTTTTTTTTTCTCCATACAGGTGACCCAGGAGTTTTTTTTTTTTTTCTCTCTCTTCCCCCCCCTTCTCACCGTCTCTTCTCCCCTTTGGTTTTCTTTCTTTCTCTCCCCCTCTCTCTCTCATTCATTCCCCCTGTCCTATTTATTTAAAAAAAAAAAAAAAAAAAAAAAAAATGACAAAGGATGAACTGAAGCTCTGCCATCACGTAATGTCGCATACTGCTGTTTCTGATGTCATTTAAAAAAAAAAAAAAAAAAAAAGTAACTATTTTACGTGCCAGAAAAAAAAAATTGTTTTTCTTGGTAGATTTGGTATAGCAAATAAAAATGTAGATTTATTGGTTTGATTTTAATGAAAATAAAGAAACAGCACTTTATACATGCTTTTTTTTCTCCTCTTTTACTTGCTGTGGAATACTAAAACAGCCTTGAGCTTCTCCTGTGGTCATACAACTACTGATAACATCAATGGTATCAATAGTGACATTTAAACATGAGCAAGGTCCACAGGTAAATGCCACTGGGGGTTCTTCAAGGCTTTTAATCTAACCTCCCTTAATAGTTGATGATTTGAAAGGAGGACAATGACAGATTGTGTAGGGGTTCAATCCATAAATTTCTATAATGTAAAGATATGCTTCAGTGGTGAGAACTGACCTGTGATACATTTAGAAGTTGTCTCTGAAAGGCAGATCAATATTTCTTGTGAGCTGCATGGTAAGCAAATTGAAGTACAGTACTTTAGCAACAGATAACAAATACAAAATGTCACCAGACATCAAAAACAAATCTTTTGTAGCAAAAAATAAACATCCCCTGGGTTCTGCATTTCTAATTATAATACAATGAAACACACTGGCTTTCCAAAGCAAAACCCATGTCTGCACAAAAAAAGTGATTTAGAATAAAAAAAAATACACTTTTTCTGACACCCCAAGGGTGTTTGGGTCTAACTAGATTCATCATTCTGTTGCAACAACAGCTTTTCCCATTACTGTCAAGCACATCATCCCTTTGCGACAATAGATTTTCCTCTTCACAACCAAACAAGACACTAACTTTTTAAACACATGTCATAAAGCTGTGAGACATCTCATTCAGTGCATGGGGGCCCATGTTGATCTGAGACTTCAGACGTGCCATCGGAGAGAACAAACGGTTCGTCATCTCATGGTTTCTCAAATGACAGGCTTGTCACAAAACAGCGAAAAGCTTAGATGTGCAGTTCACTTGACACACAGTCTTTGGGGATGTCTCTTAAAAAATGGTGCCCCATTTAAAAAAAAAAAAAATCTGTTAGTGTGGGTGGGAGGATGGGATTGGGGTACATAACAAATAAAGCACTGGCCTACAAAAGATCCAGAGGGAACACTCTATATGCCTTCTTGGTATCCATTTAACAGGAGGGCTTACAGCAGCCGGCTGCTTACAGCCAAACTGAAGTGCTATATTACTCACCATGCTCAGCTGGAAACACTATAGAAAATGTGTTTGCCTAGGATCTACTCTCCTTTATCAATCCCAAACAGCAGGGACTAGAGCTTTAAGCACTATGCCAGGGCTCCAGCAATAGCAAACAACATTTCAGACAGAAAAAGAAGAAATGGTTTCACAAATAAGATTTCAGTTTTGTCTCTTTAAAATCCTTTAAAGCTGAATCTATCACAGCGCATCCTACTGAATTCCCATCGAGACTATTCAAAGGCACTGCCTTAGAAAAGAAACATGCAGCCTTAGAAGTACAAGCTCAAGTTTGAACACATGTTGACGAACCTACAAAGAAAGAGAAAACGAAAAACAGGTGCAAGGGCACTCGATTCAGATCTTACCAATGAAGAGGTTCCATTCAGAATCTAGGTCTGCCTGGTTTGCTAGACAGCCTCTCATTACGTTGTGACAGTAGTTGGGACAGGGTTTGAGCCCAGGCATTCCACGACAGTATGGACAGTACAGCATCCTGGTCAAGGCTTTAACACATGCTGGAGCTACATTCACCTGCAAAGCAAAGAGATGCTTTTTCAGTTATGTCAGGGATTGAAATGGTGATTATTTCTAATAGAAGTTGAAATGTTTGATGGTAGTCAAAATTTTCCAAGAGGTTTCTACCAGCACCAGTGCATGCCAAAGCATCAGCAGTCAAAAATGCAGTTTTATATGAAACTATAGAGGGGATGGAAGTCGGACGGACACTACACTCTATTGCATCTTCTGAAGCTTGAAATGTGGAAATCCAGCAGATGAAACTGCATGACAAGGTTTACATCTCTGTCCATCTCCATTTATTGTGAAGGCTGTGCCTTTTGTTGTTGGGCCATGTAACTGTGCTGGCTTGAGTAAAAGTGACAGGATTCTCACATCTGCTTCCCCTCAGAGGTGGGGATGCAGAACGGGAAGTACATCTGATAATTGGCCTGTCAGCCTCTGTATTCATGGTTGACTTTAGATTTTGAACAGCACACACTGGAGACTTCTAGTGTGTGTGTGTGTGTGGGGGGGGGGGGGGGGGGGGGGTGGTTTCCGATGGGTCAGCAAAGCAGGATAGTTAAAAGTAAAGCTAACTAAGCCAAAAAGGGACGTATCCTTACATTTAAGCAATAAAAAATAATTCAGCAGCACTTTGGTTTAGCAGATATTCAATATATACTAACAATATAAATATGTGGAAAAAATATTGATAAAATATTGATATGCAATTTGGTGCATAAGCAGTGATTTTGCGGACTTTAATTTAAAGTCCACAAAATCACTGCATTTTTATTCATTTTCTTTCACTAATGTATCACTTTAGTGCTACTTAAACTTCTGTTAATTTTGGTACTGTCAGACAAATAAAGAAATAAAAAGCAAAGACAGACGGCACAAAGCCTGCGACGAAAATAAAGCACAAATAAAAGAAGAATATAAGAAGATAAAAATGAAAAGAGAAGAACGCATTAGTGCACTACTGTAGCTCCATGGCAACATCTGAGGCTTTGCCATGACACTGCATACAGCCTGCGTCTGTTTTTAACATTCCAGCTTGTCTTTGATTTCACTCATACCATGACCAGACCACCTGTGTGTGAAGCGTGAGTGTGAGAGATTGGGGGGAAAAAAAGACAAGAGCGATGTTAGAAAAAAGGCAGAGAGAGAGAGACAGAGAAGCAGAAGGCAGAGATGAGCGCTATTAATGTATTTGCTTCCACTGCTGCTCGGCACCAAGCGACAAGGATCAAATGAACCATCTTTGACATTTGCAATCTGCCAGTGACATCACGCGATGTCTTGTAAGAAGGCCATTAAACCGGGTTGCTAGCTGTCAGTTGTAGCGCTGCGTGTCATCCGCTGGTATGTGTTCTTGTAAATTGTTTATATCTCTCTGGGAGTGTAGCGAACATATGGGAATTTTTCAGGAACAAGGTTCATTTGACAACACATTAGAAAGCTGACATGCATGGGAAACCAGAGTGTTACATTTGAAACCATTAAAAAAATAGGACATCACTGCGTTATAGACAGAATTAGGAGAATATTACTACTGGAGAGCTGGAACACACACACACACACACACACACACACACATATAAATAAATCTGTGTGTGAGTGTTTTGCTATTTTCTACTCATGCACCACAGTCACACACAACACTCATGGTGCCCTGATGAGGAGTGTAGATGTTAAAAATATATTAATAATCAGTTAGAATATGCTTACAGATACATTACTATGTCTTATAGCCCATTTAAAAATGAATAGTGGTGTAAAGTAAAATGCTGCTAATCGACATATTTATAAATAATTCATATATTTATATTACGTTGTTTCTTTGTTTTTTAAAGTGACATACTGTACACCGATCAGTGTACTGTTATAGGAGCCTACTATAACGCCTTATCGAACCCTTTGCGAAGGGCAGTTTTGTAATTTAATTTCTACATTTTCTGATTCACAAACTGAGCTCGAGGAAGTTTTTTTCTTCTAAAAGAAACATTAGAGCAGACTGAGAGTGAACAGGCTGTGGAGAAATCCTAAGATGCTGCCAAGGATGCAGAGCAACAAACACCAAGAAAACAGAGAGACAGATACAGATGAAGCAGACGGAGAGAAAACCGGACAAGACACTAGCAGACAAACAGAAGGAATAGGCAGGTGCCGTCACCACACTTGGAAACAGAAACAGGACCAACTAAATGCCAATCACAGTGTTTGGTTTGGAGAGAACATCCTGTAAAATTCCACAGACTTTCTGCTTCCAAATGTACACTTTATGATTTTCAGGATCCAATACATATCATACTATATATATGTATTTATATATATATTGCCATCTATTTACAGACCTTGAAGAGCAGTCTCCAGTGACAGTGCTCTCATCTTTAGATCTCAGCCTGTTTTCTTCCCTTGCCTTCAGTACTTGCACTTCATAAAAATCCGTATCTCACATAAATTCACAAAGTCTGACTGCTACATGCAATTCACCAATCGACTGCGACTGAGACAGGGATGAGACACTTTTCCGATCCTACTCCCCCCCACATCCCTGTGCTTCTTCAGAAATATCCCCTGCCCTCTCCCTCATCAACGACTCAAATCCCACAGATTAAATACGTTATCCTATCGAGCATTTGAATCATTTTTGTTTCACAAGCTAATTTGCATATAAATATGTTTTGCGTAGTGAGAGAGAGAGAGAGCTCGTCCCTTTTGTTTTCTCTTTTGGCTCACAGTGGCCTAGTCACTGTACCTGAGCAGCAACATGAAATCCAGTTTAAACCATAATTGTAAAACAACAACCAGTTGACAGCATGACTTTGGAGTATCTGTGCTTGATAACTTCCTTGTTTCGCTGTTGTGGTATAAATGATGGCAACATCATAGAGGAGGATAATGAAAATATAGTCCCTGCACCATCTGCAACATCAACATGCAATTTTTTTCCCAACTTGTAAAAAGGATTTCATTATTTATTCAAATATTAAATAATATATCTTTTTTTTTTTAAATTGTCAGAATAACTTACTTCAGTCAATTCAATTACACTTGGCCCAGTTTCTCAGCATATAGAGAGAAAACACTGGGATTTTTTTTTTAACCACAGTCCAGTTTCAACTACGTCCTTTATATTCGATGTGGCTTTTTTGTGGCAATAGAAGAAATACAGTTAATACTGCAAATGGGAAAAGTGCTTTAAGCTGCCCTAAAGCTTTGTGAGCCTTTGGAAAATTTGCATTAAAATGATGCCTCCTAACACAATTATCTTAGTGGGATTTTTTTTACATCATCGCTGTTACTGTGCCCAGCAGTCGCCGGGTGCCCTGGACGAAGGGTAATCTGATAATCTTGTTAGCACTTATTTACAGTTGAGTAGATAAAATATTTCACAGCAGGATGAGGGGAGAACTTGGAAGTGAGATGACTCAGATCCAGAGCAAGATTAAAACACTAATCTACTCATCTGATGTTTAAGTGCAACGATAACACCGCATGGAGAGCATGTGCTTGCGCGCAAGTCACTGTGTGTGTTTTGGAGTCGTGGAGGACGAATTCAGATCCTTTAAGCAGAAAAAAAAACCTTAATTAAAGTCCCAAACTGATAAATATGAGTGCCTATTATACTAAAAAATAATGTACTTTAGGCTTTAGTTATTACATTTTTTAAAGTGACTAAAGATAAAACACTGCATAGTTAATATTTTACCTTTTCATAACTTTTAAGTAGATTTTCTTGCAAACGCATACCTTTTTGTTCACATATATTGACACAAAACCTATTATAATATTTACATTATGTGATATTGACTTTGTTCTGTAAGTGCATTTACATAAGGACAGTGTGTGAGTAAATAGACTATAAGAATGGGATGAGCCACAAACAGCAGCCAACTCATTAGCCTGCTTGAAGATGTGGTCAGCTCCTTAGGTAAGCGTAAACATTACCAAGAATTTAAAGTGCAAGATTATAAATGCAATGAGCCTTATGGGCAACAGCACAGCCCCATAAGGGGCCACAGTCAGGAGACATTACACACACCTGAATTCAATCAGCAATAAGACACATCAATGATGGGTAAATCATTAGAAATCGAATAAAAAGCGTTACCATTAAAATAAGGGATAACTCTGAAAGACACTCGGAAGATATCACCTTGTCTCTCTGACAAGGTGTTGCCATGCTTACACGGTGTGAGCTCCCTTTAGGGGCAACAAAGTAGGAGAAGCAAAGACGATGGAAATTGCTTTGTGCCACCAAGTAATGAAGTTGTGAGAAATGACAATGACTTTGCAAGCTACCAAGGCCAATCAAGGGGAACACTTGTGGGACGGTGAGACTGTTGCCAAAAAATTGTCTCAATAGTTCTGTCATAATTATTGTGACAGGTTGTGTTGCTTCGCACTGATTGGACATGGATGTAAGACTGCATTGCTGCCCCAGTGTCCCCACTCAATTCCACAGCCATTAGTGTCAATGGCAATATGAGTGATTTGTTACTGTGCAAATAAGACTACCATCTGCTACGAAGAGAAACATGTGCTTGGTTGCATAAATCTCCGTGTAAAACTTAACCACTTATTTCTTCCTAACCAAAGGGTAACATTAAGGGATATTGCAATAAACATCTGATATTAATTCCATAAGTCACAGGAAATGCAAATTGTAAGAAGACAAAAACAATTTGATCAGATTTTCCTTGCAGCGTGAAATTGCTAATCATGTTTGTCGAACTCATACTTTTATTTTAAACATACTGTGAGAAAAGCTACTTTAAAATAAACTAATATTTAAAAAAGTCACGCTTATGCACAAGCTACTCCTTGTAGAAACGATCCAATCTGAGAGATAACAAAAAAAAAAAAAAGGTTTTTGGGGAGCATGGGAACCATTTTGGTGATGAACAAGCTTCATTGTAATAGCTTGCCAAATTGCCCTCTCCTGAAAAGTATTGCAGTTCATTTAACCATGAAGGTGATCTGACCCCAACCAAGTAGTATTACTTCTCTAAACATAGCCACATCTTAATCACAAGGGTGTCAGAGCAGAAAATACTCATATGGGTCCTTGTGGGAGGTGCCAACAGATGTCCTGAATTGTAGGTAGACATTTTGTATGTATTTTTTATGTATATTTATTACCTGTGTCTATGTATCTTATATGTACCGTATACTCCCGTATCCAGTCAAATTATAAGACGTTGATGTAGCAGTAATGTATAACAATGTTAGAATTGTATCGTATTTGTCACAGCGGCAAATGCCATACATGGTCAGTAACAAATAATTATGCTCTAATTAAAAAATAATCCAATTTACAAACACATGGTAATACAATATAATAGAAATACATTATAGTACAATTTAGAAATACATTTAGAGACTTACATTTACTTAGATTTACATTTTAACGGGGCAGCTAAGGTAAAAAAAAAAAAAGGTAACAAAGTAACAAAAACAAAGTAAACTTTATGTTTATAGTACGTTAGTACATACAGACCAGGCAAAATAAATGCACCAAAGTTGTCACTGAAAATAAAACCCGGTATGAAGCTTCACGCCCTGGAGGACGGGGCTGTGCCCCCCCCCCCCACACCCTCTAGCAGATTATTACATGAAGGAACCTTTTAAAAAACAAAAAACAAGCGCGTCCATGCTCACAGGTGTACACACGGGTGATCACACCCACAAACTACACCCTTTTTGGCTCCTACCTCAAAGCACACTGTGTTCTGTTGATCTTATGTGCTGCACAATAATGTTTAACATTTAGTATTTAGTGTCATATTCCCATATATCATTGTGATGTTGTTTATTCTATTACTCTTGTTCTCTTCTGCTTGCTTTCTTTTTTCTTTCTCAGCAGGTGATCCAGGTGATTGATATATGCATTTTTTTTTCTCTGCCCGTTCTGTTGGTTTTTGTCTTTTGCCCTTCTCCCCCGTCCCTCTTCTCAGCTGTTTCTCTTTCCCTCTTTCTTTCTCCCCTTCTTTCCCCCAGTCAAGTCTGTCCCGTATTCAGTAAGTGAAAATAAAATAAACAATAAAAGGTGAATCAAATGGACCATTACAGCAAGGCTGGGATGGTCAGTTTGGTAAAGTAAATCCGTTGGGCATCTTTCTTTGCCTTTAGACAACAATTCTGATGGCAAAAGAGCCAAACGGGACAGGCCAAAAAAAAGAAAAAAAAGAAAAAAAAAAAAAGAAAATAAAACCCGGTTTTCAGCACTTCATACTAATCACACCTTCTTTCTGTGCTTCTCCATAAACTTCAGTCTCCCTCCACTCCGCATGTTAAATGTAAGCTGGAGCCAAGACAATTCCAGAGGGGCTGCACTAAAATCAGCTGCTGTCAAATCGATGAATGTCTGAAACAGACAGAATAATCCACATGTGAGCATCTGTGCCTCAATGAAACAACATAGTGGTACTTGGGGGACCCCTGTGACCCACTCAAGTCAGCTCAAGTGTCTGTCTTTGTTGAGACGTGGGCACAACCGTTGATCTGTCCTGACATATTCCATGTTATGTAGCATGTCTGGAGCAGCAGTTGGGTCTGTTTCTTTAATTTACAACGACAAGGGAAAACACATTAAAAATCAACCTCACGCTGCTCATTGACTAGGCACGGCGTACCATGAGCGATTCACCATCTCTAGTGAGTACAAAACCTTCATATACTACATTGTTATCCATCTGTCGTGTTGCCTCCTGGATTATAGCGTAGCACTCACCCTCTGTCCAGCTGACTCTAAAGGTCTGCAGCCCAGCCTGAATGTCAGGGGCAGACAAGTCTCTGTGCTGCCAAGAAACCTCTGAACAAATGTCACAACACTGCTGCTGACAACTTTCTCTAAGTGCTTGTTAAATAAAGATGTGGTGCCATACACTTTAAATCAAGGTGCAAAAAGTTGTCATAAGAGTGATGTGGGCTGCTCCAGTCAGATGACATATTTTCACAAGTTGATGAGAGGTGGATAAGAGGTATTTTATAGGACATGTTAAAACTTGATGGATCATTTTTCTAAATTTTTTTGACAAATTGCCACCCTTTTGTATTTTGTTCCAAATTTCCACCCACTCTGTACTTGGCTCACTGTGCCCTTCAGAGTATTCAATGCTGAATGGAAGACGGCACAGACTACTGAAGAGAGGAGGATACAGTATATTTCTTTATTATCCGTTCTTATAATGTTCTTGTATTTCAGACCACATGCTGTCTTTCATTTTTTTCCAACATTCTGCAGTTCACTACAGATCAAAATCTTTTAATTAAAAAGGACATCTTTGGTGCAGCACATTTCCCGATGACGTGCCAACCCTTTTGAGCCAGTTGCCATCTGCCGTCACAGCACTGTGGCTGAGGCCTTATCCCCGGCAAGCTGTGTGAGCTGTGAGCCAGCAAGAGAGAAGGAGACAGACAGAGAGCGAGAGAGGAGGGATCATGCATGAGAGAGAGAGAGTGAGAGAGGAAGTCCGTCTGGTGCATCTGTATCTGTGTGGGCCTCGGCTAAGAAACATGGACACTCGCTCACGAAGCAGGTCACTTAATCTGCCCTGAGCAGAATCTGCTGTCAGACTGCTCTCGTTCACTGTTTGGTTTTGCAACATATTAATTACAAGTAAAGACGCTGAACTACAAAATCACATGAACGCAGTCACATTTTCTTAATCAAATTAAGGCATTTTGTATCTTCAGCTAGAAGTGATACATCTTTAATTGCTAACGCAATCTGTAAAAACACAACCAGCTCCACTGGCATTGTCTGCAGTGTCAAAGCATACTGCAGTTCGCATTATGTGCATCTCTTTTGAGGTGTGATTACATGAACTTATTTCCTCTATGGCAATTTCCTTTTCAATTAAGAATCGGAGTCATTATTGTTTTCTATCAGGCAGTTGTTTTTGTTCTCTTAATTGGCTAATTGTTTTGTCTGCAAATGTGAGAAATGAATGAAAAATGTCCAACCACATTCCCAGGGGGTCCTAGATATAATACACATAATAAAAGTAACTGTTTTGTTCCAGCAAAACAGTTACTTTGTAACATTGTTATATTTCTGTTTTCAGCTTGTTTGATGTGTGTGAATGAATTCTCTTTATATACTTTCGAATGTGAACTAGCTTGCCCTGAAATTGCTATTTGGCCGATGAATATAAAAATGATCATACTAGCATTAAAGTCATTTGTACTTCTACAGCCCATGACCTGTGGGATGAAACATGTCTGAAGTGGTCCAAACTCCAATAGCACGCGTATATACAGAACAACATCATCAAACTACTAAGAGACTACTAACTAAGAGATAACCCAGCGACTTTTTTCACATGATGAGCCAGTCACATGATAGCAACTCGTTTGAAAATAGACATGATGAAGATGACCAATTAAACACCAAAGCCTAACTAAGTATTGTTGCTGACCACGCCCATCCCGCCTATCTGCTGGAAGCAGCCATCTTCTGATGTCAGCTGATGTTCAAATCATCTCAAACTGGTTTCTTGAACATGTATGTTCACTGTACTCAAATGGCCTGAGCATCAGAAAAGGGAAGAAGGTGATTTTTGTGACTATGAATGTGAGATGGTTGGCAGTCCCACACATGCTGGTTTGAGTATTTCAGAAACTGCTGATGTAGTTGTGAGTCTCCTCCACCATCTCTAGTGTTTACAGAGGCTGGTCCAAAAAGAGACAATCTAATGAACGGCAGTTACCTGGAAGAAAATGCTTTGCTGATGTCAGAGGTTAGAAGAAAATGGCCACACTGATTTGAGCTGATAGGAAGGCAAAAGTAACTAAAATAACCGCTCATTAAAATGAGGGTATGCAGAAAAGCATGTCTGAATGCACAACATGTTACATGCTGAAGCAGATGGGCAGCAGAAGACCACAGCAGTCATGCTTGTTAGCTGAGAATTGGACGTTGAGCCTGCAATTCACATGGACCAAAATTGGATCATAAAAATTGGTCTGCACTGATGAGTCTCATTTTGTCCTGTGACATCTTGCTGGTAGGGTCAGAATTTGGATTAAAAAACATGATAGCTTAGGATCATAATACTTTGTATCAACAGTTTAGGGCAGTGGTGTTGGTGGTAGTAGTGGTGTGATGGCGTGTGGGATATTTTCTTGAAGCACTTTGTCCTCGTTAGTACCAAATTTCATTCAAACAACATAGCCTACGTGCATATTCTTGGTGACCGTATCCATTCCTTTATGATTGTAGTGTACTATCTTCTGATGGCTGCTTCCAGCAAGATAACACACCACGTCACAAAGCTCAAATCGCCTCAAACTGGTTTCTTGAACATAACCCAATGAGTTCACTGTGCTCAAATGACCTCGGCAGTCACCAGATCTCAATCCAATAGAGCACCTTTGGGATGTGGTGGAACAGGAAATTTGCATCATAGCTGTGCAGCCGACCAATCTGCAGGAACTGTGTTATGCTATCATGTCAGTATGACATGGACCAAAATCACTGATGAATGTTTCCAGCATTGTGTTGAACCTATGACATGAAGAATTAAGGCATTTCTCCAAGTAAGGCTTAACTAATAAAGTAGACATTAAGTTTATACTCAAAAGTTAGTATTCATGGTGTGAAAATGGTTTAGTTCTAAAAGTGGCCTGTTTTGCCATTATATATCACACACATCATACAGGCATCAGTCAGAAAAGAAAAACAAATCTCAGGGCTTTATAATGTAGTATGTTATAAAAAGAAACATATCCGTTTGTCTGTGTGCAGATTAAATGACAGTACTGTACTTGACCTTTTTTTCTTAGAACTAACTCTGTTAACACAACTTTGCTGACCACTAGTATGTATAGAAGTACAGCTGGTGCATATTTTAGACACGGCAGTGATTTGCACAACAGCTAAATGAATGTGCTAACTGCGATTAGAACAACAAAAGTGAAAACATGTAAAATGACTGGCATCATTTTCTGTAAGTGAATGAAAATGCTATCTGATTAGTAGGACTGTTTAAATTCAAACAAGCACATATTAACCTGTGTGTCAGCAGTGAATATGTGCTTGTGTTTCTGTCTTTTTTTGCTGAATGTTGAATGCATTCGTTAAAAGTAATGTAGGGCAGCGAGTTCAAAAAGCAGACAAACAAAACATGAGCACGTATGGAAAGCACATGGAACTGATGATGATATTTCTCACGTGTCAGCAAAGAAATCTGGCAGAGGATTAATCTAAGGTAAATGTTGTGTAAAGATTAGAAACTGCCTCGGAGCTTAATGTGAAATTATCTGACAGTTCGTGGTCGGAAATGAGTGTATAATGAGATCACCGTGGCAGCATAAGCCATCAGGGAAAACAAATCCCTCTCTACAAAATACCCTACTTCCTTCCATCATCGTGAGCAAAAGTGCACCACGGACTAGGCCGGCTTCCCATGCGTATGCAGAGTGAGTGATAAGTGCTTTAAATGCCTGAACTTTAAACCGTTCAAAAATTCCAAATCCCTACAATCTTCTTTGAGTAGGTCTTAATGTAGTTGGACTGTGTTTTAAGTACCGCAAGGATAAAACTCCTAATGGTCATCATAAACTGTAATCCAAAGGGATTCTGCTCTTAATCCAGGATCGAGGTCCAGGAAACTGTTCAGTGCAAGTCTAGTGCAATCTCATTTTATGGCGTGATATCTCTCCTGCTCTGACTTTACACCATACAGCACTGTGTATTAGCTGTAAATATTTACGGCTCATCGTATTGGAGCAAAATCCGGATGCAAAGTAACATGGAAAATTAAACAGACAGCTGGTTGAAGGCAGGCATCACATGGACAAAGCGTGTTTTTCCATTCTACAACCTCGAGTTTTAAACATTTAATGATCAGTTTGTATATTTGAATTTAAGCCCCAGTGTTGTTAGAGTTACCCACTAAGCATCATTTGCAGCGTGCGGCACTTTACATATAAATGAGACTCAAAACCTGTAGCAACAGACGATTTATTTCGCCGTTTGTTTGCAATGTCCCTGACAAACCTGTTGGTCTAATGATCTTTCACTAGCAACCTGTAAAGCACATGTGTGAAAAAAAAAGAAAAAAAATCAATGGCAAGTGAAAAGACTCCATCGTCTAAGACCGCCTGTAAATAGAGTTTGTAGTGAGACTCTTTTGTCAACTGGACAAGCTAGAATGATGAAATTGAGCACAATCTCGATGATGCCAATCCATCAGGGACAATAAAAAGTTTATAAATTTTCATTTCACTAAACTATCTTTATACGTACATATGCACCGATTTATCATTTATTCTGTAAAAAAAGTATTTACTGTAAAGTAATGCTGACTTTTGCTTCTCCTCAGAATAATTTTAAGTAAACTTACAGCAGAATCAGAGCACAGAATTCTACCTTCGTGACAGATGGTGTGTTTGTCACTGCAGTCTAGCTCTGAGGTATTTTTCAACACTATTTGTTCGCAAATGGTCTGCTAATAAAACACACTGCCAAATGACCAAACACTGATTTATGAAGCTGTAGTAATTGCAGTAGTAACTCAAAAAACAAAACTGCATTCTGCCATAAAGCATATAAAAAGTCTCGGATCCTTGTGGATCTACAATTGAACGGGATGCAATAGTGTGCTTAAACCCAAGAAGTTTTACATTGCTATTTACTCTAACAGTGTGCGGTAAGGAGATGCATGTGTGCAGTGCCACTGAAAACAGCATGGCACTGAGGGTGAATCTCAGGTCAAGGTGATTTGTCATGTCAAACAACTTTTCACCTCGACTTCTTCGGTTGTTCACTGGCCTGACAGCCTTCAGCAATGCCACAGTGTTTCCAGGCGCCGCTTCATAATTGATGAGGAAGAAGGGAATATGGGATTTGATCCAGAGTGGCGGTGCCATTTGGGCCTAGGACAGATGTATAGATGTGCTCATTTTAACTCTTCCTCTGAAATGGCTATGCCACTAAGGGAATGGTGACTAGCTCAGTAGTAAGCTAAAAGACATTATGAGCATTAAAAATGACCAGCTCTTTAGGGATTATACACGGCAGCAGAATATGACATAGCACTTTAATATGTACATAATACTGAGGTGGAAAATTCACAATCCTGTGAAATAGTGCAAGTATAGGGTGGGGCACTGGGGGAAACTGATTGTACATCACACTGATGGTAGAAGTTCAAAGGTAAAATATAAATTAAGGGATGATTTGGTTTTTGATCTAATGAAAAAATATGAAGAAATTAGACAGTGAGTTTCAATGTAACCATTTCTTGTGGTTAAGTATGATGTGACTTCTTATAAGTCGTAATACGGTGTACACTGTAACAAAGCTTCCTGCTGAATTACAGTGAACTGCTGGCAGCTCTATTTGTCAGCATGAAACTCTGCAGTGCATCGACTACAACACTTTTTAAAATTATTTTAAAGAACATTACAGTACTGTGCTGTAATTATCTAAAGTAAGGATTTGAATAAACCTTACAATATATTAGTCCTAGTTTTTGTGAGATGACTGAAATGATGTTGTGGGACTTGAAGCAACATGATTTCACTTATGCAAAGAAAGTCAAACTCCAGCTTAGCTTAACTGCCAAAGAAAAATAGCCTACTGTATTCTAGCTTGCTGTTCACATTGTATTTCTGAAAAGCATCAGCATTTCGAGTATTCACTGTACTTAAGAAACATTAGTGCACCAATTTCCCTGTCATTTTTTGCAGCAGTAGATCTGAGTGTCATCCAAGTTATGAAAAAGATGCAACTAAATACCCTAAAAATTGCTCTTCACAGTGAAACAGATAACTTAGGTGAAATATTACCATAGGTGAAGGTTGACTGTGTAGGCTTTTGTCTAAACATTACTTTTTATGCAGTCACAGACCAAAGTTCTAATATAAATTTAATGCATTCACTTGTGTTCACACTCTATGATCTGTCTCAACTTTACACAGGGAGTTAAGCCTCCAACATAAAAGTGAACTGCACAGATCATTTCTTTTTTTTGCCCTGCCACTCTTGCATCCACTTTCTTCTTCTTTGCTCTTCTTACAGTTTCTCTCCCTTGTCAAATTGAAAGGCACGGCGAGCTTTAAGCTAAAAAGGAAACGAATCGAATCGCTGCTGAACTCTGAAGACATTTTTAAAACTTAATGTTTGAACTTATGAGCATCTAGTTTGATATGATTTATGTCTAAAAGCAGGTGAAGAATATTACTTTTGGAAGGGCGAGCACTTTCCAGACTAAAATTATTGTTATGATTTCTCAGTCATTTAATTAAATCTTTTAAGGCCTCTGCAAAATAGCAGAAACTAAAAATTTAGTTTCTATTTTAAGGACAAATCTGTTTCAGTAAGCCTTAAAGGTGTTACGTGTTTAGAGTATATAAAAAGTATTTTCTTTAGAGCGTGCCTTTTAATCTCATGCTCACAAATCATCCAGAATGCGTTTTTTTGTGTTTTATAAATTGTAAACCAACAGAATCAAAAGCTGATGATGACTATAACTAGAAGAAACTGGCTTCAAAATGAAACTGTTTAATTAAGCTCTCTCAGCCCCCACCTTCCACATCTATTTCCACAGTTTTCAGAAGCCCACTCTCCTTTAAACTGAATGATGGAATCCAAATGTAAATAACTCAAGTCGGATCATTAATACCGGTGTTTGAATCGTGCCAATCTGCAAACAGCTGCGGTTATATCATATCTCATAGTTTTGATGTCCACTAAAAACTGTTGCATAACTTTCTGTGTTAACCGTGGAATTAGAAAACGTATCCTCTAAGCCTTTGAAAAAAAACATTTGAAATCTTCAGGATTTGATAACAGTCTTAAATATACAGTGGGGCAAAAAAAGTATTTAGTCAGCCACCGATTGTGCAAGTTCCCCCACCTAAAATGATGACAGAGGTCAGTAATTTGCACCAGAGGTACACTTCAACTGTGAGAGACAGAATGTGAAAAAAAAATCCATGAATCCACATGGTAGGATTTGTAAAGAATTTATTCGTAAATCAGGGTGGAAAATAAGTATTTGGTCAATAACAAAAATACAACTCAATACTTTGTAACATAACCTTTGTTGGCAATAACAGAGGTCAAACGTTTACTATAGGTCTTTACCAGGTTTGCACACACAGTAGCTGGTATTTTGGCCCATTCCTCCATGCAGATCTTCTCGAGAGCAGTGATGTTTTGGGGCTGTCGCCGAGCAACACGGACTTTCAACTCCCACCACAGATTTTTCTATGGGGTTGAGGTCTGGAGACTGGCTAGGCCACTCCAGGACATTCAAATGCTTCTTACGGAGCCACTCCTTTGTTGCCCGGGCGGTGTGTTTTGGATCATTGTCATGTTGGAAGACCCAGCCTCGTTTCATCTTCAAAGTTCTCACTGATGGAAGGAGGTTTTGGCCAAAATCTCACGATACATGGCCCCATTCATTCTGTCCTTAACACGGATCAGTCGTCCTGTCCCCTTGGCAGAAAAACAGCCCCATAGCATGATGTTTCCACCCCCATGCTTCACAGTAGGTATGGTGTTCTTGGGATGCAACTCAGTATTCTTCTTCCTCCAAACACGACGAGTTGAGTTTATACCAAAAAGTTCTACTTTGGTTTCATCTGACCACATGACATTCTCCCAATCCTCTGCTGTATCATCCATGTGCTCTCTGGCAAACTTCAGACGGGCCTGGACATGCACTGGCTTCAGCAGCGGAACACGTCTGGCACTGCGGGATTTGATTCCCTGCCGTTGTAGTGTGTTACTGATGGTGACCTTTGTTACTTTGGTCCCAGCTCTCTGCAGGTCATTCACCAGGTCCCCCCGTGTGGTTCTGGGATCTTTGCTCACCGTTCTCATGATCATTTTGACCCCACGGGATGAGATCTTGCGTGGAGCCCCAGATCGAGGGAGATTATCAGTGGTCTTGTATGTCTTCCATTTTCTGATGATTGCTCCCACAGTTGATTTTTTCACACCAAGCTGCTTGCCTATTGTAGATTCACTCTTCCCAGTCTGGTGCAGGTCTACAATACTTTTCCTGGTGTCCTTCGAAAGCTCTTTGGTCTTGGCCATGGCGGAGTTTGGAGTCTGACTGTTTGAGGCTGTGGACAGGTGTCTTTTATACAGATGATGAGTTCAAACAGGTGCCATTCATACAGGTAACGAGTGGGGGACAGAAAAGCTTCTTACAGAAGACGTTACAGGTCTGTGAGAGCCAGAGATTTTCCTTGTTTGAGGTGACCAAATACTTATTTTCCACCCTAATTTACGAATAAATTCTTTACAAATCCTACCATGTGGATTCATGGATTTTTTTTTTCACATTCTGTCTCTCACAGTTGAAGTGTACCTCTGGTGCAAATTACTGACCTCTGTCATCATTTTAAGTGGGGGAACTTGCACAATCGGTGGCTGACTAAATACTTTTTTGCCCCACTGTACTTATTTTACAATCCAATCTACTAAGATTTCAGACGAAACACTAATTAGTTTTAAATAAACTGTCACATTGAAATGAAGCAAATTTTTACTTATGCACACTGAAAAACAAACAAACAAACAAAAAAAAACATGACAAAATACAAACTGCAAAGACGAACAATGCAAACACAATTCCAACATGAAATCTCAGCTGACCTGTGCTTTAACATTTTCCCTTTTTGCAAAGCTTTGCTCTTTGTGAAGGAGTAAAATAATGAATGCATATCAAACCGTCTGCATCACCACATATATCTATGAAAAATGTCTCAAACTGCCCTCCACATCCGGTCTGTGCATGAACTATTATTCATTTGCAATTGTTTAAGATGCATAATGACAAAACCATAGTAACCATCTGTACATGTATTTTGGCTTTTTTTGTACACTTTTTTTTCTGTTTTTTATTGTTTTTCTAATATATGTATAATCCCCTTTTTCCTTGTGTCCCCTGTGCTGCTGTAACAAGTGGATTTCCCCAGTGTGGGATTAAATAAAGTCTATGCCTATGTCTTAAACAGCTGCAAAGCATTTAAATCTCATGCAACGACCTGGGGATCAAACATATCCACAGAAAGTTGTCATGTTAAAGGATATGTTCTAATGTTTATTGCATTAAAGCTAAAGCCAGCAGTGCTAAACAGTCACAAAGCAACATCACACTCAAAGCAGCCATGAGAAAAAAAATTAAACTCACCTTAGTGACCCTGTTGGCAACCTCCCGGCCCACCATTAACCCCTGGACGAACGTCCTTGCAGCGATGAATGCTCTGGTGACCTGGGCCTTAAGTTTTCTGGGAATGTCTCCAAAAGGCTTTAGCTGATCTGTGTATTTACTGACGCACTCCAGGTAGTCATCTGTAAAGTGGTACTGGGAGTTAAGTAACTGGAACATGCGTTCCAGCAGCCTGGACCAGAAGTCATTTAGCATCTCTTCCAAGTTGACGTTGCCCCCCGTGTAGTAGCGCTTTAGCTCAGTGAACAGGTCCTGGAATACTTCAGAGTTCTGCATATACAGCTTCCCGTATGTCCGTGTGAACATACTGTTGAGTGACTTCTCAGAATTGTCCAGCAGTTCCAAGAAAAACTCTATATTTATGGATGTTTTGGGAGATGGGAGAGAAAAGGGGATAGAAAAGACACAAAGCTGGGTCACCACATGATATTTACCATCTTCTTTCCCGCAGCGTAAACCAAACAAAGGGATGAGAACATCTATCGAAGTATGCCTGTTGTATCTATGGTAATTCAGTGGCTTATTTTATGGCCCTGTCTGCATATACAGGAGCAATGTATAGCAGCCAACAATAGGTACTTGATTATGTGAAGAAAGTCAGCTCAAGGCATTAATAATTTAATAGCAGAAATAATGGGCCACAAGGACTATGAATGATTAATGTAAAGTTTCTGATTGCATACTGTAACAAAATATTCATAAGTTTTAGACACAGACACTAGTATACATTATCATCCTGGGCACCCACCATTATTCCCAGACGCATTAGTTTCTCACTGAAACAATTTATTTGTCCACTGAGGCAGCTGGCCTATGGGCCTATAATTGAATATTGTGTTACGGAGCCTTTATTCCTTTTGAATTATCTGAATAGTGTGTGCCAACATTTTACTGTAACGACCTTTTTTTAATCAGTATAATTGTCACAGAGTTAGTATATGCGCCGTACATTATGTAACGTTATGTCATTTTATAATAAACCTTTACGTTAATTACCTTGTAACATCAATTCTTGCATTTCACAAACATTCTGTAATTACTGAGCACTTCATGCCCATGCAGCGGCCTGTTATTGATTCAGGTTGCTTAAAAATCAGTGTTAACACAAAGAACATCGAAATTCACGAGTGAAATTTTGCAATTCAGATTTAACATTCAAAGCAATTATATTATTGTTTCTTTGTCATCTGTCTAAGTGCCTTTCTTCCATGTGAGCACCTGATCTCTGGAGTACTAACTCAGAGAGAGAAAAAAAAAGCAGAATTAGCTGGGGAGTCTCACTGAAGCCGAGCTAATAGGATCCCATGTTCCTGAGTGCATAGGCGTAAATGTTGGGAAGATTATAACACGTCGCTCCAAGCACAAATGTCAAATATTCCTCCACTCTTCTTTGCAAACAAACACTGCAGACATTTTACGTGTCATGCTTGCTAATAAACCATCGGAGGGCCTCTTCTTCTGGTTGGTATTCTGGGTGGCTGACATTTCTTTGCATTGTTAATGATAGCAGTCGTAACCTTACATGGTGGGCACGTGTTGTTCTAATGATAGTTTCTACTTTGATAATATGACAACCCATAAGGCATGATGAATATGTTCTCATGTAGCCAAGCAGGGTTTAGCTATGAATTATTAAGAAAACAACAAATTCAAAAATCATGTGAACTCTTAAAAATATTATATCTACTATACGTTAGAATACGGTTGTTTCATTTTACAAGATTAACAATAAAATGACCATCATGCCCCACATATTGGAATCATTCTTTCCTGAGTGCATCACAAGAGTCAGTATACATATTTAAGCTCTTCATGTATAAAAGTAATGTTTAAATAAGCTCCTGGCCATGACATCTGAATAATCCACATATCTGCACCAGTGTCACCATATGTCAACTGCAGCACTTACAGCTGACATATGCCATATGACCAACTTTGTATTCCTTGCATTTTTTTGTGTGTGTGCAAACGGTACGACGTGTCCACATACCTGAAATTGCTATCAGTTTAATCCCTAGTGACTCATTCTAGTTTCTTTGCAGCTAAATGACCTGCCACTACACCAACATTTGTTTAAATATTAGCAGCCTGCAGGGCCTTTTCCACTCCATTTTTCCAATTAGATCTGAATCAAGGACACATAAGCCCTTGTGTATTGCGCGTGCTATTGTATCCGTACCATTTAAATTGCTCACACACTGAGTGGTAAATGTGGAAACTCATGCGCATTTGCAGCCCAACATGTGGATATTTAACCTAAAATGATTTACACTTAATATATTCTGAAGTATTTCGAAATATATGATTAAGGGTAGTTTGAGCATAAATAGCATATTCTGAGATGGGGGAGGGTCTGTGCTGGCGGACGTCGGTTACTGGCCTGGTAGCCTGGCTGCCCCTGGGTGGGTCCGGGACGGGCGTGGAGGCTTGGGGGTCTGGGGGTGCTCCGCCCCCGGTCTGGGGTGCTGGCTGGGCCTTGGGGCTTGGGTTCTGGTTGTTGTGTCGCCGGGGCTGTGGGCGGGTGGGTGCAGGGGGACTCAGCCCCAGTGCAGGGGACCTCTGGTGCATCGGCCCAACTAGGGGGCTCTCTAACTGGTGGGGAGGCTGTTATATCTTTGCAGGTGGTCTCCTCACTACAGGAGCTCACTCTGCAGGTGGGGGGGAGAGATTTAGGAGAGGTGGAGAATGAACTCAACCTAGGCATCTATTGTCTTGTGTAGTTTGGGAGATGATTGGATGATGGGGTGGGTGCAGTTTTCTCTGGGGTGGAGTTGGGTGGGCTGCCCCGGACTCTGTGGGGCTGGGCGGTGCTGCTGCTGCGGGCCCCGGTCCGGATGGGCCTGGGCCCCCTTGCCCTGGTGGGTTCCAGAGTGTGGGGGTGCCTACTGGGGTCAGCGGGCCGCTTGCCCCTCCCTTTCTTCCTTCCCCATCCTCAGCTACCTCCCTCTTCCCGCTCTACCACACCCATCCACACACGCAGGGCTTGGGGTGCAGGTATGTCACCAGGGTGCAGGGGAGGCACTTCCCCTCTGTCCCCTTCTGGCCGCCTGTGCCTCAATTTTATTCTGCAACCTAGACATCCACATTACTCACACTCTCACATAACACATACATATAGGGCCTTGGGGGTGGGCACGTTTTACAGCATCCAATCCAGAGGATGGTCGGTGTACTCCAACCCACCTCTGGCGCTGGTGCCCTACCCTCAATTTTAAATGCATTTAGACACTAAGGGTTTTCAGGAGGAGCCGTGCTGCTCTCTGAGAGGAAGCTAGTACCATGCTCTCCTGAGTTTTAAATGCACTTTAGAACAGCACACAGCAACACTATATATGAGCGGGCATAGGGAGGTTTGAGGTCTTCAGCCGTCAGGGCTGGGGGGCTGGGAGGAGGTGCTGGCCGTCAGACTGGGGTCTGGGATGCGGGGCCTCCCTGCTACTGCAGATAAGGAAGTGGTCCGCTTGCCTCCACCCCAGAGAGAAGGGTTACATCTCCTGGGTCTAGGTGCGGCTTGCCCCTCTGGGGGCGGGGGTACCTGGACCTGGGATATAGAGTATGTTTGGGGAGTGTGACTGTCTGTGCAGTGTCTATTTGTGTCTGTCTACACGTTGGGTGAGTGCCGAGTATTTGGTTGTGTATATGGGGGTGGGAATGCACGTTTGTGTCTGCGTGTGCCTGTTCGTCTGTGTCTATATGTCAGGTTGGGTCTTAGACTCAACCTCTCTGGGTACATCTCAGGCCCTCTAAAGTACAGAGGCCTATCTCCCCTCACCACACTCCCTGCCGGTGGCTGATGCCCACAGGCGTTGGTGTGTTGGTGGTTCTTGTCGACTGGGGCTGGGCGCTCATGTATGTACCGGCTCACTCTTGGTGGCCGATTGGCGGGACCTGGCGCCTGTGGCCCGGCTGGGCCCCTTCCAGGGGGTGGGATGCCCTCAGGCCTCTGGGCCTGAAGCTCAGTCCTCTCTGGCACAGCTGGCTGCCGGCAGAGCCCGCGGGCACGCCACTGCAAACCCCTCTGGCCTCTGCTCCGTGGCTGCTGGGTGACCTCTCGTTTGGGGCTCAACTCAGCTCTTCCCAGGAGGGTGGCACGGTTCCCCCCCTTTGGTGGTCCTCCTCGGGTCCTTGTACTCTGGGGCCTCTGGATATCTGGGGCCTGGATCTCCTCCATACCTGCTTCATACCCTGGAGGACGGGGCTATGGCTCCCCACACTCCCTAGCAGATCGTTACATGGAGAAACCTTTGGAATACAAGCGTGCTGATCCACACAGGTGTACACACAGGTGTACACACAGGTGTTCACAGACGCGGACTACAGCTTTCTTGGCTGCTGCCTCAAAGCACATTGTGTGCTGTCTATCTTGCGTGCTGCACAATAGCGTTTAATATTTAGTATCTACTGTTATCTACTGCTAGCTAGTTTATTGTGATGGTGCTGTATTTATTATGTTGCTCTTTTTTGTTTGTTTTCTCTTCTGTTTTTTTTTCTCCATTCAGGTGATCCAAGTGTTTTGTTTGTTTTTCTTTCTTCCTTCCCCCCCTTTCTCGCCGTCTCTTCTCCCCTCTGTTTTTCTTTCTTTCTCTCCCTCTCTTTCTTTCATTCTTTCTCCCTGTCCTATCCCCCAGTCATGTCTGTCCCGTCTGTATCAACTGAAAATAAAATAAAATAAATACATAATTATAATAAAGGTCAATCAAATGGACCCAAGGCCACGATGATCCACTTGGTAAAGTAAATCCGCTTGGCATCTTTCTTGGCCTTAAGACAACAATTCTGATGGCTAAAGATCCAAACGGGACAAAAAAAAAAAAGCATATTCTTTTAGTTGGTCGAGGATTCATTTAAAACTACTTGACACTGCAGGGTCCTTCCGAGCAGCATCACCACATGAGCACATGAAGTGCAAACTACTCCAGAAATGCAACATGACCTTCACATGATGAGCTCTGACATTATGAAATGAGTGAAAAGAGCCCATTTATAGTAAATGCCACAAACCTGTGTGATACAGGTTTAGGTAGACTAAGACAGTGCTATAGACAGTAGCGTTCCTTGCATAAAAAATTGTCCACATACCTTTTGAATACTTTGAATATAAAAATAGTGAGGCAGTGAAAGATGAGTACATTGCAGTTAATTCCCTGAAATAAATGGCCAAAGGAATTTTGCTAAAGAAACTGTACTCACAAATTTAATCAAGTTCTACACGGCCTAACGTGGTCCCCGGCAATGCTATGAGTGGTTAGAAACAGATTACACACTATTCTGCGCAGAAGTGTCAGGTTAAGTAAAGTGACTGCTGAAAGATAATAATTAGATAAGATAACCCGATAAAACGCCCTCAGGACTCGGACTACTTACTGTAAATGACGCTGACAGTGTTTTACATACGCAGGTGAGAGCCAGTGGCACCAGCTAATGACATTCTGGGTTCCTGTGATTATATGCAGCTCACTACACCCAAACCTAGGAATACTGTATGACTGCATTTATTGATTTCCCAGTTAAAATACTGTTAAATGACACTGAACAGCTGGTTTGGATGGTTTTCTGTTATTCACGCCTTTATGAACTAAAAACCAGAAGTAAATGGGACGTCAGAATTTTTCTTGCTTTTTTAAAACTCAAGTAACAATAGCTCTTTGATGGGAATGTTGTTTTTTGTTAAGCCTATTGTGTGTGAGGTGCAGCACGTTCCTTAACATCCATTCGACTGAGGACAAAGTATTCTTCCCACTGCCCGAGTGCATTTCCAAATTCTGTGCATGTTCAAGCTATTATTTAAATATCTTCGTCTTATTTTTAATCATTATTACAGAAGATGACTGTCTTTACTTTTGCAACCTTGTCTTTCAAAAGGCATTTGTTGCATTTTAGAATAACTATTGTTGAAAGAACAAATTACTTTCAGTTTAAAGTTTTGTATTGTGAGTCCAAGACTTGAAGAACATGTACGCAGAATAAACTCCACTCTTGTGTTTGCATAACTGTTTGTTTTTTGTGTAATTTCAGGGTCCACTACCTGAAAAATTGGCCGTACTGAGAGTTTCACATAGCAGCTGCAGCCTGCCAACTCATGAAGAGTGAACTGCTCTCCTCTGGCCAAAATACATATTTGACAGAGGATTATCATTGAAAGTTATTGACCTTGGATAACATTCAGCTACCCAGCCGTGATGGTCTTAATACTTGGAAACATTTCAAACATGCTGGAAACATACAGGGGTGTATGCTTACTGACACAAACCATTTAGGAATCATCCAGCATCCAAATTCCTCAAGTGATCGAGGCTCTAAAATTGAGTTTTAGGGTTACGATTCCAGTAATAATATGAGAAAAAAAAACAACAGCGTCTGCTTTTTGAATTATTTTTTAGCTCAATAAATTCAGCACATCTAAAAAATAATGAAGTAAAATGAAAATGGATGAAACATAGCATACCCCCATAATAGCATTGCAGTTGTTTGTTGTACTAGCATGGCCGCATTTAATCAAATGAAAAATTATTGTGTTACAGTATAAAGCATGTTGAGGCGACTGCTGTTATGATATGATCCTATAGAAATAAAACTGAATTTAATTTAAACTAGGGATACTAGGGTGATAAAGAATTACAAGAAAATATAAGAAGGTCTGGCGATGTGGAAATGGAATATGAGGAATGGCTATAGACTTTTGCACACTACTGAATATTTGGACGAAATTTGTAAAAAATATCAGTTTCCTTCTTATTTTACATGTCTCTGTTTTGCCTGGTTGGACTGCATCATTAATGCTAAAAAGAGTCTACAGCCTGCCAGAGACCCGGTATTTCTTTTAACACGATCAATTAAAATGTATCTTCGTGCTCTTTCTCTGTCTTGATAAATTTTGTAAGACTTTTAAATGAAAAATAAAGAAATAAAAAGAGTATCTGCAAAGTTTTTAGAGTATAGTCCAGCCTTCCTAAAGTCTTCAGGCACATAAATCTAATAATATCCCTTTTCTATTTCTCGATTCATTTTTTATGTAACATCTTAGTTATGTAACATACAATAACTTTAAGTTCTTCAAAGTGCACAAAAAGTCTGTCATATACTGTTGTTATTAGCATTATTATTAATCATCCTGTCAGCCAGAAGCTTTCTTTCCTGTTTTTTTTTTAACTTGGAAAAACACAATAAATAATATGCCGCATAAAAACTATGACAAAGTGAAGCTCCGGTTTACTGCCAGTCAGAACCGAGGATGGACTTGCATACAAAATAAGAAAATGCACATGGTGTTCATACCCTTGAAGCAATTCTGAGTGTGAAGAATCAATTTTCTCTGAGAGCAGAAGTCCTCCTTTGATATCTGGCCTAATTACTGTAAATAATTATTATGATTAATAAAGGTGACCTTTCTGTTGCTCTGATAATAACACATTATCCACAAAAGAAAACGTGTGCTCGCCCATTAATTTTACTTCACACAGTTTGAGAACTCAGTCGCTTAAATGCCTCAAACAATGAAATTCCTCATTCTTTGTATGGTTAATTAAGACAAAATTTCAATTACTGGTCCAACAGACTTGAATGACCAGAGGGTTATAGTACAAAACTTAGCATAAATATTATTACAATTTAGATATTCTGGCCTGGTAATGTAATGCATTTTAAATACAGTCAGAGCTGTCTGCATAATACCAGAATGCTCAGTGTTTTACTGCTTCCCTATAAAAAAAGGGACATATTAGAAAATGAGTAAAAGTCAGACAAATATATGTTTTTACCTCATTCACTCACAAATTAACATTTTATGTCACCATAAAATATCCATCACTTGGAGCTTTTTTTTTCTTGATTGGCACAGTATTTAAAGAAGTCATATTATCTACCAAATAGGACTCGTCAGATGCAGACTGTGTACATGAGCCTCCCATTGGCCATAAATTTCTCAAGTTCCACTTGCTCGGTATTGCCCTTTTTTTCAACATCTCCTTTGTTCTGGGAAATAACAATAACCCAAACTAGCAACACGTGTGCAGAAAACAGCCGTAAAACAAGCCTACACAGTTCTTCCGTTAAATTAGCCAAGTTAATAACAGTGCTTACATCTGTAGCACCAAAACAACAACAGCTTGACTCAAGTGAACTACTTCAACCGCAAATAAACACTGTTTAGTATTCCTCTGAACTAATGGAGTTCAGTGTCAGACGGGTGACAAATTGCAGTGAATTGTTTCGTTTCTTGTGAGGATTTTCAAAACCGAATGGCACAGGGGAGCTGCTGTTAGCATTGCTGCCTAGCGGCGACGAGGTCCTGAGATCTGACCAGCTGAGTTTGCATGTTCTCTGCATGCAAATGGGGGGTTTAGTCTGGGTACTCCAGCTTCCTCCCGCAGTGCAAAGACATAACTGGTGATTTTAAGTCAGCCATAGGTGTAAGTGGTTGTCTGTGTCTCTGTGTTAGCCCTGCAATAGGCTAACAAGCTATCCACTAGACTAATGACCTTAGCTGTAGTGCTATAGCAACTGGCATAGCCCCTAATCCTTAATAAGAGAAGCAGTTAAGAAAATAGACAAATTTTCAAAACCCCAGAACACAATGTTTAGTGAATAAGGGAAATAATGTAACATATGTTTTTTTACAAGTTTAAAACATGAAGTAGGTTGTAGTCCACACTATTAAAATCCAATGTGTTGTCCCACCCATCCACTCAAAACTCTTCCACTCAAAACTCAGATGAGAAATGTTTTCATCTTACTTTCTATTTTTCTCACATCAAAATAAATGCAATCAGTTGCACTCACTATGCTCAACCAAGCAATAGACCGGGGTAATGTTGTACTGGAAGACAGTCTGTTTAATGGATTTGAATTAGATATGCTACAGTTATTGGTTCCTACTGACTTTACAGTGACAACTTTGTTGAGCATTTACATTTTAGTGTATCCAAATGTTGACAAACTAATCAAATCATTATTAGTACCATCTATACTTTTTTTTTAAACTGCCAACAACATGATGGGCAGCTGTAACTTAAAATAATTTAAATACAGCAATAAAGGGCACAGTCTCTCCCGGAAAACATGCAAAGTGTGGGTTTCAGCCAACACAGACATACTAGTCTGGTCAATTACTGGGTCAGGTAGGCGTGAATGTAAAGGTGTGCAGTTTAGAAAGTGAAGCAATTTTAACATTTGAGTCGCTCCTTGATCAAAATGTCCTAAGACCTGTCAGTAATAACGGCCCAGAAAATATTGTGGTCACCTTCTGGGCTGACCAGTAAATTATGCTGGACAAGCACCTAACAAACCTCTGACCTTGGCAGCTTCTATGATGCAGATCCTCTTACAGCTGTGAAACAGAAGTGCCACATATTCCTGGTTGAAGAAAAAGGTTGTATTTCATCTGCCGTTATCTCCAATGTGTCACTTTACACTGGCACTGACAATGAAGCTATTTTAATGCTTCTTTAATATATTTGTAGCACCTTTTTAAAAAGTTGCGTCTGTGGTTTCTCTTAACATTTGAAGACACACACACTAAAAATAACAGGAGTATTCATAAAGAGACAATGTTTTCATAAAACTGAATGGTCTGTCACTATTCTACGACAACAACAAGCTACATAACAAACAGAACCTAATTCATAAAATCCATGTAATTTCCTGCACATGATATCGGCTGATTAAATATTCAGAACCATCTGTTTTAATTTGTGTTCATGTCCATGTTGATGAATTCCAATCATTCATTTAAGGGCGATACGACAACAGGACCTTAATTATCATGAATTAACATATCCTAATGACACTAGATGAGAAACAACAGATTAGTCAGTGGTGAACACCCATATTTATTTCCAAAAGGACCATGGTGGCATTGATGAAAGTAACAAATAGGAGCTTCAACAATGCTGACTTCCAGGCAGCATAATGGGTGTCAATATTTAAACAATCTAGCAGCAGCAGGAGCAGCAACAGAAGCACTGCTGCCTCACAAAAAGTACACCACAGAGGGAGTGAACCAGCACTTTAGAGAACCAAACATAAAGGTATCCTGATTTTACAAAGTGCAACGTGCAAAACAGCAATGCAGAGGAAAGTTAAAGGCCACAGCAGAAGATACCACTTTGTTTTCCCAAGCTGGTACTGGGCATTTTCTTTCTTTCTTTTTTTTTTAGCTTTGGCTTTGTTTCAGGTTGGAGCGGTGACACTCAGCACTTAAACCATTCACCGACTGATGGACTCAAGAGGACATAAAAAAAGAAAGAAAACGAAGCAAAAACCAACTCAGACTGCTGTCCAAGAGTACAGAAAGTGCCACTCCACAGTGTCACCGTAATCTGTGTTCAGCCCTTAAAGTTACTGCCTCTGATTACTTTTGTATTTCTACAGATATCTATTAAAAAGAAAAAAGAATTCCTCAGTTAAAGAATAAATTAACAAAAATATCATCAACTATAAATGTAATTCCCCAACCTTTGTACTAATTATAGTTCCCAGTTTCCACACATTATACTGAGTTAACTGTAAAATTAGAATCGAACATCGAACATCAGAACAAACTGGGCTGCAGTAAATGTTAATGATAACATTTTTCACACTGTTTTGAATTGCTTACTGTGCAGAATGGATGCAACACTATCCTTCTGTGACTGGCTTTATTTCTAACACGGTACATTCAGGTACACGTTCTACTTTGTAGTTTGGGCCCTTTAACTTTATTTCTGTGTTAATGGTGACTCTACATTTAACACAGTCCGTCTCCTGAGGAAAGCTATAAATAAAACTTGAGTTATTACTTACTATCTATTTAATGTATTTATTTAAAATACTACTAGTCCTTATGTTGAAGTATACGGAGTATGATTTCTTCATGAAATTCATTTTACTCTTATGGCAGTCTGATACATAATAGAAATGTGCCAGCTGTCACACAGTTGTTAAAAATAACTTACCTGTATTGTTACATGTTATCTGGCACAATTGTCAACTCATTATACTCAATTTTCATCTTCAGGCTGACATCGCCTCCACTCTAAATAACATCCATGAGGGAGGGGATTTAAATTTCCAAAATCAGTCACTAATGAACCAATGTGTGATCCTGAGTCCTTTGTAACTACTGACGCACAGCCACATTTCAGAGTGGAGTGGAGCGACCTTAAAGAAAAATTAGTGTCGGGTGATATTGAGGATGCATATCACACAGTCATACAGCTGGCTAGGATTGCTGTTATTACTTCTCCGGATAGATAGAGACCTGAGGGTGAAGCATGTCTCCAAAGAATGAAGTGGTACTTCTTGATCAGAGTGTGATGGATTTGGTGCACATGTCCAATTCCAGAGTAGGCAAAACATCCTCAGACCTGAGGACTACCATATTTCACTTATTTTTGGAGCACGCTGCATGATTCCGTCTTTCCTTTCATCTCCTTGAATACTGCTCTCACACCCACAAATCTCAAACTATTAATTATTAATTGGACTTAAAAAGAAAAAAAAAAGGATTCGACTGACCAAAATTATTTGGTCTTGTTTCCAATCCTGAGAAGTAGTTTAGAGATCCCACTCATCCTCTGAAACCAGTAGGAGATTGGTCTCTTCTGGCCTTGCTGGCGTTTATTTATCAAAATCTGTATCAGTTGTGAAGCAGTTTTTCCTTTTTGCAGTTACCAAACCTGAAGCACTGATCTTTTTTATGTGGTGTGCTTATTTTTTGTCTGCCAGAGCTGGTTGTTCATGAAGCTGTTTTTTGGAGTGCCACGCTGCACCCCCTTTAGAAACATAAGAAACATTTCTACTCTGTCACTTTTCTTAGAATAAAAAAATTATTTATTTTCCTTTGATATTTCTAATGCCATGTTTTTCACTGTCACAATGATAGTAAGAAATGCTCTGCTACAAGCTTCTGTTGAGTAAAACGAATCCACCTCACCATCATCTGAATACTGCGATACAACTGACTGAAATGTCAGTCTATAATATAATATTTATGTAATATTTCTTTCTTATTTTACACCTTGGAGGTTTCTTTAGATGTCCATGAAAATATCCAGTGAGCCTCAGCACTGTTTCTGCAGAGCAATATTCACCTTACATGTTCAAATAAATATTTCTTCTATCATCATCAAAACAATATTAAAATACGCTCATTTATTTTAACCTAAAACAGTGACCTAATTTGAGATCTGTACATTTGGCACAACAGATTCAGCACACAGGACATGCCCAGACATAAAGCCTTAGACACTCAAGTTACAACAGTTAAAAATAGCATTTACTGCCTGGCATATTAGAAATGTCAAACTGTAAAGATAAAGGAACAGTTTCACATTTCACAATGGTATCCAAAATTACTTTCTGAATGCTGAAACATTATAGTTTTATGCACAGGGACTTTAAAATGCATTGTTTGTATGAAAAATAGACACACGGAGAGCAGATATTGATCAAATGGTAAGTCGGTTCATGCATGATTGTTCATCGATCATAATCAAATTCACTTTAAACTATGAATAAAAGTGAGCACGTGAGTGAATGTATGAATCTCAAAGGCCTCGATCCCCAGGCAGTATCACTCCGCAATGATGACAATGCATTTTCAACCGATGACATTGTGTGCAATGAGACTGCAAGCAGCTGGCAGCCAGGTGGTAAAATCCATTTTCCTCACACACATGATGCATATCACAGTGGAGCTGACAGCATCGATACAAGGGGCTCGTAATTAAAGCCCTCTGTTGTAGGACACAGATGAACTGGAGGCAAGTTTCTCCCAATCTATCAATCATCGAGTGACAGCTCATTTAAAACATCTTTAAAATTAAAGTTGCACCAGCCACCGCTCTTTACAAAGAACAATTGTTTTCTGACAGCTAAGTGAATCTCTGCTTTAAATCTCAGAGAGAAAGGTTGAGCATAGAATTCTTTTATGCCGCGAGCTGACAGATTGAATTGAGAAGAAGCCCGTTCTCTGCTATCAAAGAAACAACTTTGGCTGTACTTGATGCTCTCTGATAGCAGCAGATAGGGAGGTCACATATTTGCCTTGGATAATGGGCTTTTAGACATAATGGCATACAGCCAGCTAGCCAAAACAGAGATATTTCACAATTCAGCATCTGCTGTATTAAAAGATACTTGATGGTATCCAAACGTACCATCTGGCCCGGCAAATACCGGATGAGTGGATATTCATTCCAGTTCCTTCTACAGATTTGTAAGTTAGTTGAAAGATAATGTGTATCCAGTAAATCTTAATGAAGGATTTTAATCATATTTTGTCAAATGCTGTATACCATCTGAGGAAAATACGGCTATTATTTGAAGTAAACAAATATATTATTGTAGATTAGTCTATACATGATCGTTACAGTCTGCTGTACAAATTCCATCATGTAAAAGTAAAATCTTGATCTGATTTAAATTTGTCCCCGTCAAGACAATCTTCTGCATGTCTTGATCATTCAATTGCAGCTAACGTTTCTTTCTAGAACTCTCTGTGCATCTGTGAAGGGCGATGGAGCTCCTCCACGCCACAAAATTACAGGCAATTTCTTGTCTTCGGGATTGGAAACTGTAGTCTCTTTGATGAAAACTGCTGAAAACTGCACAGTTGTAGCTGGAGACCAGTTATCATCACCAGTGATGATCTGCCACAAAAAATTTGGGTCAGTTAGAAAGAGAAGTTTTCTTTCTGTGCAAGTCCGAGGTTTATGTTGAAATCGCTGAGAGCACAGTGAGAGTGGTCTGAATTCCCACGGTCAGGACTTCCCAGGAGCGATCTAAAAGTAGCAGCCGGACTAAAAACTGTCATTCCGTTTCCAAGAAGATATCCTTGAACAAGAGATTGACCAAATTTAAATCAGTTAAGGCTTTTGATTTTTATGGACCTGCTCCCAGAATCTCTTAATCACACCTCTTTTCCCCTAACTCAGCATTGGTGCTCATGCTGGTGCCAGTGCAGAGACAGCTTCTGAGAACAAATCCTTATTTAGACAGGTCTGAAAACTAAATTATCCAAAATTAAACTCATGCATGATTACACAGTAGAAGAATTTGTGGGATGCATCGGGATATTTCTTTTCTCCTTCCTTTGCGTTTTTTTTTTTTTTATTTCCTTCCACGGCACCAGCTCCAACTTTTAGACCAGCAACTTTCTGTGCCAGCTCCTTCTGTTAGACAAAAGCCTTTCTTTCAGTAGACATGCATGGAGCCAGTTCCTATAGAAGAGAGGAAAATATAGAGTTCTAAAGCATGAATTCAAAGCATAATAAATTAGGTTAGTCTACCTGAAAAATTCATGGATAACAACTCATTATTCCTCTTTGAAGATGCTCTCTGAAAACTGGCAGAACACATACTTGAAAAGCGTTAAGATTCACACCCTGGTATAATCACGGAAGAGCCACACGCAGACATTGTCATTTCTCACATGAAGAACTGCTGTCATTAAAGCCTGACGCCTTGTACCTTGAATTTATATTCCAGGATACAACTGTAATGTCCCCACAGCAGAGGAAGGAATACTGTATTATCTCAGTCACAAGATAAATCGCTAAAATGCTTAAATAAGACCGTGTTAGCTTTACTGCCTTGTGTTGTTGTTTGAAATGCAGACATGTTTGAAATAACGAGTGTGTTAAGCAAGTTCCATGACGGCGGCTAATAATCAGTGGGTTGGTAACACTGCCAACATCCTTTGCAGGATTTGCATCCATTACATTTTGTTTAGTTGCTCTGCCTTGGCTTCAGTGCATCTGGTGACTTACTGAGATATGTTAGATCTGTTATATGTGTTTTACAAAAGTCTAATACTGGAGACGCAGAGCATGTAAAGAATTGTTGATCAATTGCAGGGTTGACCACCACGCTCAGCCATCAGCAGCTTTAGCCCAGTAATTAGGATTATAAATGTAGATGCTGGTAGATGTAAGATACTGTATACTGGGCACCGACCACGCTTTCTTCTCACTCTCACTTGAGGTATGTTGGGTGTTTGAGTGAAAAGCTTTCAATGGGATTTAATTAGGTGATTCTATTGCAGTGCAACAATAACTTATGCAGTTTTTTTTAACAGCAAATGGTCGAAATGCTTTCTTTCTTTTGTACCTTCCTTGTTGCAATGAAACTATGTACAGTGCTTTCAGTACTTGGTAACTCATGTTAAAGTATATGAGTTTGACATAGACAGTTTTTACTTGAATAATTCAACGTACATAATACCATGGGGGTGACGCTAGTACAAGCATTTCTATAAGGATAATAGATGCTACTAATTGAATGCTTGTAATTAGTAGTTATTGCAGTTTGGACAGCAGTTATTTGGCAGCTGTAAACACTTTCTGAAAAATGGTTTTCCATTATTACGCTGGTATTTTTACAGTAAAACACCTGACTACTGTAAAAATTTCACTATTGAGGATTGATAAGCAGAATTTGAGAAAAAAAAAATCTATACACATTTGCTGTTCTCATAAATCGAAAACCAGATCCAAAGAAACATATGGTGTGATGCCGGCTTCAGCTCAAGAGGCACCAGGCGGGCACAAAAAAATGAACAGCTAAATCATTTAAAGAGAAGAGTGATTTGTGATAGCCTCCGGTGTGGGTAAGACAGGGCAATGATTGTTTAAGACATGCTGAATGATGGCATGAACCAGGAGGGAGTTGCCTTTTAAATAACGGATGGTGGTAAATTATACGAGAGGGCTGAAGCTGAAAGGCATGGCTTAGGCATAAAATTGAAAGAAGAAAAAAGGGGAAAAGGAAGCCTGATGGAGCTTTCATTAAACACCAATGCTTAATCAAAGATGTTCTTCTCTTGTAAATTTAACCATATTGACCCACGCAAGATCTACATGACTACTAACAAGTATAATCAAAACAATATTCATTACCATTTGTGCTCGAGGCAAGTCAGCATACTGTATTCATACCTAATTTAACTGCTGTTATTAAATCTTCGTCTGTTGTTATCAGGTTTTAAGGGAACAAGTCTTGGCAGACACATTCATTCTCTAAGTGCAAATGCAGCTGGGTTTCTGTGGCTTCTGTTTTCCTCCTTTGTTCTGTGTAAAAGCAACATCTCTGAAGATTTGCAAACAAATGACCAAGTCAGTCTTCGAAAAACAAAAAGATACTAGTTAACCAAGAAAGTAGGACAAATATTACCAGGAAATTACCTCCCAAAAAGTTGATTTGTTTATTCTTCAGCCTGAAGAAGTCAATTGGACGAGCGACGAAACGTTTCTACCACTGAAAACGCTATGTCCAGATGAACAGAATCAACCTTGTGGAATTTACTTACCTGGGGGATTGAGCATGCATCAATATACCAGGAAAGTGGTTATTATCAACAAGCATGCGAAGAGAAGACGATAGACAGAATGATGAAAGATGGTTTGGTTGGCTGTAAGCAGGCCGTGGTCTATGGTACTCTGAATCTTTCTCTGATCTGTGTCAAAACCAGCAAGTCTCATTTCTTGTAGCATGAAAGTTCTTTTAAAGAGAGAGGGAATCTGTTCCCTGATCCATCACTGCTGCCACCCATCAGCACCCTGTGTGACAGGACTGGAAGCAAAAGAGTGGTTGCTACACGGGCTTTTCATTGGGAATTACAGGAGTTGTGTGATCTATGGACCACAGACATCAAGGCCAACTGGCAGCATCATAGGTTTAGCTTTTCTCTTACATTCAGTGATAATATGAAATATTATTAGATTGTTTAAAAATTCAGTTTTTAAAATAAGTGATTTACAAACATCTTTGTTACCATTGCTGCAATATAATTAGTTATGTTAGTTAGTTATGTGCTATCCCATGTGTTTTTCGTATATGAAAGAAGAAAAAAACTTCAGTGTGCGTGTGTGTCTGCTTCCTACTATTAGTCATCAGATGGGCATAGATTTTACAACATGTGCATTTATATTCATAAATGTTGACAAGGATTTCTTCTGAAAAGTGAGTTTACCTTAAAAGTGGATAATGCCTGCCCTTGGCAGCAAATATGAGGTACCTTATATTTGTGCCTTGCAACTCCCTGACAAGGACATCTGTTTTCTCTTGAGAGAATCCACCCTTTACTTTCAATTGCAAAACTAACAGCACACCATGTAGGGAAAGCTCTGCTTATTAACAGGAAAGAGAGGAACTGATAGTGATAGACAGTGATTGATGCTCGATCTGAACACACCCGCTGATAATGTGTTCTTCCTCATCCCAACTAACTCCTTCCTGCACAGCAGGAGAGATGTATGCCTGTGTTCTAAGACTAGAGCCATAATCACCCAGGCATCACCCTGGTATGTGTGCCTGGATGTCAATCACTACGTGGTGTGTGCAAGTGTTTTAATACGCCAAGACAATAAAGTATCTCAAGTATCAGTTGGCTAAAATCGACACAGTACTATTATCAGTATGTATTTTCAGCCGTCTTCAAACTATCAGCACACTGTACACAGTATTTTGTCTATTTATCTAACCATGGTTAAGAATGGTAGATACAATATTAATAGCACACTTTTGAAACACAAAGAAATCTGTATTGTGACAGTAGGTCTACACTTCCCATTTACGTCGTGCTTTAACCAAGATTGTCAATATGTAATAACACAGCAGAAAATACTACAACAATAACTGCTCTTGCTGCAGTGTTTCATTGTAAGTCTGAATACAGAAATAAATATATGCTGCATGGTGTATTAACTTCCCCACCAGGGATGGTGCTATACCGACTCCAGTTTGGGCCTTTGAGGACAATTTTCCTTCAAAACCACCTACTAGATTGAACTTTGAGGAGTTCTTGTCATTATCTTAAAGTACTAAAATAATTGCCCTTGAGGAAATTAATTACCTTTGTGCACTGTTGCACTCTGTGTGGAAAGTGATTTAGTTAATGAAAGCTGAAGTACTGTCATCTCTTCCATTGTCCCTCATTTTTCAAGCTAATAATGTCAGTGGAACCGGTGGGTTATTCCGAGCATCCGAGCGCCCACCTTGTTCACGCACATGACATTTAACACCTTCTTTGCTTTTGTCTTTTTGGGCCATGAAAAAAAAGCACTAAACAAATAAATTAATTTCTGTGCTCTTCTTTCGCAATATGGTCAAAATAGGGTGTAAAATCGCTTCAGTCAGGCACTTGCTTTACCTTATATTTGCAAAACAAGTAGCAGTTTCTACTGCAATGGAAATTAGTAATGTGAGGAGAATAATCAGTGACAGCTAATTGCATTACACTTCAGAGATTGAGATAAGATTATGAAGGATGTGGCAAATCATACTGTTATCGGGTGTAGCTGTAAAAGCAATTAAAATTCCACCATTTTTTGTGTCACAATAGCTTCTGTGGAATCTGAGATTCAGTGTCAGTGAGCATATAAACCATCTGAGAAAGTTAGTGTAAAAAAAAATGAAAATGGGTTGTTTATTTCCTGATAAGCTTCAGTCCTACATAACTTAACCTCCTATTAAATCAATGAAAAAAAAAACACCTTCACACAATCATACATATGCATCACTGAAACAGGAAATCACACAGCAGGATGCCTCAGATACAAAAACAGTCTAAAAGAACAGCGCTCATACTAACGACCTAAGACGGTAGACTAGTGCTAAACATTTCCAAGTTTGTGAATGTGGTTGATTAAATTTTGTCATCAGAAGGTACGAGGCTTCGTGTGATTATACATGTAATGTTCAGTTTGGTGTGCCACATACATGTAGGGCGACAGCTGGCTGTATCCTTTGAAGGTAAGGAATCAACATTTATCTGTACGAGTCGTTTCATAGACAAGAATCAAAAGGTGCTTTAAAACTGGAAACATGCAGCAAACAAAACCAAAATAGACACAGTTTCACAAACAGGATCATTTCTACCTCTATAATGAATGCACGATTCTTCACTGTGCCTAAACTTTGGCAAAAAAGAAAGCGCTGTTTTGTCAGTGTCAGTCTGCAACTGTGTAAAATGCATTTTCCAAGCACAATTACATGAAAAAGAAATGCAATAAGGCATAAGCAATAAAAACAACTGTGCATCTGTGGTGGTCCACATGCACATCCATGAGGGATTCCCTGCCTTTTAAACACTGCCCCCCCATCCTAATATACTAAGGTATTTCACTGCACCCACACTCACTGCAGTCTGATCCTCTTATTTGCTGTGAATACGTCCCATCAGCCTAAGGCTCAAGAACGGAGGGCAGAAATTATTCTCTTTTAGTGACTATTGTGTCTGGAATCTGAGGGGAACTAAAGGTGAGATATAGCCAAGGTGCCCACAGGCTTGGCAGGGCTGCCAAGGATAAACTAATTAGCATGTGCTATGTTGAATGGGAGAGCATTAGCGGAACTGAAGTCAGTTAGAGCTGAAGGAGCAACTTAGTAGCCCCCAAAACCTTCACAGTTTGTTTGATTTACTTTCTGAAATCTCATTGAACACATGTCTCTGTCCAGCTGCCATACATGCAAGTTTTTTTTCCTAATGTTCATCATTTTTTCATCATCATAACATCAATGAAAATGTTCGTACACTCATCAGAGTTGCCTTCGGCGGTTAAATTTGGACTTTGGACCAGAAAGGTGGGGGGTGGAGTAAGAGTGGGATTGCTTCTACAGACACACAGCTCACAGCTTCTGTTTTTTTAGAGTAGAAAGCACCCCAAGGAAAACTGTGGTCACTGTGCTCTGTGAAATGTCACAGTGGCACAGTTTCTGACAAGAGATGCTTCTTTTGAATTGCCTGTGTGTCTTTTTTTTAACGCAAACCCACAAACTAGTAGCATTCTCTCTCTGAATAATCATATTTTTAAAAAAGGAAAGCTTAACAACATCTCTACGAAAACAGTAGTCTTGAAAATGCATTATTTATCACAAATTATCAATGAATCAATTTACTGCACATAAAACTTTCAGCTGGTGTTATTCAACCCTCAGTCATAAACACCATGTAACCAGTATGTAACAAAATATATAAACAATGGGCAAATCAGAAGATTTCAGGAACGACAGGAGCCCAGAGGATGGGTAACCACAATGAAAACAACTGCAAATGATGAAGCAATAGTTCAACTGTATTTGAAATTTGTGCACTGTATTGCCTTTACAATAACAACCAAAATTGTGTGTGCGCGCACAGATACCCAAAATAAAAAAGAAAAGAATGTTAGACCCGGGTCTTTTAAAGTGTCAATAGGATCCAGATCAGGCCTGTTTGGTGATCTGGTGAGTTATTGGTGTGAGTTCAGTCCACGATCGATGTATGGTTTGCACTGTTTTGTCCTACCACAGTTCAGGCAACCAGACTTCAAGATTCAATTCCAAATGGGCTGTGGCTCGCCATCCATTGCAATGGAAAATTATTCCTCTTCTGCGGATTTCCACAAAGTCTGTAATCCAATGTTCTCCGAGGAGTCTCGGCTCCTTTCTCCAACTCAAAAAACCTGACCTAAGAGTGAGGTCAGAATTACTTCAAATGAACACGGTTCACACTTAACTAACACTTCTGTTTAAAGTATAAATCATGAACAAAATGTGTTTCAATTTCTAATGTTGTACAACTAATCAAATTCTAAACGTTTTCATTACATGGCAATGTAGCTATCACCAATCATTAAAGCAATTCACACTGCTCATTAAAAGCAGCAAACTCAATATACTCTGCTCACGGTCAAGTAACAACAGTGATGAATAAAAGTAACACAATAAAACATTTCAATACAACAGATAGACATACTGTTTTTTCCTTAACCTAACAACAGCTAATAAGTTCTCAACTAACGCTTAACAACGGGAGTGAGCGTTTAGCAAACTCGCTAGCTACTTGCATAGTACCGTCACCATTAGCGTTTGTTTTTTGAAGCGAACAACATTAACATTTCAGGATGCCGATCAGCGGCTATAACAGTTTCGTTACTCACCAGTGCAAAGCACTTCGTATTCATAAAACTAGCTTCGGCTATCCAAATCTGGCGGCTAATCAAGCAGACACCAACAGCTTCGCTGTTTCAACAGCTACCACGTTTTCCCCACAGTCTGGTAGTAACCAGATTTTAAGTCGAGGACAGAAAACCACTGGGAACCAGTCAGCGTGGAGAAAGTCTCCTCCAAGTTTGGGAGTGCATAAGCATCCTTCACTGTTTGCAGATTGAGCTTCCTGTAATCAACACAGAGACGCACATCCCCATTCTTCTTCCTCACCACCACTATGGGAGAAGAGAAGGGTGATGTGGACTCCCTGATCACACCTGCCTGTTGAAGTTCTAGCAAGTGCTTTCGGACAGCTTCCAGATCATTTGGGTGTATGGGGCGTGCCCTGTGCTTAAATGGAGTCTCATCAGATAGCTTGATTTGGTGTTTTACCTGATTAGTTCTCCCAAAGTCAATGTCATTTTGCGCGAAGACCTCCGGCATATTGGCAAGTTTTTGTGTTACTCTCTCTCTCCACTCAGCACTTATGGGTGAGTCCTCGAAGTTGAAGTTGAGGCCTAGCTTCTGCTTGGTGCTAGAATCTGGTGTCACCACACAATGCTCATGTGAGAGAACACGATGAAATGCACTGATTTCCCCAATCACACACTTCTGGGGAATAACAACATCATGATCCAGCTCATTAGTCATTACGACTGGCACTTTATATGGCGCTTTCTGGGGCAAGTCAATGAGGCAAGGTTTAACTAACACCCCACCTGGCAGTGCTGACAAGGAGGGATGTTCTAAGAGGACAGATTTCTCAGTGGTATGACTGTTTACATCAATGAACCCCTCTAACACTACGGTTTGTCCTGCTGGAACTAGCTGGGGGTCTTTTCCGAGCGAGGTGACCAGACCAAGGCGGTTATCCTTGCACTGCCTGTGTCGCAGCCCCAAAATCTTTAGCACTGCTTTGTAACCATATTGTGATGGTTCATACTCTTCAGGACAGGTATCACGATGGAGTTCGTAAAGTAGATCTAGTGTGTTAGTACCTATCAAAACTAGTGGCTGGGGGACTGTACGAACATCTGGAACCACCAATGCTAGTGTGGGGACTTCAACCTCAGCACCTAAAAACTCTTTGGGGAATACAACATTAATCTCAATGTAGCCTAGATAAGGCACAGATTGGCCATTGGCTCCTTCAACCTCCAAAAGCTCAAAGAGAGGCCGGATCTCATGTTGTGACAGGTTCTGATTGTAAAACGACTGGGGAACAGTGGTGACTTGAGAGCCTGTATCCATTAAGCAGCTAACACAATTGCCCTCTATTTGAACCTGTGCTGTAGTTTTCGCCCCTATTAAACCTTTGGGTAATTTGAAATTACCACGCTCAGCATTCAATGTTAACATGGCACCCTTCTTAGTGGTCACTTTAGGCTTCTTATCAGCGGGACGTGTTTGACCCGTTGCAGTCCCCATCTGTCCCACGACAGGGACTGAATTCAGTTTAACGAAGGTGTGTTTCGGTGTTGGCTTTCCCATAACTGCTGACGGATTCTCAGTTCCTTTCTTTTAGCAGCTACCAGGGCAGGATTTGGATCTGACTCACAGGTGGCCACAATATGACCATCCTCCCCACAACGGAAACAGTACCACGGTTTTGGCTTTACAGTTAAAGCGCTGTGTGGAGGGGGCCCTGGTTCAGTCTTTGCATGGTCAGGTTTTTTAGTTTCATCTTTCTGCATGTGTTCTTTCTTAGAAGCAGTGGGTTTTCTTTGTTTCATGAGTGCTGTCAATTGACTCTTCAAGTCAGCAACTTGCTTCTTTAACTTACTTAGGTCACTTGATTCAGATTCAGCTTGTGTTTCGCTTGTTTCCTGAACACTGTCTATGGGAGACAACCTTAGGTTTGGTAGTACCAAGGTGCCGTTTCATTCTACTAGTTTTTGTTTCTTGCCTACTTTCTGCAGTACGCAGCAGCAACAAAAGCTCAGCGAGTGATGGGGGTTGTCGATCCTTAAGTTCTAGCTGCAAGACAGCAAGCAAGTCATGATTCCAACAACCCCTGTAAAATTGTTTCAGGAGGTGTTTGTCGACCTCTTGTGGCTGTACACCTCCCCTGCGTACAGTACGGTTCAATGCCACCTGCAGGCGATGCAGGTAAGCTGAGGGTTTTTCTCCAGGATCTTGCAACGTGTTCATGAACCTCACCAACAATTCCTCCCCATCCTCAACTGTGCCAAAGGCAGATTCCAATAATTGCAGGTAGGTAGATGGTGGCGCTTCAGGTCCAAGATGTCGAACTACATCTGAAGCAGGAATGAGGAGGCTCTCGAGAATTTTATGAGTCTTCTCCAAGTCAGAAACAGAAGTGTCCTCCATCATTAAATCAACATGAGAGCGCCAAGTATCATAATCAGCTTCATTATATGGCCGGGGAATCTTCCCAGAAAAAGCTCTCAGTCTCAAGGTGGAATGGGTACGTGACATCTTATCATCACTCTTTACAATGTGTTCAACCACAATTCTCTGTACGTCTGGTGGGTTAAGCTCACCAGGATTTAGAGTCAGGGATCTCTTGGTTCCAGAGCTTAAAGTCGGTGTGCGATATTCATCATCAGCGTGGCCAAGCTTAGGACAGACTGAAATACCAGCTGATTCAATAAAAGTAGCAGGGGTCTGGCTGGGCCTGTCAGTATGATCAACTTCCTCTATTTCAACCTCAGTACTGAGTGCAACACTTTCTTCGGCGACACCCACAGACTTTTCAATTTTTGTCATCACCTCTCTCAGTACCTCTTCAAAATCTTTCCCACTTAGCTTGGCTATTCCTCGCAGTTCACTCAGGTAAGTATCTGTGACACTCCCCCCAACTCTCTGGGAATAAACATCTGTCAAAGCATGTACAGAAAATACTACATCAGGATTGGCAGCTGAGGGGTGGACATAGGGCAACAAGGGTCCTAATGTTTGCACTGCTACTCCTGAGTTATACTCCACTATCTGATCCTTGTTGAATTCAGATACTTGATCATCAATGGTGAGGACCCTACTAATAGAGCCGTACTGCTTTAAGAACTCAAAAATCTCTTCATCCTTTTCTGATCCTGTTACCCCACGCACTATGACAGCATTTGGGACCTTAATACCTAATTTTTCAACAAAATCCATCTTTTGGTGCGACAGACGGTCTTACCAAAAGCTCAATCACACAAAATATGCTTCACTATCGTCACCCATTAATTCAAGGCTCCTGGCTGGCTCGCCACTTTTACACTGTAACCAGTATGTAACAAAATATATAAACAATGGGCAAATCAGAAGATTTCAGGAACGACAGGAGCCCAGAGGATGGGTAACCACAATGAAAACACAACTGCAAATGATGAAGCAATAGTTCAACTGTATTTGAAATTTGTGCACTGTATTGCCTTTACAATAACAACCAAAATTGTGTGTGCGCGCACAGATACCCAAAATAAAAAAGAAAAGAATGTTAGACCCGGGTCTTTTAAAGTGTCAATAGGATCCAGATCAGGCCTGTTTGGTGATCTGGTGAGTTATTGGTGTGAGTTCAGTCCACGATCGATGTATGGTTTGCACTGTTTTGTCCTACCACAGTTCAGGCAACCAGACTTCAAGATTCAATTCCAAATGGGCTGTGGCTCGCCATCCATTGCAATGGAAAATTATTCCTCTTCTGCGGATTTCCACAAAGTCTGTAATCCAATGTTCTCCGAGGAGTCTCGGCTCCTTTCTCCAACTCAAAAAACCTGACCTAAGAGTGAGGTCAGAATTACTTCAAATGAACACGGTTCACACTTAACTAACACTTCTGTTTAAAGTATAAATCATGAACAAAATGTGTTTCAATTTCTAATGTTGTACAACTAATCAAATTCTAAACGTTTTCATTACATGGCAATGTAGCTATCACCAATCATTAAAGCAATTCACACTGCTCATTAAAAGCAGCAAACTCAATATACTCTGCTCACGGTCAAGTAACAACAGTGATGAATAAAAGTAACACAATAAAACATTTCAATACAACAGATAGACATACTGTTTTTTCCTTAACCTAACAACAGCTAATAAGTTCTCAACTAACGCTTAACAACGGGAGTGAGCGTTTAGCACACTCGCTAGCTACTTGCATAGTACCGTCACCATTAGCGTTTGTTTTTTGAAGCGAACAACATTAACATTTCAGGATGCCGATCAGCGGCTATAACAGTTTCGTTACTCACCAGTGCAAAGCACTTCGTATTCATAAAACTAGCTTCGGCTATCCAAATCTGGCGGCTAATCAAGCAGACACCAACAGCTTCGCTGTTTCAACAGCTACCACGTTTTCCCCACAGGTACTGCTATGGCGCGTGTGGTCTAAGCAGCCTTAGCAGCGCAACCAAACATGAAAAACAAGGCGGGACAAACAATCCCATTGGTTGGACTGCATTTGTATCCAGGTCAAAAAATAACCTTTGAGAAACAAAATAAATAAATAAATAACACAAACAATGCAATTCCATACAAAATAATTTGGATTTTTTCTTTAGAGTCTCTCTCCAATCATGAGTGCTTTTAACTGAACAAAATAAAACACCTTTAATAATAATTACAATAAACAGTCTCTAATTCCATCTGTTTGCCACTGGGCTACAACCACAACCAATTTCATCATGATTGATCATCATTCACTAGATAAATGTTTGAAAAAAGCTTCACTGCCATGAGTAGGTCATAGTGCACAAAATGAATAAAGAACCCACCTGATGACTAATACTAGGAAACTTAAACCCATGTATAACATTTAATTAAGCATACGTTTTAGCACCTAGCTGCAACATCCCAGCTTCCTTAAGTCACACTTTGGAGTGTGCGTTAGTCATGATGTCATTAATTAGCAAGTCCCACTTAACGATTTCACCTGCATGTAAAATGTATGGATCTTTCAAAAACAAATTACTGTTGTGAATCATTTAATTTTAGCTCCATGATTTCATTTCTATCAATTTCAAATGATGGTCACATTAAGATGCCTTGTGAAGCATTAATTGCATCCTTTTTTTCTGTTTTAGAAGTCCAGGTTTATTTCGAAATAGATCTCAATCGACCTTTTCAGAAGACCGCACTGCATTTTCACTTATATTCAAGCCACACTGCTGGCACAAAGTTTGATGCGATGAAAGAATCGAAAAGGCCAAATCATGTTTAAGTGGCATTTTGATGACATTTCTTTGGCCTGTTTAACCTTTGGTGAGTTTCATTTTTCTTGTGCATTACATCTTATCCATGCAGAGCCATTTCTCATTCCCTCTGCTACAAAAGACTATTTTTTTTCTGACTTTTCACCAATCTCTCCACAAAACCCTCCTGATAAATGAAAAAAAAAATCCTGAATGCATCGATGCAGTTGCAGCAACTAGAGCAGGGGTGGCCAACCCGCGGCTCTCGAGCCGCATGCGGCTCTTACGTTCATATCAAAGTTTGTGTTTTGATTTTTTTTATGTTGTTGTTTTAAAATGTGCGCGTTCGCTTCGCTTGAGTTCAATACGGTATTTTTCATCAAATGCGCATGTGTGTGAGATGAAAATACCGCAAAGTTTCCCAGTAGGAGCAAGTTCGCCCTTAAAATGGCAGGAAAAAAATGCACAGCAAAAAGAAAATATGAAGATGAACACAGGACGTTTTTAACAGAGTGGGAGAGTTTATATTTTTTTTGTTGAACGCAATGGTAAGCCATTCTGCCTTATATGTCAGACGTCATTAGCACATTTCAAAGCTTCAAATCTTCAGCGCCACTTCAGCTCACTCCATGCTAACATCGACCAGGAATTTCCAAAAGGGACTGAACTTCGCAAGTACGAGTTGGCCACTTTGAAAAGTCAGGCAGAAAAGCAGATACAGTTTTTCCAAAAATTTACGAAGCGGTCAGAGCTTCTTTGAGCTTTTGGATGCCGTGAAACTGTTTATGGAAAAGAAGGACAAGGACTATCCCGAGCTCTCGGACCTCAAGTGGATTATGGATCTGGCCTTTTTGGTCGACATGCTGTGTCACTTGGACAGACTGAACCTGACCCTGCAGGGTAAGTTAAAAATGCTCCCTGACCTAGTGCAAAGTGTGTTTGCGTTTGTCAACAAACTGAAGCTGTTCAAGACACATATTCAAAAGGGAGATTTAACGCATTTTCCCACTCTGCTAAAAGCCAGCGGGCAAGTCGCCAGTGCTGCCCTGAGTAAGCAAAGAGCCAGATATGCAACGCTGATTGAAAACTTGCACGAAAGCTTCGTGACCCGGTTCCATGATCTACAATTGAAAAGGCCACAGATTACGTTCCTCGTCGACCCATTTAATGCAGAGACCGGCTGTTTGAAAGTCTCGCTAGTCACAGATGAAGCTGCGGCTGAGTTGGAGATGATCGATCTTTGTGAAGAGGACCAATTGAAACCTGCTTTAAGGGAAGGGACCATTGAGTTCTGGAAAAGTGTGCCAATGGAAAAATACCCCAATGTACAACGGGCTGCGCTTAAGATACTGTCAATGTTTGGGTCAACATACGTCTGCGAGTCTGTGTTTTCTACCCTAAAACATGTGAAATCAAAGCATCGATCTGTTCTGACTGACACACATGTGAAAGAATTGCTTCGAGTGACAACAACGGAATACAAGCCAGATTTAAAGAGGATTGTTCAAGGCAAGGAATGCCAGAAGTCCCACTAAACAACATGCATTATAAAAGTAAATGCTATTGTAGATTATTATATTTTTGTTTGTGGACTTGGTTGAACTGAGAGTTTGTGTGTGTGAGACAGTGCACACAATGTTCATTGTTGAAAATGACTGGCCTGTGGTTTTAGTACTGTAGGAGTCCATTTCTGTCATTAACATGTTGGTGTGTGACATTTACAATAAATCTGGCTGAGCAGAGATGTGTGTGTGTGTGTGTGTGTGTGTGTGTGTGTGTGAGAGAGAGAGAGAGAGAGAGAGAGAGAGAGAGAGGAAAGGATGGGTGATGTTCATGTGTGCCCATGCGTATGATGTGGCTCTTTGCGGTAACACAGTAAAAAAAAAGTGGCTCTTGGTCTCTGACTGGTTGGCCACCCCTGAACTAGAGTATGAAGAGCGTGAGGTTCAGGGACAGAAATAAAAAGCACGAAAGGCTGTTTGTATCAGACGCTATGGAAGTAAGCAACGAATCCTAATTTTCTCTGTTTACGCAGAGCTCCGGGCTGTAAACATGTTGCTTGCCTGCTAAGTCCATCGAGGAAAGATGAGAAAAAAGTAAAGACACTTTAGCTCAGACCAAGACTGATGTTAGCCTGCCTGCATTGCTTATATTGTCTGTTGTGGTTGTGTTGTTCTTCTGCATAGTTTTCTATCCTTCTTTTCCCATTGGGATGGGCGTTGTGTTTACTGTCTCCTATATCTGTGGAGAGGTCTTATGTACAAGATTTCCAGAGCAACGCTTGTTTTGAAAAAGTGTCTGAAGCAGAGTAAGAATTAATAAGTTGAAATAATGTAGCAACAATTGCAGTTCCTTCAAACATCCATCGAGAGGGCAATTTGCTACTTCTGGCTCTTGAGGTGGGGATGAGATCTGTCAGCATACCTGTACGATATCTGGAATTTTGACATTCATGGTAACCAGAGAAGGAATTATAGTTCAAGTTTGCCTGAATTTTGGCCTATTATTGTTTTTATTAATGGTGTAAGATATCTTAACTTGTTCCCCAGTGAATGTGTCCTAATGAAGCTTGCGATTCACTGACTTCTCCTGTCTTTGCCACTGTTTCGGCACTTGAAGCCAGCTTTCTTGGGAGCCGCTCATCCAAATATCATGAGTGAGTCATTAAAGTTCTTTGTCATATCTCTACCGCTCCACATAAGAAACAAAAAATAACATTTAAAAAAAAAAAAGGATTATAAAGATTATATTATATCATCCTTAAACGTCAAACCTTTTTTGCTTTAATTTGAATTATTATGGTTTAGAGAGTTCATAAATATCAGAAATACAATACCTAAGATCAATCAGAAATAATTTATAGTAAGTCTCAAGATGTAATAAGAAGTGTTAAACTCCTGAAAAGTGCATGTTCATTTATACACACAATACATAGGGCTCCTTTACTATAAATTGCTGCATTATTGTTTTTTGGGATTGTGGCCATCAGCTTGCGGTAGTGCCAAGCTGTTATTGAAGTCCAGGCTGCTTTGACAGTGGCCTTTAGCTCACAGATTATGGGGTTCAGGTCTGTTGAGTTTGTTGGCCAGTCAAGCACAATAATAACCTAGTCAGCAAATTATTTGGTAGTAGTTTTGTCACTGTGGGGAGGTACTAAGTCCTGGTGGAAAAGGAAATCTGCATCGACATAAAGCTTGTCAGCAGATGGAGGCATGAAAGTGCACTAAAATCTCCTGTTGGATAGACTTGATAAAACACAGTGCACCAACACCAGCAGATTTCCCTTGTGGGAGCAATAAAGTATCTATCTATTGATCTGGATGACATGGCACATCAAATGATAATGGACTGTTGAAACTTCACACTGGACTCCAAACACCTACAAACACATACTCAACATTTACTTTCATCTGAAAAAAGAGGGAACACTGAGCAGCAGTCTAGTTCTTTTTCTCATCAGCCCACATAAGGAACATCTGACATTGCATCTGGTTCAGCAGTTGCTTCGTAATAGAAATGTAACATCTGTAAATGGTGATGTAAATGGACTGGCCCTTCACTTTATATAACGTGCCTCATTCAACTACTCACACCCATTTACACAGGCACGTTTTTCTATTGTTAAGTGTTTTCAAGAGCAACTTGCATCAAGGAAATTGCCCAAGGAAGTTTGGCATGCAGACAGGAGCAGCCAGGGATTGAACCGCCTTCTGATTAGTAGATGACATGCTCTACCACCTGAATTGTAGCCGCCCCTCAGCTACGACCATGTAGCTCCTTTTCTGAAGATATCTGTGCATGGTGGCTCTTGATGCACTGATACCAGCCTCAATCCGCTCCTCATGAAGCTCTTCCAAGTTCTCCACTTTACTTCAAATTCAAATTTTATTTGTCACGTACACAGTCATACACAGTACGATATGTAGTGAAATGCTTGGACAACTGCTCGTGACCTAAAGAAAACAAAAAAGGAAAAGGCTATGAATAAGATAGGAAATAAATATGAAAAATTAAAAAGGGTAAATTTAACTAGGAAGGAATAAAATATAAATTAAGGTTAAAAATGAAATAACTGTACAACACAAATTAGAATGAAGGGTAAGGGTACTTGCCTTGACAATCCTCTCATCCTTGTTGCTTGTGTACCTTTTTCTACCACACTCATCTACAGTATCTGTCTGCCTCTCTATTCTAGTCAACTCTGCACTAATACGTTTTGACACAGCACTCTGCAAACAGCCCGTCTTTTCAGCAATGGCCTTCTGCGCCCTGCCTTCCCAGTAGAGGGATGTCAATGATCGTCACCTGGACAACTGTCAAGTCAGCAGCCTTCCCTATTATTGTGGTTGTATTTACTGAAAGTATTCATATTCTTTATTCTAAATAAATATTCTAAAAATTTCAGGAAGTGGATTTCTGATTTTCTATAAGCCACAATCATTACCTCTAAAATAAAAAAAAAATCATTAAGTATTTGGGTTTATAGGAGAGACTACCTGGCAAAACAATGACATTTTAATGAAGCTTATGTGTAAGTTCAATAATGAACATCTGTATTGACTCATCTGTCTGCTCTCCCAGATGTTTGGCTGCTAGTCTAGTGACTTCCACTTTCCCACACTGTAAAACTCAATGCTGACATCACTGCCGTAGTCCAATCAGCCTCCACTCTGTGTACTTTGAATCGTAACTGCTCATCCTTCATTCTGTCATGCAGACTCTACCTCACGCAAGCCTCCTGTGGCGGGGCGTGGCCTGCGGTGCCGTGCAGAGGAGGCGGACGCACCTGCACGGCATCCGCAATCACGCCCCGCCACACCTCCATCTTATTTTCACCATTACTAGCGTGCAGACTGCAGGCGGTCCTGCCCTAATTCCTGTCACCACTGGGATTCAGTTCTGCTGTGATGGGCCATCGGAATCGAATCACCAAATAGTGTAACTGAATTCTGTATGTCAATAAATCAAGTTCAATTCCTTTTAATGATCTCGCCTTATTGAAACAATATTTTACATATGTGTATGGATGTGTGCCATTTCTCCCACGCAGAGTGGAGCAGACCAGCCAACTCTGGCAACACAAAACAAGAGTACTTATCCGAACAACCTTTAAATGTAACACTGCACTGATTCTTTGATTTATTACAATGATAAAAATCAGAATGTAATATTTCAACGTCCACACTACAGTGAACTTTAAACCTTCCTGCTGGGCACGAGAGACACCGCATAAAACACAAAACTTTTCCCATTATCATCTGCCTCAGTCACAGCCCTCTCCAGCAAGGACTCTGTCTCCCTGCACGAGGTACAGAGCCTTTTCTTGGCTCAAGCAAATGCTACAAAACATTCACAGCAGCTAGTTGGCTTGTTTTCAAAGTTAATGAGGCTTGAAGAGTTTTAGGAATGAGAAAAGTAGAGCACATTCTCGCACTTCAGTTTTCCAGTGAGAAATGGACACTGTTCTTTTTATACACAAGGTCGTACTTCAGATTTAATGAGACACTGCGTGCATATTTGGGTACCGAAATAAATGCTGTAAGGCAGAAACATGAAGCCAAGAGAAATTTAAGATCTACATTTAATATTAATAAAGGGTGTTCCCGACCTTTTGCTCAATGCATGCTGAGATATTCTTCGGTTTGCACAACACTCAGCAGAATAAGAGGATATAGAAAATAAACAATTTGAAAGAATATTTACATTTGGATGCTACACTTGAATTTTGCAATGATCTACTGAATGTTGTTGAAATTGCCATCCGTTTTTTTTTCTTTACATCTATTGTTATATACTGTTATTCATATTTATTTTCAAGTATATATTAAACTGTCATTATGAACTTGGTCACACTAGACAAAGCCCTGACAGCAACCCTCGCAACCTGACGCCGCAATCTGCCTCACATAAACAATTATTTAGCCCTT